>NC_091637.1:30362703-30987703 GCF_027580195.1 Bos mutus | reverse complement strand
TAGTTCATTCTCACCTGTGAAAGCAGTCTGTTCAGAGAGAAAAAAGCAGTAATATTAGGTCTCATTAACACCTCTGACTGCAGCAAATGAGAGTCTTAAAGTTGACTACACTTCAGTATGTAGTTTTGTTTCTTGAATGATAACTTGCTTTCTCTTGAATCTTGACAATATAATTGAACAAATCCTGATGCTTTTAAAAGTGTGGTTGAAGTTTAGCAGTTTCTTAGAAACATACTAGCCCTATGAGTGCATGCTAAGTCACTCCAGTCGTGTCCGACTCTATGACCCTATGGACTCTAGCTCTCCAGGCTTCTGTGTTCACAGGATTCTCCAGGCCAAGAATCCTGGAGTGGGTTGCCATGACCTCCTTCAGGGGATCTTCCCAACCCAGGGATCGAACCCATGTCTCTTATGTCTCCTCATTGGCAGACGCGTTCTTTACCACTAGTACCACGTGGGAAGCCCCACGTACCAGCAGTGTCTCTCCTTGCTATTTACCCAAGAAAAACGAAAACACTTCTTCACGAAAACAGCTTGTACAAGAATGACATTAGCAACTTTATTCATAAATAACTAAAATCCTTAAACAGCACACATATCCAGCAACAGGTGATAATGATAAACAGATTGTGGTATATCCATACAATGGAATAACATCTAGCAATAAAAAGGAATGGGCTGATGATACACTGAACAGCATGAATGAATTATTCAGAAGAAAAAAAGCCAGATTCAAAAGTCTACCTACTGTATGATTCCACTTATTTGAAGTTGTAGAAAATACAGAATAATTCATGACACACAAAACAGATCAGTAGTTGCCTAGAATACTGAAGGTGTTGAAGGACACTGACTTCAAAGGAGCAAAGGGAACTTTGGGGGCTGTTGAAGTGTTCTTTATGATGATGGTCTTACACAGGTACATACATCTGTGAAAACTTACTGAAAGATGCACTTAAAATAGTGAAGTTTACAGTAAAATTTATTTTTAAGCTCTTTCCCTTTCCTTAACATTATACTGGAGTTTATATTCAATCATGAAATAAGAAAAAGAAATAATTGACATAGAGTTTGATAAAGAAGTGATAATCTTCCATCATTTATAAATTATGCCATATCCATGTATACAAATGCAAAAAAAAATAAAATAAAATGTGCCTTTGAAGATGTAGCAAAATGCTATCAGCTGATGAATCTAGGTAAAGAGTATAGTTCATTTTTTAATATTCTTTGGCTTTTCTAACAGCCTGACATGTTTCAAAACAAGAATTGTGAGAAGCGTGCCTTTGTTTCCATACAGAAGGGTCTTTAGCTTTTGGCACTGTAAGCTGAGGGAAATTTAACTTTTTGCCCTAGACTTAGAAGGGGAGAAGTACTGTTTAAGAGGCAGCAGTGTAAAGACACTGATTACATTAGTGAAGGGTGAAAAAGCTAGTACACCATCTTTATATGCTTTTATATTCATTTTGTCTTTTTTTGTTGTTAATATGAATAACATAGAGGGAATGGCTATTGGTTTTCTCTTTTGTTTTAAGCATATGTAATTTATTCCATTTACTTGTGTGCCTTGTTTAGGCAAAAATATGTTATACTAGGCATCACTAGAAATCAGAGACACTATGGTGTGGAGCTTGCTTTCAGGAAATCATAGTCTTAATGCAGAGGTCAACAAGCTAGGACTATAGGCCAAACCATCACCTGTTTGTAAATAAAGTTTTATTGAAACACAGTCACATTCATCTGTTGCATATGACTGCTTTCTCCCTGCAGTGGTAGAGTTGAGTGGTTTTGATGGATACTGTATGACTGCAAAGCATAAAATATTTGCTCTCTATCCCTTTATAGAAAAAGTTTGCCATCCTCTAGTCTTGTAAAATGAGACACGAATGCCAAAGCAAAGAGTGCCATAAGCAGAGCAAAGAACTGGATGTTCTGAAGGTTCAGAGGAAGGAGAGATTCCTTCCTAAGAGGAAAGTTGGAGAAGGCCTCACTGAGGAATTGTTGGAAGCTAAACCTAAGTAGAAATTAGGCAAGTGGGAATGGAGCAGGAGGCTTGGAAGGAACACTTGAATGGGCTCTTGAAAATCATCAGGTATAGAGAAAAGAATGTCCAATTCAGCATCCTTAGACCTGCTTGTCAACAAATCATAAAATATCAAGAACTATAAAGATCTTTAAGGATTCTCTCATACAGCCAGCCCTTTCAAGTTTCAGGTGAGAGAACAGACTTAAAAAGGTTAAATAACTCATGCAAGGTCACATACAAAGTTAGTGGAGGGAGCTAGCCTAATACCCATTGCTTTTGCCTCCACACCTTGTGTTGGGCATCCTGAGGCACTTTGATAAGCACTGACTGAATTGAAATGACTTGCCTTCCTGGAAGAAGTCTCATCTAAGGTGTGGGCATGCAGATCAGACTGTGTAGAAGACTTTTGTCAAATCACACTTACTGTCCCTTCCTTTGAGGTTTACTGCGTGCAGTGAGAAATGTCAGTGGGGATTTGTTTCCCAAATGAATGCTGTGAAAGAGGAAGACCAAAACCTGTTTTTTAATTGTGCATTTCACATATGGTTTGATAGATGTTTGACAGGTATTTTTAGAAAAACAAATGACATATTTCTGAAAACTACCTGTTGTCGCTGATAATTAACTTGGGAATATGCGGCTTCTATGTTGGATCAGAATACCCATCCTGAAACTGGCACTTGTATTTTTCTCTGTTTCATCCCTGCATGTGTTTTTGACCAAGTTTCCAAATGTTAAGCTATCATTTGTAAAATGCCAGCATCATCAGCTTTATTGTATTACTATCGTTTAGTTGCTAAGTCATGTCTGAGTCTTTGGGACCCTATGGACTGTAGCCCTCCAGGCTTCTCTGTCCACGGGATTCTCCAGACAAGAATACTGGAATGGGTTGCCATGCCCTCCTCCAGAAGATCTTCCCAACCCAGGGATCGAACCTGTGTCTCCTACATTGGCAGGTGGATTCTTTACCTCTGAGCCACCAGGGAAGCCCTCCTGAAATTTAGCATGCCAAAAACTGGGCCTGTCCTCCCCCCTTTACCATCCTGCTAAATAACACTACCATCTGTGCCAAAAACCTAGGGAATGTTTTGAAACCATACTTCCCCTTAACTCCTCTTCCTCCCCATTCACCAAATATGCAATTAATCAGATTATTCTGTAGCCCCCATCATGTCTCATTTGTAGCAATATGGTAGCCACCTTCCTTGCCTTCAGTTTTAATCTCTACCATAACACCATGTTATGACAAGAGTCCTGTGTCTAAAATGAATCCTTCTTTGGCTCACCCATCACCTCCAAGATTAAGAGCCAAAATCCTTAATGAAGCACACCAGGCATGTGGTCCTATAGTCTCATTTCCTGCTGCTCTGGCTACACCCAGCAACCTGCAGCTCTCTGAGTGTCTGCACTCTTCCAGGCCTTCTTTCACGCTATATTCTTTTGTGTATGCTACTGCCCCCCCCCACCACCCCACCAAGCTCTTTTCACTAAGCTCTTCTCTTCAGTGAGACTCAGCTCAGGAGTTACCTCCTTCTCATGGTGTTCCTTGTGCCAGTCCTCATAGAGATTACTTCTGGGGTTGTACTTACTGCATGGAATTCTAATTATTCTTTACTTACCTGTAAACTTTTGAAAGCAAGACTGCTTTTATTTTCATCCATTGAGCTTATCACAGAGCTCTAGGATGTAGTATTGTGAAAATGTTTGATAAATGAACGAAAGAATCATAAGCTCATGTGCTTTAGAGAACTATAATGTCATTTCAAATATAGTTGAAATGTGAATGACAGACATTTCCTTTTCACATGAATTTGTCTGCTTCATGATCTACATACAACTATTTCTGTAACCTAAGGGATTCCTCCAGAACTTAATCTCCTTCCTATGAAGTGGGTAACATGGCTCAGTGATTATCTGTAACATCTCTCTCCTCACATCTTTTATTTAAACCTATCTAAAGAGATTAACCCAAAACTCAGCTACCATTTCTATATGTGCAAAGTGTAAAAAGACCTATGGGAAAATAGTCTGTATATATATTTCCCTAAAGTTCTACCTTTAAAACTTTGATTAAGAGGAGCTTTGCAGCTTTTGCAGAATATGAAGCATTGTCTTTTGGGTAGCTACTACAATGGGAGACAGTGTTTAAATGATTCATTAGCATTGGATGAAACCTGAATTTTCATTTATCTAATTGTGGTCACTTGTCAGACTACTCTGAAAAGTGGTAATAAAAATTTCCTCACACTTGTTTAGTGCCTTCTAATTTTCAAACACTTTCACATGTCACCTTAATTAATCCTCACTACAGTACTGTAAAGTAGTTTAAGGCCCAGGCTTAGCAGTGAGACTGCCTGGATTGAAATCTTGAACCTACCGTGATAGTCTCTCTAAACCCTAGCTTTCTTGTCTGAAAACAGGAGTGGCAGTGCTGCTGTGTGGGGATACCATCTGGGTTCAGTTCAGTCGCTTAGTGGTGTCCGACTCTTTGCGACTCTACGAACTCCAGCACACCAGGCCTCCCTGTCCATCAACAAATCCCGGAGCCTACCCAAACTCATGTCCATTGAGTGGGTGCTGCCATCCAGCCATCTCATCCTCTGTCGTCCCCTTCTCCTCCTGCCCTCAAACTTTCCCAGCATCAGGGTCTTTTGAAATGAGTCAGCTCTTTGCATCAGGTGGCCAAAGTATTGGAGTTTCCGCTTCAGCATCAATCCTTCCAATGAATATTCAGGATTGATCTCCTTTAGGATAGAATGGTTGGATCTCCTTGCAGTCCAAGGGACTCAAGAGTCTTCTCCAACACCACAGTTCAAAAGCATCAATTCTCTGGCACTCAGCTTTCTTTATAGTCCAACTCTCACATCCATACATGACTACTGGAAAAACCATAGCCTTGACTAGACAGACCTTTGTTGGTAAAGTAATGTCTCTGCTTTTGAATATGCTGTCTAGGTTGGTCATAACTTTCCTTCCAAGGAGTAAGCATCTTTTAATTTCATGGATGCAATCACCATCTGCAGTGATTTTGGAGCCCAAGAAAATAAAGTCAGCCACTGTTTCCATTGTTTCCCCATCTGCTTGCCATGGAGTGATGGGACTGTGATGGAGTCATGGAGTGATGAACTCCTTATTGCCAAATTCAGACTTAAATTGAAGAAAGTAGGGAAAACCACTAGACCATTCAGGTATGACCTAAATCAAATCCCTTATGATTATACAGTGGAAGTGAGAAATAGATTTAAGGGCCTAGATCTGATAGATAGAGTGCCTGATGAACTATGGAATGAGGTTTATGACATTGTACAGGAGACAGGGATCAAGACCATCCCCATGGAAAAGAAAAAAGCAAAATGGCTCTCTGGGGAGGCCTTACAAATAGCTGTGAAAAGAAGAGAAGTGAAAAGCAAAGGAGAAAAGGAAAGATATAAACATCTGAATGCAGAGTTCCAAAGAATAGCAAGAAGAGGTGAGAAAGCCTTCTTCAGCGGTCAATGCAAAGAAATAGAGGAAAACAACAGAATGGGAAAGACTAGAGACCTCTTCAAGAAAATCAGAGATGCCAAAGGAACATTTCATGCAAAGATGGGCTCGATAAAGGACAGAAATGGTATGGACCTAACAGAAGCAGAAGATATTAAGAACAGATGGCGAGAATACACAGAAGAACTGTACAAAAAGGATCTTCACGACCCAGATAATCACGATGGTGTGATCACTGACCTAGAGCCAGAAATCCTGGAATGTGAAGTCAAATGGGCCTTAGAAAGCAGCACTACGAACAAAGCTAGTGGAGGTGATAGAATTCCAGTTGCGCTATTCCAAATCCTGAAGGATGATGCTGTGAAAGTGCTGCACTCAATATGCCAGCAAATGTGGTAAGCTCAGCAGTGGCCACAGGACTGGAAAAGGTCAGTTTTCATTCCAATCCCAAAGAAAGGCAATGCCAAAGAATGCTCAAACTACTGCACAATTGCACTCATCTCACACGCTAGTAAAGTAATGCTGAAAATTCTCCAAGCCAGGCTTCAGGAATATGTGAACCATGAACTTCCTGATGTTCAAGCTAGTTTTAGAAAAGGCAGAGGCACCAGAGATCAAATTGCCAACATCCTCTGGATCATGGAAAAAGCAAGAGAGTTCCAGAAAAACATCTATTTCTGCTTTATTGACTATGCCAAAGCCTTTGACTGTGTGGATCACAATAAACTGTGGAAAATTCTGGAAGAGATGGGAATACCAGACCACCTGACCTGCCTCTTGAGAAACCTGTATGCAGGTCAGGAAGCAACAGTTAGAACTGGACATGAACAACAGACTGGTTTCAAATAGGAAAAGGAGTACGTCAAGGCTGTATACTGTCACCCTGCTTATTTAACTTCTATGCAGAGTACATCATGAGAAACGCTGGACTGGAAGAAACACAAGCTGGAATCAAGATTGCTGGGAGAAATATCAATAACCTCAGATATGCAGATGACACCACCCTTATGGCAGAAAGTGAAGAGGAACTAAAAAACCTCTTGATGAAAGTGAAAGTGGAGAGTGAAAAAGTTGGCTTAAAGCTCAACATTCAGAAAACGAAGATCATGGCATCCAGTCCCATCACTTCATGGGAAATAGATGGGGAAACAGTGGAAACAGTGTCAGACTTCTTTATTTTTCTGGGCTCTAAAATCACTGCAGATGGTGACTGCAGCCAGGAAATTAAAAGACGCTTACTCCTTGGAAGGAAAGTTATGACCAACCTAGACAGCATATTTAAAAGCAGAGACATTACTTTGCCAACAAAGGTCTGTCTAGTCAAGGCTATGGTTTTTCCAGTGGTCATGTATGGATGTGAGAGTTGGACTGTGAAGAAGGCTGAGCGCCGAAGAATTGATGCTTTTGAACTGTGGTGTTGGAGAAGACTCTTGAGAGTCCCTTGGACTGCAAGGAGATCCAACCAGTCCATTCTGAAGAAGATCAGCCCTGGGATTTCTTTGGAAGGAATGATGCTGAAGCTGAAACTCCAGTACTTTGGCCACCTCATGCGAAGAGTTGACTCATTGGAAAAGACTCTGATGCTGGGAGGGATTGGGGGCAAGAGGAGAAGGGGACGCCAGAGGATGAGATGGCTGGATGGCATCACTGACTCGATGGGCGTGAGTCTGAGTGAACTCTGGGAGTTTGTGATGGACAGGGAGACCTGGCGTGCTGCAATTCATGGGGTCACAAAGAGTTGGACACGACTGATCGACTGATCTGATCTGATGGGACCGGATGCCATGATCTTAGTTTTCTGAATGTTGAGCTTTAAGCCAGCTTTTTCACTCTCCTCCTTCACTTTCATCAAGAGGCTCTTTAGTTCTTCTTCACTTTCTGCCATAAGTGAAATTGAAAGTGAAGTTGGTCAGTCATGTCCAACTCTTGTGATCCCATCAACTGTAGCCTACCAGGCACCTCTGTCCATGGGATTTTCCAGGCAAGAATACTGAAGTGGGTTGCCATTTCCTTCTCCAGGAGATCTTCCCGACCCAGGGTTTGAACCCGGGTATCCTGCATTGTAGGCAGACACTTTACCATCTGAGCCACCAGGGAAGTCTTCTGCCATAAGGGTGGTGTCAAGCCTGTATATAGTTACCCTGCTTATTTAATTTCTGTGAAAAGTACATCTGCATAGAATGTTATGCCCTTCTGCCATAAGGGTGGTGTCATCTGCATATCTGAGGTTATTGATATTTCTCCCGGCAGTCTTGATTCCAGCTTGTGCTTCCTCCAGCCCAGCGTTTCTCATGATGTACTCTGCATAGAAGTTAAATAAGCAGGGTGACAGTATACAGCCTTGACGTATTCCTTTTCCTATTTGAAACCAGTCTGTTGTTCATGTCCAGTTCTAACTGTTGCTTCCTGACCTGCATACAGGTTTCTCAAGAGGCAGGTCAGGTGGTCTGGTATTCCCATCTCTTGAAGAATTTTCCACAGTTTATTGTGATCCACACAGTCAAAGGCTTTGGCATAGTCAATAAAGCAGAAATAGATGTTTTTCTGGAACTCTCTTGCTTTTTTGATGATCCAGCAGATGTTGGCAATTTGATCTCTGGTTCCTCCGGCTTTTGTAAAACCAGCTTGAACATCTGGAAGTTCACAGTTTGTGAAAAGCCTGGCTTGGATAAGTGAGATGAACTGAGTGAAGCCATTAGCATTGGTATCTCACATTGTTAAGTGCTCATGTTAACTGCTCTTATGCTCCCTACTGCCTCTTTCACTACTTCTGTTACCACTGTAAGGAAAATCCCTGCTTAGTGACAGTGGATATTACTCTCTGGAAGAATCAGAGGCCTTAAAAAGGGGTTAAGCACTCAGGCTGTACCCTTCTACCATGGTGGTTTCAGAGAGGGCTGAATGGAAAACTGGGATTTTAATCATCATCTAGCAGTAATTAGCCCCTCTCTTCCCCCCAGGGAGCTTCCCAGGTGCCTCAGTGGTAAAGAATCCACCTGCCAAGCAGGAGATGCAGGTTCAATCCCTGGGTCAAAAAGATCTCATGGAGAAGGAAATGGCAACACACTCTAGTATTCTTGCCTGTGAAATCCTGTGGACAGAGAAGTGTGGTAGGCTACAGTCCTTGGGGTCACAAAGAGTTTGACATGACTTAGAGACAACACAGCCTCCCACCAGGGTCAGTACAGACCATGCTGAGAGCTTGAATTTTCACCTCACCCAGAAATAGTGAGACTCCCTCTTTCTCTTTCTCACCAGAGTGGATCAGAAAGGGCCAAATAGGATGCCAGGACTTACCACCTTCCTCTAGTAACAAGTCCCACCACCCTTACACCTTCCGGTGGTAACCCTCCTGTGGAGGCGTTATGGGGAGCCGTAACATCTGCCTCTGCCTCCCCAAACCAGCAAGCCAGTGGGGTGTCAGTGGAGAGCTAAGTGAAGAGCCTGACAGTCATGGGCCATCATTCTCACCAAGGGTGTCAATGAAGGCCCACCAGGGAACCTGCACTTCTGTCCCCACCTGACAGTGACAAGGTGGTACGCCTGACCCCAAACCAACACAGTCCCAGAAAAAGCCTTTTAAAATGCACAATTTAAATAAGATCTGGAGTCTTAAAATGTAATACCCAAGACATCAAAGATATAATTTAAAAAATCAGTCATCCAACCAAGAGCCTGAATGAGAATCCCGTGGACAGAGAAGTGTGGTAGGCTTACAGTCCATGGAGTTACAAAGAGTCAGACATGATTTAGTGACTGAGCAACAATAGTTATAAAATGTTATCATTGGAGGAAACTGGGACATGTATATAGAACTACTCTATACTTTTATTTTCAGTTTCCAATTAATCTGTAATTATTTTATATTAAAGAGTTAAAAAAAACAAATGCCAATTCACCCAGTCGTATTTCTTCGAGCTTCATAGTCCAACATTCTTTCAACATCTTGCCTTGCTGCTCTGTGCTGCCTTACAAATCATCACAGGACCTCGTTAGATATGCAGGTGTGTATAAGCCCAACGGAGAAGGCAATGGCACCCCATTCCAGTACTCTTGCCCGGAAAATCCCATGGATGGAGGAGGCTGCAGTCCATGGGGTCGCTAAGAGTCAGACATGACTGAGCAACTTCACTTTCACTTTCCACTTTCATGCATTGGAGAAGGAAATGGCAACCCACTCCAGTGTTCTTGCCTGGAGAATCCCATGGACAGAGAAGCCTGGTAGGCTGCAGTCCATGGGGTCGCACAGAGTCAGACACAACTGAAGCGACTTAGCAGCAGCAGCAGAATAAGCCCAACATTCCGTTTATGATGCACATTTATTCTCCTCATTGTACCTCTTACTCTTCTCACTCCTGACACCTCCATCACAGCAAATGAAATACTCTTTTCTGTTCTGTTTGACTTTTATTTAGGCTGTGTTGGTCTCTTGCCATTTACTAGGCTGTATTCCAGAAAGTCCTTTAAATGTCCACTAGAAATTAAATGACTTCAAAATACTTAATTCTTATGATTTAGAAATCCCACTTCTGGGTATGTTTCCAGATACTAAAATAAGTATCTCGAAGAGATATCTGCACTCTTATGTTCACTGAAGCATCATTCATAATAGCTAAATTGAAAAAAGTACCAAACTTAAGGGAACCAGCAGAAGTGATTCTGAGGAGGAGTTTTACAGCTAAAAATGCTTGTATTAAAAAAAAGAAATATCTCAGATCAACAACATACATTGCAACTTGAAGAAATAGAAAAAGAACAACAAACTAAACACAAAGAAAATAATATAGCTTAGAGAAGAAAAAAGCTAAATAAAGAATGGACAGACAACATAGAAAATAATGAAGCCAAAAGTTGATTTTTTTCAAAAAGATTGACAGAGTTAATAAGCCTTTAGTTATATGGACAATTTTTTTTTTTAGGAGAAGAAGTAGAAGACTGAAATTACTAAAATCAGAAGTGAAAGTGAGGTCATTACTACCAATTCTATGAAAATGAAAAGGATGGTAAGAAAGTACAGTGAACAGTTGTACACCAAAAACTTGGATAACCTAGATGAAATGGAAAAATTCCTAGAAGCACAAAATCTACCAAGACTAAATCATGGAGAAATAGAAAATCTGAATAACGTATAACTAAGGAGGTAGAATCTGCAATTTAAACTCTTAAAACAAAGAAAAGCCCTGTACCTGATGGTTTCACTGGCAAATTCTAGCAAACATTTAAAGAACTACTATCTGTACGTCTCAAACTTTAAAAAAAAAAAACTAAATGAAGAGAAGGGAACATTTCCTAACTCATTCTATGAGGCCAGCATACTTACTATGAAAGCCTGTGAGAACACTACAAAAGAATAAAACTACAGACCAGTATCCCTTGTGAATACTGATTTAAAAATCCTCAAGAAAATACTACCAAACCAAATTCAGCAGCATATTAAGAGGATTATACACCACTCCCAAGTGCAGTTTATTCCTGGAATTCAAGCTTGGTTCAACATACAAAAACAAATCAGTGTATTACACCCCCTTAACAGAAGGAAGGAATGAAATACACATGATAATCTCAGTTGCTACAGAAAAGCATTTGACAAAATACAGCACCATTGTGTGTCAAAAGAAAAACCATTGTATAAACTAGAAAGAGAAGGAAAGTATCTTCACATAATAAAATTCATATATGAAAATCTATAGCAAACAATATACTCAGTGGTGAAAGACTAAAAGCTTTTCCCCTAAGATCAAAAACAGGCAGTGTCCATACTCACTGCTTCGACTCAACATAGTACTGAAGTTCTAGCCAGAGGAGTTAGGCAAGAAACAGAAATAAAAGTCATGCAAATTGAAAAGGAAGAAATGATCATTGTTTTTTCCTAATATGATCTTATATGTAGAGAACCTTTAAGATTCCACACAAATGAAAAAAAACTGTTAGAACTAGTAAATGAATTCAGCAAAGTAGCAGGATACAGAGCAACAAGCAAATTTAACTACAAAACTACAGTAATCCAGGAGTGTGCGTGTGTGTGCGTTCTCAGTCATATCCAACTCTTGGACCCCATGAACTGTATCTCTCCAGGCACCTCTGTCCATGGGATTTTCTAGGCAAGAATACTGGAGTGGATGGCCATTTTCTTCTCCAGGGGATCTTCCTGACTCGAGAATCAAACCCACATCTCCTGTGTCTCCGGCATTGGCAGGTGGATTCTAAGACAAAAATGAATCAAGGAACTAAATATAAAAGCTAAAATAATAAAACCCATGGAAAAACATAGGGCAGGGGTTTCATGATGTTGGATTTGGCAGTGATTTCTTGTATATGACACAAAAGGCACGGGTAACAAAAGAAAATAGACATATTGGACTGAATGATTTTCTTTTTAATTTGTGCATCAAAAGACACTATGAATATAATAAAGAGGCAGCCTTCAGACTGGGAGAAAATATTGGCAAATCATTTATCTGATAGGGAATTAATACCTAGAATATATAGGAAACTCCTGCAACTCAGTAACAACAGCAGCAAAATAAAGCCCAATTAAAATATTGTCAAAAGACTTGGACGTTTCTCCAAAGAAGATATGTGAATAACCAATAAGCACATGAAAAGATACTCAACATCATTAATCATTAGGGAAATGAAATATTACCTCATATTCATTCATAAGGATGGCCATTGGCAAAAAGATTAAAAAAACAAATGGTTTGGTGAAGATATGGAGAAATTGGAACCCTTGTGCACTGCTGATGGGAATGTAAAATGGTTACAACCATTGTAGAAAATGGTGTTTTCTTTAAAGTGTCTAAAGGAACTCATTCTTGACAAAACTAAAAATAAAATTACCATATGGTCCAGTAATTTTGCTTCTGAGTATATACCAAAAAGACTTGCAATAAGAATCTTTTTGAAAAGATATTCATATATTCATAGCAACATTATTCACAGTAGATAAAATGTGGAAACAAACCCGAATGCTCATCAATGAATGAGTGGATAAATAAAGTTGTGGTATATCCATACAGGGGAGTGTTATTCAGCCTTCAAAAGTTTAGAAGGAAATTCTGCTGTGCACTTCAGCATGCATGAACTCTGAGGATATTATGCTTAGTGAAGGAAGCCAGTCACACAAAGACAGAATACTGTGTGATTCCACTTACATGAGGTGCTTAGCGTAGTCAAAATTATAAAGACAGAATGTTGAATGTTGGTTCCCAGAGGCCCTGGGAAGGAGAGAATGGAGAGTTATTGTTTCGTGGGTATAGAGTTTCAGGTTTGCAAGATGAAAAGAATTAAGGGGATGGATGGTGGCGATAGTTGCACAGAAATGTGAATGTATTTATTACCACTGAACTGTGCGCTTAAACGTGGTGAAGAGGGTAAATTTTGTGTTACATGTATTTTGCCCCAACTTTTTAAAAGACAAAAATGGGTTAAAAGAGTAGATGCCTCATGATAATTGTCTCATATACCTTAGAAGGTGATATAGCCCAGCCTCTGGAATCAGACTACCTGGATACAAATTCTAACTCCATAATTAGCTAACTTCTAATTTTGAACCAATTTCTTTGCTTCTCTAAAACTCAATTTTCTCACCTATAATTTGGGGGTAAACAATAGTACCATTCTCAAAGAATTTTGTAGTCTTTTAAAAACACTTGTTAAGTACATATATGAGGAACTGAACATTAGTTACGAGGGGTAGAACAGTGTATGAAGCACATTTGTCCCAGTCTTCACAGAGCTTCTGTTTTACCAGGTATGGGAAGTAGGCATCATGAGATTAATTACGTGATTAGCGTTGTGACACATGCAAAAAGAACGTGTACAAGGTACACTAGGAAAGCGTAAATGGGGACTGACCAAGTCAGGAGGGTCAAGAAAGGCCTCCCAGAAGAAGTCACGTTTACATTAAAATCCTGAGGCTTTAGTTTTTGCCTGTTAGCTAGGCAGAAGGGGAGGTGAGAGGATAATCTAGGCAGAGAGAATAGCTCCTGAGAGAACCCTGAGGTGGAAAAGAGCTTATGGAATTCAGGGAACCAAAGAAAGGCCATTGAGGCTAGATCCTCGTGAGCAAGAAGTGAAGGGAATCAATTTGGGCAAGTGAGGTAGATTGGGGCCAAAGCTGGACTTTGTAGGTTCAGTTAAGTTTCTGACTTTAGTCATAAATGTACACTCTGGAAGGGTGTCAGGTACAATCAGAAATGGACTTTGGGGGAACAAATATGAATGCAGAGAAACCAATTAGATTGTCAGAGTAGTCTGTAAGAAAGATTATGATGACTTGGACTACTATAAGTATGGCCATGAAAATGGAGTCAAGAAATATTCAGGATGTAGAATTGGGGTGTGTCTATGCTGAGTTACTTCAGTTGCGTCTGACTCTTTGCGACACTGTGGACTGTGTAGCCTGCCAGGCACCTCTGTGCATGGGATTCTCCAGGCAAGAATACTGGAATGGGTTGCCATGCCCTCTTCCAGAGGATCTTCCCACCCCAGGGATCGAACCCGCATCTCTTGCATCTTCTGCATCGCAGGCAGATTCTTTACCTCTGAGCCACTGGGGAAGCCCTTAAAATTGATAGGTTTTGGTAATGGATATGTAGAGTAAGGGGGGGCCTCCCAGGTGGCACTAGTGATAAAGAACCTTCCTACCAATTTAGGAGACATAAGAGTTGCAGGTTCGATCCCTGGGTCTGTAAAATCCCCTGGAGGAGGGCATAAGCTAAGCTAAGCTAAGTCGTTTCAGTCGTGTCCAACTCTGTGCGACCCCATAGACAGCAGCCCACCAGGCTCTGCCGTCCCTGGGATTGATTCTCCAGGTAAGAATACTGGAGTGGGTTGCCATTTCCTTCTCCAGTGCATGAAAGAGAAAAGTGAAAGTGAAGTCGCTCAGTCATGTCCGACTCTTAGCGATCCCATGGACTGCAGCCTACCAGGCTCCTCCATCCATGGGATTCTCCAGGCAAGAGTACTGGAGTGGAGTGCCATTGCCTTCTCCAAAGGAAACCCACTATTCATATTCCAGATAGATGGCTTTATTTGAATAATTTCATGATCATAAATTAGACCTACAGAATCATAGACACTGAGAATAAAAAGAGGCCTTAGAGATTAACCATTCCATCCTCCTACTAGGAAAGAAACAGTGATGTTGGGATAAATCACTATACATGAAATCAGGCGTTCTGAATTTGAGAAGCTGTGTTATCATTTACTGACTTCACAAGCTTGTTCAAGTTGTTTTACCTGTCTGAGCCTGTTTTCTCACTTGCACAATAAGGATAATAATAAATATATTTGAGAGTTGCTGTAAACATTTAATGAATTAAAGTACCTCTCATCATCTTACTTCAAACAGACTCAGCAAATTTTAAAGCCAAATGCCCTTAATTTATGCAGAAAGACTGGGGACACACAGGTCATGTTGGTAACAATGGCTGAGGTAGAATGAGACCCTACCCTCCTAGCTCTCAGCACAGTAATCTCAACACATCGGTACTGCTTTGTAAATGCTTCTAGAACCTACTCATTCTTTCATTCCACAAACCTCTAAAAGCACCAGGTAGATAGTAGGCACCTTAATTGCAGAGACAAATAGCTTGCAGTCCAGTAGAAAAGACAGATTGCTATTGTTGTTAGTTACTAAGTCGTGTCCGACTCTTTGCAACCCATGGACTGTAGCCTGCCAGGCTTCTCTGTACATGGGATTTCCCAGGCAAAAATACTGGAGTGGGTTGCCATTTTCTTCTCTAGGGGATCGAATCCAGGTCTCCTGCATTAGTAGGTAAATTCTTCAGCGCTAAGTCACCAGGAAAGCCCAGAAAAGACAGATAAGAGACATTTAAAATGCACTGCTGTTTGTGCTACAATAAAGCAGAATGTGCACAGGGTATTTGGAGACTGCAGTGAAGCACATGACTTATGTTGGCAGGTGGGGGAGATAGAAGACATACCCCGTAGAGTGCAGCAACTGAAGCAGGAGTAAGAGGTGAAGAAGTAGAAGACTGCATGGAGAAGGGGGTGATGGGCAAATTCCTTTCTGCCTTCTACTCACTTTACAGATTCATCCAGGGTGACTGCATATTGTACATTTTTGATTTTTAAGTGCTGGTTTTATTTTTAACTCTTGAATAAGTTACAACAATATCTTTTTTTTTTTTTTTCCTGACCTGGCTTTCTTTTTTTTTTTATTTATTTTATTTTATTTTATTTTTAAACTTTACAATATTGTATTAGTTTTGCCAAACATCAAAATGAATCCGCCACAGGTATACCAATAATATCTTTTTAATTGAAAATCAGTGTCTAAGTGCATTCAACAAGATATTTTTCTAACACCTTCTACATAGTCAGCGGGCTTCCCAAGTGACTCAGTGGGTAAAGAATCCACCTGCCAGTGCAGGAGATGGAGGTTCAATCCCTGGATAGAGAAGACCTCCTGGAGAAGGAAATGGCAACCCATTCCAGTATTCTTGCCTGGGAAATCCCATAGACAGAGGAGCCTGGTGGGCTATAGTCCATGGGGTCACAAAGAGTCAGACATAGCTTAGCGACCAAGCACACATACACATAACCAGTGTTGTGTATGGAACAGAAAGGCGCCAGGAACAGAAAGAAAGTGAGGTCGCTCAGTCGTGTCCAACTCTTTGCGACCCCATAACTGTAGCCTGCCAGGCTCCTCTGTCAGTGGAACTTTTAAGGCAAGAGTACTAGAGCAGGTTACCATGCCCTCCTCCAGGGGATCTTCATGACCCAGGGATTGAACCCGGGTCCCCCGCATTGCAGGCAGACGCTTTACCATCTGAGCCACCAGGGAAGCCCAGGAAGTTGTTTTAGGTGCCAGGAACAGACCAGTGAACAAAACAAAATCTCGCCCTCGTGGAGCTTATATTCTAGCTTTGGGAGAGAGGAAATATCAATACATAATAGTTCAGAAGGTGACCATTGCAGTGGGAGAAAAATAAAGCTTGAGTAAACAGGAAAGGGAATTGGGTTTGCTGGAGAAGGCTGTAACTTTTAAAGAGGTAGTCTGGGAAGGCTTATAGATAAGGTGGCATTTGAATAGAGAACTAGCAGAAGAGGGGGAGTGAGTCATGAGGATACCTGGTAGAAGAGTATTCAAGCAGAAGAGATGATAGAGCAAGAGCCAGCAGAGTGGAGCACATGAATTTAGAAAGATTACTGAAGAAGTATCTCAGGAAGGGGCTCTTTGGCCATTATGCATTTTTGGACTTTAACTTTGCAGAAGATAAGAAGCCAGGGATTCTTTTGAGTAGAAGAATGATATGATTCAACGTTAATAGCAAAGAAATTTCCAACCATCAAGACCACTAAGGCATGTACTATAGAGTTTGCTAAAATTATTTTATTTAGGATTTTGACTGCATAAAATGTATAGTCTGAAAGACATAAATGTATTAAAAATACAAATGTATTTGGGATAAAATACAACATCCTCTAATACTGTCTTAATATTGTTTGTGGAATTTTTAAAACATAATGTTAGAAAACTATTAGCCATTCCTATGTAATTTCTTTTCGTGCTTTCAAGCCAAGTAAATCATCAGGGTAAATATCTTTCGTGACTTCTATTTTTATAACATAGCATGTCATAATGTAACATGAGCGTAGATGTTTTATGAAATATCAGTGGTGCAGACTGCTGTGTGTCTGAAGACAGTTTAGCTAAGGAAGTAAAATGGTGCCAACAGCGCGGAAACCCGTGTCTGATGCTGGAGCCCTTCTACGTTTTTTTGCCTTTTTTTTTTTTTCCCCTTATACTCTGACACTGACTTGGTAGGAGCTTTCTAAACAATCTCCTTTTGGTTCTTAGTGAGTTTAATTCATATTCCAACCATTGTGAACACACTGTACAACTTAAAAATACTTAAACCCAACTTCACAATACTGAAAATTAGTTGGATAGTATTACCACTGATTACCAAGTTAATTTTGTCTCTCATGGAATCATATTACAGAGGGATAGATTTATACTACTAATAAAAGCATCTTTCTGGGTTGCAAAAAAGAATGTAGGAAGTTTTTGAAGCATGGTAGGAGGTATTGGGGGGAAAAAAGAATATGAGCTCGTCTTTTAAAAGTGATAGTGACTTAATTTAATTTTGCTAAAACACTTTGCTTCAGGACTTGGCCCTATAGATATTGGGTTTCTCCTTGGAGTAGGTTTAGAGAACAGTACTAATTTCAGCCCTGATGGTTTCTTTCTTTTTAGGAAAATCTCTTTCTCCCCTGGACCATGATTTCCTCAACTATAAAATGAAACAATCTGATTCTAAGTTTCTTTCTAAATCTAAAACTATATGAAATATCTGCAGATTTTGAGAGGGCCAAATGTTTTTTGAGAGGAAGGAGAAATTTAATAACTGTATGTACATGAAATCAACTTATAGTTTGCTGCTTCTGTGAGAGTAAGATAATGACCACACCAGTGTATCCTAAAGAAATATACTAAAGGAAATACCTTGCATCCATTGAAGAGAAACTGTGGCTTATAGATTTCTGCCTCAGAAGTGACAAATTGAAAGGAGCCAAAAGCTACATAGCTCTGATTTTTCCCAGGCCAAGCCTGGCACATTCCAGCAGGTGGTAAAGTCACACGCACGGCTGCATGCTGGGAAGGTAACCTTCCCCTGCCCTCCACAGACCACCCACCCCAGGATGGAATGTGTTCCAGACTCAGGTAAACCAGGTGTGCAATAGACAGTGGGTGGGGGGAGGGGAGGATGTTGCTAGAACACCTTTCCTAAAGGACAGGCCCCTGAACGTGCAGTGTGCCCTTGGCCCAGCAGCAGTGTTAGAAGGAAGTTCAAACTCAAGTGTTAGGGTTTAAGCGTATATCAGAACTCTCGATATGCACTTCATCTACTCAGTGTCCCAGAAGAGCAGGCCGCTAATGAGTTACTTTACCTCTGGCAAGTAACAGTGATAGCCAGCCAGACAAAGACAGCAGTGCAGAGTGCTGCTCTGAATAGAATGGCCTCTACCGTGTTAGGTACCTTCTCCTTAAAGTTTCTCTTTATCAAGTCTCATTCTTGAAGAATAGAAAGAACCTTTTGTCTAACTGAAGATAAGCCCTTTCATACCTTAATTCAGGCAGTTTTGAAATTCTTAGATGAAACATCAGTTTCCTATTAAACATTGCAGTAAAATGATTTTAAAACTAGCAGAAGAAAAATCTATGTAGAAGGATGGGGAAAGCTTCTGTGACCGTTTGAGTAAAATGATGTCCTGATGAGACAAAGTCTTCACCAAAGCAAAAGAAAACTATTCTCAACAGTGAAAGGATCAATGTTAAATGAGGAAATTAGAGAGAAAAACAGATTTGGGGGGAAATCTGATGAGGTGAGGAGCTGAGACTGTTGGAAAATAAGAAATCAGGGTGAGAAAAAGAAAACTTCAGTACAGTGAGGGCCTTTGGACTCGGGTACCTGGTCCCAGGGTTCACCATGACGAGCCTAACAAATGGGGCTTGGCTCCTAACAAGGAGGAGAGCTCCTTGGCTCCTGCAGACTACAAGGGTTCTTCGTATAATTGGCAAATTGTTAGAGAAATTTTTGCATTGTGTTTAATTTATAAGAAACTGGTAAAATGGTGTTTCTAAAATTAAGCAGAAATCCCCAATAGAAGAGAAAAATCAAAAGTTGTCAGCTGTGAACAAAGAATATAAAAATAGTGTAAACATATATCTGATTTACTTGACCTTGATTGAGCTTATTTTAGGGGACTGATGAAGAAGTGACGTTTGGTCCCTGAACCACATTTATGGTTTCTGAATAAGAGGCTTAGTATATTTCATTCATAATTATTCCAACAATCTTTAAATAAAATATTTTCATGCTCTTTGGTCACGAGTAAAGTTCTTATTAATTAAGAACTTTTAATGGAAAAGACATCAGAAAGGCAGTGTTTGACCCATGATCAGTTTTCACCTCCTTCCACTAGAGACAGTTTCTCCAGAATTCTCAGAAAAAGAGATGGCCAGTGGGAAGTTGGTGTGGGGTAAGAGAAAGCACGTGGCTTTAGAGTCTAACAAACTCAGGTTCTAATCCCAGCTCTTTAACTATAGCTGTGAAACTTGGATGTGTTAACTGCTGTCTCTGACCTTTGAGATGTTAATCTGCAAAAATTAAATGTGATGGTATAAGCGAAGTGAAAGTGAAGTCGCTCAGTCGTGTCCAACTCTTTGCGACCCCACGGACTGTAGCCTATCAGGCTCCTCCATCCATGGGATTTTACAGGCAAGAATACTAGAGTGGGTTGCCATTTCCTTCTCCAAATCGTATGGTATAAGGAAAATGCTTAAATACTTGGCATAGAAGAAAACCCTAAGAAGTGTTAGTTTTCATCATTTTTTCTCTGCACCCCACCCCAAATAAGTTGCGGCTCATAATTTAGCCTTTTTTTTTTTTTAATACCTTAAGGTTGTCTTTTTGAGCATAAACAGGTATACTGTTTTTCAGTTCAGTTCAGTCACTGAGTCGTGTCCGACTCCTTGCGACCCCATGAATCACAGCACGCCAGGCCTCCCTGTCCATCACCAACTCCTGGAGTTCACTCAGATTCACGTCCATCAAGTCAGTGATGCCATCCAGCCATCTCATCCTCTGTCGTCCCCTTCTCCTCCTGCCCCCAATCCCTCCCAGCATCAGAGTCTTTTCCAATGAGTCAACTCTTCGCATGAGGTGGCCAAAGTACTGGAGTTTCAGCTTTAGCATCATTCCTTCCAAAGAACACCCAGGGCTGATCTCCTTCAGAATGGACTGGTTGGATCTCCTTGCAGTCCAAGGGACTCTCAAGAGTCTTCTCCAACACCACAGTTCAAAAGCATCAATTCTTCGGCGCTCAGCCTTCTTCACAGTCCAACTCTCACATCCATACATGACCACAGGAAAAACCATAGCCTTGACTAGACAGACCTTTGTTGGCAAAGTAATGTCTCTGCTTTTGAATATGCTATCTAGGTTGGTCATAACTTTTCTTCCAAGGAGTAAGCGTCTTTTAATTTCCTGGCTGCAGTCACCATCTGCAGTGATTTTGGAGCCCCCCAAAATAAAGTCTGACACTGTTTCCACTGTTTCCCCATCTATTTCCCATGAAGTGATAGGACCGGATGCCATGATCTTCGTTTTCTGAATGTTGAGCTTTAAGCCAACTTTTTCATTCTCCTCTTTCACTTTCATCAAGAGGCTTTTTAGTTCCTCTTCACTTTCTGCCATAAGTGTGGTGTCATCTGCATATCTGAGGTGATTGATATTTCTCCCAGCAATCTTGATTCCAGCTTGTGTTTCTTCCAGTCCAGCGTTTCTCATGATGTACTCTGCATATAAGTTAAATACTGTTTTTAGTAAATAATAATTTCAGTGCAAAAAAAATGAGTCCAGTAAAAGCAATGAGTCTCAGATTGCAGAGCCTTTAGTATTCTTATATCTGTTTTTTTCTTGAGCTTCAAGAATAGTGTCATGTTGTGCTTCCCTGGTAGCTCAGTTGGTAGAGAATCCGCCTGCAATGCAGGAGACCCTGGTTTGATTCCTGGGTCGGGAAGATCCGCTGGAGAAGGGATAGGCTACCCATATCCAGTGTTCTTGGGCTTCCCTTGTGGCTCAGCTGGTGAAGAGTCCACCTGCAATGCAGGAGAGCTGGGTTCTATCCCTGGGTTGGGAAGATCCCCTGGAGAAGGGAAAGGCTACCCACTCTAGTATTCTGGCTTGGAGAATTTCATGGACTGTACAGTCCATGGAGTTGCAAAGAGTCGGACATGACCGAGTGACTTTCACTTTCACTTTGCTACCTCTAAAATGGCCACCACTTCTCCTTCATATGGTTCTTTCGGTTCTACTATAAACCAGTAAGCCACAGCTTGCTACACTTATTTGTAAAATCAGAGTCTACAGGGTCTAAATGTCCTTACGGTAAGCAGAGAATCTCTGTTTCTTTGACCATGGACATACTGGATATTCAAATGTTAGATGAGCAGGTGATTAAATGACATTAATTTTGGTATCTCAGAAGTCTTTAATACCTTCATGATTCTCAACTGTATTTTTAAAAGATCTGATTACTGGGTAAAAATGCTTCTAGAAAAGGGAAAGATTGCTAAGAGCACGTGTATAGTGTTTTATTTGAAATATTTAGTATCAGTACTAGGTTTTTGAAATGAAAGGAATATGAAAATTTGTGATATATGAAGAACCCTGACATTACCCAGAAATGTGTTTCTCATATTCTTTCTGTAGTTTGCAAAAGAAAAGGAAAGTTGTGCCTTCATGGTGATTTGCCGAGTTGTAAATGTAAAGTATTTACCTAAAGTCGTGTGACCTGCTAGAGGAGGAACTGGAACTTGAACACAAAGCTATCTGATTCCACCTTTAAACTTTCTTCCTCCCCATCTCTGGCCTGTTGTCTCTGCCCCTTTCTTGGTAGCAAGGTCTTCAGGAGCCTCTGCTCCTGGGAAGAGTGAACCCTTAAGTAGCCAATATCACATGCCAAAGCACAGAGTTCCCAGCCCGGTAATTACATATCTAGCCACGGTGCTTCCAGTCATCCTTCTCTGTGAGAGCTGCTGTTCATACCCAGTTGTATTTACTGCAGTTGTATTTACTGCTGGTAATAGTAGGAATCATAGTAAGAGTGGCAGTTGCTACTTCTTTTTGGATGGAGCAGATGACACTTCTGTGGGCCTTGCCTATGAGCCAGACGTTGTACTAAGGCTTTACATATGTTGACTCATTGGATACTGTAATTATCTTCATGTGACAGTTGAGGAAACTGAGACACAGAAAGGTTAAGGAACATGTCTAAGATCATATAGCTGGGGCTGGAACCCAAGCCCAAGTTCTGACTCCTTGTCCAACTTTTAACAGCCATATTACTTCCTGTAAACTATAAGTAAACAGCTCAATATGACCCTGTGTATTAGGGGAAATACTATTATATTTTACCATTTTGTAATAAGAAATGCAAATTTTTTCCTCATAGAGGAATTTAGATTAGATGTTTTAAAAATCTACTTTGACAAGAAACAGTGCTATTGTGGGAAGGGGGACACCTTCCAGGGCCCAAGAGTGGGCTCTTGTCTAACACTCAGAAATGAACTGTCCGAGGAGACATGTGCTGACAAAACAAGAGACTTTATTGGGAAGGGACACCCAAGTGGAGAGCAGTAGGATAAGGGAACCCAGGAGGACTGCTCTGCCATGTGGCTCGCAGTCTCGGGTTTTATGGTGATGGGATTAGTCTCTGGGTTGTCTTTGGCCAGTCATTCTGACTCAGAATCCTTCCTAATGACACACACATTGCTCATCCAAGATGGATGCCAGCAAGAAGGATTCTGGGAGGTGTTGGACACGTGGTGTCTCTTTTTGACCTTTCCTGAACTCTTCTGGTTAGTGCTGGCTTATTAGTTCCGTGCTCTGTACCAGGACCTCCTGTTGTAAAATAACTCACACACATGGTTACTATGGTGTCTGACCAGGATGGGTGGTTTCAGTCAGTGTGCTTCCCATAACAGTGCTATCAATTAGCCAGTTGGTTTGTTTTCTGAGTTTATACAAATTTTTAATACTTTATTCAGTTGAATAAGTAATATTTATTGAGTGCTTATTATATGCTTAGGATGAGCTAAGCATTTTATGTCATTAGCTCATTTAGTCCTCACAAGAACCCTATGTTATTGGTAATGTCATTATCCCTGTTTTATGAGAAAATTGAAAATTGGAAGTAGCGACCTGCCCAAGGACACCTAGCTACTAGGGGCAAAATTGAGATTTGAACTGACAGTCTGACTTTAGAACCAGTACTCAAGCATTCAAATAGCACTTCTAGAATTTCAAAATTATTTATGATTCCAGAAATTTTCCATATCATCTCTGTTCATTTTTGGTGGTTTTATTGAAATACAATACTGTATTTTTTCCATCTAGGTTTATGTTCCAGATGAAAATAATGCTATTTTGGGAAGAAATACAAATAAGCAAGTTTTTGAAGGCTTGACAACTGGACTTCTCAAAGTCAGTGCTGCGGTTTTTGGCTGCCTGATTGCCAATCGACCAGATGGAAACAGCCAGCCAACTACACCAAAAATATCAACACAGGAAATGAAAAGCAAACCCTCACAAGGTGATGCTTTTAACAGTCGAGTTCAGGACCTCATCAGGTAAATTTCTAGATTTCTTAAAACTTGTTTGTTTAAAAAAAATATTTTAAAATAATTTTAAGTCTCAGGGCCCATGTAATGGCAATTGTTCTCACACCATCCACAAATTCCTGACAGAAAATATACCACATTTTGTAGAGAGAAGGAAAATCCTATTAATGAAAAGCAGTATAGTTAAAGCTCATCTGTCATTCTTGGTATTTAATATTCAATATTAGAATAGGTAGTTTCCAAGCTTTTTATAACTGTTTTTGCTGTCAACTCTTTCCAACTCAAAGAATTTCTAAGAATTCTCCTATCTCAGGTCATCTCTGCTTATACATTTGGTTCAGATTTTAGGTACTCATAATAGCTATCATTAATTGTAGCACCCATTATTAATAATGTATTGTGTTGTTGTTTAGTTGCTAAGTTGTGTCTGACTCTTTGCAACCCCGTGGACTGCAGTATGGCAGGCTTCATTGTCCTTCACTATATCCCAGAGTTTGCTCAAACTCGTGCATTGAGTTGGTAGCCTCGTTTTGTCAGAACTCTCCACTATGACAAAGAACTCTCGACTCCCGGTGTGGAAAGGAAGAATCTTTTAGGGGCTTCCCAGGTGCCACTAGTAGTGAAGAACCAGCCTGCCAGTGCTGGGGATGTCAGAGACAAGGGTTCAGTCCCTGGGTTGGGAAGATCCCCTGGAGGAGGGCATGGCAACCCACTCCAGTGTTCTTGCTTGGAGAATCCCACAGACAAAGGAGCGTGGCGGGCTACAATCCATAGGGTCGCAAAAAGTCTGACAGAACTGAAGCGACTTAGCGCAGAAAGTGTAGAAACTCTAGAGGACAATGATATCCTCTGGATCCTCTGTAGTTTTGCCTCAAGTGACGCTAATGGTAAAGAACCTGCCTGTAATGCAAGAGACATAATTAGATGTGGGTTTCATCCCTGGGTCAGGAAGATCCCCTGGAGAAGGACTTGGCAACACACTCCAGTATTCTTGCCTGGAGAATCCCATGGTCAGAGGAGCCTGGTGGGCTACCGTCCATAGGATCACAAAGAATTGGACACGACTGAAGTGACTTAGCTCGCACACACTCCTCTATGACCCTTCCGTCTTTGGTGCCCCTGCAAGGCATGGCTTATAGTAGCTTTGTTGAGTTACGCAAGGCTGTGATCCATGAAGGGGAGTAAGGTATTGTAGTAGAGGCTTTGCAGCCCTGTAAGTGTAGGATTTCTAATTCAGACTTTGTTCAGTTCAGTTCAGTCGCTCAGTTGTGTCTGACTCCTTGCATCCCCATGGACTGCAGCATGCCAGGCCTCCCTGTCCATCACCAACTCCCGGAGTTTCCTCAAACTCATGTCCATTGAGTCAGTGATGCCATCCAACCATCTCATCCTCTGTCGTCCCCTTCTCCTCCCGCCTTCAATCTTTCCCAGCATCAGGGTCTTATCAAATGAGTCATTTCTTTGCATCAGGTGGCCAAAGTATTTATAGTTTAAGCTTCAGCATCAATCCTTCCAATGAATATTCAGGACTGATTTCTTTTAGAATGGACTGGTTGGATCTCCTTGCAGTCTAAGGGACTCTCAAGAGTCTTCTCGAACATCACGATTCAAAAGCATCAATTCTCTGGTGCTCAGCTTTCTTTATAGTCCAACTCTCACATCCGTACATGACTACTGGAAAAACCATAGCCTTGACTAGATGGACTTTTGTTGGCAAAGTAATGTCTCTGCTTTTGAATATGCTATCTAGGTTGGTCATAACTTCTCTTCCAAGGAGCAAGTGTCTTTTAATTTCATGGCTGCAGTTACCATCTGCAGTGATTTTGGAGTCCCCAAAAAATAAAGACAGCCACTGTTTCCACTGTTTCCCCATCTATTTCCCATGAAGTGATGGGACCAGATGCCATGATCTTAGTTTTCTGAATGTTGAACTTTAAGCCAACTTTTTCACTCTCCTCTTTCACTTTCATCAAGAGGCTCTTTAGTTCCTCTTTACTTTCTGCCATAAGGGTGGTGTCATCAGCATATCTGAGGGTATTGATATTTCTCCCGGCAATCTTGATTCCAGCTTGTGCTTCATCCAGCCCAGCGTTTCTCATGATGTACTCTACATAAAAGTTAAATAAGCAGGGTGACAATATACAGCCTTGACGTACTCCTTTCCCTATTTGGAACCAGTCTGTTGTTCAGACTTTGTAGGTAAGGAAATTGCTCAGCGGGGTTAAATGCTTTGCCCAAGGTTATGTAATGCATAAGTTTAAAATTTAAATAGGAGAATTAAGACTGAAACTCAGGTCTATCTGGACTTCCAACAGCTGTGTATTTTCCTCTACACAAATGTGGCAATTTCTAACACCTGTTTAAGGTCAACCCTGTTTCCTTCCATGGTCACCTTTTCTCCAGGGAAATTTATTCCTACTCTGACATTCAAATTCTTTTTCCCTGGTGAATCTGGAATCAGATAGGACATTTAATTTCCCAATAGGATTCCATCTGGTGTTAATCAATTACCTGTCCCACCTAGCAGAAACTCCTCTGTGATCTGCACTGATCTCTGACTCCCAAAACCCATGCAATTTGTTACTCTTTGAAGCTTATAGTAGGTTAATAGGAGAAAGAGAATGCCCTCTTCTGCATTCGCTTCTTTCTCAGTTCATAAATTTCATCTGGTCTCTTGTAGTGCTTTCTTGGAAACAGTTGTTTCATTCAGGATCTTTCTTACCCTTGATTACTTTGTTAACTTGTCCCTTGCAGCCGCCTGCCCTCTCTCCCCAAGCATATTTATTGCTCGAGAGTACTGGGCAGGCCCTTTGGGTCCACAGACCATTTATCATGCAGCACTTGACTTTGACCCTCCCTGGCCTTTCTCTCTGTTGCTTGATCTCATTCAATTTCCCCATGTCCCTTTGGTCTGTAGAACCTGGCCCTCCCTGCTGATAAATACCATTGAGTCCCAGCATCCTCCCTTGGGCTACTGTGTGATGCAGCAGCCCTGCATTCTTGTCATCCAGACAACTCAACTACAGTGAGGCAGAAGGCCCAGCCAGATGCTTCAGTGCAGTTCCAGTGGGCCTTCCAGGAGACAGTACCTACATTTTTACACTTATTATTATAGTTACCAGATCCTTCATTAAAAAAAAGGTTATTGGGGGGAAAAAATAACAGTGATGATCTGCCAAACCGAATAATTCATGTAACTTAAAAAGGATGATAGGCAATTACAGTGCTTCAGAGCAAAACGATGTCACTCTATCTGGCTTGAAGCACTTTTGGTAAATATTGTTTTCTTGTAGATAATGTATTGTTAGCTGGCTTGATGATCCCTGTGTGTAGGACCACAAACTCTATCTCAGATCTTCCTAGTGAAGCAAGCAGAATATATGTAAATAGTCTCATGCTTTCTTTCTCACCTTCTCAAATATGAACCAACAGGAAATCTCACTCCACTCCCTGCTGCAACCTGCGCCTTTTTGTCGGT
Source organism: Bos mutus (assembly GCF_027580195.1). Taxonomy (NCBI): domain Eukaryota; kingdom Metazoa; phylum Chordata; class Mammalia; order Artiodactyla; family Bovidae; genus Bos; species Bos mutus. Next base: position 30,960,556 of record NC_091637.1, on the reverse strand, counting down.
TTATAAATCTCTAGCATTGCAAAGTTGTGAGCGAAGCATTCCAGCACAGTTTTTGGCACTGCTGTCTTGCCTGTACCACTAAGGTAGAGCTGGAAGAGGGTACATCACTCTGACGTATGTCCCTTTTCTCTTCTTATCTGGCATGGAAGAGGCAAGAGGGTGTCTAACCGAGATGAGGTAATAACAGTGTTTATTCTCCCTATTTTAGAAGGTTCAGTCAAGTTTCTAGCCCTAAGAGATCCTCAGAAATATCTTATCACCTCAAAATATTGCCACTTGTACTCACTTTATGCCAGACACTTTACAAGGTCCTGGGATACAAAAACAAATTAAAAAAAAAAAAAAAAAACCTTTAACAGAATATCCAAATAATATCTTTTGGCTATAAAACATTGGAATTTTTTTGTAAGATGCAAATATTGGCAATTTCAAGTGTTTAGCATAGTTCTAGGAAAGCAGTATTATGTATAGGACAGAAAAAATTGCAATGTGAAAAAACAAACTGGTTTGAAATTTGCCAAGGAAATGCGTCAGTCCTGAGGCTCTGCAATTCGGTTTTTTTCCTGGCTTTATTGAGACATGGGTGGACATATATAGCATTGTGTAAGTTTAAGATGTACAAGGTGATGATTTGTTACACATATATATAGGGCAAAATGATTACCACAGTAACTGTTAGTTAACACCTCCATCACCTTACATAATTGCCTTTTGTGTGTGTGTATACTGAAACATTTAAGAGCTACTGTTTAGCAACTTTCAAGTATGTAGTGCAGTACTCTAGCTTTTAGTCACCATGCTGTGTGTTACATTCCTAGAACTTACTCATCTTATAAATTTAAGTTTGTACCCTTTAACCAGCATCTCCCCCTTTCCCCTACCCACCCCCAGCATTGGGCAGCAACCATTCTACTGTTTCTGAGAGTTCAACCCTTTCAGATTCCACACAGTATTTGCCCTTTAACTGTCTGACTTATTTCACATAGCATAATGCCTTCAAGGGCAACCCATATTGTTAGAAATTGCAGGATTTCCTTATTTTTTTATGGCTGAATAATATTTCATTTTATACACACACACACCACTTTGCAGGTGTGCTCAGTTGTGTCCAACTCTATGGAATTTTCCAGGCAAAATTACTGGAATCGGTTGCCGTTTCCTCCTCCAGGGGATCTTCCTCACCCAGGGATCAAACCAATGTCTCTTGCATCTCCTGCACTGGTAGGCGGATCCCTTACCACTGAGCCATCTGTGTGTGTGTACGTAGTCGCTCAGTTGTGTCCAGCTGTTTGCAACCTCGTAGACTGTAGCCTGCCAGGCTCCTTTGTCCATGCAGATTCTCTAGGCAAGAATACTGGAGTGGGTTGCCAGGCCTCCTCCAGGGGATCTTCCCAACCCAGGGATTGAACCCAGGTCTCCCACGTTTCAGGCAGATTCTTTACCATCTAAGCCAACAGGGAGGCCCATGAATACTGGAGTGGGTAGCCTCCAGGGTCTCTTCCTGCATTGCAGGCGCATTCTTCACCAGCTGAGCTACCTGGGAAGCCCTCTGAGCCACCTGGGAAGCCCTATATACAACTTTACCACTTCTATTTATCCATTCATCTGTTGATGGACATTTAGCTACTCTGGATAATGCTGCAGTGAACATGAGAGTGCAAGTATCTCTTTAAGATAATGATTGATTCCCTTCAGATATATACCCAGAAGTGGAATTGACAGACCATACGGCGCTTCTGTGTGTCATCTTTGGAGGAATGCCGCACTGGTTTTCATAGTGACTCTACAAATAGACTTTCCCACCAACAGTGTACAAGGTTTCACTTTTCTCTCTGCATCCTGCCATGTTATTTCCTGGTTTTCAGGGTCTCTCTTTTGTTTGTTTTTATACCCACCCTGACAGGTGCAGGTAGTGTGTCACTGTGGTTTGGATTTGATGTCCCTGATGGTTAGTGATGTGGAACATCTCCTGTGTCTGCTGGCCATTTGTATCTGTTCTTTGGTAAAACATGTATTCAGGTGCTTTGCCTATTTTTAATTGAATTATTTGTATTTTTACCATTGCGCTGTAGGAGTTACTACAACAATTTGGAAAACATAGAAGATCACAATGCATTTTTTAATATACAAGCATTGTCTTTAATCCCACCACCCAAAGATAATCACTGGTTTTAATTTTGGTTTTGGTGTAATATATGTGGTTATTTTATGAAAACAAATTGTAATACTTATATATACTTTTTGTGTCATACTTTTTCGTCATACTTTTTAATTTATTTTTTTCCAAATCAACAGAAACTTGCAAATGAATTTCTGCCGGCTTTCCAAGCATTTGATTATGTGGCATTGATTTGCTTCGTGCATGTGTGCTAAGTCACTTCAGTCATGTCCAACTCTTTGTGACCCTGTGGATTGTAGCCTCACCCCTCTGTCCACAAGAATTCTCCAGGCAAGAATACTGGAGTAGGTTGCCATGCCCTCCTCCAGGGGATCTTCCCGACCCAGGGAACAAACTGACACCTCTTATGTCTCCTACATTGGCAGGCCACTTCTTTACCACTAATGCTACCTGGGAAGCCCAAGGTGATTTGCTTCAGGTGACCTATTACTTAAATAGGTTTATTCTAGCATTTTACTATTATAGATAACACTGTAAAGAATATCTTTCCCTATAATTGATTATTGCTTTCTATTAAACTTTGAGAAGCATAATTTGGGGTCATAGAATGTGTATTAAGGATTTTGATCCAAATTGCCAAATTGTCCTACATGGAGAGATCAAATTGCCAACATCTGCTGGATCATGGAAAAAGCAAGAGAGTTCCAAAAAACATCTATTTCTGCTTTATTGACTATTCCAAAGCCTTTGACTGTGTGGATCACAATAAAATGTGGAAAATTCTGAAAGAAATGGAAATACCAGACCACCTGACCTGCCTCTTGAGAAACCTGTATGCAGGTCAGGAAGCAACAGTTAGAACTGGACATGGAACAACAGACTGGTTCCAAATAGGAAAAGGAGTACGTCAAGGCTATATATTGTCACCCTGCTTATTTAACATACATGCAGAGTACATCATGAGAAACGCTGGACTGGAAGAAGCACAAGCTGGAATCAAGATTGCTGGGAGAAATATCAGTAACCTCAGATATGCAGATGACACCGCCCTTATGGCAGAAAGTGAAGAGGAACTAAAAAGCTTCTTGATGAAAGTGAAAGAGGAGAGTGAAAAAGTTGGCTTAAAGCTCAACATTCAGAAAATGAAGATCATGGCATCTGGTCCCATCACTTCATGGGAAATAGATGGGGAAACAGTGGCAACAGTGTCAGACTTTATTTTGGGGGGCTCCAAAATCACTGCAGATGGTGATTGCAGCCATGATATTAAAAGACACTTACTCCTTGGAAGGAAAGTTATGACCAACCTAGATAGCATATTCAAAAGCAGAGACATTACTTTGCCAACAAAGGTCCATCTAGTCAAGGCCATGGTTTTTCCAGTAGTCATGTATGGATATGAGAGTTGGACTGTGAAGAAGGCTGAGCGCCAAAGAATTGATGCTTTTGACCTGTGGTGTTGGAGAAGACTCTTGAGAGTCCCTCGGACTGCAAGGAGATCCAACCAGTCCATTCTAAAGGAGATCAGTCCTGGGTGTTCTTTGGAAGGACTGATGCTAAAGCTGAAACTCCAATACTTTGGCCACCTCATGCGAAGAGCTGACTCATTGGAAAAGACTCTGATGCTGGGAGGGATTGGGGGTAGGAGGAGAAGGGGATGACAGAGGATGAGATGGCTGGATGGCATCACCAACTCAATGGACATGAGTTTGGGTGAACTCTGGGAGTTAGTGATGAACAGGGAGGCCTGGCATGCTGGGATTCATGGGGTCACAAAGAGTTGGACACGACTGAATGACTGAACTGAACTGAACTGAGAGATTACATATGAATATGTCCTTGTACCTTCAGCCTAGACAGTGTTGAATAGCATCATTCTTTTGAATCTTAGCCAGACTGAGAGATGAAAATATTTCATTTCTTTATATTAGTAGTGATACTGCACATTTTTAAATGTTCATTGGCCATTTTAAATAGGACTTCCTTGATGACTCAGACAGTCATTTGTGAGTTGCCTATTCATGTACTTGCCCATTTTCCTATTGGAGGTATTGAGTTTTTTAGTTGTAAAAGCTCTTGGTATATGATAAAATCATTAGGCACTTGCACAGAGGAACAACCATGTGAAGAGGTAGCAAGAAGACAGCCATCTGGAAACCAAAAAGAGCAGCTTCACAGGAATCCAACCCTGCTGGCACCTTAATCTTGGCTTTTTTGGCCTCCAGAACTTTTCTGAGATATGGGCGGAATATACTAAAGAACAGCCAACCATCTTGTACTATGAAATGGATCCCAGTGCTGTAGATGATATTCCTATTTGTCAGGATCAGTGTTCATTCCCTGTGGTAAATGCTCCATTTACAAGGTCTTCATTCATTGTTTGTGAACTTATTGTGCCATCAAACAGATGGCCTCACTAGAAGCCCAAATAGTAACTATCCATAGACAAGAACCACTGTGAAAACTCAGAATAAACAAAGTGAGTAAGCCTGAAGCATCTCCCACTGGACCTCAGAGACCAAGAAGTACCTCATTAGAAGGGTAAGAGGAGCAGCCACACACCGCACTCCCACAGGCCAGCATAGTGCTACATGCAGGCCCCCCAAGCCTGTGGTTCCTCCAGTACTAAGAAGGAGCCCAGATGGACATCTAGCTCCCCCAGCATTGTGGGACACTTCCACTTTGGTCTCACCTAACAAAGATTACTGGGGGAATCTGCAGGGCTTGACCACTGGGGAGCAAATAGAACAGGGGAGTGTGGTGCTTCAGCACTCAGATCTTGGTGGACTGTGCTCCTGGCTACTGTGGTGCCCAAGCAGAGATCCCAGGCAGCAGCTCTGCCCATATATGAAGTTGAGCTGTCGCCCCATCTGGTCAGGGAATTCAGTTGCAATTCTGCTGCTTAGGGTCCCCAGGCTGTACCAGCTATAGAGCTTGTTTTACCATGCAACCTGGGCAGGAAAACAGGTCATCATCTGTGCCCTCTTGCTCAGCATTACCTTCATTTCTGACTATACAGGAAGGTCAGCTATGGAACCTAGGCAGCTGCAGAGTCCAAACTACAGCCCTGTTCAGGCAGGGAGTCAAGCCAGCAGCTGTGTCCAACTGTTGAGCTCAGCTTCTGACCCCACATAACCAGGAGGACTGAACAGTAACCTTGGGAAAGCTCAGAACCCAGCTATGGTCCCATCCTCAGCTGCAGAGCATAGCCTGCACCCCACCCTGTAATGGAGCCCAGACAAAATTCTTCTCAACCACAGAGACAGTTTCTAGACCCACCCATCTATGAGATACAACTGGAGACCGCTTCCAACCAGAGAGGCCAGCCAGCAGTCTTGCTCAATATCAGAGCACAGCCAGCAGCCTGATCAAGAAGCCCAGCCTATGGCACAGCCTTTCAGAATATTGAAGAAAAAACTGCCAACCAAGAATGCTGTACTCAGCAATGCTGTCCTTCAGGAATGAAGGAGAAATACTTTCTCAAACAAAAAAAGCAGAGGAAGTTCATCACCACTAGACCTCCCTTACAAGAAATACTATAGGGCGTTCTTCAGGTTTAAAGAAAAAGGTGATAATTAATAAGACAAAAACATACGGATGTGTAATACTCACTGGTAATGCTAACCATATAGTCAAAATCAGATCTCTGGTATTATAATGGTGATACATAAAATTCACTTACAAGCTAGTTTGAAAGTGAAAAATCAAATGTAATAGATATAACCATAACCACAGAAATTTGTTATTGAATGAACACTATAAAAACATGTAAACTGTAACATAAGTAACCTGAAATATGAGGAAGGAGAAATAAAAGTACAGTTGACTTTTAAACAACACAGGTCTGAAATGTGCACGTCCACTTACATCCAAGTTTTTGTTTTAATAAATACTATAAAGTTGGACTGTGAAGAAAGGTGAGCGCTGAAGAATTGATGCTTTTGAACTGTGGTGTTGGAGAAGACTCTTGAGAGTCCCTTGGACTGCAAGGAGATCCAACCAGTCCATTCTGAAGGAGATCAGCCCTGGGATTTCTTTGGAAGGAATGATGCTAAAGCTGAAACTCCAGTCCTTTGGCCACCTCATGCGAAGAGCTGACTCATTGGAAAAGACTCTGATGCTGGGAGGGATTGGGGGCAGGAGGAGAAGGGGACAACAGAGGATAAGATGGCTGGATGGCATCACCGACTCAATGGACATGAGTCTGAGTGAACTCCGGGAGTTGGTGATGGACAGGGAGGCCTGGCGTACTGCAATTCATGGGGTTGCAGAGTCGGACACGACTGAGCGACTGAACTGAACTGAACTGATAGTACTACACAGTCTGTAGTTGGTTGAGTCCGCAGGTGCAGAACCAAGGATATGGAGTGCCAATGATGGGACTTCAGCATCGGTGAGTTTTGGTATCCACAGCAGGTCCTGGGACCAATCCCCCACAGATCCTGAGGGACAACTGCATAAATTTTCTGTATGCTGTCAAACTTATCAACTTAAAGCAGAATGTAATATACACCACAACTTCCTTATCCATTCATCTGCCAGTGGACATCTAGGTTGCTTCCATGTCCTGGCTATTGTAAACAGTGCTGCAGTGAACATTGGGGTACATGTGTCTCTTAAAGGCAGTGAAAGAGACACAGATGTAGAGAACAGACTTTTGGACTACATGGGAGAAGGTGAGGGTGGGATGATATGAGACAATAGCATTGAAACATGTATGTTACTATATGTGAAACAGATGACCAGTACAAGTTTGATACATGAAGCAGGGAACTCAAAGTCAGTTCTCTGGGACAACCCAGAGGGATGGGGTGGGGAGGGAGAAGGGAGGGTGGTTCAGGATGGGGGTACACATGTATGTGCACCCGTGGCTGATTCATGTCAATGTATGGCAGAAACCACCACAATATTGTAAATTAATTATTCTCCAATTAAAATCAACTAATTAAAAAAACAGAATGCAATAAAAAGATTTCCCAAAGAAAAACCTATAGTAGATACACTTAGTATAAAGAAGTCAAAGCATACTGTCCCAAAAAGTCATCAGATCACAAATGAAGACAGCAAGAAAGGGAACACAGGGCAAGGGAGCTAAAAAATAGAAAATAATTAGTGAAATATCAATAGTAAAGTCCTTAGCAACCAGTAATTACTTTAAGGGTAAATGGATTAAATTCTCCAATCAAAAGACACAGAGAGACTGAAGGATAAAAACAATATCCCACAACATACTGACTGTAAGAGACTCATTTTAGCTTTAAAGACACAAAGACTGAGAGCAAAGGGGTGTACGTATTTCAAAGAAATGGTAACCAGAAGAAAGGAAGAGAAGCTATATTTATATCAACAAAAATAGATTTTAAGCTAAAAATGGTTAAAAGAGACAAAGAAGATCATTATATAATGATAGAGGGGTCAATCCACCAAAGATATGACAGTAAGTAATTATTTATGCATCCAACGTTAGAGCCCCTAAATTATAAAACTGATACTAACAGAACTAAATGGAGAACAACAATACAGTAATAACTGGGGACATTAATACCCCACTCTCAACAATAAATTCCTGGAGAAGGAAATGACAACCCACTCCAGTATTCTTGCCTGGGAAACCCCATGGCCAAGGAGCCAGGCAGGCTACAGTCCATGAGGCTGTGAAAGAGTCAGACATGACTTAGCAACTACACAGCAACAAGAAACACCCAACAATAATAGATAGATCTTCCAGACAGGAAACCAATAAGGAAACAGCAGATTTAAACAGCACTTAGAACTAATACAATTATGTAAAGTTTAAAAATAAAATAAAATTTAAAAAATAAATAAATAAACAGCACTTAGGCCAAAAGGACCTAACAGACATATATAGAGCACTCCATCCAACAGCAGCAAAATATATATTGCTCTCAAACACACATGGAACATTTTCAAGGATGAATCCTATGTTATGCCACAAAAGAAGTCTCAACAATCCAAAAACATAGAAATTATATCAAGTATCTTCTCTGATCAGTGGGGTGAAACTAGAAAACAGTAATATTTTGTAATCAATACACAAATCATCACACTGTATACCTAAACTTAAAGGATGTGTATATTAACTGCATCTCAATAAACCTGGGAAATAAAACATTAACCTTTATCTTACAGGTTTCAATGCTCTTTTGTTTTTTTTTTTTTCCTGTTTATTTTAGTCAATGCTCTTTTGGTTTGTCATTATTCTCTTCAAAAATACTTAAATTTTCTAGGAGTTTATGTGAGATGAGTGCAATTGTGCGGTAGTTTGAGCATTCTTTGGCATTGCCTTTCTTTGGGATTGGAATGAAAACGGACCTTTTCCAGTCCTGTGGCCACTGCTGAGTTTTCCAAATTTGCTGGCATATTGAGTGCAGCACTTTCACAGTATCATCTTTCAGGATTTGGAATAGCTCCACTGGAATTCCATCACCTCCACTAGCTTTGTTCCTAGTGATGCTTTCTAAGGCCCACTTGACATCACATTCCAGGATGTCTGGCTCTAGGTTAGTGATCACACCATCTGGGTCGTGAAGCTCTTTTTTGTACAGTTCTTCTGTGTATTCTTGCATCTCTTCTTAATATCTTCTGCTTCTGTTAGGTCCATACCATTTCGGTCCTTTATCGAGCCCATCTTTGCATGATATGTTACTTTGGTATCTCTGATTTTCTTGAAGAGATCCCTAGTCTTTCCCATTCTGTTGTTTTCCTCTATTTCTTTGCATTGATCGCTGAAGAAGGCTTTCTTATCTCTTCTTGCTATTCTTTGGAACTCTGCATTCAGATGTTTATATCTTTCCTTTTCTCCTTTGCTTTTCGCTTCTCTTCTTTTCACAGCTATTTGTAAGGTCTCCCCAGACAGCCATTTTGCTTTTTTGCATTTCTTTTCCATGGGAATGGTCTTGATCCCTGTCTTCTGTACAGTGTCACAAACCTCATTCCATAGTTCATCAGGCACTCTTATCTATCAGATCTAGTCCCTTAAATCTATTTCTCACTTCCACTGTAATCATAAGGGATTTGATTTCAGTCATACCTGAATGGTCTAGTGGTTTTCCCTACTTTCTTCAATTTAAGTCTGAATTTGGCAATAAGGAGTTCATGGTCTGAGCCACAGTCAGCTCCTGGTCTTGTTTTTGCTGACTGTATAGAGCTTCTCCATCTTTGGCTGCAAAGAATAGTTTTCATTCCAATCCCAAAGAAAGGCAATGCCAAAGAATGCTCAAACTACCGCACAATTGCACTCATCTCACACACGAGTAAAGTAATGCTCAAAATTCTCCAAGCCAGGCTTCATCAATATGTGAACCGTGAACTTCCTGATGTTCAAGCTGGTTTTAGAAAAGGCAGGGGAACCAGAGATCAAATTGCCAACATCCACTGGATCATGAAAAAAAGCAAGAGAGTTCCAGAAAAGCATCTATTTCTGCTTTGACTATGCCAAAGCCTTTGACTGTGTGGATCACAATAAACTGTGGAAAATTCTGAGAGAGATGGGAATATAAGACCACCTGATCTGCCTCTTGAGAAATTTGTATGCAGGTCAGGAAGCAACAGTTAGAACTGGACATGGAACAACAGACTGGTTCCAAATAGGAAAAGGAGTTCGTCAAGGCTGTATATTGTCACCCTGTTTATTTAACTTATATGCAGAGTACATCATGAGAAACGCTGGACTGGAAGAAACACAAGCTGGAATCAAGATTGCCGGGAGAAATATCAGTAACCTCAGATATGCAGATGACACCACCCTTATGGCAGAAAGTGAAGAGGAACTGAAAAGCCTCTTGATGAAAGTGAAAGTGGAGAGGGAAAAAGTTGGCTTAAAGCTCAACATTCAGAAAGCAAAGATCATGGCATCCGGTCCTATCACTTCATGGGAAATAGATGGGGAAACGGTGGAAACAGTGTCAGACTTTATTTTTTTGGGCTCCAAAATCACCGCAGATGGTGACTGCAGCCATGAAATTAAAAGACGCTTACTCCTTGGAAGGAAAGTTATGACCAACCTAGACAGCATATTCAAAAGCAGAGACATTACTTTGCCAACAAAGGTTTGTCTAGTCAAGGCTATGGTTTTTCCTATGGTCATGTATGGATGTGAGAGTTGGACTGTGAAGAAGGCTGAGCGCCGAAGAATTGATGGCTTTTGAACTGTGGTGTTGGAGAAGACTCTTGAGAGTCCCTTAGACTGCAAGGAGATCCAACCAGTCCATTCTGAAGGAGATCAGCCCTGGGATTTCTTTTGAGGGAATGATACTAAAGCTGAAACTCCAGTACTTTGGCCACCTCATTCGAAGAGTTGACTCATTGGAAAAGACTCTGATGCTGGGAGGGATTGGGGACAGGAGGAGAAGGGGATGACAGAGGATGAGATGGCTAGATGGCATCACGGACTCTATGGACGTGAGTCTGAGTGAACTCTGGGAGTTGGTGATGGACAGGGAAGCCTGGTGTGCTGCGATTCATGGGGTTGCAAAGAGTCGGACACTACTGAGCGACTGATCTGATCTGATCTGATCTGATGAGTTTATGTACTGTATCAACCTATACCTTACAAAATTATCAATACCTATGTACCAACTTGACATCATTTTTCAGTAACTGATAACATTTTTCCATATTGTCTTAGATCTTTTTTCATACTGGTAAGAAACCAAATGTGGCAGGTACAGCTAACTCCCCATCTACATTCCTTTCCCTTACACAGTGATTTATCTTTTGAGAGAGTTAGAGTATGTATATATAGTTCCCATGCACTTTTTATATTATTTGTATATATGTACGTGTAATATATATGTGTATAGTGTGTATATATTTGTATATATTCATATAATAAACATAAACATTTCTGGTTTTGTATGTGTTTAAAATTTACATAAATGCTATCATACAATTCTTTCAATTTCTATTTTCACATAACATGTTGAAATTTATTTATGTTGATGCATATAATTCTGATTAATTCATTTTAACTGCTCTAGACATTTTTTTAAATGAATAAATTCCCAGTTTGTACACCTATTTGAGGGCAGTAGTTTCTATTTTTTCACTATTTCAAGCAATGATACAGTGAATATCCTTGTATAAGCTTCTTTTGCACCTGTATGGGAGTTTCTCAAGTGCATATGCCTACAGTAAGAATTTTGAATCCTATGATAAATCCATGTTCAACTTTACCAAGTAACATCAAATTGTTCTCCAAAGAGTACACTTCCCATTAGTAAAGGATAGGAGTCCCATTTCCTCATATTCTTATCAGTGTTTATGTTAACATACTTAGTGATTTTTATCAGTCTAATATTTGTGAAATGGTATTTTGTGTTGTGTTAATTTTTCATTGTATTTATAACTAGTAAGTATGCATGCATTTTTTAAAATACTGCCATTATTACGACTAGTAACAATAAAACTAATAATAAAATATTTCAAGTTCTTTGCATGTATTAGCTTATCAGTCACTTATCACAAGAACCTTCTACTAACACTGTCATATCAAAAAGAAAACAGACTAAGAAGGGTAAGGTAATTTGCCCATGGTCATCCAGAAACTTGTGGGACAAGGGTTCAATATGTCAATATGTCATTTTCCTTTATTGTAAGATAATAGAGCTGGTGGTCATCATTTCATATTTTCCAATTTTAAAACTGTGGGAGATGCTCAGTAACCAGATGAATATATTTCCTAACTTAAAAAGAGAAAGGGAACATTATTTTATGCCTTGTAAATAGTAAACTTAAAAGAGGCTACCAACATGAATTATTCATCAGATTCTCCTTCTTTTTACAAAAGAAGTGTATTAGTAAATGAATAGTGACAGGGATTTTAGTGCACTTACAAGCAGAAGCATCAGTTCCTTTGCACATATCACTGAAAGGTTGTATGTGTTGATTTTCAGAACTGCTGTATTCAGAGTCCTTCACTTTTCATATATGTGAATGCAGTAGCACTGAATAGGTATAAAATCTCTAAGCTAAGGCTGATTTATCTACAAGGTACTTTATAGTCTTCAGATATTTTCAATTATTTCTGCTTTGTGGACTAAGAGCTACTATTGTTGATCTGGGTTAATAAACAGTTCTAGAAAACTGTTTAATAGACTGAAAAGATGAGAGTAACTTCTTAAGTGATACTGTCAACTCTCAGAACTGGTATTTTTCATAACAGAGGGCAATTGGATTCTTGGTGCTTATTATACTCTTAATGGTGATAAGATTTTTAAAAAGTAGAGAATCTACAGTGGCATTGGAAGTTTAGGTTATAACAAGAGTGCCTAAGTAGAATCATCCTGTATCCTTGCATTCTAGTGAATTTAGCTCCTAGTACTTTATGAAGTATTCCTTTTCAAGAGTATAGAGATCCTTAAAAATCATTTCAGTTATTGTCAGACTCTAGACTGGTGCGACTTCACTTTCACTTTTCACTTTCATGCACTGGAGAAGGAAATGGCAGCCCGCTCCAGTACTGTTGCCTGGAGAATCCCAGGGACGGGGGAGCCTGGTGGGCTGCAGTCTATGGGGTCGCACAGAGTCGGACACGACTGAAGCAACTTAGCAGCAGCAGACTGGTGAGAATGATCAGATAATCACTTTCTTGAAGAAAATAGCATTAGAGTAGCCAACAGAAGTAAACAGAACCATTCATAGAAATAACTGATTATTCAGGGATAAATCTAAGGAAATAGTTGCATAAGATGTTATATTCAAACCTGTGTTGTCTTTGCTTGTTAGAAAGGCCTAAGCCTGTGTTTATTAAGGTTTCTCTTTGAAGGTGAGGGCTTCCCTGTTGGCTCAGCCCGTAAAGAATCTGCCTGCAATGCAAGAGACCTGGGTTCAATCCCTGGGTTGGGAAGATGCCTGGAGAGGGGAACAACTACTCACTCCAGTGTTCTGGCATAGAGAATTCCAGGGACAGAGGAGCCTGGGAGGCCACATCCATGGGGTCACAGAGTCGGACACAACTGAGCAACTTTCACTTTCACTTTTTGAAGGGAAAGATGTTACCAGGCTATGCACATTGGTAACACATATTTGTCCCCACATCTAGCTACGTGGTGAACATCGGTCTGATCGACAAGCTTTGTGGCTGCTTCCTCTCGGTGCAAGGCCCAGTGGATGAGAATCCCAAGATGGCTGCCTTTCTGCAGCATGCCGCAGGACTCTTACAGGGAATGTGCACGCTCTGCTTTGCTGTCACCGGAAGGTAAGGCCTCTACTCGATGTCAGTCTGGACTCCGCTCTTGAAACATCTCTTGGACTTTGCTCATTCTGGAGTCATTTCATAGGGATGTACATGGTCATCTTGGCCTCTTTTCATATTCGTGCTACCTCTGTCCTTATTGGCTTCCCATACTGAGACTTGTCTAATGTTTCTCATTTTCCCTGGCTACAAGCTCCTGTTGGAGCCTGTTTTTCTTGTTGGTGTCATTAACTTTTCTAAAATTTCTATAAGAGACCATCCAGGCCTTCTTTCACTGAGATCCAGAGGAATCAAGTGATTTTTCTTGAGTCAGGCAGTCAGTAACATCGCCTAGGCCAATCAAGTCAGATCATCAGTATAACATGGCACAGCCTCACAGTGCCCTGACCATCAGTTACAGCCTGCTAGGTTCTTTATTTTCCCCTTTGTTCCTTCTTCCAAGGTATCTCTATGAATAAGAGAGGAGCCATCCAAAGACAATAACTCCATGAAGTCACTCATGCCCCGTGGGCATGCTTATAGCCAGTGTATCAGGAACTACTAGTAGCCTGGTTGACTCTCTAAAACCCCGACCCCATCCTGTGGACTGTCCTCAAAAGCAGTGATTTTCTAAGAGAGACAGTAACCACCTCGTGTTCTTTTCTCTCCCCACCTACCAAGTTAAGAATCATTTGCAATAGTGACTCAGTGTTTCTGACAGGAATATGACATATCCCTCAGACGTATTGAGGATATTCAGTAAAATAATTTTCTTACAATTAAAATCTAAATAGCACTGTATACCAATTATATATATATAATATATATAATTATATTATAAATATATAATATATATATACATATATATATATGCTGTGCTGTGCTTAGTTGCTCAGTCATGTCCGACTCTTTGCGACGCCATGGACTGTAGCCCGCTATGCTCCTCTTTGTCCATAGGGATTCTCCAGGCAAGAATACTGGAGTAGGTTGCCATGCCTTCCTCCAGGGGAATCTTCCCAACCCAGGGATTGAACCCAGGTCTCCCGCATTGCAGGCAGATTCTTCACCTTCTGAGCCACCAGGGAAGCCCAAGACTACTGGAGTGAGTAGCCTATCCCTTCTCCAGGGGATCTTCCCTACCCAGGAATCAAACCCGGGTCTCCAGCTGAGCTACCAGAGAACCCCATAGATATATATATATCTGTATATATATGTGTGTATACATATAGTATATGTAGGGATTTATCAAGAAAGAAACTATTTGAAGCTAATGAAGTCCAATTACTTAAACAAATCTTATACAGCCATGTTCAGTGTACCACAGTACTAATGTCTCTATTCTTAAAAGAGAATTTGTTTTCAGAAATTAACTTCCTCAACATTTGTTGGTCTGTTCTACATAGGACCTTGATAGTCACCTATTCTTCTTTATTCTTACCCAGTCCCTCCAGCCCCAGTCACATTTCTAGGAAGATTAAGACTGTCTTAGTGTCAAGGAAGTCAAACATGGCCTTTAGTCACTATTACACTTAGTCTGTTCCCTCTAGAAATGTAGCCAGAGCCTACCTTCCAGGGATTTGATGAGAACTCAGGAAGGGGCTATTTGTAGGTCTGTGACCTAGGTAAGTTCCAGTAGCAGCAGTAACAGGGATCCATCCAGGGCATCGGCACCTGCCAGCTTAGAGGCCGCCATGCTGCCCAACTCGCTCTGTGCAGTAGCCTGGCCACTCCCTGGAAGGGATCCTCTCACCCAGAAGACCCTTCCAACACTGGCTCTTTTGTGTACACGCCATTATAAACCTGCCAGCATCTCAAGTCTTTGTCATCTGTACTCTTCCCTTGAATCCAAATGAATGTCACACACAAACATTTCCATATATGGGGTGTTGTGTAGTTTGTGGGCATCAGCGTTCCCTTACACATGGATTCAGTCACTTGAAATCTGTGGGACTTGAAAGAAGCCTAAAGGTCATTCATAGCCACTCATAGATAGGGAAAGCAGCTGAGCCAAAATAATTTGAATTAGGACCCAAGATTCCTCTGCTGGTGTTCCCTCTTACACACATGCCTTTATATTATTCAGAATATGGGAACATACATTTTGTTTCTTTGAAGACTTTCTCAGTTACATATGTGGAGGACAGTGTCCTCTTCTCTTTAACACACACAAACATGTCCTTGTCTAGTAGACAGTGACTGAACATCTGCCTGGGCCAGATCAGATCAGATCAGATCAGTCGCTTAGTCGTGTCTGACTCTTTGCAACCCCATGAATCGCAGCACGCCAGGCCTCCCGTCCATCACCAACTCCCAGAGTTCACTCAGACTCACGTCCATAGAATCCGTGATGCCATCTAGCCATCTCATCCTCTGTCATCCCCTTCTCCTCCTGCCCCCAATCCCTCCCAGCATCAGAGTCTTTTCCAATGAGTCAACTCTTCGCATGAAGTGGCCAAAGTACTGGAGTTTCAGCTTTAGCATCATTCCTTCCAAAGAAATCCCAGGGCTGATCTCCTTCAGAATGGACTGGTTGGATCTCCTTGCAGTCTAAGGGACTCTCAAGAGTCTTCTCCAACACCACAGTTCAAAAGCATCAATTCTTCATCGCTCAGCCTTCTTCACAGTCCAACTCTCACATCCATACATGACCACAGGAAAAACCATAGCCTTGGCTAGACGAACCTTTCTTGGCAAAGTAATGTCTCTGCTTTTGAATATGCTATCTAGGTTGGTCATAACTTTCCTTCCAAGGAGTAAGCGTCTTTTAATTTCCTGGCTGCAGTCACCATCTGCAGTGATTTTGGAGCCCCTCAAAATAAAGTCTGACACTGTTGCCACCGTTTCCCCATCTATTTCCCATGAAGTGATGGGACCAGATGCCATGATCTTCGCTTTCTGAATGTTGAGCTTTAAGCCAACTTTTTCACTCTCCTCTTTCACTTTCATCAAGAGGCTTTTTAGTTCCTCTTCACTTTCTGCCATAAGGGTGGTGTCATCTGCATATCTGAGGTGATTGATATTTCTCCCGGCAATCTTGATTCCAGCTTGTGTTTCTTCTAGCCCAGTGTTTCTCATGATGTACTCTGCATAGAAGTTAAATAAACAGGGTGACAATATACAGCCTTGACGAACTCCTTTTCCTATTTGGAACCAGTCTGTTGTTCCATGTCCAGTTCTAACTGTTGCTTCCTGACCTGCATACAAATTTCTCAAGAGGCAGATCAGATGGTCTGGTGTTCCCATCTCTTTCAGAATTTTCCACAGTTTATTGTGATCCACACAGTCAAAGGCTTTGGCATAGTCAATAAAGCAGAAATAGATGCTTTTCTGGAACTCTCTTGCTTTTTCCATGATCCAGCAGATGTTGGCAATTTGATCTCTGGTTCCTCTGCCTTTTCTAAAACCAGCTTGAACATCAGGAAGTTCACGGTTCACATATTGCTGAAGCCTGGCTTGGAGAATTTTGAACATTACTTTACTGGCGTGTGAGATGAGTGCAATTGTGCGGTAGTTTGAGCATTCTTTGGCATTGCCTTTCTTTGGGATTAGAATGAAAACTGACCTTTTCCAGTCCTGTGGCCACTGCTGAGTTTTCCAAATTTGCTGGCATAAGACTCCAAGCTAAGTACTGAAGCTCCTCAGGGAGCCCAGAGTCTGTCAGAGGGTCAGACTTGTGAATTAATAGCTACAATGTAATAGCTGCAGCAGAAGAGAGGGTGCACAGAAAAGGAAATAAAGCCCTTCCAGAGGAGGTCAAGAAGGGCTTCAGTGACTAATTCGTAAAGGATCCAGAAGACAAGTGGAGGAAAGAATTCATTTGGGAGAAAGGGCATAAGGGTACTGCATGATATAGCAGGTGTTATTGGTACCTGAGGCCTATTAGGCGGTCACCTGCCAGTGACTTCCTGTATTTCGCTACCTGGGGATATTCTCTGGACAAGTAGCTGTTTGCTAGAAGTACAGGAGAATTAACACCCAGGAATCACTCTCCAACAATAAATTGGTGGATAACATCCCAGCTCCACCAACCCTCAATGGGACAATCCTGAAGTGTGTTCCTTACAATCTCTCCAAGGGGCCCCTTGGAGAGTGGTAACCTGTTCATTAACACATACTTGATTGACTTTTCTCCCTGCCCTCTTTTCCTTCTCTACTTCCTCACAGGTAGACATCATACAACCATATCTTTGTTTCAGGGTCTGTTTGGGGGACAACCCAAACTAAGAGTTATGGATATAGAAGACATTGTCTCATGTTCAGTTTGATGTGGTTTATAATAGGGTAACTGTGAAGGGTGGCAGGAGATTAGATATTCAGTGAGCTCCATAAATGTTCACATTTCCAGTATAGGATGATCACTCCTGAAAAGTATAGAAATGGCTGGAATGGCTTGAGTCTAGTAGGCTTGAGCCCACTAGAAGGAGTAGGCTTTTTATTTTATTTTTTAAAATTTATTCATTTCAATTGGATGCTAATTACTTTACAATATTGTAGTGGTTTTGCCATACATTGACATGAATCAGCCATGTGTATATATGTGTTCCCCATCCTGAAGCCCGCTCCCCCTTCCCTCCCCATCCTATCCCTCAGGGTCATCGCAGTGTACCAGCTCCGAGCACCCTGTCTCATGCATCGAACCTGGACTGGCCATCTGTTTCACATATGATAATATACATGTTTCAATGCTATTCTCTCAAATCATCCCACCCTCGCCTTAGGAGTAGGCTTTTTAAATGTTGAGGACCTGTGGAGACAGTGAAAACAGAGAGGAACAGATACAGTGAGGACACAGAATAAATGTAAGTGAGATGACATAAAGCTTGATAACATGGGAGCATAAAAGGAAATGAGGACTCCAGAGTGACTCCCAGGTTTCTGATGAAATTTTTGAGCAGTAGATGAGATGGTCTCCAAATTGTAGGATATACACCACCATTTTCCATGATTCTAGACACGCCTAAGATTATCCAAGCAGACCAGAGTGTGAGTGTGTGTGCATGCAGGTGTGTGCGTAAAGTTTATGTGTGAAACAGCAGTCCGTATGTGTGTGTCTGTGTGTCTGGGCTTCCCAGATGACACTGCTGGTGGAGAGCCTGCCTGCCAGTGCAGGAGACACAGGAGACGAGGGTTCGACCCCTGGGCCAGGAGGATCCCCTGAAGGGCAGGGCATGCCAACCCATCCCAGTATTCTTGCCTGGAAATCCCACGGACAGAGGAGCTTGGCAGGCTACAGTCCATGGGGTCGCAAAGTGTCCGACACAACTGAAGCAACTTAGCATGCATACACACACACGTGTGTTGTATGTATGCTCATAAAATGAAGTATAATTATTTATATGTACATATACAACTGGATTTTAAATAAGTCAGTAATTAACCCTTAGTAGTTTTTTGTTGTTCAATCACTAAGTCATGTCTGACTCTGCAACCCCATGAACTGCAGCACACCAGGCTTCCCTGTCCTTCACTCTCATGTCATGCTCAAACTCATGTCCATTGAGTCAGTGATACCATCCAACTATCTCATCCTCTGTCACCCCCTTCTCTTTTTGCCTTAAATCTTTCCCAGCATGAGGGACTTTTCCGATGAATCAGCTCTTCGCATCAGATGGCCAAAGTATTGGAGCTTCAGCTTCAGCACCAGTTCTTACACTGAAATTCCAGGTTTATTTCCTGTAGGATTGACTAGTTTGATCTCCTTGCTGTCCAGGGGACTCTCAAGAGTCCTCTCCAGCACCACAGTTTGAAAACATCAATTCTTTGGCAGTCAACCTTCTTTAGGGTCCAACTCCCACATCCATACATAACTACTGGAAAAACCATAGCTTTGACTATATGGACCTTTGTCAGCAAAGTGATGTTTCTAGTAGTTTTTAAGAATTCTTAATCTGTTTTTTTCCCAGTATAATTTCCTTCCCCAACCTCAAGTTACTCAGCAGATTTCTATTGGTAAGCCTTCTTACGAAAGCAGGTCCAGGTAGTTCCCTGGCTCAATTTATACTCAATTTATTTCTTATACTACTAAGAAATTCTTAGCAGTATCAGTATTATCTGTTTCTGAGACAGAAGAAGAATGATCTCTCACTGCTTTTCTTCCTCTGGTCTTTCTGTCTTCCAGCATTTCCTGAGCACTGCCGAGCTACAGGAATACAGGGAGTTTTCCTGTCTCTTCTGATTTGTTTACCTCTAATAGTTAGAGACCATTTTGTACTACTTCCGTATCTTCATAGAAATTGTATTTCTAAATTGTGAACTAGAGTGGCCTGTTGAAAGCACTTCAACAGGGTTTTGGCACACGGTCATAGCCGTGCCTGGGGAGAAAGGTAGCATGGTGGTTGTTCTACAGGAGTAATTCACATAATTCTTGTTTGGGCTGTGTGGAGAAGCCAGCCAGAGCCAGGGTGTCGAGCAGGGCTTGTCCTCAAAGCCCTTTTGTGACCAACAGGAATAAGAGACAAAGGGGAGCCAGAGAAGCCTTCAAAAATTGCCTCTTGTGAACTGGCAGACCTGAGATAATTCCGGACACTGATGGATAGCGCAGGGCTTTGAGTAAACACTCTGCAGTCACCAGTGGCGGCCTTTGTGGTGGTGATTAGAGCAGGTCTGCCTTTGCTCTCCCTCCTATTGTGCCCTTAATCTTCCAATTTTTTCCTAGGTTTTGTGGAAGACAATTTAGGTGTCAGAATGTACTCTGTTAATCTCTGCTTCAGTGTGGGTGGGGGAAGTACTAACTGATTATTTTTGTACCAGGCCTTGGTTTTAGACAATAACTTCCATTTCTTTAGTAAAAATTGAAAGTGCAATCTTCAGGTGAAAAGGATTGATTTTATATTAGGAATACATCAGAATTTTAATATGGGAATTTTTCACCAGCTATAATTTCTTGATCACGTCAACAAACTTCAACAATCTGTAATACAACTTTCTGAAATGCCTGTTTAGCCTTTACTGTTGTCAGTTTTCCATTCTTGGGCCTACAAGAAGTAAAGAAAAGAGGATAGTTTTCAAATCTTGGGGCAGTGACTCAACTGCCATAATTGGCTGAGGCTCCCTGCGGTGCCCTTAAGGTGCTGGCTCCTTAGCTGAACTGATGGGATCAGAACCATAATGAGTAATTACACGTTGCAACCAACACAGGTTTTTAAATAAGTCAGCAATCATTTCTAAATTCATAACTATGCAAAGTCATATAGCAGGTGGGCCAAGAAGTAGTGGGATTCAAAGTGAAAGAGTTTACAGTCTTTATAACCGCACAGATGAGAGAGAGAAACTTGTAAAAATTAGCTAATTCTGATTGGTTGAAAAAAAAAAATGTTCTGAATTCTACAATATTTTTGCACAAAAAGAAGTCTGTTAATATGTGTATTTGTGGTTTTCCAGTTTTACATCTGTAAACGACACTGACAAACAGATTCTAGCCAAGGTCCCTAGAAACCTGGGTCTTAAAAAGATAAGAATGATTTGTAATTTAGCCCATTAATTATGTGGATATAAATGAGTGCTTCTCAAGTGTTTAAGGGTGCTTGAAAACCATTTGTTCGAGCAAAGGTAAACTTTAACTCTGCCTGCCTGAATTATTCATTCATTCATTAGACAAATATTTATATAGTGCTTGCTCTGTGCCAGGCCCCGTGCTAGACTTAGGAGAAAACAAAAATGACTCAGACATTGATCATATCCTCAAGGAGCTGGTAAGCTAGTAAAGAAGAGGTGTATACAAATATCCGTGGTATAAGGTAGAGAGCAATACAGAAGATAGACGATAACATAGAGAAAGCACTCGGCATGCTGCTTGGCACATAGTAATTGCTTGATACATAGTGGATTATCATGTCATCATTGACAGAATTCAGACGAGGGAGAGACCACTCTTAGTTGCAGGAATCAGCTGTTTTCTAGAGCAGCTAAATTTTAATCTGGGCCTTTAAAGATAAAAAGGGTTGGAACATTTAGAGTTGAGAAAAACCTAGACAAAGAAAATAGCATAAGCAAAAACATCAAAGCAAAAAAATATGAAGAATGAACCAAGTACGTGCTTCAGCTGGCTTTTGAGATGTATGTAGTAGTGGTTTTAGTACCTCCCAAGCTGTTATGATGTTCAAGTGAGATAATAAATATAAAAATACTGTGTGATATATAAAATGACCTGCTGACTGTGGTGGTGACAGTGGTGTCAATAAAATCCTTTGATCAGGGGATTTCCCTGGTGGTCCAGTGGTTAAGACTCCACATTCCCAGTGCAGGGGGCCCAAGTTTGGTCCCTGGTCAGGAAGCTATTAATAGATCCCATATGCCACAACTAAGAGTTCACAACTAGGACTTCCCTGGTGGCTCAGTCAGTAAAGAATCTCCCACAATGTGGGAGACCTGGGTTCGATCCCTGGGTTGGGAAGATCCCGTGGAGAAGGGAATGGCAACCCCACTCCAGTATTCTTGCCTTGGAGAATCCCACAGATAGAGGAGCCTGGCGGGCTACAGTGCGTGGGGTCGCAAAGAGTCGGACACAACTGAGCGACTAACACAACAGAACACAAGGGTTCATGTGCTAACAGCTAAAAATCCCGCATGCCACCAAGGGAATAAATAAATCTTTTTTAAAAGCCTTTAATTGGGGCAGTGACCTACTAAGGACCATGTTTGGAAGTTATCATGTGAAAATGTATGGGAGCGGTCACAGAAAGTCTGGGCAAGAGACAAGAGGAATGGAAAAGAAGAGTCCTTTTCAGTCCCTCATGTATGGTGTCACCGGTGTCCCAGGCGTCAGACTCCAGATGTCACCTCTGTCTCATCTGTCTTCCTTGTGAGCCAGCTCTAACCTGCTGTCGTGTTCCACCGACTGGAAGGAACCTTACAGTCACCTGAACCCAGTCTTTGGTTCAGATTTTAATCTCTTCAATAACCTTTCTCAGTTTGTATTCGAGTATCTTCATTGACAGGGGACTGGGGGAGCCTATGCAGGCACTGGGCAGTTTTAACGCTTTAAGAGCCTCTCCTTATACCAAGCTGCGATGTGTCCCCAACGCTGCCTTCTAGCACTAGTCTCGCTCACTACTTGGCAACGTTCAGACTGTCCTAACCCCACTCTTCTCCGGCCTCACCCTACCACACACTCTCCTTTGTTTTTCTTCTTGTTCCAGTTACTGTGGCTGTGTAATAGATTACCCCAAAACTTACTGACACGAGACAACAGTCTATCCATCTCACAGATTCTGTGTGTCAGGAATTCCATCAGACGCAGGGAGAATGGCTTTCTTTGTTTCACAGGGTCTGGGCCTCAGTTGGGAGGCTGGAGTCATCTTTGAGCCTGTTCACACACGTCCGCTCTCACCTGTGTCCTCTCCTCTCTGCAGTCTCCTGCCCACTGTTTGCTAGGGGCTTTTCCTTGTGGTCTCTCTGCACAGGCCAACTTGGGCTTCCTCACAGCATGGTGACAGCTTCAAAGGAGGAGCATCCTGACAAAGGAGAGAGCCAAGTAGAAACCATGTCATGTTTTATGACCTAGGTCAGGGGTCATGCAGTATCCCACCACTGAGTTCACTTTAGCAAAGCGGCGACAGAGTCCCACCCAGCTTCAAAGGGAAGAGAAATAGACTTCCATCTGTTTGTGGGGAATATAAAGGTTCTAGAAGAGCATATGATACCAGAAATACTGCTGTGGCCATGTTTGAAACATACAGGCGGCCACATTCCAGCCTGCCCTGGAGACCAGTGTTCCCAGTGTCCTGTTCTCATCTGTACTCTTGCCTCTTTGCACTCTCATGCGCGCGGTTATCACCCTTCTCTTGGTATCTTTAGCCACTGCCCTCAGAAAAAAAGGCTTGCTAGTATTGGGAGATGGGAATTGAAGTAAATACAATAGAATTAAGCAAGTGGAACTAAAGGAAATAACATTCGTTGAACACCGTTTACGTGCCCCAGGTGAAGGGCACCTCGTGAGTTATCTCCCAGCACTCCTCACGCTGTCCAGGGGGTCATTACAGCCTCTAGACTTCCAAGGAAGAGTGACCATCCCCATCCTTCAGGTTTGGAAAGTGAGAAGAATACAGGAATCTCTGGACTGTCTCTATATTCACAATTAAGCAAATGTTAGTAGAGAGATTTCTAAGAGATCTATCCCAGCTGGTAATAAAGCAGTAGTTGACTTGTAAGGACAGAAGGATTATCGCCTCATTGCTACGATTCACACTGTGTGCTAGGCACTATCCCAGAAAAAGGGGGCTGTCTTGGCCTGACCCACAGGGCCAGCATTTAGGGGCAGCCTTCACTGGCCACAACTCCCAAAGGGGATAGGATATGATGAAGGAAGTCTGTCAGTATGTATGCAGGCTCACCAGACTTAGCATAGCAGAATCAGTCTGGGATACACTTGCAGCTGAACCCACACTGATTCTAGGACTCTGGGGAGCAGGATCTCAAGAGGAAGATCCTTCTATCGAGTTGCATTGAAGAGCATGGGTTTGGGAGTCAGAGAAATATGAATGCTGGTCCTGCTCTCCGAGCTCTGTGACAAGTGACAGATTCTTTAGCTTCTCAATGCCTGTTTCCTCACATTATAAACATGAATTTTGCTAATTCTTCTTCAAAGAGTGGGACAAGGAAGGGGGCAGACAGGACTAACATGTTTGTCAGCCTGACCTCCTGCCCAAGGTAGCTTTTATATATGCATTTATTATACCCCAACCTGTTCCAAAAAGAATTGAGTTGGGTTACAGAGTATGTGTGTCTTTTTATTCATATGTGAAATAGATCTCCAGTCCAGGTTTGATGCATGAGGCAGGGTGCTCAGGGCTGGTGCACTGGGATGACCCTGAGGGATGGGATGGGGAGGCAGGTCGGAGGGAGGGTCAGGATGGGGAACACATGTACACCCATGGCTGATTTATGTAAATGTATGGCAAAAACCACCACAATATTGTAAAGTAATTAGCCTCCAATTAAAATTTTAAAAAATAATTTTAAAAAATTAAAGAATTATAATAAAAGATAATAGGGAAAAGTAAGTTAAGCCAGAGCAAGTAAAATTAAGGCATAAACTGTATTCATTTTCCTCTTGGAATTCCTGATAGACATTTCCTCTTGGAATTCCTACTTGCAGTTTCTTCCAGGAACTGATATTTAATATGTCAGATTCTAAGCTCATTGGCTTTCATCCAAAGTTGGCTCTTTTTCCTCCTGATTACCTTATGCTTCTCATGATTCTAGTCATATGAACAGATTTTAGGACCCCAAACCTTTATTATTTTTAACTTCTGTCTTTTGCAATCCAATCCTATCCTATATAATTGAATAAAAATAAAAATTAAAAAATTCTTGCTTCAGACATGTGAGAAGGCCCCTATTATTTATACCTATGACTTGATATCTGTCTGCTTCTAATTCACTATATCTTTGTCCTGAGTATGTCTTCAAATGTAAAGATTCCCTTAAGGAGAGAGACTAAATATCCTAGCAGCTCCCCTTTGGGCACCTAGCACCTGGGCTAGAAACAAAATAAGAAGCTGGGAAATAGCCATGACTGGCAGTGTTAGTAAATACCAGTGTGTACTAAGGACCGACACCAGGGCTCCATTTCCTGCACCCATTCTTAACATCTAAAGAAGAGTTGCCCATGTCTCACGTTCTTCTCCCTGTAAGGTAAGAAGGAGACATCCAAGTCCTTCATGCCTTCGGTATACCTTGCTAAAACCAGTTCTCTCCCTCTCTCTGTCTCTGTCTCTCTCTCCTCCATTGCTTTAGCAAATCTTTATTAATTGCTATTTACTGACCAAGAAGAGATAAGAAAGCCTTCTTCAGCGATCAATGCAAAGAAATAGAGGAAAACAACAGAATGGGAAAGACTAGAGATCTCTTCAAGAAAATCAGAGATACCAAAGGAACATTTCATGCAAAGATGGGCTCGATAAAGGACAGAAATGGTATGGACCTAACAGAAGCAGAAGATATTAAGAAGAGATGGCAAGAATACACAGAAGAACTGTACAAATAGGATCTTCACGACCCAGATAATCACGATGGTGTGATCACTGACCTAGAGCCAGACATCCTGGAATGTGAAGTCAAGTGGGCCTTAGAAAGCATCACTACGAACAAAGCTAGTGGAGGTGATGGAATTCCAGTGGAGCTATTCCAAATCCTGAAAGATGATACTGTGAAAGTGCTACACTCAATATGCCAGCAAATTTGGAAAACTCAGCAGTGGCCACAGGACTGGAAAAGGTCAGTTTTCATTCCAATCCCAAAGAAAGGCAATGCCAAAGAATGTTCAAACTACTGCACAATTGCACTCAACTCACACGTGAGTAAAGTAATGCTCAAAATTCTCCAAGCCAGGCTTCAGCAATATGTGAACCATGAACTTCCTGATGTTCAAGCTGGTTTTAGAAAAGGCAGAGGAACCAGAGATCAAATTGCCAACATCCTCTGGATCATGGAAAAAGCAAGCGAGTTCCAGAAAAATATCTATTTCTGCTTTGTTGACTATGCCAAAGCCTTTGACTGTGTGGATCACAATAAACTGTGGAAAATTCTGAAAGAGATGGGAATACCAGACCACCTGATCTGCCTCTTGAGAAATTTGTATGCAGGTCAGGAAGCAACAGTTAGAACTGGACATGGAACAACAGACTGGTTCCAAATAGGAAAAGGAGTACGTCAAGGCTGTATACTGTCACCCTGCTTATTTAACTTCTATGCAGAGTACATCATGAGAAACGCTGGACTGGAAGAAACACAAGCTGGAATCAAGATTGCCGGGAGAAATATCAGTCACCTCAGATATGCAGATGACACCACCCTTATGGCAGAAAGTGAAGAGGAACTCAAAAGCCTCTTGATGAAAGTGAAAGTGGAGAGTGAAAAAGTTGGCTTAAGGCTCAACATTCAGAAAACAAAGATCATGGCATCCGGTCCCATCACTTCATGGGAAATAGATGGGGAAACAGTGGCAACAGTGTCAGACTTTATTTTGGGGGGCTCCAAAATCACTGCAGATGGTGACTGCAGCCAGGAAATTAAAAGACGCTTACTCCTTGGAAGGAAAGTTATGACCAACCTAGATAGCATATTCAAAAGCAGAGACATTACTTTGCCAACAAAGGTTCGTCTAGTCAAGGCTATGGTTTTTCCTGTGGTCATGTATGGATGTGAGAGTTGGACTGTGAAGAAGGCTGAGCACTGAAGAATTGATGCTTTTGAACTGTGGTGTTGGAGAAGACTCTTGAGAGTCCCTTGGACTGCAAGGAGATCCAACCAGTCCATTCTGAAGGAGATCAGCCCTGGGATTTCTTTGGAAGGAATGATGCTGAAGCTGAAACTCCAGTCCTTTGGCCACCTCATGCAAAGAGTTGACTCGTTGGAAAAGAGTCTGACGCTGGGAGGGGTTGGGGGCAAGAGGAGAAGGGGATGACAGAGGATGAGATGGCTGGATGGCATCACTGACTCGATGGACGTGAGTCTGGTTGAACTCCGGGAGTTGGTGATGGACAGGGAGGCCTGGCGTGCTGCGATTCATGGGGTCGTAAAGAGTTGGACACGACTGAGCGACTGATCTGATCTGATTTACTGACCATTTATGTGCCATACATTTATCAAGGTATTAGGGATCCAGTGGTGAACAGAATACTCACTCTATGGAGCTTGCAGTCTAACAGGAGAAAAAGATGACAAACCAGTAGATGAGTAAGATAATTTCAGCTAGTGATAGTGATATGAGAAAATAGAGCAGAGTAGCACAGCAGAGTGACCTGTGTAGATGGAGTGGTCGGGGAGGCTTCTCTGGGAAGGTGATACTGAAGCTAAGAAGGAGCCAACTCTGTAAAGACTGAAGGGAAGAGTATTCCAGTTGAGCAGAACAGGAAGTTGATGACTCCCAGCATCTGAAGTGGGTGTGTACCAGAAGCAGAGAAGGCAGTGTGCTGGAATTTGATGAGCAAGAATGTGCTAGATGAAGTCAGAGAGTAAGGGCCAAGAGATGAGAACAGAGAGTGAAAATTTGGCTTTTATTCCAAGTGTGGTAGGAAACCACTGGAGGATTTTAAGCAAGAGAGCAGCATGATCTGATTGTTTTAAAAGTAATGAGTTTTTACTCTGTGTAGAATGAATTATAGGGGAAAGAGTGGAAGCAGGAAAGATCGGTTAGGAGTGTACCACATCATGCAACCCAGATATGACATTGTCCCCTCCCAGTTACTCACCCAGAAGAAATAATTGCTTTCTTTTGGCAACACAGCAGAGCCTCTGACAGAGCTCCTTCAGCCTAACTGCTAAATACTAACGATTAGAGAAGCCCAAAATGCCAACTAAACTAGCCAAAATCAGCACAGGACCCTTTTGTGTTTACAGTCAGTATGAGAACTGAGGATAGAGAGGTCAGAACTGTCCCATCTGAGAAGCATTCTTGCACAGCAACCTTAGCATATAGTTCCAAGATCTAGGACCATATGCTGTTGTCTGTCATCCGGAGCCTACCACCTTCTCACCTCATGGGCTCCTCCCTGCCCTTTCTCCATTTATCTTTGGTTGTCCCCAGACTGTCCTGAGCTCATCACCATCTTATTTTGAACTTTCTCGGGCCTCCATTCAGACCTCTGCCAGAGGCCAGAGTTTCTTCTGATGGGCCTCCCCCTTTACCTTCCATTCTCGCTGGTGTCCTCCTGGTCTCACCCTTACTCCAGCGTGTTTTAGTTTATTGATCCCAAACCACAAGAATGGCTACCTATCTGTTTTCATCGTCTGGCACTTCTCTTCCCGAAAGCGTTTCCTTCTCAAAAGTTCCTCTTTGAATGAAATTGAAATTCATAACCAGATGAAACTCTTCCCAAGTATAAACCAGTCTCCCCTATCTAATATTCTCACTCTTTAATTGCTCATATATTTTTCCTCTTCTCTAACCATATGTCTAGACCATCTTACAGCATTTAAACATGTATCTTTTCCACTTTGAGTTTTCTCTTGCTCTCGTATCTCCACTAAGTCATCCTCATTCCCTTCTACAGGGCTCCAAATTAGATGTACATTAAACAAGTTATTTTCTCCCTGTAGCGTATACATAACATAGTGTGTGGGAGAGGGGGGAGACTATAATTTTCAAAGTAGATTCACCTCTGTTATAACAGCCCAGAACTGAACAGAATCTTAGACATCATCCTGTCCAATGCCCAGCCAAGTTCTGATGCCACAGCCCTCTGCCACTTCAGTGAATGTATTCCTCTGCTTATTGCAGAATCATTAAGAAAGTACTACCTCATCAACAGCCCATTTAACACTTGAGTGTTCTAATTGTTAGAAGATTTTCTGTAAGTTTAATATCTACTTTTGGGTAACATCTCTCCTCTGGGATCATAAATAACAGTGTAATACCTCTTCACTTTGAAGATAACCTTTATAGCCCCCAGTTCTGAAATGAATTTCCCACTCCTTCCGATTTTCCTCAGATGACATTGTTTCATGTACTTGGACCACAGAAATCACTTTCCTTGGGAACTTGGTGATGCACCAGTGTCCTGAACGTGGTGCTGCACCAGTTGCTAGAACCAGTGCTCCCAGAGTGGTTGTTGAGTGCAGTGCAACTGGTTAAACCTTCCTTGTCTCATATGCTGTACTCCTGTTAGCTCAGTCAAAACTGAATTATATTCGTTGGTAATCAGGCAAGACTGTTTCTTCATTTCTATACAACTAATATGCTAAGTCTTTTTCCCCCAAATATAGTTGAAAACTATATTCCAGTCCCCTGTCCCTCTTCCCATCCTGAACATATGCAGTTAGTTTTTATAATCTAAAAATAGTATTTAATAGTCATTTCTATAAATTTTACCTTTCTTAGTCCTTATTTTTAATTAACCTTTTTTTATTTATTACTTCCTTCTCCTGACACTATCTTCACTTTGCTTCTAGAACATCACACTTCCTAGCTTTTCCTCCTACCTGACTGGTGTCTGTTTTTCAGTTTTCTTTGCTGATTTAGTCTCATCTTCCCAACTTCTACATGTTGGAATGCCCTACAGCTCAATTCTCAGGCTAATTTATGTTCACTCACCAGATAAGCTGGCTTTAAATGCCATCTGTGTGTTGATGACTCCCAAACATCTCAAGCCCAGATCATTCCTCTGAATTCAGACTTGTATATTTATTCACTTATTCAACAAATGTCTACTGAGTGGCCACTCTATGTCAGATACTGTTCTAAGCCTTAGGGATAAGATATACAGAATTCCCTACCCTTGGGAAGCTCATTTTATTCCAACCCAGTATCTTCACTTATGTTTAATAGGCACCTTGAATTTAACATGTTTACAGCTAAGCTCCTCATTGTCCTTCCCAGACATTCTCTATCCACTGTCTTCCCTGTCTCTGTAAATAGCTGCCACATTCGCTGAAAATCACTGATCCATTTTGCACTCCTCTTTTTCTCATATTTATGTCCAATCTATCAGGAAATCATTTTGCCTTTCCTTTCTGAAGATTTTCAGAATCTACTCACTTCTTAGCACATCCATGGCTACCATCCTGGTTCATCCACCATGATTTCTCACTTAGATGATTGGAAAAGTCTCCTAATTGGCCTCTCTGCTTCTGCCTTGGCTCTTCTAAAAACTTTAACCAATTATCTCTAGTGATTATTTTTAAGCCAAAGTCATACTGCATCACCCCTCTGCTCAAAACTTTACAGTGACTTTCTGTCTCATGCAGGTAAACCCTTATAATGTCCTTACAATGGTCTGCAAGCCCCTGCCTGATCTTTTTCCTGTTTCTTCTCTGACCTCTTCCACCCTTGTTCTTCTGCTTGCTCAACCAGGTATAGCCACACTGGCCTTATTGCTGTTTCTTGAATATGTCGTGCATGCTCCTGGCTCCAGGCCTTGGGACTTGATCCTCCTCTCCCTAAAACACCCTTATTCCAGGTATCCACATGGTTTCCTTCCTCACTTTCTGTAGAATTCTGTTTACGTAACACTTTAGAAAGGACTTCCCCAACCACTCTGTATAAAATAGCATCACACACATCTTGATTCGTCACCTACATCTTCATTCCCTACATATCTGCTGCTCCTTTACAGCACTTAGCACACCTGACATGCTATATTTATTTGTTCATTGTATCTCCTGTACTAAAAGGTAAGCTTTATGAGAAAAAGAACATAGATTTTACTACTGAATCCTAGTGCCTATAAAAGTGCTTGCCACAAAATAGGTCCTCAAAATATTTGTTGAATAAATGAATTATGAATGAATAGGCCCACTGTGGTAGGCAGAATAATGCCCCTCCAGAATATTCTACCCCAAAGCAAAATACACATTCTTCTCAAGTGTACATGTGACATTTTCCCAGGTTGAATACATGTTAGGCCACTAGTTAAGTCTCAGTAGACTAGACATCATACAAAATCTCTTCTCTGACCATAACAGCGTGAAGTAAGAAATCAATAATAGAAATAAAACTAGAAGACTCACAGACTTGTGGAAATTAAACAAAACACTCATAAACAACAAATGGTTTAAGGAATAAATCACAAGGGAGCTTTGAAAATACTTAAGAGAGGAATGAAAACAAAAACATAACATATCAAAACTTAAAGCCTAAATCGACTGACAAAATGGCAGTAGAGTGTCTGCATGGATACAGAAATAAAACCCACATATATACTGTTTATAAGAAACTCACTTCAGATCTAAAAATACACACAGAGTGTAAGTGAGAAGTTGGATAAAGGTCTTCCATGCAAATGGAAATCAAAAGATAAATGAGGTAGAAATACTCATACTAAACAAAATAGACTTTAAAACAGACTGTAAAAAATAAATAAATAAAACAGACTGTAATAAGAGACAGAGGACTATTACACTGATCAAGGATCAATCCAAGAAGATATAACAATTGTAAGTATATATGCATCAAACATAGTAGCTCCTAAATACATAAAGCAAATGTTAAAAGACGTAAAGGTGGGGGGGCTTCCCTGATGGTCCATTGATTAAGAATTCGCCTGCCAGGACAGAGGATATAGGTTCGATCTCTGGTCTGAGAAGATCCCACATGCCATGAGCAACGAAGCCCATGACCACAACACTGAGCCTGTATGCCACAACTGCTGAAGCCCACATACCCGAGAGCCCATGCTTCACAACAGGAAAAAAAAAAAAGGCACTGCAATGAGAAGCCCATTCATTACAACTAGGACCCAGAGCAGCCAAAAATTTTTAAATAAATAAAAATTAAAGACATATAGGGAGAAATTGACAATACCACAATAATAGTCAGAAACTTTAATATCCCACTTACATCGATGGACAGGTCATCCAGACCAAAAATCAATAAGGAAACACTAGCCTTAAATGATACATAGACCATATGGACTTAACAGATATATTTAAGAGTCCATCCAAAAGCAGCAGAGTACACATTCTTTTAAAGTGCACATGGAACATTCTCCAGGATAGATTGCCTGCTAGGCCATAAAATAAGTCTCAGTAAATTTAAGAAAATTGAAATCATATCAAGCATCTTTTCCAACCACAGCTCCATGAAACTAGAAATCAATTACAAGAAAACTGTAAAAATTACAAACACGTAAGGCCAAACAGTGTGCTACCAAACTGCCAGTTACAGTAAACAAAACATTATGTCACTGCTACGAAAACAGACATAGCTTGATGAAACAAAAATCAGCCCGTACACTTCTGGTCAATTAATCTACGATAAAAGAAGAAAGAATATTCAAGGGTGAAAAAACAGTCTCTTAAATAAATGATGTGGTGAAAACTGGACAGCTGCATGTTAAAGAATGAAATTAGAGCATTTTTTCACATAATATGCAAAAAACTCAAAATGAATTAAAGACCTGTTCTAAATGTGAAACCCAAAACCATCAAACTCCTAGAAGAAAACAAGCAGAATACTCTGACATAATTCTAATATATTGGGGATCTGACTCCTGAGGCAAAGAGAATAAAAACAAAAATAAGCAAATAAGATCTAATTAAACTTAAAAGCTTTTACACAGCAATGGAAACCATTGACAAAATAAAAAGACAACCTTTTGAATGGGAGAAAAGTTTTGCAATTCATATGACTGATAAGGGGTTAATATCCAAAATATATAACTAGCTCATACAACTAAATGTCAAAAAAAAAAAACCATATTAAAAAATGGACAGAAGACGTGAAAGGACATTTTTCTTAAAGAAGACATACAGATGGCCCACAAGCACATGAAAAGATTGTCAGCATTGCTAATCATCAGAGAAATGCAAATCAAAACCACAATAAAATGAAGCTAGAGCACATCTTCACAGCATACACAAAAACTTAAAATGACATAAGAACTTAAAGACCATAAAACTCTTAGAAGAGAACATAAGCAAAACAGTCTCTGACATAAATCTTAACTAGTGTTTTCTTAGGTCAGTCTCCCAAAGCATTAGAAATAAAAGCAAAAATAGACAGGTGGGACCTAATCAAACTTATAAGCTTTTGCACAGCAAACAATAAAACAAAACAGAAAGACATCCTGCAGACTGGCAGAAAATATTTGCAAATGATGCAACCAACAAGGGCTCAATTTCCAAAATATGCAAACAGCTCCTGCAGTTCAATAACAGAAAGACAGACAACCCAACCCAATCAAAAAATGGGCAGAAGAACTAAATAGACATTTCTCTAAAGACATACAGATGGTCAATAGGCACATAAAAGATGCTCATCATCACTAATTATTAGAGAAATGCAAATCAAAACTGCAATGAGGTACCACCTCACACCAGTCAGAATGGCCATTGTTTACAATTCTAAATAATAAGTGCTGGAGAAGATATGGAGAAATGGGAATCCCCTTACACTGTTGGTGGGAATGTAAATTGGTACAGCCACTACAAAAACAGTATGAAGGTTCCTCAAAAAACTAAAAATAGAGTTGCCATATGATCTAGCAGTCGCATTCCTGGGCATATACAGTACCCAGACAAAACTTTCATTTGAAAAGATACATACACCCCTATATTCATAGCAGCACTATTTACAATAGACAAGACATGGAAACATCCTAAATGTCCATCAGCAGATGAATGGATAAAGACGATGTGGTGTATACACACGCGCCTAGAAGCACGATACCTACCAAGATGAAATCACAAAGAAATAGAAAATCTGAATAGACGTGTAACTAGTAAGGAGATTGAATCAGTAATCGAAAGTCTCCAAAGGAAAATCCTGGACCTGATGACTTCAGTGATGAATTTTACCAAACATGTAAAGAACTAGCACCAGTCCTCCTCAAAATTTTCCAAAAAATTGAAGAGTAGAGATCTTTGTAACTTACTCTGTGAAGCAAGCATTACCCTGATTCCAAAACCAGACAAAGACACAAGAAAGAAAATTCCAGATTGATATTCCTTTTGAACATTGATGTAAAAATCCTCAACAGAATGCTACCACACCAAATTCAGCAGCATGTTTAAAGGATTATATGCCATGACCAAGTGGGATTTGTTTCTAGAGTGCAGTAATGGTTCCACATATGTACATCAATCAGTTTAATAAATCACATTAACAGAATGCAGGTGGGCGAAACATGGTCATCTCAATCTATACAGAAAAACAGTTGATAAATTTCAACACTCTTTCATGAAAAGAAAATAATACTCGACAAACTAGGAATAGAAAGAAACTATCTCCACATAATACAAGCTTTTCCTCTAACATCAGGATAAGGCAAGCATGCCCACTTCTGCCACTTCTATTCAACATAGTACTGGAAGTTTGAGCCAAAGCAATTAGGTGAGAAAAAGAAATAAAAGGCATGGAAATTGGAAGGGAAGGAGTACAAATTTTCTGTTTGCAGATGATACGGTCTTATATGTAGAAAACCCTAAAGATTGAACACACGAAAAAACCTGTTAAGACAACTTGAATTCAATAAACAACAATACAAAGCTCACAAGAATTAGTTGCATTTCTATAACAGTGAATAATCTGAAAAGGAAATTATGAAAATTCCATTTATAATGTCATCAAAAATAATAAAATACTTAGGAATTAACCGAGAAGATGAAAGATTTGTGCAATGAAAAGTACAAAACATTACCAAAAGAAATTAAAGAAGGCATAAATTGGAAACACATCCCATGTTCATGGATTACAAAACTTAATATTGTGAAGATGTCGTTACTACACAAAGCAGTCTCTAGATTACTTGCAGTTTCTATCAAAATCCCAAAGACTCTCTTTTGCAGAAGTAGAAAAGCCCATCCTTAAATTCACATGGAATCTCAAGGAACCTCATATGGAATCTCACAGAACCAAAACAGTTTTGAAAAAGAAGAACAAAGTGGGAGGACTCACACTTCCTGATTTCAAAATTTACTACAATGCTGCAGTAACAAAATGGTGCGGTAATGGCATGAATGCAGACATACGTAACAGTGGAATAGGACACAGAGCCCAAACTTAAACCCTTGCGCATACAGTCAAATGATTTTTGACAAAGGTTCCAAGACCATTGAATAGAAAAGCACAATCTTTTAACTGGATATCCATAAATGAAACAACGAAGCTGGGCACTTACCTAACACCTTAATTTAAGATAGATCAGAGACCTAAATGTAAGACATGGAATGATAAACACCTTGAAGAAAAGACAGGGCAAAAACTTCCTGACATTGGGTTTAGCAAGGATTTCTTTGGATATGACACCAGATGCACAGGCAATAAAAGAAAAAGTAGACAAATTGGATTATATGAAAATTTTTTCGATTTGTGCATCTAAAGAATATCAATAGAGTAAGGAAGCAACCCAGAGAATGGAAGGAAATACTTGCAAGTCATATATCAGTTATATGATATCTGATATCCAGGACCTATGGAAAACTAAAACTCAACAACAGCAAAATAACCACATTTTTAAAATGGGCAAAGAACTTGAATAGAGATTTCTCCAAAGAAGTAGTACAAATTGGTCAATAAACATGTGAAAAGATGCTCAACATCTGTATAGGGAAATGCATATCAAAACTGCAATTAGGTATCCCTTCACACCCATTGAAATGGCTACTATAAAAAAAGTACCAAGTTTTGGTGAGGATGTGGAGAAACTGAAACCCTTGTACATCATTGGTGGTAATGTAAAATGGTATATCTGCTGTAGAAGATATTGTGACAGTTCCTTAAAAATTAAAAATAAAATTACCATATGATTAAAGAATTCCATTTCTGTTTATATATCCAAAAGAATTGAAAACAGAGTTTTGAAGATATGTTTATACACCCAGGTTTATAGCAGCATTATTCACAATAGCTAAAATGGAAGTAACTCAGTGTCCATCAGTGCATGATTGATAAACAAAATATGATGTATACATATAATGGAATAATGCACAGCCTTAAAAAGAAGGAAATTCTACCATATACACAGTGTGGGTGAACCTTGAGGACACTATGCTAAGTAAAGTAAGCCAGTCACAAAAAGACAAATAGTATACAATGATTCCACTTACCTTACATACATAGAGATCAGAATTATGGACACAAACTAGAATGGTGGTTGCTAGGGGGAGAAGGAATGGAGAATTATTATTTAATGAGTCTAGAGTCTCAGTTTTACATAATGAATGAGTCATGGAGATGGTTGGTAGTGATGGTTGTATAACATGAATGTATGTAATACCATTAAATTGTACACTTAAAAACAGTTAAGATGGTAGACTTTATGTGTATTTTGCCACAATGGAAAAAAACTGGGGATGGGGGTAGATAATAGTTCGGCCAAAGGTATCTGTATCCTAATCTCAGAACCTATAAATGTGTTATCTCACATGGCAGAAAGAATTTTGCAAAAATGATTAAGTTAAATATTTTGAGATAGAGAGTATTGTCTTGATTACCCAGGTGAGCCCAGTGTAATCATCAGTTCAGTCAGTTCAGTTCAGTCACTCAGTCCTGTCCGGCTCTTTGCGACCCCATGAATCGCAGCATGCCACACCTCCCTGTCCATCACCAACTCCCGGAGTTCACCAAAACTCACGTCCATCGAATCAGTGATGCCATCCAGCCATCTCATCCTCTGTCGTCCCCTTCTCCTCTTGCCCCCAATCCCTCCCAGCATCAGAGTCTTTTCCAATGAGTCAACTCTTCGCATGAGGTGGCCAAAGTACTGGAGTTTCAGCTTTAGCATCATTCCTTCCAAAGAAATCCCAGGGCTGATCTCCTTCAGAATGGACTGGTTGGATCTCCTTGCAGTCCAAGGGACTCTCAAGAGTCTTCTCCAATGCCACAGTTCAAAAGCATCAGTTCTTGGGCGCTCAGCCTTCTTCACAGTCCAACTCTCACATCCATACATGACCACAGGAAAAACCATAGCCTTGACTAGACGAACCTTTGTTGGCAAAATAATGTCTCTGCTTTTGAATATGCTATCTAGGTTGGTCATAACTTTCCTTCCAAGGAGTAAGCGTCTTTTAATTTCATGGCTGCAGTCACCATCTGTAGTGATTTTGGAGCCCAGAAAAATAAAGACAGCCACTGTTTCCACTGTTTCCCCATCTATTTCCCGTGAAGTGATGGGACCAGATGCCATGATCTTTGTTTTCTGAATGTTGAGCTTTAAGCCAACTTTTTCACTCTCCACTTTAACTTTCATCAAGAGGCTTTTGAGTTCCTCTTCACTTTCTGCCATAAGGGTGGTGTCATCTGCATATCTGAGGTTATTGATATTTCTCCCGGCAATCTTGATTCCAGCTTGTGCTTCTTCTAGCCCAGCGTTTCTCATGATGTACTCTGCATATACGTTAAATAAGCAGGGTGATAATATACAGCCTTGTATATTATCCTTTTCCTATTTGGAACCAGTCTGTTGTTCCATGTCCAGTTCTAACTGTTGCTTCCTGACCTGCATACAGGTTTCTCAAAGAGCAGGTCAGGTGGTCTGGTATTCCCATCTCTTGAAGAATTTTCCACAGTTTATTGTGATCCACACAGTCAAAGGCTTTGGCATAGTCAACAAAGCAGAAATAGATGTTTTTCTGGAACTCTCTTGCTTTTTCCATGATCCAGTGGATGTTGGCAATTTGATCTCTGGTTCCTCTGCCTTTTCTAAAACCAGCTTGAACATCAGGAAGTTCACGGTTCACATATTGCTGAAGCCTGGCTTGGAGAATTTTGAGCATTACTTTACTAGCGTGTGAGATGAGTGCAATTGAGCAGTAGTTTGAGCATTCTTTGGCATTGCCTTTCTTTGGGATTGGAATGAAAACTGACCTTTTCCAGTCCTGTGGCCACTGCTGAGTTTTCCAAATTTGCTGGCATATTGAGTGCAGCACTTTCACGGCATCATCTTTCAGGATTTGAAATAGCTTAACTGGAATTCTATCATCTCCACTAGCTTTGTTCGTAGTGATGCTTTCTAAGGCCTACTTGACTTCACATTCCAGGATGTCTGGCTCTAGGTCAGTGATCACACCATCGTGATTATCTGGGTCGTGAAGATCTTTTTTGTACAGTTCTGTGTACTCTTGCCACCTCTTCTTAATATCCTCTGCTTCTGTTAGGTCCATACCATTTCTGTCCTTTATCGAGCCCATCTTTGCATGAAATGTTCCCTTAGTATCTCTAATTTTCTTGAAGAGATCTCTAGTCTTTCCCATTCCTCTAGTTCTTTGCATTGATCACTGAGGAAGGCTTTCTTATCTCTTCTTGCTATTCTTTGGAACTCTGCATTCAGATGCTTATATCTTTCCTTTTCTCCTTTGCTTTTCACTTCTCTTCTTTTCACAGCTATTTGTAAGGCCTCCCCAGACAGCCATTTTGCTTTTTTGCATTTGTTTTCCATGGGGATGGTCTTGATCCCTGTCTCCTGTACAATGTCACAAACCTCATTCCATAGTTCATTAGGCACTCTTATCTATCAGATCTAGGCCCTTAAATCTATTTCTCACTTCTACTGTATAATCATAAGGGATTTGATTTAGGTCATACCTGAATGGTGTAGTGGTTTTCCCTACTTTCTTCAATTTAAATCTGAATTTGGTAATAAGGAGTTCATGATCTGAGCCACAGTCAGCTCCCAGTCTTATTTTTGTTGACTGTATAGAGCTTCTCCATCTTTGGCTGCAAAGAATATAATTAATCTGGTTTCAGTGTTGACTATCTGGTGATGTCCATGTGTAGAGTCTTCTCTTGTGTTGTTGGAAGAGGGTGTTGCTATGACCAGT
The DNA here is from genome assembly GCF_027580195.1 of Bos mutus. Taxonomy (NCBI): domain Eukaryota; kingdom Metazoa; phylum Chordata; class Mammalia; order Artiodactyla; family Bovidae; genus Bos; species Bos mutus. Next base: position 30,922,046 of record NC_091637.1, on the reverse strand, counting down.
GCATTTTATTGGCAAAACTCTATTAGCCTTTGCCCTGCTTCATTCCGTATTCCAAAGCCAAATTTTCCTGTTACTCCAGGTGTTTCTTGACTTCCTACTTTTGCATTCCAGTCCCCTATAATGAAAAGGACATCTTTTTTGGGTGTTAGTTCTAAAAGGTCTTGTAGGTCTTCATAGAACCGTTCAACTTCAGCTTCTTCAGCGTTACTGGTTGGGGCATAGGCTTGGATTACTGTGATATTGAATGGTTTGCCTTGGAAACGAACTGAGATCATTCTGTCATTTTTGAGATTGCATCCAAGTACTGCATTTCGGACTCTTTTGTTGACCATGATGGCTACTCCATTTCTTCTGAGGGATTCCTGCCCACAGTAGTAGATATAATGGTCATCTGAGTTAAATTTACCCATTCCAGTCCATTTCAGTTCGCTGCTACATTCACTCTTGCCATCTCTTATTTGACCACTTCCAATTTGCCTTGATTCATGGACCTGACATTCCAGGTTCCTATGCAATATTGCTCTTTACAGCATTGGACCTTGCTTCTATCACCAGTCACTTCTACAACTGGGTATTGTTTTTGCTTTGGCTCCATCCCTTCATTCTTTCTGGAGTTATTTCTCCACTGATCTCCAGTAGCATATTGGGCCCCTACTGACCTGGGGAGTTCCTCTTTCAGTATCCTATCATTTTGCCTTTTCATACTGTTCATGGGGTTCTCAAGGCAAGAATACTGAAGTGGTTTGCCATTCCCTTCTCCAGTGGACCACGTTCTGTCAGACCTCTCCACCATGACCCACCCGTCTTGGGTGGCTCCATGGGCATGGCTTAGTTTCACTGAATTAGACAAGGCTGTGGTCCTAGTGTGATCAGATTGACTAGTTTTCTGTGAGTATGGTTTCACTGTGTCTGCCCTGATGCCCTCTTGCAACACCTTCCGTCTTACTTGGGTTTCTCTTACCTTGGACGTGGGGTATCTCTTCACACCTGCTCCAGCAAAGCGCAGCCGCTGCTCCTTACCTTGGATGAGGGGTATCTCCTCACCGCCGCCCTTTCTGACCTTCAACGTGGGATAGCTCCTCTAGGCCCTCGTGCGCCTGCGCAGCCACTGCTCGTTGGACGTGGGGTAGGTCCTCCCGGCCGCCGCCCCTGACCTCAGACTTGGGTAGCTCTTCTCGGCCGTTCCTGTGCTGTCGCAGCCTGGCACTCTCGGCCGCCGCCCCAGGTCTCGGACATGGGGTAACTCCTCTTGGCCGCTGCCCTTCGGTCATGGGGTCCTCCGGGCTTCTGCCCCTGACCTTGGACATGGGGTAGCTCCTCTCGGCCCCGCTTAGTGCACTGGTCGCAGCCGCCGCCGTGCTTAGTGCACCAGTCCTTGTAAGTGAGAAGGGAGCAGGAAAGTCAGTGTTAAGAGAGGGATTTGAAGATGCTGTGCTGCTAACTTTGAAAATGGAAGAAAGGGCCAGGAACCAAGAAATGCACTGTACTATAGAAGTTGTAAAAGCCAAGGAAAAACATTCTTTCCTACAGCCTCCAAAAGGAACAAAGCTCTGGTAACACCTTGATTTTAGCCTAGTGAGGCTTTTTTTGGATTTTTGATTCCCAGAATTTTAAGAGAATAAATTTAAGTTGTTTTTCAACAACTGCTTGCATGTGTACCTGCTCAGTCGCTCAGTCTTGTCCAGCTGGACTCCATGGATTGTAGCCCATCAGGCTCCTCTGTCCACAGACTATTCCAGGCGAAAATGCTGGAGTGGGTGGCCATTTCCTACTCCATGGGATCTTCCCTAACCAAGAATCAAACTCACATCTCCTGTATTGCCAGGTGGATTCTTTACTACTGTGCCACCTGGGAAACCCTTTGAACAGCTAGTTTGTGATGATTTATTCCAGCAGCAATAGGAAACTGATGCATATACCTGCCTACTTGTTCTTCAGTCACTAAGTTGTGTCCGACTCTTTGTGACCCCATGGACTGCTGCATCCCAGGCTTCCTTGTCCTCTACTCTTTCCCAGAGTTTGCTTAAATTCATGTCCGTTGAGTTGGTGATGCTATCTTAGCATCTTATCCTCTGTCACCCTCTTCCCCTTTTGCTTTCAATCTTTCCCAGCATCAGGGTCTCTTCCAGTGAGTTGGCTTGTCGCATCAGGTGGCCAAAGTATTGGAGCTTCAGCTTCAGCATTAGGAAATCAACAGGGTTGATTTCCTTTAGGATTGACTGCTTTGATCTCCATGCTGTCCAAGGGACTCTCAAGAGTCTTCTTAAGCACCATCATTTGAAAGCATCACTTCTTAGGTGCTAGGCCTTCTCTATGGTCCAACTCTCACGTCTGTACATGACCACTGGAAAAACCATAGCTTTGACTATTTGGACCTTTGTCAGCAAAGTGGTGTCTTGCTTTTTAATATGCTGTCTAGGTTTGTCATAGCTTTCCTTCCAAGGAGCAAGCATCTTTTAATTTCATGGTTTCAGTCACCATCCACAGTGATTTTGGAGTTCAAGCAAATAAAATCTGTCACTGTTTCCACTGTTTCCCCTTCTATTTTCTATGAAGTGATGGGACTGAGTGCTATGATCTTATTTTTCTGAATGTTGTGTTTTAAGCCAGCTTTTTCCATCTTCTCTTTCCCCTTCATCAAGGGGCTTTTTCATTCCTCTTCACTTTCTGCCATTTGAGTGGTATCATCTGTATATTTGAGTTTGTTGATATTTCTCCCAGCAATCTTGATTCCAGCTTGTGAGTCATCCAGCCTGGCGTTTCACATGATGTACTCTCCATATAAGCTAAAAATAAGCAGAGTGACAATATACAGCCTTGACGTACTCCTTTCCCAATTTTGAACCAGTCATTTCTTCCATATAAGGTTCTAACTGTTGCTTCTTGACCTGCATACATGTTTCACAGGAGACAGGTAAGATGATCTTGTATTCCCATCTCTTTAAGAATTTTCCACAGTTTGTTGTGATCTATACAAAGGCTTTTGTGTAGTCAGTGAAGTGGAAGTAGATGTTTTTCTGGAATTCTCTTGCTTTCTCTATGATCCAAAGGATGTTAGCAATTTGCTCTCTTTCTTCTGCCTTTCCTAAACCCAGCTTGTACATCTAGAAGTTCTTAGTTCACATACTGCTTAAGCCTAGCTTGAAGTATTTTGAACATAACCTTGTTAGCATATGGAATGAGCACAGTTGTATGGTAGTTTGTGCATTCTTTGGCATTGCCCTTCTTTGGGATTGAAATGAAAACTGACCTTTCCCAGTTCTGTGGCCACTGCTGAGTTTTCCAAATTTGCTGACATATTGAGTGGCATAGGGGATAGTACGAAAAGGCCCCTATTAGACTATAACCTTCTATAAGGCAAGGGCCTGGTCTTCCTTGACTTTGCATCACAGGTGGTTATTGTTCCTGGAGCACAGGTACTTTGGCTTTTTAAGCAAAGAGTATATGACAGATAGTCATGTCCTTTTTGCTCACCACAGAGTCTGATTCTCAGACTATCCCAGTACATAAGAGCCCACAGCTGGAATAACTCTCTAAGTAATAATTCACTTCTCTTTGAACAGTGAAGTTCACATTCATCATTGGGCAGAACAGTGACTTAACTCCGTCCACCCCAAGCCCTATGCAAACATTTGGGCAGAGTGTTCTGGGTTCAGAGACTAAAATGGAAGGTTCTAACAAGATACCTCAAGGATTCTAGATCTAAAGAAGGGAGAAAAGGCCAAATCTCAGAAGCTCAAAGAGCTGTCTAGAAGGTCACCAACACTGAAGGGCGTCAAAGTGGTTGTTACCAAACCAGAAATCTGGGACCAGGGATACAAGAACCAAGATACCAGCAAGCCAAGAACAAGTGGGGAAGAGGGGGCTATAGTGTCTGCAACTCTCACAGCTGCCTTTTTGGACCAAATAGGACCTAATACATAATGGTTTAAAATCTCAGAGATGGAATGGATGGCACTTGATTCATACCCACACAAATTACTGCTTTCTTTGCCTAGCTATACTCTCCTTTAAGGCAAAGTAAGGTTTTCAAGAACTGTGCAGGAGTACTGGTTGTATGTAACTTTTAATGAACAGAAATGAATATACCTAATTTTAGAGACCAAAAACACTTTAAAATCCAGTAAAATTGAGAATATCTTAGGGTATAACGTATAAAATTTCAGATCTGATTTTTCATATCTTCCATGTATTTTGAAAAGAAAACTTTATAACCTGTGCCTGATATGAATAAGGCCTTTTACTTTTTTATTATAAACATTTAGGCTTAAAGTGATTATAGCTGACATTTAAGACCAACAGGAGCCAGTGGCCTGTTCATGGACAAATTATCTGTATTTCAGACTAAATCAAAAGTAAACATTCTCTAAAGTCCTTTCAGGTCTACATTTGTCCTGTGGAAGTCAAATGAAGTCAACAAGCCCTCTCTCTCCCCTCCACTCTGTATATTCTATAGTCTCACTTTGAAATGAATCATCCTTTCCACAAAGCAATATTATATACATTTTGAACCATTTCCACATCTGAGTTCTTGAATGCTATTTTAATTGATTTTTCTGAATCAGCATTTTTATTTCATCAGAAGAATATTGCAAAAGATCCTGAGTTATGTTGTTTTATAGTTTTGTGTTTTCCTAATGGGGTGGGGGAGTGGGGTGGGGAAGGGGTGGAGAGAAGAGAAACCACTATGATCTTCACTTGCTGCCTTTTTAAAAAATGTATTCTTTTGAAGAAATAGTAGCAGTGAAGTCATGTCATTTCAAAAATGCTTGCAAAGATTAACTGTTACAAAGTGTTCTAAATGATAATGCTGTATCCCTGAATATCTGCATTTGAATATGATGATAATCAGGTTAAAAACAGCACAGGCAGTAAGAGGGAGGTTACCATGCTGAATCACAGAGCAAATCGCAGAAAAACTCTTGTCACCAGCCATGATGTCACTCAGCTCCAAGCTTCTGAAAGCCTATTAGAAATTAACTTTAGGGAGAAGTCTTCTGATTGTCATTGGTTCTAAAAGGCATTGGTTAAACAAACACAGACCCCTTTTTGGAATCTATATAATAAACTCAGGCACATTAATCTCCACTTGGAGAGATTAATCTCTACTCAGTCTTTAGTCATGGTCTGACCCCTAACTCTTAGGGCTATAATGGAAGGAAGGGCAAACTAAACTGACATTAGCTAACAGTTTGTGTAAAGGTTCAATATATCTCTAAGCAAATAAATAACATTTCTTAACTTTCTGTTTTTATTGAATCCCATAAGACAGAAAGTGTCTCTCTATGATGATACAGAATTACATTACAATCTGTGTAATTTGTTTAACAGTTTATCCCAAGATTTTACTTAAGACATGGAGATAAAAGAAGAAGTCACCTATTTGGCCTAATGTTTTGGTGTTTGGACAAAGCACCGCCTTTAAAGGGTCAGAATTTTGGGTGGTACCCCTGCCTTTGCCACTGACAAATATTTATGACCTCAAACATCTCCCTGAATCTCTGAGGGTCTCAGTTGTGTCGTGCGTGCAATCAGGAGAACCATACGTTCTCCACCAACTGTGAAGAACTAGGAATGAGGCGAGGTGGAAGGCGTGAGTGTAGTTAGCAGGTCCTGCCATGCAGATGAGATGATAGTATTTCATAAGAGCCGCTTTCTTGAGAAGAGAACAAGTGTCAGTGTCATGCCACGTTCTTAGCAATACCAGAAATAGTGCACATTCAGAAAGTGCTTACTGTGGTTATGAATAAAACTCTGATGAAACTAGCAAATCAGAATGAATACAATAATCCCTTTAGGGATAAGTTATGGATTAGAAAACCAGACAAGATACTAGAAACTTGCCAGCCAACACTTTCAAATTTGTAGTTACTTAGTGGCATCTCTTCTGTGCTTCTGGGCAAGTGTACAAGATAAGCGTAGATCTTCAGTGCCTCTCTCTTCTTCTAGATTCCTGTTGAAAGGAACAATAACAGTAGAAAAGGGAAGGTCAGGAGGAACCTGAGTTAGTGCTGAAAGTAGGGAAGGGCATCAACCTGTGACAGAAACGTAAAGACATGTTGTCCCATGAAGGAAGGTGGCTGACCCCCTTGGAACAACACTGAGACCTGAGCACTTGTACAGTGGGTAGAGCACATGGCCGCCGCGGCTGCCGACCTTCCGTCTCCGATTCAGACCCTGGGGGAAAAAGTGAGGCCTTCTCTCCAGGCATTTCAGCACAAAAATCTCCCTCCATTCCATCAGCTCTGACAGTGACACGTGCCATCCCCAAACCTTGCTGAACCATCAGAGAAATAGAATGTACCCCTTACCTTAGACCTATTCACCCTTGAGCCAGAGTGAATAGGAAGGGGGCCCCACCTGAAGCATGTTGGCTGGGAGAAGGGGAGAGAAACCTGGATGTAGGGGGGGAAAGGGGGTGAATGAATGCTTGCCAGATGCACTTACTTATTAAACTGTAGGCTCGTGGTCACTAGATACTTCATGTATACCTGAGTTCAAGAGTGAGACAAATATAACAAACCCTCACCGATGAAATGGACATGAACTTGGGCAAACTCCAGGAGATAGTGAGGGACAGGGAGGCCTGGCGTGCTGCAGTCCGTGGGATCACAAAGAGTCAGGCACGACTTGGCGACTGAACAACAACACTTCCCATTGACTTTAGGAATCATTTCCACTACCACTGCTTCTTGCTTATCCAGAGCATTGCCTGCCATTGTTGCTAAGCTGACTCCAAGGTGGTTTGTATAAAGCTAATCCAGCACCAGCTTGTTCTTGGGAATCTGGCCCCTGCAACCTGTCCTTCCAGTGCTCCTTGATGACAGAACTGTGCCTTCAAAAGCAGCTGAAGTGTCTCCCTGTCACAGTATACCAGCACACTGCTGGGTTTTTGAGGCCTCATGCTTTCCTGATAACTGCTTCCCCTGAGAAGACCCCCAAGTGTATCCAGAAAGCAAGCCATGGTGTTCTGACTTCCGAGTCTCAGCAGCTCTCATGGACTCTGTCCAGTTCCTGCAGACCTGGAGTCTAAACACAGCGGGGCTGCCCAGACTGCAGAGGGCCCGGGGGCAATAGCAGCCTCAGCACTGGCCGCAGCATGCTCCCTTGCCACTGGCGCAGCAGCCTGGCCTCCCAGCTGGAGAAAAGGGCAGGCCACAGTGCACCGGGGCGGGGGAGGGCTGCCTTTATTTCTTGAGGTTTCTTGTTACCTCCCTGCACAACTCACATGGTTTGCTTTTAACGGTCTGCTTGTCTTGTTCCATTTGACCTGTAAAAATGCTAACATCCTTTAAGTAGATTTCTCTTAAAGAGTTGAATGTTTCTTTGTCAGGTCGTACAGCATATTTGACGATAATCGCCAGGATCCCACAGGGCTGGCAGCTGCTCTTCAGGCCACAGACCTGGCTGGAGTTCTGCACATGCTCTACTGCGTCCTCTTCCACGGCACGATCTCGGACCCCAGCACTGCGAGTCCCAAGGAGAGCTATGCTCAGAGCACAGTCCAAGTGGCCATCCAGAGTTTGCGTTTCTTCAACAGCTTCGCAGTTCTTGATCTGCCTGCTTTCCAGGTACCAGGAGTTGGTTAACCAACCGAGAGTTAATAATTTCATATAGATATGATGAGAGGTTCTTCTCCTGGAGTGGAGTATCAGGAATAAGCTACAATAATAGGAATTACAGTACATGCTATTTATTAAGCTACTATATTCTGGGAACTGTATTAAGTGCTCTGCATATGCTTTCTTATTTATTGTCATGACTGCCCTCCAAAATATTATTATACCCATTTTACAGATGGGAATGCTGGCAGCTAAGTAATTTCCCAGGGCTACACATAGCTGAGCCAGGACTGGTACCCATGGTTATATGAACCCCAGCCTATGCCACTCTGCTACTTAGAAATCTTCTGTCTTGATTTCTTTAGAAAAACCATTATCATCCTATAAACATTTAAATATTAAGGAAAGTAATGGTTTCTTATATAAGCAGAACCAAAATTAGATAAATTGTTCTGATTGATGACTTTCTATGGGTGATTTAACTGACTGGTGTCCAATGTAAAGTGCATGTGTAGTTAAATGTGCAAACCCCTATAAATTAAGTTTTTATAGCTAAAGAAAGAAAAATTGCTTTGTGCTGCAACACCAGACTGTCAGCTTAGAAACAGATTTTTTTTCATGTAGGAAATTTAATTTTCAAAAACACTGAACCTTTGGAACAGAGCAAGCCCCAAGGAGTAGACTTTCTCTTTCAGTTTATTAACTGTCAAGTGATTTCATTAAAAAAGGAACAAACTTGGCAGATGATGAACCCATAATTTAGATGAATTGCTTTGCTTAAAGGGAAAAAGGTTACAGAGATACAGACGTATGAAAAGTGTGGTCTTTGGCCATGGCAAAATGGAAGAAACACTTCTATTTTGTAGCTAGTGACAAATGTGTAATTCTTGTTCTCTTGACAGCTGGAAATTATGAGTCAATTGTACCACTGGATTCAGTATCTTTCAACTTTGTAGAGTTAGTTTACCCCTCCCAAGGAAGAGAACAGAAGTCTCTTCCTTGGGGTTAATGCTTTTCAGTTTTCAAAGCACTTAAACTAGCCTGAGGTGGTAACTACACAATATGTAAAGTTCCGAGCGGTTACAGCTGCACCTTTAACAAGAGCAAATGCCAGTCAGTGGCTCTGGCCTCTGGTATAAAACATAACATTTGTGTTTTATGAAGACTCAACCCCACTATGTTGTATCTGGAAACAGCTTGGAAATCAAGATATGCTCATTTTATGTCCTCAGAATATGGGGACCAACAGGCTACCCATGGGCTAGATCCAACTAGAGTGATTTCTTTTGTTACCAGGGATTGTGAAAAGCAAACAACAAATAAAAAGTATTCCTCAGTTTCTGGTTTTATGGGTCTTCTGACCAGGATTTATTTTGCTGCAGGGGGCTCCACTTCATACATGAGCATTTCCATTAAGTGGGCCATTCCATCAGTCACTCTGCATGTCAGGGAGCTCCAGGTCCCTGCCCCACCCTCACACCTCCATGAGCTCACAGCCTGTCCAGCCTCACTCAAAAGGAGAACCACCCAACTCCTTCCAGCTCTGCTCCCTCGGGGCCTTTAGGCACAATGGCCAATAATGTGAGAAAAATGTAAAATCTATTTCTGGAACTCTTCATGCCAAACTAAGATAAAAACCAAGATTTCTCCTCTCCAGCTCCTTGCCTCATCAAGCCCAAAATATACCCCCTTCTTGAACCACGTTTGCTTCAACCTCAGGAAAGATACCAAAGTGACTCAGGAGTGTTCCAGCCATTCTTAGAGTGAAATGCCCACCTCCTGAGTGGAATGTCTTTTCTTGACTGGTACCCAACAGTTCTTTTGCTTCTTTCTCCTCTGTCCTTCCTGTTACTCTGTATTTCTCTTAATTCTTCCCTGCTGTATCTTCTTTTCTTGATCTCTTCCCTGACTCCCCTGTCTTCTTTTATTTTAGTCAATTTTGCCATCACAATTTCTCATTCTCTCCCCAGACACTGTTTCCAGGTTCCCTTTTCCCCTTAACCATGGGCCAGGAAAGCCTACAGGGGCCTTTCCTCTTGGCTGCCATCCTTTTGGTGCTCAGAGTCCAGCACGTGTTTTTCTCTTACTCTCATATGTCAGGATGTGCAGGGACCCAGATGCCTGGAATTGCTAGCCTCAGGGCCTTTAATACATCTACCAGTGATTACCTTATTGCACCAGTTACTTTTATCCATTTAAAAACAAACTTAGTGGGGTAAACAGCAACCATTTTATCATGATCATAGATTCTGTGGGTCTGCAGTTCCAGCAGGGCTTTTAACAGTGGGGGTGGCTCGTCACTACTCCACGATGTAGGGCTTCCGCTGAGGGGCTCGAATGCTGGGGTGGAGAGTGTGGAGAGAAGGAGCAGGTTGACTCAGATAGCTGGGAACTGAAATCAGCTGGAGGCTCCTTCACGCTCATATTTTATGCCCAGGAATCCTCAAAGACCGGGTTCACCAGGACTACTGGCCATAGACTCTACATATGGCTTCGCTACGTGACTTGGGCTTCTCAGAGCATCGTTGTATCTGTGTTCTCAGTAGGAGTATCCTGAGAGGAAACTTCTGGAAAACATGTGCTCCCCAAGGACCAGACAGAAGCTGTATGGCTTTTTATGACCTGGCCTCTGAAGTGCTATAGTTATATATCAGCCATACTCTATTGGTTACAGCTTTCCAGATTCAAGAGAAGACATAGGTCCCTTCTCTCAAAGGGAGGACTGGCAAAGATTTATAGTTGTTTTCTTAACCAACCACTGTAGTCTGTTTAGCATGCTAAAGCAAAAACATCTTTCCACACAGACATTATTGATGTAGATAGACATCTGATCAAGTGTGCAGTGCTCAAGTAAATGTGGTACAAATATACAATATTTGCATTGTATGACCTTAGACAAGTCATGCTGCTAAGTCACTTCAGTCGTGTCCGACTCTGTGTGACCCCACAGACGGCAGCCCACCAGGCTTCCCCGTCCCTGGGATTCTCCAGGCAAGAACACTGGAGTGGATTGCCATTTCCTTCTCCAATGCATGAAAGTGAAAAGTGAAAGTGAAGTCGGGTGTGACTCTTCGCGACCCCATGGACTGCAGCCCACCAGGCTCCTCCGTCCATGGGATTTTCCAGGCAAAAGTACTGGAGTGGGGTGCCATTGCCTTCTCCGAGACAAGTCATATGAGTCCTTAAACTTCAGTTTCTTATTTTTAAAATAGAGATTAAAAACACTTACCTCACAAGCCTAAGGATTAAATGAGACTACATAAAAGCACTGTGCTAGCTAGCTTGCTCCTTGGAAGGAAAGCTGTGACAAACCTAGACAGCATATTAATAAGCAGAGACGTCACTTTGCTGACAAAGATCCATATAGTCAAAGCTATGGTTTTTTCAGTAGTCATGTACGGATGTGAGTTGTTGTTCAGTTGCTCAGTTGTGTCCAACTCTGCAACCCCATGGACTACCAGCATGCCAGGCTTCCCTGTCCTTCATCATCTCCCAGAGTTTGCTCAAACTCATGTCCATTGAGTCAGTGATGCCATCCAAACATCTCATCCTCTGTCATCCCCTTCTACTCCCATCTTCAGTCATTCCCAGCATCAGGATCTTTTCCTATGAGTCAGTTCTTCACATCAGGTGGCCAAAGTATTGGAGCTTCAGTTTCAGCATCAGTCCTTCCAATGAAGATTCAGGGTTGATTTCTTTTAGGATTGACTGATTTGATCTCCTTGCAATCCAAGGGACTCTCAAGAGTCTTCTCCAACACCACAGTTAAAAAGCATCAATTCTTCAGTGCTCAGCCTTTTTTATGGTCCAGCTCTCACATCCATAAAGGACTACTGGCAAAACCGTAGCTTTGTCAACACAGACCTTTGTCAGCATAGTAATATGAGAGCTGAACCATGACAAAGGCTGAGCACCAAAGAATTGATGCTTCTGAACTGTGGTGTTGGAGAAGACTCTTGAGAGTCCCTTGGATTGCAAGGAGATCAAACCAGTCAATCCTAAAGGAAATCAACCCTGAATATTCATTGGAAGGACTGATGCTGAAGCTCCAATACTTTGGACACCTGATGCAAAGAGCCAGTTCATCGGAAGAGACCCTGATACTGGGAAAGATTGAAGGCAAGAGAAGAAGGGGATGGCAGAGGATGAGATGGCTAGATAGCATCACCAACTCAATGGACATGAATTTGAGCAAATTCCAGGAGACAATAAAGGACAGAGGAGCCTGGTGTGCTGCAGCCCATGGGGTTGCAAAGAGTCGGACACGACCTAATGACCAAACAACAACAAAGCTAGCACATAGTAGGCCCTGTAGACTGACTCACATTCCAAAGGGGTGAAGAATTTACCCGACGTTGCATCTTGCAGGTGTTGAATCAGGATGTTAAGTACTGAGTGCCGCATTCCCACTGTTCCTGTACCTTTCTTCAGAGCCATAAACCTACGTAATTGTTCTGTGTGACAACGTGTTGCATAGTGGTAACAAAAGGTTATCCATTAGAATATTTTCTTAACTGGTTCCATTTCATTGTATACTAATAAGGCTGTCAAAATATTTTTCTCCCTTCAGCAAAGACTTTTATTTCACTCTGAATTCATATTGGCACAGATGGCCTTGAGATCCCGGGTATTGTATATTGCATACTCTTTGACAGTTTTTACAATTGAAGGTGGTCTCAAGAAACAAATCAATGTACTGACTTGGCAATTAATTCTGGCTAAAAAGGAAATATGGTTTCCTTGAAAAATTGGTTTAATTTTTATATTCAAACTTGCATGCCCCTTGACCTGCTCTTATCAGTAAAGGTTAAACAGAGGGCACTGGGTCACAGCAAGCTGGACACAACTAATTAAATAAGGGCTGAGCTGAGAAGGTGTCACTCCTGATTTAAAGGATCGAGGCCCTCCTGAAGTCTCTTTGGGGCTTGAAAAACATTTTGTCTCAATGCAATGAAACTGAGGCAGAAGGCACTCTTAAAATTTAGCAGTAATTTCGTTTCAACAGCATTAATTAAAAAGACTGTGTTTCACAACACGGTTAGACAGAGTGAATTCATTGAAACTTCCAAGCTGCAACAGATCTGACCTGGTTCAAGCCAGCCAAGACCTCCTCCAATCAAGAGATGAGTTTAAAACGCTGCCATATCCCACAGGCCAGCAGTGGTGCTTCATTCCAGTGTGGGCTGCGAGTGTATTCTGTGGGCTTCGCCTCTCCCCTTTGCCCTCCTGTCGCTCTGTCTGTTTGACATGTTTATTAAATAGAAGCTTCAGGCTGCACAGACAGACTCAGGCTCTCCTCCCGCATTGCCCACCACGGGCAGCCCCTTGCCTGTCTTGAGAAAGGATCCCAGAAGCCTCGTAACCAAGGGGGCTTCATTGTTTGTTTTTTTGGGGGGAGGTGTTTGTTGGGGATTTTTTACATTCTTTTGGGAGCTGTGGAGCTATTTGAATAACAACTAGTTGTTATTTATATCTATTTTGTTTTTGAACTTAAGTAAATAATTAGAATTGTATTTTAATCCCTGAATATGAGAAAATATTTTTCTCCTTCAAAAAAAAAAGTATTGGAAGTTAGCTAAATGATAGATTTGCAGGTGAATTTTAATATCTTTAAATTTTTCCAAGTTTTCTACAGTGAGACTATTTGTGCAATGAAAAAAAAATACCTCATTAAAAATGGGATAAATACTCATGCTTTAGGTGAATAACATCTTGATCCACATAGTTACAGGCATCTGGTCTGCTACGCTCTATTTTTTCTTTTTTTTTTCAGGGTAATAAGTGTTGCATTTAGTACGGTCACTTATTAGAGCAAGAATCCTTGAACTGAGCTGTTAAGCATTGTGCTTTCAAAATTTCATAGGCTTTCCTGGCAGCGTGGCACAAAGTGCACAGGGCCCAGGCTTGCTTTGTGGTTTGTGCAGAGCTCTGCTGCAGCTCTGGCTCTCCCTGGCTGCGGAGTTCTAACTGCTCCTTGTCTTTGTCAGTCTATCGTAGGGGCAGAGGGCTTGTCCCTTGCGTTCCGGCACATCGCCAGCTCCCTGCTGGGCCACTGCAGCCTCGTCTCCTGTGAAAGCCTCCTTCATGAGGTCATCGTCTGTGTGGGCTACTTCACTGTCAGCCACCCAGATAACCAGGTAAGGGGCCCAGGAGCGTTCCTCAGACTTCCCCAGCCCTGAGAGTGTGAGGTATTGGAGTGAGAAAAGGCAGGCGAGCCTGCTGGAACCCATCTGTTCTGTGTGAGGCCCTTGAGGTAGGCTCCAGGGATATGTCTCTGGCTTCTCCTCTCTAGAAAGACAGGATCAGCCCTAGATCAGCACGAGGACCTCCTCTTAGAGCTATAAAAATAAAATATTTTTCATCAAATATTCTTGTTAAGCCACAGAGAAGTGTCTCCTCCCTTACCATGTAGATTCTGATGCTTTATTCATTTTGTTTGTTTGTTTGGATGAAATAGATAACATCTTTCAACTTGCATCACTTTGCAAATAGCATCAGAGTCTGTTGCTTTATGAAACTGCTCTTGGTCTTTGGCTTCTGCCGAGGTGCTTAACAGGGTGCCAGATGGTGTTGGAGGGGAGCCTGAGAAGACAGGGCTTGGGCCTTACCCCCTTGAATCATCCAGAATCCTTTTGCTTTTAACTGTTTTATTTGGTTTCTGAGCAAGATTTCATTTGTAAATAGGGTTCTGTTGCCTTAAAATGTTGGGAAACCTGTTTTACAGATTTTATTTTAAAAATAACAATAATAAAATACTTTATTTCTCCTTATTTTAAAAAACAGAGTTATGGCATAACGTATCAGATTATAATTCCTGAAAACCTAATTTATCTAAAGCCTCCTACTCAGCAACTCTAATTGTGTGGATTATATCTGAGAAAAAGGCCAGCAAACAACCCTCACTCCAAGTTTCCTAATTTTTTATTTTAGGCAACTCTGTAATAAATGTGCTTACTAGGTTTATTAGCCTGCAATAATCTAGACCTGGAGAAGGCAATGGCACCCCACTCCAGTACTCTTGCCTGGAAAATCCCATGGATGGAGGAGCCTGGTAGGCTGCAGTCCGTGAGGTCGCTAGGAGTCGGACATGAGTGAGCGACTTCACTTTCACTTTTCATTTTCATGCATTGGAGAAGGAAATAGCAACCCACTCCAATGTTCTTGCCTGGAGAATCCCAGGGACGGCGGAGCCTGGTGGGCTGCCATCTATGGGGTCGCACAGAGTCGGACATGACTGAATCGGCTTAGCAGCAGCAGCAGTAATCTAGATCAGGGCAGGAGAAGGACAGGAGATAGTTGTAGTGCCAGGGCCAAATACAAGGTGACAACCTACACACTAAGCGTTAATGAAACTGTCTATGTGATAAGGAGAAAGAAGTTAGAAGAAATAAGACAAGCCCAAGGACTTAGCAGGTGTAGCCATTGGGGTTCACAGGGACACTAACCCAGTGTTTTATTTCCCCAGATGACTGTTGATGCCCCCAGTACTGGCCCTGGGTGAGCATGGAGGCAAAATGTGTGCTGCATACCTTCCCTCTAAGAAGGTTAAAAAATATGCAGTCCATCCCTGAAAGATTTCCATGATTAAAATACAGGAAATGCGGACCCTTGCCAGAATAAGTGTCATACATAGAAAAATTCCTCTTTTAAAGACCTCGTTGCCCGGAGGGCAGACCTTTCTCCTCTCCCACCATGGGAGCACTCACACAGCACTCTCCCCAGCCAGCATCTCTGGACAGATGTTATGCCCTTCCTGCAGGCCAGGCCCCACAGGTTCACGAGTCTCTCTCTCACAAGCTACTCAAGGAGGAACATCTCCTGTTAGGTTATCTTTTCTTCATGTGTATCCATTTGACCTACTAAATTGCATTCTGTTTCCCTTCAAAAGTTTGTCTTTTGGTTACAAAAGTGTCCCTTCAGTTCAATTCAGTTCAGTCACTCAGTCGTCTCTGACTTTTTGCAACCCCAAGAATTGCAGCACGCCAGGCCTCCCTGTCCATCACCAACTCCCGGAGTTCACTCAAACTCATGTCCATCGAGTCGGTGATGCCATCCAGCCATCTGTCATCCCCTTCTCCTCCTGCCCCCAATCCCTCCCAGCATCAGGGTCTTTTCCAATGAGTCATCTCTTTGCATGAGGTGGCCCAAGTATTGGAGTTTCAGCTTTAGCATCAGTCCTTCCAATGAACACCCAGGACTGATCTCCTTTAGGATGGACTGGTTGGATCTCCTTGCAGTCCAAGGGACTTTCAAGAGTCTTCTCCAACACCACAGTTCAAAAGCATCAATTCTTCAGTGCTCAGCTTTCTTTATAGTCCAGCTCTCACATCCATACATGACCACAGGAAAAACCATAGCCTTGACTAGACAGACCTTTGTTGGCAAAGTAATATCTCTGCTTTTCAATATGCTGTCTAGGTTGGTCATTTACTCATCATGAAAAAGATAAGCAAGGGTAAAGAAGGAAGCAGAGTCCCAGTCATTCCTGATCTCACTGTTGAGACAGCCACTGTTACCGTTTTGGCAGGTTCCTTGCAGTCTCTTTTCTGTGAACATTTTGCCGTTAATATTGTTGAGATATAATTGACATATAACATTGTATTGGTTTTAAGTGTGTACAGTGTGAAGACTTGATCATGGTTGTGTTGCAAAATGATTAGCACAATAAATTTAGTTAACAGTCATCACCTCACATATTCATTTTTTTGTGTGATGAGAACGTTTAGATGTACTCTCTGCAGCTTTCACATATGCAATACGGTGTTGTTAACTCTAGTCACCATGCTGTATGTTACGTCCCCAGAGCTTACTTACCTTATAACTGGGAGTTTGTGCCTTTTGACACCTTCACTCATTTCACCCACATTCTGTCCCTCTATGAACGTTTCTACCTAGCTGAGGTCATAGTGTATATACAGTCCTAGCCTGCTTTATACACTTCACATTATATCAGAAGCCTTCTTTGTGAGCATCACTTTTAATGGCTCCATGACTTTATCTTATGTAGCCAGCCCGTGGTCTACCTAACAGTTTCCTGCTCTATACCTAAGTCATTTACTATTTATCATGACACTGTCTCCTGCCTTGTAAAGAGGTGAGTAATTTGTGTGTGTGATGATGTTTTACTGTACAGTTCTACAGCAAAAGGTTTAGTTCCTTCAGTGCACTCATGTTTAGGGATGGTTTGAAACTCTCTGCTTAAATCAACTGTGTTGTGATGAATTTACTGAACTGTGTGGGGTTTCAGAGACTCTTTCTGCTCTCCTCCCCGGCAGGTAAAACACATCTCTAAGTGTCTCTGGGCTCACCAGAGTCAGTGAGGAGTGGGGTCGGGGAACTGGTGTTTGGAAATGGCATGCTAAAACTGACATGGACCTGATGGCAAAGTAGTGCCTGGGCCTGCTGGAACAAGAGAAAAGCAGATTCAGTGGGCAGAGAGAGCAGCAAGCAGTGCAAGGAGGAGACAGAGACCCTGTGGCTTCTCAGGCAGGGAAGAAGATGCTCTGGGGTTTAGAGATAATTGTGGAAAGCTAAGTTCACTATGAGTAAGAAGTTAGAAAAGTTAAAAAAAAAAAAAAAAAAAAGGCCAGACCTCCTTTCCCAACACCTTGCCTCCCAGAAAGATTGAATCTTACCTGGACATCCACTTCTGATTTGATGGAAGGTCAGAGAAGTCAGTTCAGTCCTAATGCAATTGCTAAAACGGTAAAGTATCTGCCTACGATGCAGGAGATCTGGGTTCGATCCCTGAGTTGGGAAGGTCCCCTGGAGAAGGGAATGGCAACCCAGTCCAGTACTTTTGCTTGGAGAATCCCGTGGACAAAAGAGCCTGGCGGTCTACGGTCCATTAGGTCGCAAAGAGTCAGACACGACTGAGAGACTAACACTAGGTATCAGCTAGAGAAGAAATCAGAAATTGCTAGAAATGATAGTAATTGCCAGCCACTGAGACACTGAACCTTACGGAGATGCTGTTTCTAAGCATAACCTCTTACATTCATAGAATGCTTTGTTGTTCAGTCGCTCGGTCGCGGCTGACTCTCTGCAACCCTGTGGACTGCAGCACACCAGGCTTCCCTGTCCTTCAGCATCTCCCGGAGCTGACTCAGACTCATGTCCATCGAGTTGGTGATGCCATCCAAGAATTCTTTCTACTACTCCTCATATCTGTTGTCTCTTGGACCTTCCTCATTAGCATTTCACTGAGGCTGTAAGCAGAAAAATTATTCCTACCTCACAGACAGGTGAGGTATTGGGATTCAGCAAGGTGAAATAAGCCCCCTGAAATGACATAAAGAATTGGAGAAACTGAGGCTCAGAGAAGGAACAGGAATTGCCCAGCAAGAATTCACAGAATCCAGTCTCCTGGTGGGCAGTCCTGATGCCCTTTCTGCCTCACTTCTGTTATTATGAAAGTGAATTTATTTAACCTCATGCCACTTTCTTTAAATCTGAGAAATTTCAGAGGAGAAATTATGATGCTCAACTGATTTAATGTTTCCTTATCATCAGGCAGAAATCATGTTAATTTGCAGGCCTGTTTGTCCACAGAGGATCTTTTATTCCTTCCAGGGAAACAGCTTGTGTCTTTATAAGACAGGAGACCCTGAACTCCTGCTGCAACTGAAGGCTGTTTTATTAGGTAAACTGTTGTGCATAAAGGATTGGCACTTTTTATTTGCCACCATTTAGTCTATTAACTGGAAGGACTGAGCCCCATGATACCAAGGATGACTTTAGAAGAGAAACCTGGATAATAAAAGCAATGCCCCATCCTTGATAGAACCAATCATCTGTTTCCTGTAGGGTTGCAGTTTCTAATTAAAAAAATTTTAATCAAAAGCTTCCTTGTATTTTATAGTACTTTCATGACTCTAAGTTCCTTCCCATTTAATTATTATAATGAACGTAATTAGTATGTGCTGTCAGGCCTTCACTTTATTTACATTTTATATTGGATAATTAAATGTGGTCTGATAATTAAATTAACTCAAATGACAGATGATTTGACCGCCTGCATATTACTGTATTGGGAATAAGCACCTTTGCATATTCATTTCAGTTAGTGACTGACTTTTTCATCTGGTAAGACCCCATAGATTCCCGCTATCAGAGCTGGAATCTCCTGTGATAGTTGAAAGGAGGAAGGATCCCATTGGCCCACCCTCCCCCATCAGCTTCTCTGAAGGGAGTCAGGCAGACTGTGTCATCATCTGCTCGGCCATTGATTGTGGGGGGCAGAGGAGGGGGCGGTGGTCAGAACTGGCCAGTCAGCTGGACAGTGAGGCTTGTGAAACTAGATTCTGCCTAAGCTGTGTGACACGCAGTTTCCAAGTCTTTTGTTGCTTCATGACTTAGTAAGAAAATCGAAAGGTAATCGACTAGAGGTTCCTAAAATGTTGTGCTCACCTCAGACATTTCCCTGCAAACAAAAACAGGGGCAGTCTCCCAGTTGCATACCACCTGCCCGGGAGGGACGCAGAGTTGTGTTTTAAGAGTGGCAGTTTCCCAGAGCTCCATTTTAGCTTTTGGAACTTTCAGAGGTGCCCTAATTCCTGTGCAAACATTCTTGCTTTGCTCCTTGTTTTTCTCAAAGGCGGATGGTCCTAGGTCACACCCATCTGGTAAGCTCCTGCAGCCTCGTCCAGGTCTCAGAGTAGAGTGTGCTCTGGTGGGTTCAGAGTGAAAACCCCAGCCTTCAAGGCCTTTCTGTTCTTCCAGTGTTGGCAGCTTATTCCTGAGCTGCCACACGCACGTTCAGCTTTCTCTGTTTTCTTGGTGTGACAGATACAGTTCCCTTTCACAAAATAATAATGTATCATGCCTAACGAAGAGCCTAAGAACTTCAACAATATAACTATCTTGGAATTACTCTCAGTATTTACAGCAACAGAGGAAGCTATGGGGTTTGTTCCCAAAAGTAGAACAAATAAACTTCCTAATTAAAAATAACTTCTGCCTAAAGATTTATTTCTCTGCATATAAGTTAGCATATTAAAAAGCAGAGACAATACTTTGCCAGCAAAGGTCCATCTAGTCAAGGCTATGGTTTTTCCAGTGGTCATGTATGGATGTGAGAGTTGGACTGTGAAGAAAGCTGAGTGCTGAAGAATTGATGCTTTTGAACTGTAGTGTTGGAGAAAACTCTTGAGAGTCCCTTGGACTGCAAGGAGATCCAACCAGTCCATCCTAAAGGAGATCAGTCCTGGGTGTTCATTGGAAGGACTAATGCTGAAGCTGAAACTCCAATCCTTTGGCTACCTCATGCGAAGAGTTGACTCATTGGAAAAGACCCTGATGCTGGGAGGGATTGGGGGCAGGAGGAGAAGGGGACAACAGAGGATGAGATGGCTGGATGGCATCACTGACTTGATGCACGTAAGTTTGGTGCATCAAACTCCAGGAGTTGATGATGGACAGGGAGGCCCGGCGTGCTGTGATTCATGGGGTCGGAAAGAGTCAGACTGGACTGAGTGACTGGACTGAACTGAACTGAAAGATTTATTTGGAGGCTTCCGGTGAGTGACCTGGCTGGTGTTAGAATGGAGAAATTTGCCAGTTAGCGATTTTGGCCGCTTGTCGGAAAAGTCACCAACATCACAGAATCCAAACAAAAGATATCTTTACGCCCCTCATCTCTTTGGTGTCCCCATCTTGCTTTTCCCACACAAGGGTAGTTTGAAGTACCTCCTACTCATAGTAAGTACCTTTTTACTCCAAGACCACCTGAAAGGTTTGCAAGGAAATCCCTCCTTGGCTGAGTGGCTGCGTTGCTAGGGAATTAACTGGAGTAATGGGCAGCCTCCCCAAGGAAACCTTCTCTGAGTCCTCAGGTGGACACCATCACCACTCAAGGCTGACACTGACCAGGTATAGCACTGTTCAGCATTCAGTGAAAGGGATGTTTTCCCCACCCCCTCTGTACAGAATCTTGCCCTGATTCGTGGCTCACTGTACTCCCACCAATCCCCCTGCCTGTGATTGACACAGCAGTAGTTCAGATGGCACCTGATTAGATTCCCATCTTGAGTCAGTCTGCACTTCAGATTTTGAACTTGATCTCTGATGGCAGTAAACGTCAGATGTCACAGAGGATGAGAGCACAGGCTCTGGAGACAGCCGGCTTTGAAATCATTTAGTCTGTTCTTTCCTAGCACTGTGACCTTGGTTTGGTCAAGTTACTAAATTGTGAGCCTCAGTTTCCTCATCTGTGAAATGGAGGGCATAATACCAGTACTGCCCGTGTTGCTGAGTGAATTAAATGAGACAACACAGGCCCAGACTCTTAGTGAACGCTCAAGAAAGGCAGACCCTGCCGTCCCAGCGGCCCTGTTATCATCAGCTTTATGGCACTAAATAATACAGCTGGGTCAGCAGTAGGCTGAATTCATAATTCTGGCATGGTAAACTGAAAAGAACATGGTTGTGCAGATAACGGTGACTGAGCCATGAAATTAACAGACAGTTACTCCTTGGAAGAAAAGCTCTGACAAACCCAGACAGTGTATTAAAAAGCAGAGACATCACTTTGCTGACAAAGATCCGTATAGTCAAACCTGTGGTTTTTCTAGTAGTCATGTACGGATGTGAGAGTTGGACCATAAAGAAGGCTGAGCACTGAAGAATTGATGCTTTCAAATTGTGCTGGAGAAGACTCTTGAGAGTCCCTTGGACAGCAAGGAGATCAAACCAGTCAATCCTAAAGAAAAGCAACCCTGAATATTCATTGGAAGGACTGATGCTGAAGCCGAAGCTCCAATACTTTGGCCCCCTGATGCAAAGAGCCAACTCATTGGGAAAGACCCTGATGCTGGGAAAGATTGAAGGCAGGAGGAGAAAGGGGTGACAGAGGATGAGATGGTTGGATGGCATCATCTCAGTGGATATGAGTTTGAGCAAACTCCAGGAGTTGGTGAAGGACAGGGAATGGCATGCTGCAGTGCATGAGATCTCAAAGAGCTGATATGACTTAGTCACTGAACCAGAGAAGGCAATGGCACCCCACTCCAGCACTCTTGCCTGGAGAATCCCATGGACGGGGGAGCCTGGTAGGCTACAGTCCGTGAGGTTGCTAAGAGTCGGACATGACTGAGCGACTTCACTTTCACTTTTCACTTTCATGCATTGGAGAAGGAAATGGCAACCCACTCCAGTGTTCTTGCCTGGAGAATCCCAGGAACGGGGGAGCCTGGTGGGCTGCCGTCTATGGGGTTGCACAGAGTCGGACACGACTGAAGCGACTTAGCAGCAGCAGCAGCAGCAACTGAACAACAGAAACAAACTATCCTTTCACCTGTCTTCTCAGTTTCTCAGTTTGGGGGAACTCAGGTTCAGAACACTCCAGTGAAATAACTGTCTGAAATCTAACATTGAAGCTTTGAAACTGAAACCTCACCATAGTTTCCTCTCCACTGCACTATAAAGGCTGGCAGCCCACTAACAGTGTCTGAGGCGAAGAGCATAAGGAGGGACATTGTGAGGGCTTGGTTTAGCCACACAGTGACATGAAGTTAATCCTCTGAGATCCGTCCCAAGACTGGACAGAGCAGCAGAAAACGCACACACGACTGTCAGCACCCCAGTCCCAGGGACCCAAACCAGGTCCTGTGAGCAAGGGCCGAGGCTGAACGCCGCCGCCGGGCGTGGGCAGTGTGTCCAGTCGTCAGTCATCCTTGGCTCACTTGGAAGTCTTCTACTGGGTGTGGAAAATGAGGCCAGAAGGAATGTTTTGTCACAGTTTAACTAATGACCAGTCATAAAACTAACTTTTTCTGGGCCTGCCTTGGTGTTCAGACTTAAAGGGTACCTTTTTAAATCACTGAGATAGACTGTAAACACTTCTGTAATCACAGAGAAAACACCTCTTCTGACGTAGGAGATCTTAAAGCCCAACATCATACAACAAACACTGGAACAGCAGTCAGGAGGTAAGGCCTTCTCCTAACTATGCGGCTGTGTGACCCTGAGCAAGTCACTGCCCTTCTCTGGACTTCACTTTCCTGTCTGTCAAAAGAGTTAGGCTGGGTGCTCCCAAGGGCCCTTCCAGCTCTGACAGAAGACAAATGTGTAAGTCTATGATGAAGTGAGAAGTTATGTCCAGGCCAATATAGGTGCTTGAATTCAATAATTTTCATTTCTAAATGTAGTCATCACAAATGTTCTAGCAGCCACACTGGTCTCCTTGCTGTTCTGCAAACACACCTCTCAAAACTTTGTTCTTATTGCTTTCTACATGGGAATCTTTTCCCCCAGAAATCAGCATGGTCTGGGGAGTGGCGGGGGCGGGAGCGGGAGGTGACTTTCAAAGGCTTTTTTCTCAGTTATCATGTTATCAGAGTGGCCTTTCCTGACCGTATGACCTAAAATCAGCCCCATGGTTCCTGTTTGCGCCTTTACCTAGCTGTATTTTTATTCATATACTTATTGCCCACCCCGACATTCATTTTGTCTGTCTCCCTCTCCCACCCCAGGCTACTAAGGTGTTAGTATGTCAAGAACAGAGTCTGTCTGCAGTGCCTACAGGAGTGTCTGGCACATAGTAATTACTTAATATTTGTTAAATGAATTATTGGATGTTGAGATAATCTATCTCTTCTAGACATTATACTGCAGAAAAGGTTAAAATGGCCCCAGATTTTAAAGAATACAGCACTTCTGTTTTAGTGACCAAACCTCCTAAACTGACTTTTAGCTAAAACTTTAAGAGCCATTTCTTTGGCATGGTAAGTTATATTTGAATTTATTCTAAGAGAAACTTCTTAGTTTTGTTTTTGCTGGAGCCAGTAGTTCTGAGATACAAAGGAAACTAGTGTGTTTAAGGTTTGGCAAATCCTGTGTTTGAGAAAACAGCAGTGTGTGAGAGAAAACTTTGGAGGCAGACTTAAGTCCATGTCCTAGCCCCGCCCCGCACTTGAGTGATAAACTTGGGCAGGTTATCCTGAGTGTCACTTCCCCCAGGCTATAACATAGAGCCAAGAAATTGTAATGATTAAATGTCATCCTCAAAACTGCCCTGATGGTCCAGTGGCTAAGACTCCAGGCTCCCAACGCAGGGGCCCCAAGTTCAATGCCTGCTTTGGGGACTAGACCCCACAGGCCGCAACTAAGAGTTGGCATGCCACAACTAAAGATGCCATGAAGATCCCGCATGCCGCATGCTGCACCTGAGACCCAGCGCAGCCAAATAAATTATTTTTTTTAATTTTATTTTATTTTTAAACTTTACAATATTGTATTGGTTTTGCCATATATCGAAATGAATCCGCCACAGGCATACGCGTGTTCCCCATCCTGAACCCTCCTCCCTTCTCCCTCCCCGTACCATCCCTCTGGGTCGTCCCAGTGCACCAGCCCCAAGCATCCAGTATCATGCATCGAACCTGGACTGATGACTCATTTCATATATGATATTATACATATTTCAATGCCACTCTCCCAAATCACCCCACCCTCTCCCTCTCCCACAGAGTCCAAAAGACTGTTCTATACATCAGTGTCTCTTTTGCTGTCTCGTACACCAGGTTATTGTTACCATCTTTCTAAATTCCATATATATGTGTTAGTGTACTGTATTGGTGTTTTTCTTTCTGGCTTACTTCACTCTGTATAATAGGCTCCAGTTTCATCCACCTCATTAGAACTGATTCAAATGTATTCTTTTTAATGGCTGAGTAATACTCCATTGTGTACATGTACCACAGCTTTCTATCCATTCATCTGCTGATGGACATCTAGGTTGCTTCCATGTCCTGGCTATTATAAACAGTGCTGCGATGAATATTGGGGTGCACGTGTCTCTTTCAATTCTGGTTTCCTCAGTGTGTATGCCCAGCAGTGGGATTGCTGGATCATAAGGCAGTTCTATTTCCAGTTTTTTAAGGAATCTCCACACTGTTCTCCGAAATGCAAATCAAAACCACTATGAGGTACCATTTCACGGCAGTCAGAATGGCTGCGATCCAAAAGTCTACAAGCAATAAATGCTGGAGAGGGTGTGGAGAAAAGGGAACCCTCTTACACTGTTGGTGGGATGCAAACTAGTACAGCCACTATGGAGAACAGTGTGGAGATTCCTTAAAAAACTGCAAATAAATTATTTTTTAAATGTCATCTTTATTACGCAGAGCCCAGGTTTACTTGACTCTCAGCCATAAGAGGGGGTGTCTCGGGTATTTGCCTGTCGAGTTGGTGGCATTGTCACAGCAAGTCTCTTTGATACGTGTGTCCCACTCGGAAAGCATATGCTGTTGGAAAAACTACACTTAAAGACCCCAAATCACCGTGTCATTCACTTTAATAACAAGCTTCAGTGGGCAGGGGGCGGGGGGCAGGGGGGGGTAAAATATTTTTCTCAAGTTTCTTCATGTGTGTGTAGTTCCTTTGGGATCACATACCTTGGGTCTGCATAACTCGTCAAAGAACCTAGTGTGTAGGAGTTCTGTCATGGTAGCCATGAGCTGGTCTCTGCTGCAAGGCCGGGCAGTATGTTTTTGTAGCGTGAGGAGAGGATTGTGGGCTCTGGAGCCAACAACTGAACCCCTTACTAGCTCTGTGATCCTGGTCAAAACCCTTACCTTCCTGGTGCCAGTTTCCTTAAATCAGGATAACACTGATAACACCTCATAGGGTTGTTGTGCAGATTAAATTAGGTCATGAGCATAGTGTAAAATTAGTACATTCCCTGGGCCTGAACAAAGGTTAATTGTGATATGATTGAAAAGTCTGCCTTCCACATTCCCTGCTCTTAATGGGGAGATCCTTGGAGCATCCACTCGGTCAGCTCTGACACTTGATACCACCTTAGATAGGCCATCTCTGCTGTCAGAGCCTGTGTCCCCGTCTGTTGAAAAAACTGACGAGAACTCTGTGTCTTCGTGGACCCAAAGGATGCAGAAGCATGAGGAGGTCCTCCCATAGGGGTCTCTGGGCCGCCACTCGACGCACTGCCCCAGCACAGCTGCCAAGGGAGGTCTGGGTGGGTCAGTCTGGCCCTGTCCAGCTGCCAGCTCCCCCGCCCAAGGGGCATGCATAGTTCAGCCGGACATACCTGACAGGTAATAAACATACGCTTGTCTGGAAGGCAGTGGAGGAGAATCTCTGCTCACCATTTGGGGCTGCAGAAATAGGAGGAAGAGAGACCTCACACCCAAATAACTCTCCTCTATATGGGCAACTGCTAAACTGAAAACACACCACAGAAATAACTCAGAGGTGCACTGAGATGGTGTTAGGAAAAGAAACTAGAAAATGCCTCACATGAATCAATGTGAGCATTTAATGGACCTTAATTGGAACCTTATCCTACTGTACTTAGAGCAGAGAGATGAAAGCAAAAGAAATCTGAGAGACCATTTATTTCACTTGAGAAAGCAGTAAACTAAAACTACAAAAAGATTTGACTACTATTATATTTTTTATGATTAAATAAAATTGTCATAGACTGGTGCTGGCGAGCCCATAAGTGCGCCGTGGAATGCATCCATGCTCTTTGGCTGCTGTTGGGATGTGATCAGAAAATCTATCAGGCTGTGCTCTGCATTTATTAACTCTGCTATTCTCACACCACCCAAAGGCTCTGTGGTGAGGAAGGCTTGACCCAAGTTCAAAATCAAAATAGTTGAGATACGAGGATAGTGTATTTTGTGTGAAGACTTTCATTCATTCTTAAGAAAAAAATATAAGCTATTTTCACCATATTTAGATGTAGTGTCTGTGTAGGTATAATCACCAAAAGGTGCTCATGTGTGTGAAACCTTGTAGCACAGGATTATATTATTTCTCCAAGTTCACAGGCCTTCAGAGATCATCTAGTCCAGCTCCCGTCATTGCCAGACAAGAGAAGGGCTTGCTCAAGTCCCTGGAGCCAGTCCTCCTGACACAAGATCTAGGACTTTTTGTGACCAGTCTTCTGCCTCCTCTCCCCACCCCCTACCTTGTGGTAGGTGGGACATAGATACTTCAAGTAAAAAAAAAAAAATCCAAAATAAAGAGGCCCCTCAAATGTATGACAATATAGTGGGTCTGTGTCATTTCCAAGGTCTGTGCTCTTTAGACAAAGCTCTTTCTCAAACATAAATTAAAATGAAAAGAGCACTTACGAGTATAGTCCCTGACAAATTATAGAATCCATGACTTTTAGGGTTAGCCAAGTGTTTAAGAGAATCTAGGCCAACCTTCTTGTGCTGCAAGATGTGTTCAAAGGGGATTTAGAACATGCTTCATTTAAAAGGTAACTCTTCTCACAAAATAGACAACATGAAAGAAGGGAAAAGAAGTTCTAACATGGAACAGAGGCTGGAGGTGACTTATTCGTGGGGAAATGCCAGTATCATGAGCTTTGTGTCCACATGAGCATTCATCATTCATTCCTTCGCTCAGTGATCAGCTTTTACTGAATGTCCGCTCCATCTCAAACCAAGTGCTGGAGGATGCAGAAACGAATAGAGCCCCGATCTTGTCTTTGTGGAGCCCAGAGCCTAGGAGCCGTGCTGTCAGTGCTGAGACTCATTCCTTCCTTCCACAGACATTTCACAAGTGCCTGCGATGGCCCAGCTACTGTTATAGCCACCCAGAAGACCGAGAGAAACAAAATAGACTAAGTCCCTGCTCTCAGGTTGCTGACACTCTGGGAGGAAAGGGAGAGACGATCAATAAGCAAACCTGGATGGGTGCTCGAGCTTTGTTTAGAGATATTTCACAGTGGAGGTGGTGCTTGAGCTGCTATCTGGAGGTGGAATAGTTACTTACCAGGTAGCAAGGTAGGAAAGACATTCTGGGCCTAGGAAAGACCATGAGCAAAGATGTGTGTGTGTGCGCTTAGTCACTCAGTCATGGCCAGCCCTTTGTGACCCCAGGGACTGTAGCCTACCAGACTCTCCTCTCCGCGGGATTCTCCAGGCAAGACTACTGGAGTGGAATGCCATTCCCTTCTCCAGGGGATCTTACTGAGATCTAAAATGGCCTGGCAGGTTTAGGGAACGACAAGCTGTTCCTTCTATCTGTAGCTTAGGAGGTAGTGGAGAGAATATGAGTTAAGGGTGAAGAAGCTGGCTGGGCCGAAGTCATGAAGAAACCTGCATGCAATTGGTAGGTAGGTCTTAGGGATTTATTCTCTCAGACATGATGAGGTGCCCCTAATGTTACTAGCAGGGGGAGGAGATGTTCAAGCTGTGTCTGAAAGTCCACTCAGGATGTAGAGAGTGGGGAGACAGGCCCCAGGACTTCTGCAGTGGAGCCCCAGGATGGGAGCTGGTGTCCCTGGTTATGTAGCATTGTTCCTCCCCACAGGAACAGGGTGGTGTCTGAGGGGGGCACCTGCCCAGGAGCCTTCTTTGCACCCCTCTACCAGCAGTAAGCAGCCTGTCACCCATTGGAAGCAGGGGACACACGTCAGGGGCCTTGTCACCCAGGTTCCCTGGAGGGACACTGAAGGACAGCCACTCCCCCTCGCTGCATGAGGAAAGCCCTCATTTCTGTAGGATAACCTGGTTTCCAAAGCCTCTGCGAGGCCCAACCCCCAGATACTGGCTTTAACCTCTCCTCCTGCCCCTGACTGCTTCCCTGCCTCCTTCCCTCCTTCCCTCTCTCTCCTTCCTCCTCGACCCTCGGCTGGTGCTAGACAGCAATGAATCCCTGGGACCACCAGGAAGAAGGCTAGTGCTCCAAGGGCCTGCCTCCCACACAGTCTGCCAAGATCTCTGCACTTAATCTCAGCCTCGAAATCTATCTTAGAGCAGAAGCAAGTCTGGGGAGAGAGGAACGTGTTTGCAGTGCTAGCCAAGGGAATCTTTGTGTTTCTCTGCCCCAAATTCAGTTTGATTATGTATGTGGACAGACTCTTCAAATTTTTCTCATGTGATATTTAAATAAGGCCATTTCAGTGCCCAGCCTACTCTACCCTCAAGGCATCAGATCAGAGAAACAAGGTGTGTGGGTGGGAGTGTTTGGGACATACCTTTTCCTTTATATGATTCATAGAGGTCACTGGCCTCAAGGCCCCTCCTATCATATCTTTCCTCTCCTGGGCTTGGGCGTCAGGTGTGATGGGACTTGTCAAAGAGCACTGTGGACAGAGAGGCTTGGCCTCTGCCCCAGCCTGGCCACGAGGACTGTTGCCCCCTGTGCTCCAGCATTGTAGCAGGACCAGTTTCACAGGGAGGAATGCAACAGCTACTTTGTTTCTGC
This sequence comes from Bos mutus, assembly GCF_027580195.1. NCBI lineage: Eukaryota > Metazoa > Chordata > Mammalia > Artiodactyla > Bovidae > Bos > Bos mutus. The sequence continues at coordinate 30,893,301 of NC_091637.1, read as the reverse complement.
TCTGCTAGAAAAATATTCTTTGTTCCAATGATTTACAGGCCCTCTCGGCTGTCTCTTATAATGAATTTAGATGTCTAGACACCTATTTTTTGCCCCTTTGTTGAGGACATCTTGTCTCTGACAAGAAAAAGGAAAAAGCAAAACAAGAATTCCTAGGCATAAAGAATTCTCCTTGGTGAGATTTAACCATTTGTGTCCATTTCTGTCTGATCTCGTACTCCATTCACGCTACCGCCTGGCTGATGGAGGTGGTTTGGCCTTGGGCTTGACAGACCAGCTCTTGCTGTCCCTACCCATGCCCCACCTGCCCCTGCTCTCCAGACTGTTGTGCCAAGAGGCTGTTGGAGTCGATGGGGTGCTGCCTGAAGTACTCAGTCAGCTGTTCTTGTAAGTCCAAAGATAGCGGCTCTGAGGACCTTGAAAGCCCTGGGAAGAGTAGGCCCAGGGCGCTGGTGTGGCAGTGGGTGTAGACAGGCCCCTGGAGTCAGGTTTCGACACCAAAGCTCAGTCCTCGTTCGTTCATTCCCCAGCTGGTCATGGAGCACCTGTGATTTGTCAGGCACGATCCTAGGCACTACGCCACACACTGGGGACACAGCAGCGAATAGAAAGGACATGACCCCTGTTCCCACAGTGCTGAAAACAGACTCACATCAGCCTGTCTTTGCCTCAACAACTGCTCATGCTTCTGGAGTCTTCTGGTCCATGGCAGACGTGGGACTGAGCTTCCAGTGACCTGAGCAGTTAGCAGCTTGCCAGAGAGGGCATTCTGAGGGGGAAAAAAAGAACATAAAAATAAAATGCAAAGCCTTCTCCTAAATAAGGGAGAAATTTAAGATCACTCTTAGATCATAGCAAAATTAGCAGGATTCACAGAGTATACGTAGATAAGACAGAAAGAAAGTGACCACTTTGTATTTTGTTTCCTTGAATGTAGGTGAATTCTAGAGAGATGGAGATTTTGCTGTAGGACACCATGGTTGTGTCTAAGATGCTTGGAAGGATGGTTGGATGGATGGATTTCGAAAGGGGCCAAGAAACTGCCCCCACAGAACCTTTTTTCTAGTTTATTTCTATTATTTAGTGTTATGGTTTTGGTATGGTCAGGAAGAGAGCTGTTCCCATATAAGTGAATTTTGCAGAGGACTAAACTTACCTTTAAAACACTATATTTATTTAACATTAACTACTTGTGTTCATTTTTTAAATTTTAGTCTCCTATTTCTTAAATCATACTTAATATACATTTTTGATGCCTTAAGAAATGAATATCTACTGTAGTATCAAGTACATGAGCATTATCGTGTATGTGAAGCAAATTTTTTAAGTATAGAGTACTAAGAGAAGGTCATGGGGTATAATATGTGTTACTACTACAGTACAGTAATATCACTCAAGACCAACCATTTATACTAAATGATTCCAGGCAACTGTCTCAATTCTTATTTGTTTTTGAAATCATTTTCATTTCCACGCCCTCACTTACTAGAGTCAGCTGGCGCTTCTTTCTGTCTCCAGCAGTCTCCTAATTTGCTGATTCCAATCCACTTTTGTTGGACTTGCTTCTGAAATGTAAATTGGTAGGCTGAGTTGGGGCTTGCAGAACTTAGCTGTAAATAATTGACGTGGGCTTCGTGGACCGACTGGGCACTCTGTGAGGGCAGGGATGTCTCTGACTCATTCACTGCCTCGCTCCCCAAGCCTTACATAGCACTCTGCCAGAGTAGATGCTCAGTAGAGTTTTGATGAATGAACTGGTGTGTCTGCTCAGCAGCCTGCTTGCTCACTTCCTGGTTCTTGGCTGCATTCCAGGTGGTCACAGTTGGAGGAAGGGGGCCTTCTGGGTGAGGAGAATCAGGCTGTTTTCCATTTACATAACATGATAGAGTCCCCAGAGGCCTTCCTACCACTCTCCTTGGGATCTTTGAAGTGACTACAGTTGTCATTTCATAGATGTGAAGTGACTACCGCAGTTGTCACAGATGTGAAAAACGCAGACTGCCCAGGCCAACTACGTTTCTAGACCAGATGCATACTCCGTAGCTTACCTCCACTTTCCTTTTTTTTCTTCCTGAAATTTAACTGTTGGGAAAAACTCTTCAGGTCATACCAAGGATTAGCATTATAAATATATCATAGGGGATAGTGGTTGTTTCAAAAACAAGGCTGGGTCTGCAGGCACGCAAAATCCAGAAGGCAGCTAATTACATCACCATCACGAGAGGGTCCTCATTCAGAAGTCGCATGTTCCAACAGTTCACTCCTGAGAATCTAGCCCCATCACCAACCGTTCCTCTCTTTCAAGTTCTTATGTCTGATAGTTTGAGACAAACCCTTGGCACAGCCTAGCGTATAACCAAGAACTGGCTATTTGATATCTAGCCAAGCAGAATATAGGTTTTTGAAGAAAGGTCTTTTGTGTTGGTTTAATCTGTGTATGTCAGTTGATTTAGTCTGTTTAGAATGGCAATATGTCATCCTCCTCTTCATCTGGGCTGGCAAAATTGTGCGAGAAGCTGGCTGGCAGCCAGTCATTGGAACGAGCTCAGGGCTTGGCGACAGAGAGCCCCTCTGCCTAGGAAGGGGCAGCCCCCTGGGTGTGATAGCCCTGAGAGGCAAGAGAGAAGCCAGCTCTCAGAGTCAGAAGAGTTTTCCAGGCCCAGCTCCATAAATGACCAGTGGACCTGTAACAAGTCTCCCAAGCTTTCTGAGTTTCGGAGCTCTTCTTATAAAAGAGTATAGCCATCCGTGTCTGCCCCCGTCAAGGGTGTTGAGAGACTCAGATGATGTAGATAGAGGGGCTTCAGGGACGACTGAGTACCGTCTCCGCCAGTGACAGGCTTTCTGCTGCGTTGGATGTTACTGAGGTTCTGGCGTGCTGCAGTCCATGGGGTCACAAAGAATCGGACACGACTTAGGGACTGAACAACAAGCAACAACTGGCAATGTGAACCCCTAGAAAATTTTGGATTCCTTCACATCAAGTGAGAGACCAGTGTCACCCCACTACCCACAAAGGAGGAGGGTTTTTTCCCAGACCTCTCCTTATAACCGGGCCAGGGAGCCCTGCCTGGGATGCTGAGAGTCTCAAGCCCAGTTTCTTTCTAGGGGAGCAGACAAATGATCACAGAATCCATTCTTAGGGATGTCTTAGTTCAGGCTGCAGTAACAAAGTTCCATAGACTGGGTAGCTTGTAAAACAATAGGAATTTGTTTCTCATTGTTCTGGAGGCTGGAAATCCAAGGTCAGGTTCTGGTGAGGGCCCTCTTTCCAAGTTACAGACTACCAGCATTTCATCATGTCCTCACAAGGCAGAAAGAAGACTAGAGGGCTCTCTGGAGTCTCTTTTATGAAGGTATTAATCTCATTCATGAGGGCTCCACCCTCATGATCTAATCACCTCCTGAAGGCCCCACCTCCTGATGCCATCACATGAGGATTAGGATTTCAACAAAAGAATTGAGGGGGGCACACAAACCTTCAATCTATGACAGGGGACTAGCTGAGCAGACCTAAGACGATGTGAAATGGAGACCTGCTTCAGAAAATGGCATCTGTGCCCCATGAGAGGAGATCTTGGTATGATTCTCCCCCAAGGCAAGGTACAGAAGAATGTGTTAACTAGGGACCCTGTGTCACTTTGATTCACTCATTCCAGTAACTCTGAGGTGCCCAGCCCTCTAGCAGAGCAGGGGAGGACAGAAAAGTAAAGGAAACAGTTCCTGCCCTTCTGGAACTAGGAATTAAGCTGCTCACACAATTTACAGTATAAAAGCTGCTGCCTTGTCTTTGGGTTGAAAAGCAGAGGCAATTTCTGGCCGTGCTGCCTGGGAAGGCTTCCTGGGCTAAAGGATTTCCTTAAGTGCTTGGAGGGAAGCTCCTCCTGGGTCTGAATCAGGAGCCCACAACACCAGCCTTATTAGCTCTGGCACTTCTTGCTCTGTTTTCAGATTGACAGGTCTGGCACAACAGCCCCAACACACACACAGACTCAGCTTAAGACTGTTTCTCTGTACCACTTACCTGTGTTTCTTGGATCACACTTATGCTAGGATTTTCTTTTCAAAGCTGTCAGAATGCACTTCCTACCCCGCCACCACAAGATCCTGGCTGGCATCCCCCGCCTGTTTGCACAGCTCTCTCCTGTGGAGGCAGAGCCAGGGAGAGGCCGCAGCGTGGCTTCCCAGGTGGCATGAAGCTTGCTGATGAGTCCTAGCCAGAGCAGGGCCCGCTGCTGCCAGGCACCCTGTTCTGATGAGCAGCCCCTACGAAGAGGCGGGGGCAGGATGACAGAAAGCACTCGTTAGACCTCACACACTGGGAGGGGACTTCTGATTCTGCGAGTGTAGGGAAGCCAGATCCGGCAGGAGGAGACTCAGAGCAGCAGAACTGGTGAGCTAACCAAAGGCTCCTAACTAACATTGCCTTTTACATTGTGGTCACAGACACTGTTTTGTTTGATCCTCATGTAAATGCTAAAAGCTGCCATCTGCCTCCGTTTCATTGAAAGAACACTGTGGCTCAAACCAGTTAACTGACCAGGGCTAGTTAACACCAAGCTTCCTTGAGCCTGCAGATTCATGCTTGTGGCCTCGAGAGACAACTGGCCCAGGCACTTCTAAAATACACCTGGTTAGTGAGGAAAGCCTGCTAGTGAAACTTCATGCTGGCCAGGGGTGACAAGGAATTGGACCTGAGCTGTGGATTGAATTGTATTCCTCCAAAATTCATATGTTGAGCCCTAACCCCCAGTGTGAATATCCTTGGAGATAGGACTTTTAAGAGTTAATTAAGGTCGAATGAGGTCATAAGGGTGGGTCCTAATGTAATAGGATTGGCGGCCTCATGCACACTCACTAAGGACAGGCCACATGAGGACACAGCGAGGTGTCAGCATGCAGACCAGGGAGAGAGCCCCCACCAGAAGCCCCACGCAGCACTCTGACCTAGCCTGCCAGGCTTCTGAACTGTGCGAAAGTACATTTCTGTCATTTAAGCCCCCTAGTCTAGGGTAGTCTGTGATGGCAGCCTGAGCAGACGAAGACAGGCTGGCACTGAATCTAGGTTGTTTCTTCTCTCCACGTGAAATTCCTCCACCTACAATTCTAGGTGCTCAGATCTGATCTAACCTTGAAGGTCCAACCCACCTGCTCAGTGCAGCCTTCCTCACCTTAGTAAGGAGTAATCTCTCCCTCCCATGGGCTGCCCCAGTACTTTATCCTCCCTCTCTGATGACCCAGGCGCCTTTGTATTACTGTCCTTTCTGGACATACCTCATCTCCCTGAGAGGTGAGGCTTGACTCCTCTCCATGTCCCCTTCAGCATTTGGCACAGGAGGCATTCGGTAAATGGCTACTGAATTTAGAGCTCTTTTCTGGCTTCCTCAATTGGGGCACCCAGTTATACTTCATTTGGTAGGAGGTGCAAAGATTGGAACCCGAAAGCTTAGTGGGTGTCCAGGGATCAGCAGATGAAAGAATCAACATGTCCCACTTGTCTACTCCAGATTCTTTTATTTTTATTTTTTCCCCAGATGCCTTTTTAGTGCCGGTATTCAGATCCTCCTGGCCCTCTTTCCAAGGCTGTATCACACGTTGGCAGCATGCAACTTTCCTTTTTCTAAAGCCCCTTCTTCCCAGAATTGTTGATAGTTCCAAAAAGAAAAGGAAGTGAGGGTCTCTCGCCCACTTCCTCTCTTACCCTCTCCCTATTCCTTCTCCTAACCCCTTGCCAGTGAAGAAAAAAGGTGGTGAGTAAAAGGTGGTGAGTGCCAGGGCATACAGGTTAAAAGATGCCTTTCTTCAGTGCCCGTGGAACTACTACTGCTTGCCTTTGCTTAGAAGCCCAAAGGAAAATTCTCTCCAGAAGCTGACCAAGAATGGGCCCAAGAAAGCTTTGCAGTACTCTCTCATGTTCTGATACAGTCAAGTAGTTTCTGTGTGACTTGTCTTAAATTCAAAATGCGGGAATCTAATTCTCAGTGAGAAAGAGTATATTAAAGACCCAGAACTCTTGGTCATGTTCTTTTTCTTTATTTGAGTGCTAGTGGCTCAGACCAGAGAAGGCAATGGCACCCCCCTCCAGTACTTTGCCTGGAAAATTCCATGGATGGAGGAGCCATGGGGTCGCTGGGAGTCGGACACGACTGAGAGACTTCACTTTTCACTTTCACACATTGGAGAAGGAAATGGCAACCCACTCCAGTGTTCTTGCCTGGAGAGTCCCAGGGACGGGGGAGCCTGGTGGCTGCCATCTGTGGGGTCACACAGAGTTGGACACGGCTGAAGTGACTTAGCAGCAGAAGCAGCAGTGGCTCAGACAGTAAAGAATCTGCCTGCAATGTAGGAGACGTGGGTTCAGTCCCTGGGTCGGGAAGATCCCCTGGAGAACAGCCTCCAGTATTCTTGCCTGGAAAATTTCATGGGCAGAGGAGTCTGGCAAACTCTAGTCCATGGGGTCACAAAGAGTCAGACATGACTGAGCGACTAACACAGGTATGTTCACTTTGTGAAAAATCAGTCTTTTAACTTAAAGGGGATATGTGTTCTGCTTCATTGAAAAGTATACTTAAAAAAAAATAAATAAAACCCAAAACAACTGAACAGTTGGCTTAGGTCACACAACTAGTTGGTGACTAGGGTAAAGGCCAGAGCTCAATTCTCCCAGCTCTGTAGTTAGTATGTATTTTAGAATCACACCCCCAAGAGCAAGAGGCAAGTTCAGTGTCAGTTGCTTTTGATCTGAAAGTGAAAGTGAAGTCACCCAGTGGTGTCTGACTCTTTGCAACCCCATGGACTGTAGTCTACCAGGCTCTTCCATCCATGGGATTTTTCAGACGAGAATACTGGAGTGGGTTGCCATTGCCTTCACCAGGAAATCTTCCTGACCCAGGGATTGAACCCCAGTCTCCCACATTGTAGGCAGACGCTTTACCGTCTGAGCCACCGGGGAAGTCCTTTTTGATCTGAAGTTTCTGGCAATTCTCTTGGTTTCCTTGGAGTCCTAGTTTGCATCATGAAAATGGACAAAACGGTCGAGAGGAGGTCTCTCATTACTGCTGAGGCAACACCAGCTTCCTACCTGTTGCCTGATGACTGTGGCCACTAAAGAAATCTATAGGCGGGTCACATCCTTCCTTGGTTCAGTGCTCGGAAATGAGGCTCTGTGAAAATACCCTTTAATATTTGTGTTGACCTGTGTGCCCTGGAAGAAAGGGCAGGTGGCCAGGCTAGGCTCAGGGTGGTGCCACCTTAGGCCTTTGTCCGGACACAGGTGACAGATGAGTGATTTAGTTGCAACTCCACAAGGAAGGCATATAGAGAGACATACTTACATCATATGGTAGGAGATTTTTCTTAGGTATGTTTCTTTCATTCAACAAGACGTTCATGTCCTGTGATGACTTCCTATTGACTTTCTACTGATTTTGGACAGCTTAAGCAGTCCCAAGTGACATTTGACTCCCCCCTAAGGCCTGGGACTGGATGAAATAAAACTAAGTCCTGCCTTCATCCCCTAACCTGTCAGAAGCCTCTGAGGCAACTCTCTCCTCATCCCCAAGGCCCTGAGCATTGAGGTCAGGCTGTTTGCATCCCCAGCCTTGCTTCCCTGCCCCTACAGGAAGTACCTAACCTGATTCAGCTGACTGTTCCTCTGTGCTCATGACATCATGCCATTCCTCTGCACCCTAAGCCCACCTGCATCATCCAGGAGTGGTTTCACCTACTGAGCCTCAGTGCCAGCGGTTGGCCCCTTGCAGGCTCTCCTAGTGCTGTCTCCCCACAGAGTCTGAAATGTGGTTTGAGGGACAGTGCTAACTAGATGTCCTCCTCTGGCTCACTGCCAAGCCAGGGGGTAGCTCGCAGCACCCCTCTCGGACCCCTTGCCTATAATCTGGCTAAGTCCTGTCATGGGTGGTCCTGTGGGTAGAGCTTCTTACCCCCAGGCACCCAAACTGCCAACCTCCAGTTGTGTCTTCTGCAGTCAGGGACTTAAAGATAGTGGCCTCTGACAGGTCATCTCACTACCCTGCTGGTGACCTCTGTAAACTCACTTTTTCAACAGGCAACTCATAGCCAGCTCTGTTCCCAGAGGGGACTGACCCCCAAGGGACTGACCTCCCCTACCCACTCAGCGAGGGTCAGGAGTCCAGGTGGAATAAGTTATGGTTAAGCTAGAATGTTCTGTGCTGATTTACCAGGATCCAGGAGTCACCACGGAGAAGGCAATGGCACCCCACTCCAGTACTCTTGCCTGGAAAATCCCATGGACGGAGGAGCCTGGTAGGCTGCAGTCCATGGGGTCGCACGACTGAGCGACTTCACTTTCACTTTTCACTTTTATGCATTGGAGAAGGAAATGTCAACCCACTCCAGTATTCTTGCCTGGAGGATCCGAGGACAGAGGAGCCTGGTGGGCTGCCGTCTATGGGGTCGCACAGAGTCGGACACGACTGAAGCTACTTAGCAGCAGCAGCAGCAGCAGGAGTCACCATCATTGAGTTTAACATTATGCCTGTGCCAGCCAGACTGTCCAGTTTAATATCTTTTCAATTAGTGAGTCTTCCAGTAATAGCATTTTAACAGTGAAGTTCCAAAGAAAAAACTTGTTCTTAATTTTTGTCCAAAGAGGGGAAAAGAGGCTTCTAATAATGGTATCATTATAAATTCTAAAGTGATGATCATTTGGCTGTGCGACAAAATTTGTAGCTAATAATTAAAATAAAGATTTAAGTAAATGCTTTATCAATAAAGTGGATGATAGGGGCACATTTTTCTCAGCCAGTGTCAGGGATGGCAGCCCATAGCCATGTGCTGAATTGTCACACTGCAAGTCTTTAAAATTCCTGCTGGATTTGAAGGTATTAACAAGTCCCTATCAACATTCTCTAAAGGTTTTTGATGTCATTTTAGCTATTGAACTAAAATATGTGAACTATTACTTTGTTGATTTTGTTCTTAAACCAAACTGCATTATCATCTGAGAGTGTGTTCTTAAAGTATTGTTAAAAGTACTTTGAAAACTTGTAAATCCCTATAATTTATGTTTCTCCTGCCTCTGCTGTTTCATTCTGTCCTTCTGGTTTTAATTTGAATGCAGTCCTGTCTGGGTGTGTACCTGTAAAATTGTGTTTTTCCAAGTACAATTTACAGTCTTGACCTTAGATTTTACAGTGTTCCTAACCTTCCGTGAGCTTCCTCCTATACCAAGAAGTGGGGCTTCGGGTCACCCAGCTCTTTTATATTAGAACAGTCTAATCAAGGTTACTTGAAACAGATCTGATTTTGATGTTTCTTAGTTTATCATATAGGCCTAGGGAGTAAGTTCGGAGGGCTTCCCTGCAAGCCCATTAACTGCATTGCCCCATTTCTTAAAATGTACACAGTTGTAAACCCAGACTGCTTCAGGACAACAGTCTCGTTTATCTAAACAATTCTCCTTTTAGACTCAATGGCACTGATGGAAACACAGATAAGCAGGATGGATCAGAGGAAGGAACTTTTGGAGCTTTTTTTTTTTTTGGGCTGAAACTGTTCCCATTCCCCTAACAAACCCCTTTTTTCTTTCCAGGGGCTTGTCTGCATATGGAATAAATTGATCTGTGTTCAATATATTCCGTGAGCTAGGGTAGGGGAAGACTGCAGTGGGAGGGTATAGGAGAGGGTGTCTGTCTTCTGAGTGCGCTCTTGGCAGGTTTTAAGGAATATGGCTATTTTGCTTTAAGGGGAGCGTGAAGGGTGAGGCGCTGTGTTAAAGCAGTGCGTATCCTGAATCCACTGCGTGGGCATCCTCTCTCCGTGATGAATCCATGGTTCCTCGTGGATTATAAGAATTTTTAAATGGATGCAAGACTTTTGGCATCTTTTCCTTAAGTTAGGAAATGAGATTTCTTTCTTTTCTGCTCCTTTCAAATATCACTTAAATTAAGCTCTGATAAGGAGTTAGGAGTATTTTTTTCCCCTCCTTACACTTCTTCAGCACGTTTTCTGTGGTTCTTACTGGTACTGCTGGCCGAGGAAGCGGGACTTGGGGCAGGCCAGGGCTCTGTGGCAGCTGACCTGGGGTTCCGCCTCCGTTGCAGGTCATCGTGCAGTCCGGCCGCCACCCCACAGTACTGCAGAAGCTTTGCCAGCTGCCCTTCCAGTACTTCAGTGACCCACGGCTGATCAAAGTGCTGTTCCCGTCACTTATCGCTGCTTGTTACAACAACCTTCAGAACAAGGTCATTCTGGAGCAAGAGATGAGCTGTGTTCTACTGGCCACGTTTATTCAGGTACCTTCTATATTTATGCCAAATTCTCTGACTCTGTGTGAAAGCTGATGCGACTGAAAAATAAAAGTGAACCAGCTGTTTACCCTTGCCATCCACACTACCCCCAGATTTCACCTGTTGATGTGCTTGACTCTCAAGGTAGGGGTAAAACTGGGGTTTGAGTATTGTATATAATTTCTGTTCGAAGGATTTCAAGAAAAAGGTATTTTTCCAGTTAAGCCTGTACTAAGGAAATGTTTTTAAAAGACTTCTTTAAGGCTTTAACTGTTACTTCATCTTGCTTTTTGTCTATTTATAGGGGATAGATAATGACTGCTGAAGAAAGATTAAAACTGCAATTTATTTCTAAATTTTTAAATAAATATTCATATGTATATACACACATGTGTGTATGAGGAAAAAAACATTTTGTTGCTTTTTCTCAAATATAAAACTTTTAATTATGGCCTTATATTTTTCTGATCCAGTGAAATTCTGTAGGACTCAAATCAGAATCAGTACTGTAGCAAAGCAGTATTTCCACATCTAAATTAACCCAGTCATCTGACAACAGAGAATCAATTTGGTCGTCTTTAACATTTGCTGATAGCTGATCCTGTTATTTCTTTTCTGTCCTCACACAACGACATTATTTGCTGAAAATCTTCCACTATCTTTTCAAATGTTGCACCCTAAAGCCGATATGTTTTTGTTCCATGACACACCTATGCTTAATAGACAGTGTTTTCTGTTCATAATAATAGTGAAACAGAAAGCAGAACTTTGTATTGTTATTGTTCCTTATTCTGGCTAATATACATGTATCACTTTTGAAAGAGTGTAACAGTGCCCAGCTGGTTGGGATGGCTAAAGGATCCCCCAAGCTTTCTTCACCTTAGAAGTGGTTTACATTTCTTAAACTATCCTCTGTTAGATGATCAGCTAATAAAACACACTAGATCAATTATGCTTAGAAATGTTTTGTTTTCAGCTTGTTTCTTTTTGAGTCTAGATTCCAGTTTCCAAAAAAAATTTATCAAAAATATTCAGATTTATAGGTAGGGTATATATATTCAAAAAAATCTTACAGTTAATAATTAAAATCTTAATGAAGTTTTATATAACCACCATATCAACGTATAGGATTCTTCATATATTCTTACAGCCTTAGGATTAAAAAGGAAATACATTATAGAGAATTTTAAGACCATGTTCTTAAAATTCATTCTTTTGTTCCACAGGTAAATTTTTAGTACCTCTGGTGTGCTGGGCACTGCTCCAGGCACTGGAAATACAGCAGCAAACAACACAGATACAAATTCCTGCCTTGAAATTTAGAGCTGGGGGAGTCAAACAAAAAACAAATAAATGAGCAAAATAAATAGCATGTCAGATTGTGTTAAATGCTGTGGAGAAAAGTAAGGCAAGAAAGGAAAGGGGGTCAGGGACCTCCAGAGATGACATGCAGCTTTTTGTGGCCTGCGCAGAGGCCTCAACCAAGACAGTGATTATCGAGCAAAGACAATTTTGTAGCTGTACCATCTTAGTCCCTTACATTTTTTCAACTGCTTGGAAAACAATTTATAAAAATATAAATGGTATCAGAACCTAAAGTAAGGCTCATATATAGTATTTTCATCTGGTATTGATCTCAGAGTACTTCTAATTTGACTCTTCTCTATTATAGTTAATACACAATTAAATATAATTTAAATTTAACACATTAACCATATATTTTAGCACAGATTTTATAAATAACTAGAAGGAAATAGCAACCCACTCCAGTGTTCTTGCCTGGAGAATCCCAGGGACGGAGGAGCCTGGTGGGCTGCCGTCTATGGGGTCGCACAGAGTCAGACACGACTGAAGTGACTTAGCAGCAGCAGCATGAAAATTTCTTACAATGCTTATTTGGGATAGGATGTTAAAAACAAGTTTGGTTTTTTTTCTATAAATTATTGTGCTCAAGAGAATGAAAGTACATTGGACTTTCGTTTATATAACGATTCTTTAAGGTCCCCTGTGTTAGATTATTAGTAGTCACTAGAAAATATTAAAAATAAGAGCTAGCAGTTTGTCCTAGGTTCCTGAAATTTCACATATTACAGATGACCTTTTTCATGTTCCATCGAAGAGTAAAATTGCTGGACTTTAAGATTTAGCTACAGAATAGATGGACCTAAGAATATTACACTACATGAAAGAAGTCAGAGAAAGACCGTTACCACGTGATTTCACTTATATATGAAATCTAAAAAATGAAACAAACATAGCAAAACAGAAACAAACTCACAAATCCAGAGCGCTGGTGGTCTGGACAGTGGGATGGGGAGGTGGGCAAAATACGTGCAGGGAATTAAGAGGTACAGACTTGCAGCTATAAAATCCATGTCATAGGAATTTAACGTACAGCGTAGGGAATACAGTCAATAATATAATAACACTGTATGGTGACAGCTGATAACCAGACATATCATGCGAATATGGAATCACTATGCTGCACGCCTGAGACTAATATGATATTGTATGTCAATTATACTTCAATTTAAAAAATGTAGCTACGGAATACATAAGGGCTTTTATACTTGTGGGTTTTGTTTAATGTTAAAAGTCTGTCAATATTTTAAGACAGTATTTGGCTAAAGAATTCAGTTTGTTAGATATAAAACAAAGTTATACTTTCCACAGCAGGCAACAACCTGGCCGTTGGTGATACTTAGATTTGAGTCATCATTATTTGATTTAAATATGAGAACCTGAATTACATAACATCCGTTTCTTAAGCTTTTATATTTGGGGTTCCAAAGTATTCACGGTAAAAAAGTTATCTCAGAATTCAGAGGCATTTTTAAAGCCACTCTCAGCAAAGTTCTCTGTTTGTAGCATTGATATAAAAACACTTTTCTCGTTTCACACAGGATTTTGCACAGACTTCAGGTCAGGCAGATAACCAGTCTTATCAGCCCAAAGGTATGTCTCTACTGAAATTAAATGTCATGTGTTTGTTAGCTGGACATTTCTCACTCTACCCTTTGTAACTGTCAAGAAATCAATTTATTACATCACCTAAAATATTTGAAGTTCAGATACAAAGTATATTTCAGAGAATAAAGAAATTGATTTTGTCATCAAACATGAGTGTATCAGAATATACAGAGAAATCCATGGAAATAAAAGAAAAGCACAAAACATCTTTATGTAATTTATATTCACTTCATGCAAGTTATAATAAATGGTGAATAATTACTAAAGAGCTACCTTGTAATAGAAGAGACAATTAGATCATTAATATTGGCCTACATTACTCACATAAATGCTGAAATTACATATTTAGTTCCCTACCGGTGTTCAGAATAAAATTGTCATTGATAGTAGCCCATATGTTCCTCTAAAATTCAAGCACTTGAATTTTTTATTGAAAATAAAAATTGTAAAATTGTTTTACATGAAGAAAGAGCACAGTTCAGGGGCCAAAAGATTTACAAAAAAATGTTTTTCCCTGTAGCATTTCTGCTGAGGTGAGTCCTGTGATCAGAGCTGAGATGTAGAATTTTCAAGTGCATTTTTACTTTTTAAAATATTCTGCTACCCACACTGTAATTGAGAAGTACAAGTTGCTCTTTGTCTGACTGTCATGTCAGCATCTCTGACTAATGAGACCTTCATCCAGATTTTCCCCAATTCTTCCCTTAGTTTGATCGTCTTTAAAGTGGCCAGAGGTCTAGTCCCAGCAAGATCCTCTGGGGCACCCACTCAGTAGCCCTCATTTTGGGGGAGGAGGAGGTCACCCTAGGCAGGGGGTGTATGTGTGTCTCACAGTTCTTTACAATGGACAGGTGCTGAAAAGTACATAAATGAGAATATAACTAAAACTGTAACAGTATCATGAGAAAATGTCATGTTTTATTGGCTCAGACACAAGTAAACAGAAAGCTATGCCCCTTTTTAGAAATTCAAGTCACCATCATAGTTGGCACCATTTGCCTAAGTCAGAATCAGTGTGCAGGTTCACTTCGGCCCTGACTCAGTCACAGCCTTTTTTTAAGTTGTTGGAGGCTAGGGAAAAAATCATAATTTGTAATCATAATTTGTTTCTATATCTTAAAAACAATGGTTTAAATTTTGAAAATGCCTAGAGAAATCTTCTTCTAATGTATTTATTTTTAATTGTACAGCAGTTTGGGGTTTTTTTTTTTTCTTTTTTCTTGGCCGGTAAGAAGTATAGACATTCTTTTTCTTCCTCTTCCTCCTGACATAAGGATGAGTCACCATTTGCTGCCTATCTGTCAGGCATGTCCCAGGGCTGCCTCTATCTGCTTGGTTTCAACCTCTCTTTTCCAAGGGATCATCTTCTCTGACTTTCATGCTTTCCCCAATTACTATGGGATTAATCTTCAAAACAGCAAATGGGGAACGGTTCTCTACTTTGCTTAGAAAAGTCATTGCTATACTGGTGACAGCTCATAATGTGCTTACCTGATTTTAAAAATGATGATGCCACACTAAGTTGCTAGTCTGCACCTGGACATCTGTTCCCCTATTGCTTAGAATGTACTCATAAAATGTTTCAAGATGTTTTGAGTTCATTGCCCAGGTGAACCTCTAAATTCTAATGTGAGCAGCTCCTGACACACCACATTCTTATTGCTAAGGAAGAATCCGGGTTTTATTTTGTTCACCATACTTATTTTCTTATTCCAGAGTCCAAAAACGGTGTTTTTCATAATGTTTTACCTAGAGGTTAAACATTATGTATATAGTGTATGTCTGAGTAGCTTAGAAGCATGAAATAGATTGTAATTAAAATATATGTTATATATTTCATACTACAGATATAGATGAGTTACCTTTACTGAAATTTGCATCGTGGTTTATTTGAAGTGTATGTCTCCATTTTGGACTCAGATATCAAAATAATTTTCATTTCTTAAATGTTGAAGATTTTAACTTGTTTACTATTCTCTTCTTTTTCCCCCCTCAGGAAAATGCCTTGGTTCCCAAGACTATCTTGAGCTGGCTAACAGATTTCCTCAGCAGGCCTGGGAAGAAGCTCGACAGTTTTTCTTAAAAAAAGAGAAAAAATAAAGGTTTTGGTTGGTTGTGTATTTGAGTACCCTCATTAATATTTTAAATTGTTCAAAACATTGTAACTACTCCTTAAGAAGTTCATTTTCACATGTTTATACTCTGTAGATATGGTATATACTTTACACTATTTATAAAGACTGTAGATACTTTAATGTTCTTTCTAATTCTGGGAGTTTATTTCATTTATGCGCAATAGTTTGGAGTTTGGTAACTTACATCCTATGATAATATATACTTTGCATTTGTAATATGGGTGAAATTAGACAAAAATTTAGCAAGTCTGTTTTGTTCTTGTAATAAAATAACTTAATTCTGTTTGCAGTGGTGACTTTTCTTGTGAAGGCAATGCAGATTTGAAAGAAAAACTAATTCCAACTCTGGAAGTATCTTAAAGACTTACTAAAAGTTAACCTGCTTTAAATTTCCCTTATTAGGTTTGAGTAGAAGATGTTTGTAACAATTTAACATTCTAAATTACATAATATGTTCTAGCAGCTATCTGAAATTAACTCAGAGCATTGTATCCATTTGTCTGCCTAAATTTTGCCAGCGGCCAATACCGAGAGTCTCCTATAGAAATGGGATTGCTGAACTGAAATTCTCCAAAATAAAAATTAGGGATCCAAAAAAGATCAAACATAGTGAACCATTCTAAAGTATTTTCTCAAATAACTGCAATGAAGCTGAAGTAAAAATAAAACATGATCACAAAGGTCCTGAATAGACGTTTTCACTCCTGTGCACGGCTCACAGCTTAACGGGAGGAGTGTCTGCCAGGAGATGTTGACCTTTTCATATCTTGTTCTCATCGTTTCTCCACCTTAAGCCGACGGTCAGTGCTAAGCCGTTCACTGAGTGACACTGGGAATTATTTCTGTCAGATAAGGATCAAACATTAGCAAGAAAAAAGATCTGATGGGGTGGGGGGGGTTGGAATTAATACTGTAAGATTCAAGACTGGGGGCGGAGGGGACGGAAAATACAGAAGTTACACCGGATTGTTAAAAGCAAACTTACCTCCTGTTCAGGACACTTATTTTTGGATCCTCCCAAATCTGTCGAGTTATGTGTATGCTGTTTTTACTTCTTTGCAAATAGAAAATAAAGAGGTCCAATTTCAAACGAAAGAGAAAGCAAACGCAATCCCTGTGCGCTCTGTGCTCCTACCGCCCGGCCCCCGGGGTCTTCCGCGCGCTCGGGCTGCGGGGCCCGGCGGGGCTCGCGGCTCGGGGCGGGGAAAACCCCTCCTGCTCCAGCGGAGTCCGCTCCCAGGGCTTGGCGGAGACTCGGACCGGGGCGCCAGACCCAGGGCCCAGGGGCCCTCGCCGCGACGCGCGCAGAAGCACCTCGAGCCGCTGCCCGGCTGAGCGCCGCACACCGGGAAGCCGAGGGAGCTCGGCCCTGGCGCCCGCACCTCCCCTCCGGCCGGCGGCCCGGGGCTGCTCCTTGGCCAGAGGGCCTGGGAGCCAGGTACCGGCGACCGGCTTCTTGCGCGACCCGCAGCTGCCGGGGCGCCCCATCCAGGAGAGGCGTTCCCAAATTCCGCTTTTCCCCGCATCTTGGGGCGTGGATGCAGAATCCTTGTAGCTGAAATGAATAATCAAATATTTATACGATTTCCTACAAGACGCTTCACAATAGAAATATGCTTATCTGGTCGGAAATTTGCCAAAAAGCCATAAATAATTGAGACAGCTGTGATTAACCTTCCAGAAACCATACCAGAATTCGCAATTAAAACATTTAATTGAATGGTCTCATTTGGCCCGCCCCGCCCCGCCCCCAACCCCCGTCCGGGAGGGGAGGAGGTTTGATTGAGACAAACCCCGGCCCCACCCGGCTGGGGAGCCTGCGAGGATCGGGCCCGGGGGCTCCTCGGGGGGTGACTCCCGACCCGCGCGGTTTCTGGAGGTCTCAAGTTCCCTACTTTATTATTGCGCGCTCCGCCGGGCCAGAATGATTGAAGCTCTAACTCCCCTGGGTTTTACGACTTCTAAACTCTCCCGGGATGGGGAAAGCACATCGCGCAGGTGAGCGCAGGCACATCTTGCTCCACTCTACGGGGACGAGTGCCACCCACTGGCGTTCTCCTGGGGGCGGGGCCCAGGTCACCGGTCCCCTGAGGCTCAGGGGCCACAGGTGGACCCGCTGGGCCGAAACGAAAAGCCTCGGCTGTGTCCAGCCTGTAAAGCTGACCATGCGACTGGGCCCAGCCGGAGCGTAGGTAACCATTGTGCCCGGGCTTTAAAGCCCAGAATTGGAGCCCAAACGGAAAAGGCCGCCCGAGGCCCGAGAGCAGCGGCATTTGAACGCCCAACGCCTGCCCAACCGAACTTCCCGCTCTGGGCGGCAGCTCGCTGGCCCGGAGCTCCAAGCGGCTAGTCCTTCCGAAGCCCAGCACGATCTCGGGGCCGCGGCTTCCTGCCGAGTTCCGGAGCCTCTCCCTCGATCCAGGCAGTCGGGGGCGCTGCGAGCCTCGAACCCTGAACCTAGGTCCGGAACTCGCCTCCTCTACCATTTTTCCTTCCTTCCTTCCCCAGGAAAGAAGCTACCTGGACCAGTTCTTCCAGAGCTCCTTGCCAACCTCTGAATTCTTGGGTCTCAATACTCTGGGAAGGGATTACTCCTCACTACCCCTCTTCTTCCACTTCAGTCTCCCTGCTCCCACACCCGGAACCCAGAGGTCTCCCGCCTTCCATGACACCCTGGCCTTAAAGATCCTGTTTCCCACTGAGGAAACTCTTCGGCCTTTCTCAACTCCTGCCCCTCAGCTCACTCCCTGACCCACTCTCTCACCAGCCCTTGACCTTATCGACCGGGCAGTGCCCGGATCCAAAAGATGGACTCACCTAGCACTCTAGCCTTTCTGGCGTGATTTCTGCGAGGCGCCAAACTTGCTTTATAAATTGAACCACTCCCCCACAGCACTCCACATCTGGTTCCCAATGGAGTACTTCTCTGTGCCCTTTTTCGCTCCTATTACTGCTCTCAGCCTGACTCCATTTATCAGCATCTTCCATGCACAGTCTCCATCAACAAGGTGCTAGCCTGTAATTGGTCACACAATCCTCCTTATTGCACTGAATGCCAGTATCTTGAGGAAAGTTTACCTTTACATCAATCAGACCCATATTTAAAAGCCTCTAATCTTCCCTACATCAGCTTAATAAACTCTCTGAATTTCCTGCTTTTATCACAAGTCCATTGGGACTCCTCTGCAAATAGTTTATTATTCATTCATTGTTTCCCATCTCTAGCATGCTGCTATTCAAGCAAATTCCCTTGCTCTCTTTGGTGAATACTTGTATGGGGAAAACACAGCTAACTAAATGTGTGGCAGCTTATGCCCTCCCCCAGACAGCAGTGGCAGAATCTCACATTTTTTAAGAGAACAATCTTAGACAATGTCTTACTTAAACCTAGTCTTTGCAGCTCTGACAAAACTAAGCTTTAAAGCTATTTCATATTCAAAACTGAAAGGCTGATTTCTGTTACAAAACCCATTAAAAATTAAAGTTCGTTGGGAATACTGCCACAGGGACTTTGAATTTCCCAGAACTGTGTAGCCTTTCAATATGTATTAAATTTTGTGGTAGGGTAGCCATAAACTTCTCCATCTCTGGGAATCTCTTTCCTGCTTCAATTACATAGAGCTACCCAAATTATTAGATAAATCTGCTGAGAAAATCTTATTCTAAGGTGAATCTACTTAAATAACTAACTCCCATTTCCCACCCTATGGCCTCTTTTATTGAACTGACTTTTTTACTACACAACTCGGTATCTCACTTTAAAAGTTCAGTAAGCATAAAATACACTTGTAATTGTTACAGGTAATTTAATTTACAAGGAAATCCCTACTGTATTACAGAAGATGTTTAAAGATGACCTGGGAGCCAGTAAAATTGATATTTATTAATGTAACTAACCAACCATAGATCTGACACCTCACCAGGGACCATCATAATAAGGCTTTAGAGTCAAACTCTACTCTTGGAAACCCAGACGGAAAACGATGTGCCCCTTTGGGTGGCTAGCAACAAACTACAGGAGAAGAGCTTCTGATGTTTTATACAGCAGTACACACAGATACAGGGCTTCCCAGGTGTCTCAGTGGCAAAGAATCTGCCTGCCAATGCAGGAGACTCAGATTCGATCCCTGGGTCTGAAAGATCCCCAGGAGAAGGAAATGGCTACCCACACAGTATTCTTGCCTAGAGAATCCCATGGACAGAGGAGCCTGGTATGCTATATAGTCCATGGGGTCAAAGAGTCATATGCAACTTAGCGACTAAACAACATCAACACATAGCTACAGGTATCCTAAATACACAGTAACCACTTTGATCAGAATAATTTCCCAATATTCAAAAACAGACACACTCATATAAATATCCAAAAAGGAATTATATTTTTGATCTATGGATGGCCAAAGAAAAAGTGACTGTAATTAGATAGGCAGATGTAGCATTAAAATACTGCAATCTGCCAAAAGCAAAAATTCAAAGCTAATTAACAACCATAATGACATTTTTCAAATTCAAGAACCTGTTATTTCCTTTTTAAAAAAGACAAAACCCAATATTCTGGATCAATCAAAAGTTTTCAAAAGTAAGACTTTTCAAAGTTTAGCCCCCTATCCAGTGGCCAACCAGAAGGTAAAAGGAAATATCTGTATTTCTGTTTGGGAGGGAAGAATCTAAGTTAAGGGAACAAACCCTCAAAGACTCTAACCCTGATTATTAAAACCGTTTCTGGGCACTTGAGAGGTAAAGCTGGTCCTCATTAACCCTAAATATCTCTTCCTTTATCTCTAAGTTTGCAGCACCATTTCCTAAATCCTGAAGAAGAAGAATAATCTCTTTAACGTCTGTGCTAGCATCACCTTGACTTTCAGGAAGTAAAATATAAATGTGGCCCAATCTTCCCACCTCCTCCCATTTTCTTTCAGTAATTGCCAGCTTTGCTGCCAGCCTCCCGTTTCTAATGGAGGGGCAGGGGGAAGGGGAGAAATTCGCTTTCAGAATTCCGCCATCAGCTCAGCTGAAACACCTACAGTGGCCTCTGGCCATCCAAGCAGCCCATGGCTTTTTAACAGCAGGCATCAACTTCTTTGTCCAACGACCAAAAATGCCCCCTCCGACACATTTTTCCTTACCAGGCCCTACCTGAGCTAAGATGGCAACAATAGTAAGGGCGTTGCCCTCTTTCAAAACAATTCCTGGACAAAGGATATACCTTTGGGTTCTTTTAACTTGATAGGACAATGCCAGAGATTCTTCAAGAGTAGTGGAATCACTAGTAGGCTGGCAGCTTTCTGAGCCCAAGTGAGGACTGGTCTAGGAAAAGAATTATCCCAGGCTGCCAAAGGGTTAAATATTTGTGAAGGGTAAAACCTGAGCCTCCCGGTTTTTTGTGTGCTTGCCCGGGGGCCTGCTAGAGATTCAGTATCTCCCGGTTATTTCCTGCGATCACTAAAGCCAGTTTTCAAGAAAACAAGTCGCAGGGGTTTGAAATGTCACACCAAGTGACCTGGGCACGGCATATCCAGGGGCCATTCCCAGCCCCCTCCCACCCAAGCCAGCTCCCGCCCCCTGCATTTCGGGTCTGGAAAGAAAATAAACCAACGACACGCCAGACTGGTTCTGGGTGGACTTATTTTCCCTGGCAGCCGCGATCCTAGCGGGGGCTTGTTGTGGCTCCTTCAGTGTATCGCTTGCAGGTGATGCCAAATTCAGATAAGGAGCCGCCGCCCGGCCTTCTCTTCTGTCTAGACGGGGGAATTAATAAATGCAGCGAGATTGATCACGTCGCGCATCCACTCTGGGGACAACGCCGAGGATGAGCCGTCAAGGCCCCCCTTTTCTACCCCGGGGCCCGGGGGCTAGCCTCGTGGCTCGGTGGCAGGGCCCGCGTGGCAGGCGAGCGAGGGTTCTGGATCTGAGGGTTCGGGCATCCAGACCCGCGGGAAGAGAACCGCACGCAGGTAGGGCCCGAATGCACCGGGCCGAAAAGAGTCGGAGGACCTTGAAGAACTCCAGGTTGGGTTCGGCTCCGGGAGCTAAAGCAAGGTTGAGACGGAACCGCTAGCCCCAACAAGCGGAACAGCAGACATTGGATCACCGCAGGTTTCCCGCCCAAACAGTCACCCCGGCTGCCCCGCGGGCTTCTGCAGCGAAACGCCAGGGATGAGGAACGAGCAGGGGGCGCGCAGGCTTCCGGGAGGGCCTGGGCGCTCGAGCGCTTCGTGGGGCCTCGCGGGGCCGCAAGGGGCGCAGGGAGCGCAGATACCCAGCCCCGCCCCCCTCGCGACGCCCAATCCCCGCCGGGCCCGCCCCCGGGCGGCGCGGGAGCACGCGGGCCAGCGGCGCGCGAGGCGCGGGCACGAGCCGTGGGCCCTGGGCCGAGTGTCATTTTCGTTGAAAGAAGCTCCAAGCTGCAACCTGCCTTCGTCCAGCCCTCCCGCTGCGCCAACAGCACACAGGAGCAGCGTCGCATAGGGTTATTATTTCTTTTTTATTAAGATCAAAATATTCGTCCCACTATGAACTGGCTGTCCTCACAATAAATAACAATAACTTACGTTTTGTTCGGCAAAGGCTCACACACTCTGTCCTCCGTCGACTGATAATTTAAAACATTTTCAAGGAAAGTCTCGTTTCTACTTTTTTCCGGCAATCATGCGCTTTGGGGGGTTGAGTGTCTGTTCCTTTGGATTGTCCCCGTCCTCTTCCCCGCTAGAAAGCGGGCGAAGCCACCTGGAAGCGCGGGGCCGGGCCGGGGCAGGACCCATGGTCGGCGCGGGAGAGCGCGAGGCTCGGCGGGCGCGGGACCTACCCCGCGCGAGCTCCACGCACAGGTGGGTATGTGGACGGGGGCGCCGCGGACCGAGGGAGAGGAGAGGGCAGAGCTAACGCTAGTCAACCCAAATTCTGGTTTTGTAAAAATAAAAGTCCTCGGAGCGGGGCTCTGCAGTCTGGTGAAAGAAGGTTGCGTCCAGGCGATTTTGGCTGCCCCGACCTCCTCTCTCAGTCCTTTTTCTCTTTAAATAACAACAATCATAATTACAAAGGCGAGAGAGTTTTCGGAGCTGGTATGGCCTGAGCATGGGTGAGTCTCATGCAGGGAGCATGCGAGGTCCGCGGGCTGGCGGGGAAGGGTCCCCCCTCACGTCTCCACGGGACTCGGCACCATGCTGTTGGGGGTGTCCGGGAGCTGCGAGGACAGGGAGGTCACGTCGCTGCCGGAGGAGTTGCCTAGGGAGCCGGACTCAGAGAAGGAGACCTGGGGCAGGGGAGACACCGGGAAGGAGCGGGTGAAGACCTGCCCGAGCTGGTTTTCCCGGGCCGCCAGCTCCCTAAGGTATTCTTGGGACAAGTCTTTGACTGGGAGCATGCCCTTGGAGAAGTCGGCCTGGCCCCCAGGAGCACGCAGGAGTATTAGGGCGGGCGGGGGCACGGGTGGGTTAATCCCTCGACCTCTCCTCCCGGTGCTTTGCTTTAATCCAGGGAGACCTGGTTTAGAACCAATTATGGGCCGAGTGAGGTTGCAGCTACCAACCTCCCCCTTCTCCCAGCCCCTCTTCCCCTGAGAGCCCCCCAACCCTTCCCACCTTGGCTAAGCGACTAAATCCACCCCACCTCCCCCGGAGTCCAGCCTTCCGGGAGGGCAGAGCAGGTCCTCACCAGCTGCTGGAAGGCGGGTTGGTCCAGGTCACTCTGGAGCGCGAACTCGCTGAGCGCTTTCCACGGCGGCTGGTACGTCTGCACCTCGACTGCACTGCCCTGCACGGCGCTCTCGTGGCGGATGGGGCTGCCCGCCACCAGGGGCGTCCCGGTCAGTCCCTGGAGGCTCTGCGGAACAAGCAGAAGAGGGGAGGCAGAAGAGTTGGGTCTTGCGTTTCCCAACACCTTTGAGACCAGGACCCCAGGCCCTGGCACATGATTTGGAGCCTGAAACTGGGGGGGCATGCACTTGTCCGCAGCAGCCGAGTGAGCCCGCCTTCTCCACTGGAAGACACCCCGGGCCCCAAAACAGCCACCGCGGGCCAGCCTCAGTGCTGGAAGCCAACACCGCAAGGGAACAAAACGCGAGGGCTGCATCCCATCCCCTCTCCGGGTTTGCAGAGGGAAAGTGTTCAAACCGAGTCCCGCTGAGAGATGGACACAACCCGCCCCTACTTGCTGGAGCTCAAAACCAGGCTGCCTTGGGCTCCGAACTGAGCCCAGGACCCCAACTCCGATCTACTGCTGGGGCTGGGGAAGACCTGACCTTAGATACAATAATTTAGATGCCTTCCAACCCCAAGGTAAGCCTCGCTCTGAAAGCACAAAGACACGCTATTTGGACTAAACAGTTCCGCCCTGGATCTCCCGAAAGCCAGCCCAGAAAAGGGAGCGCCGACGCAGCGGCGCGAACCCGAGGCTCCACCCGACCCGACCCTCCAGTTCCCCGACCCTCCAGCTCCCCGCCCCTCACCGTCTTGTCGTTGTGCTGCTGCTGCTGCAGTTGCTTCATGAGGATGGATTTCTTCTTGTCCTTGCACCGCTTGTTCTGGAACCAGACGCGGATGACCCGCGGGCTCAGGCCGGTCATCTCCACCAGCTGCTCCTTCATGAGCGCGTCGGGCCGCGGGTTGGCGGCGTAGCACGTACGCAGAGTGTGCAGCTGCTTCTCGTTCAGCACGGTTCGCACGCGGGTTGTCTTCTCGGTCTGTTTGTGCACGTGCGGGCGCAGCGAAGGCTGCCGGCCGGATCCCGGGTCTGCGACGGAGCGAGAGGTGAGCCAGCGGCCGCCACCCACTCCCCCTGCGCCCCGCCCCGCGGCGGCCGAGCCCCGCGGGGCCCGATCTCGTTTGTCTTTTCTTCAGTTTATTTCGTTATCTGGTTCGTCTGTTCTCTCTTTTCCGTCTGTTCGTCCTATCCGGAGAAAGGTGTGCACTTTTGTCCCTTCCCTAGTTCCTCCACCGGGCTCCCCGCCGCGATCCCCGCAGAGCAAGCAGGGCCTGGGAGTTCCGAGTGAGGCCTGTGCAGGACAGAAGTGGCTGCACCTGCTGTGCCTCCTCCGCTTACCCGACCCCCGGAATACCCGCAAGGGTTCCGCGGGACGAGGGAAGCCCTCCGGAAGAGGCGCAGTTTCAGAAGAAGAGGCGCCTGGGACGCTGGAAGGGCAAGGGGCCCGAGCGCCGCGCTGCGTCGGGACAAGGGGGCCTGTCTGCCTCTCCCGGGAGTCCCCGAAGAGACCATCTCCCTGATTCTGGGGCCGCTCGGACAGGGCCAGACCGTGTGTCATTAAGACCTGGCCTGGGGTCAGGAGTGGGTCTCCCGGAACTGGAACAGTTCCTTTCTAACAGCCCTTGGACTTCGGCCCCAGGGTCTCCTTTCTTAAGGCTCTAGTTTCCCTGTCCAGCGGCCGTTTTCCCGGCCGGCCCACAACCGCTGGCACTCTCCTCACTGGGCCTTGGGTTCTCTCAACCCCAGGTTGGGTAGAGTCAGGGACTTAGTTAAGGCCCTATTCCGGTGGCCGGAAACCTTCAACAAACAAAAGGGAGACCAGGGTTCACTCAACACTGGCATCACACCCCCATCTGAACCAGGTCTACCTACCCTTGGATACAAGTCGCACTGTTTCAAATTATATCCCCTTCCAGGCATTTCTAGGTCTGGATAAATATTCACAAATAGCCCATCTAACTCAATGTCCTCATTCTATACTAAAGAGAGGGCCAGCGAAAGCTCAATCCCTTCGAGCACACAGCACCCAGAGTCTCAACCTGGTCTCCAGACTGATGCTTCAGGTCTGTGGCTACTTGCTGGTAACTGCTCAGCTGGAGTCACCATTCCCACCGGCTAACCACACACTTAGAACCAGTCTCTGGCCATCTCCTGATTATGACCTAGAGCATGCCCTGGGGTGTTTGCCATTATCCCTGAATCCACTGTGCTTCCACTTCTTTCCCACCAAGAAACGTTTGGCTACATTGTTCATCAGACTGGGCCTCAAAAGAAAAACGCAGACATTTCGCTCTCTGTTGGCTGGTGAACCTTCAGAGCTGTGCCGGTGGACTTCTGCCTGGCTGGGCCCAGCTCTAGGCTGGGAACTCTATTCCTTACACACATACCCCCAGGCAAACCTGTCTTTCCTCTCAGGCAACACAGAGACTGCTTAAAATTCCCAGTATAAGGTCCTTAGAGTCACCACTTGAGTGCCCCGTTGTCATTTACCTTCCCCCTCCTACTACTACCGTGTCCCACACATTCCTGAGAACACAAATCTCCACAATTCCGAACACTCATACACACAACCCCGGCTCACGTTTTTTCCCGGTCACACACGAACACACACTCCGTCACGTTCCTAGCAGAGTTCTGCACTCACTCAGAAACCCCCACAATGCTGGCAAACGGAAACACACCCAAGTGACAAGTTTTCGTCCAAGCACAAGCACCAGTCTAAGAACACACACACCCACATGTGCACGGCACCCCGGAGCTGGCGGCGCAGTGCCGGCCGCAAGCGGCTTACCTGGCAGATGCAGGCCGCGGGCGCCGGGAAGCGGGCCGGGGCTGCGCGGGCTGCCGGCCGCCGCGCGCTCGAGCAGGAGGCCGTGGTCGGCGCGGCAGAGCAGCTCGTGCTCCCGCAACGAGAATTCGTCTCCCGGCAGCAGCTGGCGGCTGCACACTGAGCAGCGGAAACACTCGATGTGGTACACGCTGTCCCGCGCCCGCATCACCAGATCGCTGCTGCTGAAGCCCACCTGGCACTTGGCGCACTTGATGCCGAAGAGCCTGCGGGCCCAAGGCACGGGCGTTGTCAGCATAGGGCCTGTGGCCGGCCTCGCCCGCCGGGCTGCTACCCGCCTAGGGCACGCACGCCCAGGAGGCTTTGTGGTCGCGAGGGTGGCTGCGGGGACCAGCCATCGGGGGTTCCCAGGCCAGGAGACGAGTGGCGGCACGCGTTCGGGGCGGGGGCATGCCGGCGGCCTGCCATTCTCGAGCCTCGGCCCCGGCGGGCAGTGGCGCAGCCCGGACACTTGCGGGCCTCACCTGACGTAGTCCCGCTTGCAGTAGGTCTTCCCGTCTCTCACGAAGCACGTGCACGTCTCGTCCAGGTACTGGCTGCACTCGGCGCACTTGAGGCAGGCGGCGTGCCACTCGAGGTCTGGCGACACCCGCAGGATAAACTGATCGTGGATCTGACTCCCGCAGCCCACGCACATGGCCGTCCCGGGCTTCTCTGCCGGGGAAGGGCGCGGAGCCCGCATCAGGCCTGGCTGCCCGGACCCCGGCCGAGGCCGCTCCAGCCCCAACCCAACCCGCTCGCGCTCTCTTTCAAGAATTGGGACCACAAGATAAAAAGGAAATGGGCTTTGCAAAGGTCCAGATACTTGGAAACGAAAAAAACGAAAAAATACAATCTTCTGAATCTGTGAGGGTTTTTAGTCTCTCCCCACCCCCTCCTCAGTTTTTCGTTTTTTTTTTTTTTTACGGTATTACATTCACTTGGACACAGGCGTTTTGTTGATATCTCCTGTAACTAAAAGCTAAGATGTAAGTGAGAAGAAAGGGTAAATAGACATTTAAGCCCTGCGGACGCCACCCCATCAATACTGAACGGTGATGTTCCGGCATTTCCGTCCGCACACTCCCTCTCTCCGCGACTCCCTCCTATCCCAACACAGACACATCAGCTTTTAGCGGAGTCTCTGCTCATCCTCTTTGACATTTTCTTAGCTTAAACATCCCAGATCAAGCTAAAGAAATCTTCCTTATTTGAAAGGCCGAAAGACAAGCAAGCAAGCAAACAAAACAAAAACCCACATCCCTAAATCAAACTATTGCCCTAGTGCAAAACAGAAGCAGATTTCACAGCCCGAGGTCAGCCTAGCAGGCTTGAGAAAGAATGTTTAATTATAAACTAAAACAACAGGATTCCAAAGGATAAGCGGTCCTGCAGGGAAATCTATTCGTTTTGATTTTTTCTCTCTCAGTGTCCTGTCAAATAGAAGCCACTTGTAGAATCCGCTAAACATTGTTCTGCATTAGAAATATTGCATATTGAGCGCACACACACACACCACACACATATACAGAGAAAGACTTACTCTTGGAATGATCCCCCATAGTACCTAGAAAAGGATAGTGAAAAATAATATCCACCATGCAGAAAAGAGATGTGCGCAAAGCGTGCGGCCAGGGGCAGAAGGACGAGGGTCGTGCACCCAGCCTCTGCTCTTTGCTAACTAACTCCTCCTGCCCCGCGGAGTTGAAGGAGCGATTCCGCACCGGCCCGCACGCAGCATGACGTCAGCACGCATTCGCCCGTGGCCGGAGCTGGGGCGGGACCTGTGGCGTCACGAAGCTTCCCCAGAACCGCGGGGGATGCGGGGGAGGTGTTAGGGACTTGGGGGCTGATGGGCGGGGTGGGTGGAAGGCGGGAGTGACAGGGGATTGGCTGAAAGGAAATAAGCCAACCCTGATTGGCCCAGAGTGAACAATGGAGCGCGGCCCCCTCCCCGGAAACCTACAAGGATCCTCATTCTGGCCCCGGGGGCTATCCCGGCTGGATCTTGCGTCACTGCTGAGCTGTCTCCGCGACCGCCGCAGCTCTGAACTTCCTCTTAGACTTGCGGGGCGGTCTCCCTAGGCGTGCTTGAGCAGGGTGATGAATACCTGGGGGAGTAAAGGGCGGGGGTGTCTCTTTTAAATGCTCCTTTCTTTCATTAACAACAACAAAAAAATTCACTCTCTTGTGAGGAGAGCTGGGGAGAAAGAAGGTGGTCTGTTTGGACAAGACCTTCACCGTCCAGCCGGTGAGCGTTCTCTCAGACGCTTTTGTTCTCAGGGTCCAAGCGAGAGAGAGAGGTTAAGGGTTTGGGTAAACTCTGTTTAGACGTTCCCCACCCGTCCGCCTGCGGAAAACTCCGAGTTGAAGCGTTAGGTGGGTAGCACCAGAACACAGAATCCGAAGACCCTCGCCGGATCCAGACTCCAGCCTTGACTTGCATTTGGGGCGGGGGTGTAATTTGACACGGACTCCCTCATTCTTTCCCCCACTCGAATAGCGCAGCTCCTTCTAGGAACAAGACTGGGGTCGAATGTGTGTCTCACTTCCAGAATAAACGATATTTATAAACTCTTCTGTTTTATTTCACAAACGAACTGCAATGCAAATAATTAGAAACAAATGTGGTGCGCAGGGTGATTTACTATCTGTGCAGTGGCTTGTCGTTCCTTAGAAAACCTGCGACTTCTGAGCAAAGTCCAGGCATTTCTTTCTTTCAAAGAAATTGCTGTGGGTTTTGTCTGAAAGGGTTCAAAGACTGGCCCATGAATTATAAATCACACTTACCCAAGCAGGGTGGCTGTTGTTGTTTTTCCCATTAAAAGGTGTACCAAGAACTTGGTGTACGCTTGAGTGGGGCGCAGGTGGGCTCCTAGGCATAAAATGTCTCCACGGGAATCTCAGATCCGGCCTACGTCGGCCTGAGGGCACGGTGGAGCTCCGCGGCCCTTCTGCTAAAAACGTAAGGCTTGTCGGCCTCACGCTCTGGACTGCTTGCCGGAAAATGGGTGCAGTCAAGCACGCAGGGAGAGGCTTTGCTGAGAGCTGGAGCTAGACCCTCAGCGCGCACTGAACTCACTACCCGAGGACCGTCTCCACACGGCCTGCGAGTGCCCCTCCGCCGGCCAGCGCTGTGCTGAGCGCTTCACGTGGTAGCCCCGTCGGACTTGTAAGACTTTTAACCACCGCTACTACCTTTGGAAGGTCTGGTCTTCTCACTGTCCGGTTTTTCAGCACAGCTTACCAGCTGCTGTGCCCATATGCCATTTCTTGAGTCTTTGGCCACTTAGCGCCCCAAACAGCACTTACCCTCAGTGTATGTGGAGCACGTCGAGGTGGGGAGAATGCTGCGTTCGAATAACGTGTCTATGAAAATGAACGGGGTTGAGAAACGAGGAGCGGGGAGTATGGGTAGATATGGCTGCACGTGGCCACTCTGTGACCTCAGGCATGTTATTTTACTTCTCTGACCTTCAGTTTCCTCATCTGTAAAATGGGGTCAGTCAGTCAGTCAGTTCAGTCGCTCAGTAGAGTCTGACTCTTTGCAACCCCATGAATCACAGCATGCCAGGCCTCCCTGTCCATCATCAGCTCCCGGAGTTCACCCAAACTCATGTCCATCAAGTCAGTGATGCCATCCAGCCATCTCATCCTCTGTCATCCCCTTCTCCTCCTGCCCCCAATCCCTCCCAGCATCAGAGTATTTTCCAATGAGTCAACTCTTCCCATGAGATGGCCAAAATATTGGAGTTTCAGCTTTAGCATCATTCCTTCCAGAACACCCAGGACTGATCTCCTTTAGAATGGACTGGTTGGATCTCCTTGCAGTCCAAGGGACTCTCAAGAGTCTTATCCAACACCACAGTTCAAAAGCATCAATTCTTCGGTGCTCAGCTTTCTTCACAGTCCAACTCTCATGTCCATACATGACCACAGGAAAAATCATAGCCTTGACTAGATGGACTTTTGTTGGCAAAGTAATGTCTCTGCTTTTGAATATGCTATCTAGGTTGGCCATAACTTTCCTTCCAAGGAGTATGCCTCTTTTAATTTCATGGCTGCAATCACCATCTGCAGTGATTTTGGACACTGTTCCACTGTTTCCCCATCTATTTCCCGCAAAGTGTTGGGACCAGATGCCATGATCTTAGTTTTATGAATGTTGAGCTTTAAGCCAACTTTTTCACTCTCCACTTTCACTTTCATCAAGAGGCTTTTTAGTTCCTCTTCACTTTCTGCCATAAGGGTGGTGTCATCTGCATATCTGAGGTTATCGATATTTCTCCCGGCAATCTTGATTCCAGCTTGTGCTTCTTCCAGCCCAGCGTTTCTCATGATGTACTCTGCGTATAAGTTAAATAAGCAGGCTGACAATATACAGCCTTGATGTACTCCTTTTCCTATTTGGAACCAGTCTGTTGTTCCATGTCCAGTTCTAACTGTTGCTTCCTGACCTGCATATAGGTTTCTCAAGAGACAGGTCAGGTGGTCTGGTATGCCCATCTCTTTCAGAATTTTCCAC
The DNA here is from genome assembly GCF_027580195.1 of Bos mutus. Lineage (NCBI taxonomy): Eukaryota > Metazoa > Chordata > Mammalia > Artiodactyla > Bovidae > Bos > Bos mutus. The sequence continues at coordinate 30,862,875 of NC_091637.1, read as the reverse complement.
AGTTTATTGTGATCCACCCAAAGGTTTTGGCATAGTCAACAAAGCAGAAATAGATGTTTTTCTGGAACTCTCTTGCTTTTTCAATGATCCAGTGGATGTTGGCAATTTGATCTCTGGTTCCTCTGCCTTTTCTAAAACAACTTGAGCATCTGGAAGTTCACGGTTGACGTATTGCTGAAGCCTGGCTTGGAGAATGTTGAGCATTACTTTACTAGCGTGTGAGATGAGTGTAATTGTGCGGTAGTTTGAGCATTCTTTGGCATTGCCTTTCTCTGGGATTGGAATGAAAACTGACCTTTTCCAGTCCTGTGGCCACTGCTGAGTTTTCCAAATTTGCTGGCATATTGAGTGCAGCACTTTCATAACATCATCTTCCAGGATTTGAAATAGTTCAACTGGAATTCCATCACTTCCACTAGCTTTGTTCGTAGTGATGCTTTCTAAGGCCCACTTGACTTCACAGTCCAGGATGTCTGGCTCTAGGTGAGTGATCACACCATCGTGATTATCTTGGTCGTGAAGATCTTTTTCGTACAGTTCTTTTGTGTATTCTTGCCACCTCTTCTTAATATCTTCTGTTTCTGTTAGGTCCATACCATTTCTGTCCTTTATCGAGCCCATCTTTGCATGAAATGTTCCCTTGGTAAAATGGGGTAGGGGGGTAAAAATAGTATCTACCTCTACTGTTGTAAGAATTTTTCTCTGGAAAAGGCTTAGAACAATATCTGGCACATAGTGCTGCTGCTGTTGCTGCTAAGTCGCTTCAGTCGTGTCTGACTTTGTGCGACCCCATAGACGGCAGCCCACCAGGCTCTGCTGTCCCTGGGATTCTCCAGGCAAGAACACTGGAGTGGGTTGCCACCTCCTTCTCTAATGCATGAAAGTGAAAAGTGAAAGGGAAGTGCAATATGTGGTAAATAAGACACTTATCATTATGGCTTTATATTGGGAGTCTGTGTGTACACTGTGCCTTACCTGTTCCCAGGGCCTGCCTGCCTCTGCGTGTGGAGGGGAAGTCTAAGTCTATCTGTGTGTATGTGTCGTCTGATGGTTTCTTTGTGCATTTCCAGGTATGCTTGTTCTGTACGTCACTTCTGTGGGGATGGAGGCTCAGAAAGTGGTCTGAGTGAAGAGTTTGTGTACGGATGATATTTGTGTAGTTGGGCACAGTCTCAGAACTGGGAGCCAGTATGTGGTAGGTACCCTTCTGTAGTGAACTGAGAAAAATGCTCTTGGCTGCTTGTCTTCCCTCCCCAACCACTCTGGGCCTGGCCAGACTTTCAGCACCTAACTAGGAGCAAGCAAATCAATTAACTCAATGGCTCAGGCAGCCAGGAGAGGGCGGCTCTGGGCTGGAATCCTAAGTCTAGACTGTTAATCTCTTGGGCCAAGAGAAATTCTTCCTACAACCCAGAAAAAACAATTATTTGAGACCTTATTAGGGAAGGGGGTGTCTGGGGGGCAGTGGGCAGGGGTAGGAAGGAGGGGAGGTGTTGAAGGGGCAGTAGGGTGAGTAGATGATCTCTCCTGGGATGTCAGGTAGCCGAGTCATAAACCAGTATTCTTTCAGTCTCCATCATGTGCTGCTGCTGCTGCTAAGTCACTTCAGTCGTGTCCAACTCTGTGCAACCCCATGGGCTGCAGCCCACCAGGCTCCTCCGTCCATGGGATTTTCCAGGCAAGAGTACTGGAGTGGGTTGCCATTGCCTTCTCCGCCATCATGTGCTAAGGTCCTGTTATTAGTCTATTAGGTCTTTACAGCAATGTGATGAGGTGGGTGGGCCTCCCAGGGGGCTCTAGTGGTAAAGAACCTGCCTGCCAATGCAGGATGACACAGGAGAAGTGGGTTCAATCCCTGGGTCGGGAAAATCTCCTGGAGGAGGGCATGGCAACCCACTCCGTATTCTTGCCTGGAGAATCCCATGGACAGAGGAGCCTGGTGGGCTACAGTCCATGGAGTCACAAAGAATCAGACATGACGGAAGTGACTTAGCACACATGCACGTGACGAGTGGGTAGTGTTAGATTCCTTCAATCCCCGAGGAAACTGAAACTTAGGGAGGTGACATGATTGCTTCTGGTCACAGGATAAATCAGAACTGCCATTCACAGCAGGTCTGCCTGGCTCCATAGGCTTTGCTGCTTCCACTGTGGTCAAAGACCCACATGAGTGTGGTTCCATCTGTCACCAGCTTCACTTCTCTGGGGCTAGAAAATCAAGGACTGTTTTCAAGACCCCCTCCACCTGGGTCTCCTGGGTCACAGCCATCCTTGAGAGACAGCACAAGAGTGAGAGAAGCAAAAATCCTTTTCCCCTGGCACAGCCACAAGGTGCCATTGATCTGACCCTGCCTTGGGTAGCTGCTTTCCAGATACTCCCACGGTCCCCTTCTCCATGTCCCAGACTACAGGACACAGGAGATCTGGGGGCCCTCCATTTCTGGGCTTTAGAGTGCTCTCTACCCTTACAGGGAATAGCAGCTTGAGCTCCAGAGCTCCATATATTCCATAAAACTAGCCCCGGCTATGACCCTCCTCCTGGGAAGATTCTGGAAGCACAGAGAAGTCTCTCTGGATTCCTTTTCCCCAGACCTCCACCACCCCACCATTACTGCCTTAAACTCTACTCACAGTCCCCCTAAAAGATAGGCTTACTGTTCGGAAATCCTTGAGAAAGCACAGAACAGGTACTCGCTCACAATACAGGGACAGCAGCTCCCACCCTGAAAACAAAACCTGAAAGAAAGGTCAGGAAGGAACCTGGGGCCTGGGAGCAGATCACAAAGCAGGCTTTATTATCTTACAGTTTTGCTTAATCAAGCCTCCCTTCTTTCCTTCTAGAACTCGCGAACCAAAAAGCTACAAGACCCTTCGGAGACTTACTCTTTCAGGCCTTTGTTGGACAGAGAAAAAGCTGCAGGCCAGAGAGGTGGTCATCCTTGCCTGGCCTCCTCTTCCTCAAGCACAGAGCTCACAGACAGCTCCTACAGGCCTGCACACGCACACACACTCCGCTTCCTTCCCCACTACCTGCCTTCCTGTTCGTACCCGCTCAGGAGACATTTACCTGCTGCGAGATGTTTTGTCTCCTATTCATCATCATGGAACCACATATATGGGGAAGAATGTGGGGCTTAACCTTCATGTTCAGAATCATCCTCATCATAGCTAACATACAGGACTCTAACTTGGAGCCACCTTCACGCACAGGACTGCCAGTGTGTCACAACAATTCTAGGAAGGAGTGACTATTGTTAAAATTATCCCTGTGTCTGGGACTTCCCTGGTGGTCCAATGATTAAGAATCCACCTTGCAATGCAGGGGATGTGGATTTGATCCCTGGTTAGGGACCTAAGATTCCACATGCCACAGAGCAACTAAGTCTACACCCTGCAACCACTGAGCCCTCGTGCCACAGCTAGAGAGTCCGTGCGCTGCAACGGAAGATCCTGCAGGACGCAGCGAAAATCTTGCATGCTGCAACTAAGATCCAATGCAGCCAAGTAGATAAAAGCTATACCTGTTTCACAGATGAAGACCTTGAGGCTTGGAGATATTAGGTAATTCGTTCCAGGTTTCACAGCTGGTGGAGCCAGGGTTTGAACCAGACTCTCTGCCCCCTGACTTGCTGGTAGTATCATTACACTATATGGCCTCCGAATCACTCACAAAGGGCATGTCACAGACAACTGTCCACCCAACACAAAGGAAGCTGTTGCTGGTGATGGGAGCATTAATCCCACTGTGAGTATCAGAGAGGAAACCGAAGGCCAATGACCTGTCTTCCAGCATGTAAGTGACAGAAATGGAGCTGGAAGCCAGGTCCCTTGACCCAGGCCAGGGGTCTTCCTGCTGGAGTTATTTGGGATGGGATTTCTCTTTGCCCACCTGAGGACCAGGGCTCTCCTCTGGCTCCTGCCTCCATCCCCTTCCCAGCCCATACCCTTTTCTCCAAAGGCAGTTGGAGACATTGTACAGAGGAGGCCAGAAGGGCTCTCAGCACCCACATCACCACCATAGGCTTCTGAGAGCTCGACTTTGGGGGGAGTTGAGCACCATGTTTCAGACAGCAGCTCAGGCCTGGGAAGACCAAGAAACTTGGCAAATCACAGTCAGATTTCAGGCCTCCTGATATCCAAACCCATCCTCTCTCCCCAGGCTCTCTTGTCTGACCCCCACCAGCTTCCTCTGAGCAAACAGGCACCCAGTGACACGGGGCAGGCCCATCCCTCCCTAACATTCACTGAACACTTGCTTCTGGCCAGGCCTTGGGCTAAGCCATCTTCAGATCATATCAGATCAGATCAGTCCCTCAGTCGTGTCCGACTCTTTGTGACCCCATGAATCGCAGCACGCCAGGCCTCCCTGTCCATCACCAACTCCTGGAGTCCACGGAGACTCACATCCATTGAGTCAGTGATGCCATCCAGCCATCTCATCCTCTGTCATCCCCTTCTCCTCTTGCCCCAAATCCCTCCCAGCATCAGTCTTTTCCAATGAGTCAACTCTTTGCATGAGGTGGCCAAAGTACTGGAGTTTCAGCTTCAGCATCATTCCCTCCAAAGAAATCCCAGGGCTGATCTCCTTCAGAATGGACTGGTTGGATCTCCTTGCAGTCCAAGGGACTCTCAAGAGTCTTTCTCCAACACCACAGTTCAAAAGCATCAATTCTTGGGCGCTCAGCCTTCTTCACAGTCCAACTCTCACATCCATACATGACCACAGGAAAAACCATAGCCTTAACTAGACGAACCTTTGTTGGCAAAGTAATGTCTCTGCTTTTGAATATGCTATCTAGGTTGGTCATAACTTTCCTTCCAAGGAGTAAGCGTCTTTTAATTTCATGGCTGCAGTCCCCATCTGTAGTGATTTTGGAGCCCAGAAAAATAAAGTCTGACACTGTTTCCACTGTTTCCCCATCTATTTCCCATGAAGTGATGGGACCGGATGCCATGATCTTTGTTTTCTGAATGTTGAGCCTTAAGCCAACTTTTTCACTCTCCACTTTCACTTTCATCAAGAGGCTTTTGAGTTCCTCTTCACTTTCTGCCATAAGGGTGGTGTCATCTGCATATCTGAGGTGACTGATATTTCTCCCGGCAATCTTGATTCCAGCTTGTGTTTCTTCCAGTCCAGCGTTTCTCATGATGTACTCTGCATAGAAGTTAAACAAACAGGGTGACAATATACAGCCTTGACGAACTCCTTTTCCTATTTGGAACCAGTCTGTTGTTCCATGTCCAGTTTTAACTGTTGCTTCCTGACCTGCATACAAATTTCTCAAGAGGCAGATCAGGTGGTCTGGTATTCCCATCTCTTGAAGAATTTTCCACAGTTTATTGTGATCCACACAGTCAAAGGCTTTGGCATAGTCAATAAAGCAGAAATAGATGTTTTTTTGGAACTCTCTTGCTTTTTCAATGATCCAGTGGATGTTGGCAATTTGACCTCTGGTTCCTCTGCCTTTTCTAAAACCAGCTTGAACATCAGGAAGTTCACAGTTCACATATTGCTGAAGCCTGGCTTGGAGAATGTTGAGCATTACTTTACTAGCGTGTGAGATGAGTGCAATTGTGCAGTAGTTTGAGCATTCTTTGGCATTGCCTTTCTTTGGGATTGGAATGAAAACTGACCTTTTCCAGCCCTGTGGCCACTGCTGAGTTTTCCAAATTTGCTGGCATATTGAGTGTAGCACTTTCACAGCATCATCCTTCAGGATTTAGAATAGCTCAACTGGAATTCTATCACCTCCACTAGCTTTGTTCGTAGTGATGCTTTCTAAGGCCCACTTGACTTCACAGTCCAGGATGTCTGGCTCTAGGTGAGTGATCACACCATCGTGATTATCTTGGTCGTGAAGATCTTTTTCGTACAGTTCTTTTGTGTATTCTTGCCACCTCTTCTTAATATCTTCTGCTTCTGTTAGGTCCATACCATTTCTGTCCTTTATCGAGCCCATCTTTGCATGAAATGTTCCTTTGGTATCTCTGATTTTCTTGAAGAGATCTCTAGTCTTTCCCATTCTGTTGTTTTCCTCTATTTCTTTGCATTGATCGCTGAAGAAGGCTTTTTTATCTCTTCTTGCTATTCTTTGGAACTCTGCATTCAGATGTTTATATCTTTCCATCTTAAGAGGTCTCATTAAAAGTTCCCCAAAACCCCAGGAAAGGCTGGATTACATAATATGTGGCTACCAGTGTAAAATGAAATCTGGTGTCCCTTGCTCAAAAATTAGTAAGAATTTCAAGATGGCAGTGTCAAAGCCTGAAACCAAGGCTGGGGCCCCACCAGGTACATCTCATGAAGCTGACTCTCCATCTGAGGTGTTGAGGCAGGTCTTTTTACCATCTTTCAGCAGCTCAGAAACAAATAAATTAATAACCTAAATGAGTTAATACATCTAGTAGGAGGTGAGACTGAGACTTAAACCCACTAGTCCATGAGACTAGTTATCAACTTTTGCTCTGTGAGTCTGTCCAGATGGGATGAACTTACTTGTTGGTTACTTTGTTTATAGTGGACATGTGACAAAGGTCATTCTGTGTTAAGAAACGCACAGTCTATAGCACTCTTGTCCTTGATGGGTTCAATACGATCATTATAGAAGGATGAGAAAAAGTAGCCCTTTAAAAACAAAACCGCCTGGAAGCCTTTGTTTCTTTCTAAATCACACCCTCATAGCTGCAGGGGATAACCTGCCAAGCTTACATCCCAGGAGGGGAGGAGATCATAAAGAAGACCCATGCTGATGGCTTTAGGGACAATTGTGTTTCTCCTATTCCAGAAGGGGAATCCCCAGCTGGCTCAGGTGGCCTGGATGTGGTTCTGAGCAGTCTGGCCCCAGGCACTGGCATTCCTGGCTGACTTCTGTCAGTCAGCAGCCTCACAGGGTCTACCTTCTAGAGTGTGGTTTCAGCCTATCACTATCCCTCCCTTTGCCAAGATCAGGATACTGAGCAAAGCGAGAAAGAAAGGGAGAGAAGGAAAGAGGGAAACACTGAGCTCCAAAAGGAATACAATCACCAAACCAAGATTGGGTGGTTTTGCAGAAAGGCTGGCCTCTTACCAGATGGTCCAGGCTAAGGCTGGGGGCCCTGCTTGGACATGGTGCCTTCACTGAAACAAGGCTAAGGAGGAGAGGAGGATGAAGGGAGGCGACACACAGTCTCTCCTTGACCAAGCTTTAGCCAGCCTCCTCTGAGCCCTTTCTCAACTAGACCTCTGTCTTAGCCTGTAGATTTGAGCAAAACACTAACATAGTTTCTCACATCTCAAGTCCACATCCCTAGGATCACCCCAGCCCCGCTTAAAGTGTCTACCTGAAAATACTTAAGGCTGCTGAAAGAATTTACTTTTTGTTCCAACCAACACCTGAAGATAGGGCCAGCCTCCTATCTTCCAGCCTCCGTGGCAGGGCAGGAGCCTACCTTGGATAAGAACCCATTAGCAAACCCTGATGGATTTCTCATAGACCAACCCCCTCTTCCAGCCTTTTGCAATTTTTCACCTCGCTGACTCTTATGAGCCCTCCTTACTCCCTCACTCTCCCTTTAAGATGTCTGGTCACCTCTGTACAAATTGCAGTTGAGTTCAGTTCATGCGACTGATACAAAAGATAATATTTGTTAAAATCTGTCCTCTCCACTTTACCTCATGTCCGACTTTGTTCATCTTTGACTTATGATCAGCACTGGGAAGAGAGCTACCAAACCTGGAACAGTAACAAGGAGGGAGCACAGAGTGGGATGGCTGGAGAGACTTCTTGGAGCCTGTGGCATCTTATCTGAGCCCTGTAGGATGAGTACCAAGAAGAAAAGAATCAGGAAAGTCTGCTTGGAAGAGGAAATGGTCTCAAAGATAGAGAGAGGAGGTGAATGACGCAAGTGTATTTGGGGGAAAGGTGAGCAGCTGGGAGGCAGAATGAACCAGGACAGTGACACGAGCAAAGCCCTAGAGACAGGAGACAGGAAAGACCCTGTAGCCACCTAAGGCAGGTCCATGTGCTGGACTTTCGTGGAGGAGTCAGCATGAGTGAAAGACTAAAAGGGAAGCTCATGTCAGACTGTGAGTAGCCTCGAACTTCCACCGAGGAGTCTGAGGGATTCTCTTGGCCAAAGGGAACCTCCATGATCCTGTTCCCTGGCCAGAGAGATTCAGATGGAAAATAGCAAAAGAGTAAAAGAGTGCGTCAAGCAAGGCCAGAGAAAACAAGGATGTGAGTCAGGAGGGGGTAAGGGGCCAGGAGATGGAGGAAGAGATCCTATAGATGGACAGCTCCTCTCTCCACCTAGAAACCTAGAAAGAGCAGGTTGGCAGAAGGCTAGTTTGGGGAGAGTTGGCTGGTGATCAGTTCCTGGCAACCATTTCCATGGGATAAAGGGAAGCATTTCTATTCGTAGTCCCAAAGAATGAGGAAAAGAATACCACTCATTTGTAACTTACTTGTTGACCACAGCCATGAAATTAAAAGATGCTTACTCCTTGGAAGGAAAGTTATGACCAACCTAGATAGCATATTCAAAAGCAGAGACATTACTTTGCCAACAAAGGTCCATCTAGTCAAGGCTATGGTTTTTCCTGTGGTCATGTATGGATGTGAGAGTTGGACTGTGAAGAAGGCTGAGCACCGAAGAATTGATGCTTTTGAACTGTGGTGTTGGAGAAGACTCTTGAGAGTCCCTTGGACTGCAAGGAGATCCAACCAGTCCATTCTGAAGGAGATCAGCCCTGGGATTTCTTTGGAAGGAATGATGCTAAAGCTGAAACTCCAGTACTTTGGCCACCTCATGCGAAGAGTTGACTCATTGGAAAAGACTCTGATGCTGGGAGGGATTGGGGGCAGGAGGAGAAGGGGACGACAGAGGATGAGATGGCTGGATGGCATCACTGACTCAATGGACGTGAGTCTGAGTGAACTCCGGGAGTTGGTGATGGACAGGGAGGCCTGGCGTGCTGCGATTCATGGGGTCGCGAAGAGTCGGACACGACTGAGCAACTGATCTGATCTGATCTGATTGTGGGCAACCATCCTGTTATGTAGGTTGTATCCTTTCTGGGGTTGGCTTTCTCTGCTGTGCTCCCGCACCAGAGGTCTGAGAATGTGGGCACGAAATTGGTTTGCCCTGACTCATTTGGTCCTAGCATTTCCCTTGAGCGGTATTTCTATATGCAAATAAGAGGAACATCAGCTATCAGAGTTCAGTTTGACTTGCCAGCAGGAAATGGGACCTTGTAAAAAGTCCTCCATCCTGCACAGATGTGTGGGTGTGTGTGGGGGGGCCGGTTTTCAGATTTGGGGGGCCAGTTACAGCCCCTTTACCAACCACAGATGCTTACCTTTATGATACTAAAACAAGCAGAAAAGAAAATATCATATATCCTCAAACATGAGGCCGTCTCTTCAGAAAGTTGTCGTCCTGATCTTTTAAAGGTTTTGAAGGATGTCTTTAATTCTTTCCAATATAGGTTTGTAAAAAGCTAAATGTGTGTGTGTTTCTCATAACAAAGACTATGGACTTGGGGATTTTGTTGTCTGTTCATCACCTGGAAACAAAATAGGAGACATCAAGGACACCAAGTGCTTGGCTCTATTCAAAGCCCATGAACTGAGTTTTTCAAAAGAATCTACAGAGGATCCTCTTTCACCAGAAAACATCTTCTAGAGGCTAGAGTTACTAGCAAATTCCAAAAATAGATAATGAATGAGATGATAGAATCTGGGTTGTCACCTCTTGTCCAATGGGATTACCCCGGGTCTAATCTCAGACAGATTGTGATTAATGTGATTGCGGATGGGGTATTAATCCGATTCAGGAGGGAATCCAGGCAGATTTTCATCTGCACCGAGTTTGTAATGGGTTTGGAGGCAGCAGAAAAGCAGCTTGTACCAGATTTTGCCGCATCACTGTGATGAGGTCTATTTTGATCGACTTGAGTTATGGACAGTATAAATTATTTATAGCTACTTTAAACATGCCTTACACTTGTAGAGACCTTCAGAACAAAATAATAACACCCCTCTTGCTGTTGTAGGAATCTCATTCAGCTGAATCCTGGTGCCCACAAATTGTAAAAAGCAAGGGAGAGAAGAAATTTTAAGAGTGGTAACTTCAGCATTAAGTGCTCACTGAACATTACAAGGGGCAAGAGGTTGCAGGAGGCAGACCAGTGCAGGAGGCTGAGGTACACTGGGTGGTCCAGGCCCTGGAGGGATTCACTGTAGATGGGGGATGAGGAGACGGACCCAGACTCAGGAAGGCAAAGGCAGCCACGGGAGGCAGTGTGTGATGAGACTCAGACAAGCTGAGCACGGAGGAGAATTCTCCATGAGCCAAACAGCATTTGTGAAGGAGGTAGAATTTGAGCAGGGTCTTTAAGGGTGAGACAGCTCCGAATGTGAGTGAGGAGGGAGAATGTGTGGGAGCAAAGGCTGGACACAGGTAGTACTGGACAAGGAAGTAAGGCCTGGCGGGGCTAGGGGTCAGGGATGGTGGCGGGTGGCGCTGTCATACTGAGCAGCCACTCTGTGCTGGGAAGTGTCGTTCATCTGTCTCACTCAGTCCTTATGTATCAGCAGGATGCTTTGGGCTAAAAAAGGCCCAGGTGAAAGGGGCACAACCAGAAAATGAGCTGGCTCAAAGAACAAGCACAGAGGCAGGGCAAATCTCGAGTCAGACGATCCAGGCGTTCAGAGGTATCAGCACAGTCTTTCAGTGTCTCTGCTCTGCTATCCACAGACTCAGCTTCATTCTGAGGGTGCTTCTTATGGTCACACAACAGCTGCCAAAATACATGTCTCCTTGACTGTGACCAATGGGAGAAGCTGGCTTCCTGGGGTTCTCATCAAAGAGCAAGAAAGCTTCTTATCACAATCCCCTGGAAAACCTCTTTTCTGTTTCACTGGCCCAACTTATCTTAGATTTGTCCATTCCTGAACCAATTACTGCAAGGAATTTGGGATTCTCTTGCTGGTTTAGACTAATCAGCATAGGTACATACATCCCACAAGGGGATACTGATAATTGTTTAAGAACTGATTCTCACAGAATGCTTTCATTGATTTTTGCCAGACTCTTACTGATTTATGGTTGCACAAGTAAGTTAAAAAAAAATCTTCTTATAATCTAGTAAATAAACAATTATCGAAATATACTAGTTAGGATGTCTTAAATGAAAATATTTAAAACCCTGTCATTAATCCAACAAGATACGTGGAAGGTGTACACGACTAAACCTATCTTGACAAGGTCATGAAAAAGACACACAGTTCTAAACATGTTCTGGTATGGAAATACGGGAAATCAATTCTATAATCTATATATGTGTAAATCTATAAATATATTTCAGTGTGCCACAGATACAATGAAATTGCCAATGGAATTTGACAAAACAATTTCAAAGATAAAATGAAAGAAGAAATGTTTGAGAATCATGAGCAAAGTTTATGAAAGAAGAGAAATGAAGGGTGATTTTTTTCCTACTGTGCTCAAATGCATCGTAGAGTTCTGACAATGAAAAGAGTTTGATACTAAAGCAGAAGAGGATAGACCTAATGTAACACATGGAAAAGGCCAAATTTAGACTTTTGATCTGATATAAATTCAGTTGAAAACCAAATGATTATTCAGTAGATATCGTTTGTACATTTGAAAGCAGTGAAAGTTGGGCTTTTCTGCACCACCGTTTACCAAAAACCTCTTCAGTTGGATTAAAGATTTAAATGTAATGATGAAACCACACAAGTACTAGACAAAATGTATGTGACTCATGCTGTCACTTTGGGATGAGGATGGGCTTTCCAAGTGGCACCACAAAGGGAAAGACCAATGGATTTGACTACATGAAAATGCAATGCTGTTTATTATTTATGACAGACAAAGGGGTTGTTGATATCTTTAAAACAAAAAGTATTAAGAACCCAAATAAGAAAATGATGAATGCAGAAACATGAGCTGGAAAGAAGAAAAAACCATGGTTAATAACACATGGAAAATTTGTAGTCTTGTTAGTTGTATTAGCACACAACTCAGTGGCTTAAGACAACACCCATTTATTATTTAAGAGTTTCTGTAACTCAGAAGTCTGGGCATGGCTTACTTGGGTTCTCTGCTCAGGGCCTTACAGGGCTGATGATGGCCAGACTGCATTCTCATATAGAGCTGTGGCAGGGAAGGATAAACTTCTGAACTCCCATATTGGTGATGGAATTCATTTACTTGCAGCTTCATTTCATGACGATTTACTTCCTAAAAGTCAGTAACAGTTTCTACTGCTCTGAGTCTCTCTAACTTCAGCAAGCCCGTTTAGAGGGCTCACCTAATTAGGTAAGGCCCACCGAGGATAATCTCCATTTTGATTAACTGAAAATCGATTGATTAGGGACTTTAATTACATCTGCAAGGTCCTTTTACTTTTGCCATATTCTGTTCATTAGAAACAAGTCACAGGTATTCATGGGGGCTGAATTATACAAGGGTTTGGATCACTGTGGATCACTACCATATTAGTAACTAAAGCATCATATAGCAAAAGTATTTTTTTTTATTTATTTATTTTTGGTTGCACTGGCTCTTCATTGCTTAGCTTGTTGGATGGAGTGTCAAGGATACAACATTCTGAAAAGCCACAACAATCTGAGATGCAGGTTGGTGAATTTTGTCAAAGCCTTAAAACTGTAATCTCCTTGATCAAGTAAATCCTCTGCCAGAAATTATTCTGCAGAAATACTTACAGATAATGTACACAAAGACTTAATCATGAGGTTGTACATGGCAGCTTTATTTATAGTACCAGAAACTTGGAGGAAAAAGGGAAAATGAGCAAAAGTGAAAGAATGGTTAAATAAACTGTGGTTTATTTATTCCATCCATATGACGGAAGTGCACTGGATCAGACTATTTTGGAGTCTGGGCTCCAGAGCCAGGCTCCCCTGGTCAGAAAGACTCCACTACTTAGCAGCTCGGTAAAATGGGTGTATATCTTAAACTGTCTGAACCTCAGTTACAAAGAGGAAATAATAACAGTACTCACTTTACAAGGTTGTTTGTGGATTAAGTGGCTCATACATGTAAATGCTTACCCCAGGAGCTAGACCAAGTCAGCACTTAATTGTATAGGAGGAGGAGGATAGGATATTATGAAATTACCACACAACTTATACAGAATGTTAAAAAGTTAAATGATAAACTCAGAAAGCAGAATAGAAGGGCATCTCTTAGACAATATTTATTTTCACTTGAGAAGTGAGACTATAGAAGATTACTATTTTCTTCTTTGTGAGTTTTTTTTTTTTTTTGTGAGTTTTTATATTTACCGATTGTCCTGCACCTATATACTAATGACTTTACAGGGAAAATATCCTAACTGATATTTTTTTAAAAGAAAGGAAAAGTGGGAGCCCTAAAAGACAGGGAAGACCCCAAGGGTGAGGTGGGGATTGAACTGTTCTTGTATGACAGTGGTTCTGAAACATTTGGAATTCAAAATCAAGGAAAAACCAGTAGGGACATCACACAGGACTGCCCTATTCCATGATGCCAGGTGACACATTAAAAAAATTCCACTGTCTCGGGCACTTCTCTTCTCAGCCTCTTGTCCGCAGAGGGAGCAGTATGTCTGCGGAAGTCCCCCAGGCAGCCTCCGCAGAGGAGCAGGGAATGGAAGATAAAGTGATTAGTCCAGAGAAAGCTGAAGAAGCAAAAGTTAAAAGCAAGATATCCTCATCTGGGACAAAATCCTGGAGGTTCAGATTTTTTAAGTAAACGATTGCATAAAGGGTAAAAATATTTTGATTCTGGGGATTACAACATGGCTAAAGCAAAATGAAGAACAAGCAACTTCCTACTGCAACCCCAGATAAGACAGAGGTCACTGGTGACTACATCCCACTCCACAGGACCTTCCTCAGTGGAAACCATCTCTTGTTGCTAGCAAGCTGGCTGGCTGATTAAAAAGAGCTGAACCGCATAAATCTTCTAATTCCCATTATTTCTCCTAAATATGTTACTCCTCTGCTTTTTATTTCCTTTTACTCATTAAGTCATTTGAGAGTGATGGCTTTGCAGATAGCGGTAGTGTGTGCTGCTATTGTAAGGGAATATACATGTGTAGAGTTTTTGATTAGTTTAACAGTGCACTGATGAAAAGAACATGTTAGAGCAACATAAAGTAATCTACTTGAGAATAATTGTATATATAACCTAACTCCTAGTGTAGGGCTGGATCCAACAAGTAACAAGTTTCACAGTTTTAATGTTGACTTTCTTTAATATATTTTAATTATAGCTTCGTATATTACTCTTATTTCATATAACCTCTACTGTTAATTTCTGGATTTTCCTTTTGGGTGTTGTAAAACAGAAGTTTAAGACCACAAGTTAGAAGAAAGGTCACATGTTTCAAACACAAATAGATGGGGCTCCAAAAGATTTGTACCCTATGCTTGAACTTGAAAGGCCTTAAATCTGTTTCAGCTTTAACAATAGAATTTTACTTGAGCAATATTTGCCCATTCTGGTGTAACTTACATGACTCTATTGCTTACTAACAGCTGTTGTTGAAGCTAGTATTCTTATTCAGTTCGATAGTGTTCAGAATACCTTTTGTCACTGAAGATGTGAATGAAGTGTGCATGTGCGTTGACTGTTGAATTCACTTTTGTGCCATTTTTGTAAATACAATAGTTTTGCACAAACGCTTACAACTCTCTGTATTACTTTCACATATTAAAGAGTAGATAATGTGCCAACCAGAAGCACAAGTGTTCCTACAAAAGACTCTGTATGTCATTAGAGCTTTTGTATAGTAAGAGTAGTTTATTGTCTTGGGGTTATAGAATACCAGACTGAAATCTTTGCTCGGTCTGCCATAACTTACGCTTTTTCATTTGTTACTAGTACCCGTGACATTCAGTGGCCTTGTGCAAATATGATATGTTGCTTAGGCATATCTTTTGTCCTATGCAGAACATTTCATTTTGACTTTTATGAAAATTACTGTTCATATAATTTATATAAACATTTTTAATGTAGAAACTTTTTACTTCCACAGTCAATTTGGGGGACACTAGAATAAAATATTTTGCCTCTTGTGGCCCCCTGCCTTCTTTTTTTCTTGCTTCTTTGACTCACATTGTGTTGAGCTGTGCCATTCAGCCTGTTCAGAAACATAAGTGTCTATATCTTTACTCTTGAAATTTGTTCTGCTGAATGCTGTATTTTCTAACCCAATAATGACATTTTCCTTATAATTTCTCAGTTGTTAATTAACCACTCTTAATCCTGTGTTATTACTGACACTTGTTTAAATAAAAGGAAATTTGTAATAAAACAAGTTATTTGAAAAGACTGGCCCAGGAATCTAGTCAGGATGAGCTGAATTTTAAGTAATTATAATGAGCTAAGTGAATTAGACTT
This sequence comes from Bos mutus, assembly GCF_027580195.1. NCBI lineage: Eukaryota > Metazoa > Chordata > Mammalia > Artiodactyla > Bovidae > Bos > Bos mutus. The sequence goes on along the minus strand of NC_091637.1, from coordinate 30,847,461 downwards.
GTGACAATTAGAGCAATTTACATGATAGGTGGAACAGATAATACATAGATATTTTGCTTCTATAGATGTCATTTTAGTAAAATGTAAATTTAAGTATATGTGTGGTTTGTCTAGTTAGTAAGAACTTTAATTAACAGATTGCTGGGACAAATTTACTGGCCTTTTAAGAGCTCTTCCCATATGCTGTGATGCTGTAGCATGATGCTGAGGATCAGTAGCCCGAGATGATAGTGCTCTTTTCTTCATCTTTGACTTCTGCAAGGCCTCCACCTCTTTTGGATCCAGGCATCTTTTCTGGGTCTTGGGTTCATTAAGTGCCTACTTTCCTTTGACCCCAAAACACCATAGATGGTGTGCCGAGCATAGCACTGCATGTAAAGGCTGCCTAGCACTCTGAGGAAAGCTGCTTATCTTCCTGCTTCACCCACTCGAAAAGCAGAAAACAACAAAATCAATGATGTGCTAATTTGTTACTATAAGGATTGTTGGTGGTTTAGTTGCTAAGTCATGTCTGACTCTTGCGCCCCATGGACTGTAGCCCACCAGGCTCCTCTGTCCATAGGATTTTCCAGGCAAGAGTACTGGAATGGGCTGCCATTTCCTTCTTCAATGATAAGGATTCAGTTCAGTTCAGTTGCTCAGTTGTGTCCGACTCTTTGCAACCCCATGAACCACAGCACGCCAGGCCTCCCTGTCCATCCCAGAGTTTACCTAAACTCATGTCCATTGAATCGGTGATGCCATCCAACCATCTCATCCTCTGTCATCCCCTTCTCCTCCTGCCCTCAGTCTTTCCCAACATTAGGGTCTTTTCAAATGAATCAGCTCTTCACATCAAGTGGCCAAAGTATTGGAGTTTCAGCTTCAACATCAGTCCTTCCAATGAACACCCAGGACTGATCTCCTTTAGGATAGACTGGTTAGATCTCCTTGCAGTCCGAGGGACTCTCAAGAGTCTTCTCCAACACCACAGTTCAAAAGCATCAATTCTTCAGCACTCAGCTTTCTTTACAGTCCAACTCTCGCATCCATACATGACCACTGGAAAAACCATAGCTTTGACTAGACGGACCTTTGTTGGCAAAGTAATGTCTCTGCTTTTTAATATGCTATCTAGATTGGTCATAACTTTCCTTCCAAGGAGTAAGCGTCTTTTAATTTCATGGCTGCAGTCACTATCTGCAGTGATTTTGGAGCCCAGAAAAATAAAGTCAGCCACTGTTTCCACTGTTTCCCCATCTATTTGCCATGGAGGGATGGGACTGGATGCCATGATCTTCGTTTTCTGAATGTTGAGCTTTAAGCCAACTTTTTTGCTCTCCTCTTTCACTTTCATCAAGAGTCTCTTTAGTTCTTTCTTCTTCACTTTCTGCCATAAGGGTGGTGTCATCTGTGTATCTGAGATTATTGATATTTCTCCCGGAAATCTTGATTCCAGCTTGTGCTTCTTCCAGCCCAGCATTTCTCATGATGGATGTACTCTGGATATAAGTTAAATAAGCAGGGTGACAATATACAGCTTTGTTGCACTCCTTTTTCTATTTGGAACCAGTCTGTTGTTCCATGTCCAGTTCTAACTGTTGCTTCCTGACCTGCATACAGGTTTCTCAAGAGGCAGGTCAGGTGGTCCGGTATGCCCACCTCTTTCAGCATTTCCCACAGTTTATTGTGATCCATACAGTCAAAGGCTTTGACATAGTCAATAAAGCAGAAATAGATGCTTTTCTGGAACTCTCTTGCTTTTTCGATGACCCAGCAGAAATAGATTTGTAATGAGAATAAGTAGGTTATTCAAAAGCAGGTATAATCAATGCAGGATTGATTTAAGAATTACAAAATACCCAAAGTAGGATTTCTGTAATATCTAGTAGGGTTTGGGTTTTGTTTTGTTTTTAATGACTATTTGCAAGCTATCACTGTTAAATTCACACACATCAGATTAATCTGAAAAACCACGTAATTCTTGGTTATGGTAGGACTCCTGTTATGGTTTGCAACAAGTGATGTAATCTCTGCCTGAGTTTTAGTTTGTAAAATAAATAATAATATTAACCTACCTCAAAACTTGTTGAGGATCTGTGAAATACTGAGTAAGTGCCCCAAATAAAATATTGTTGTCTTTTTATTAAAAAAAAATTCCACTGTCTCCTACCGTAATTTTATAAAAGAGGTAACATATTAACACCAATGAAGAAACGCCTATTCTCAGAATAAATAGTTCTTCCCACTGAGCTTTGTGAAAAACTACTTACACTATTCTTATTTTTCTCTGAAAAAGGCCAAATACTTTTTCTTTGGCTGAAGATTGGGAACCACCGGAGTCGAGTCTTGGCAATGAGGAGGGTACACCAGCATCAGGCACGTGGCAGCAACGTAGGGAGAGAGGAATGTATCCAAAATGTGGGGACTTTGGAAGGTCTGGCCCCTGCTTGGCCCCAAAGTTCTGACTGCAGTTTCATGGTGGGTGTGGTTAAGTGCAGAGACTCCTGGGGGCCACATGATGCTTTAGTTCTTATGGGCATGCTAGGGATTCCCTAGTGGGGATTGTCTGAAACCCCCTTTATAAGCACTGAAAATACAGCTGTGAATAAGACAACTATAATCCCTGCCATTTCTTGTGGAGGGGGAGGCTCTGGGACAAGTGTTTTTCATTAAATCTATGAGCTCAGAGATGGTATCAGTCTCCTTTCCTGCATCCTCCACAGGCCTAGCAGAGGACAGCAGGCTCAGCAAAGAGCTACTGAACCACAGAATTTTCAGTGACCTGAAAAGCCTGGTCAAGGGCATTAGAGGTAATGACAGCCATCCAATGGGACTTTAGTTGGTGTTTCTCAGACACCTGCGGGCTCTTGTGCATCAGCAAAAGTTCCAGTGTCCATTTCTTTCCATGGGTATATTGGAAAGGTATGCATGTTTTATTAAACTTGAAATCAGACTTCAATATTTATGTATAAATCTCAAGCTTCACTTTAGCCTTGTGAAGGCTGGTAAAATGCAAGGCTAATTTGATAATGGAGGTAAATTCCTTTGCCATTAATCCTATGAATCATACATGTCTCCTCTAAGAGCCTGAAATATGAATATTTTAGCACAGGTAAAATATCAGGAGAGTCACAGCTCACTAATTATGATAAACTGGGAGGTCAGAGTGCCTTCTATTAATAGAAGATGTTATGCTCAAGGTCACCTTATTATATAGTACATACAGTATCTATATATACATTAGATTAAACATCAACTAAATTGACAGTGGATGAATCATCGCCAAAGAGAGCTCACACCTCAGTTGCTTTCACATAGAGATAAGGAGCCCAGAGTTTTAGAACCTTACTTATTAGTTTGCCAAATAACTGTTTTGGAAAATAACCATGTTTGCTGGACTGTGGACACCATCAATTTGCCTGGTACACCTTTTTCTCACAGTCATAATGATTGTCTTTACTTCTGCTCAGATCCTGAATGTAAATTCTCAGGCTCTAAACCGAAAATTGCAGAGTCCTCCAACTCATAATAGTTACATTTAGCGGGGGGTTTTCTCTAGAGGGCATTACTTGGATAGTGGCTGTACCTCTGACTATCAAGATCTCCTTTCATGAACTTTTTGTTTCTTTCTTTCTCTTGAGGGGAAAATATATTTCTTGAGCACTTACTGTGAGCCTCTACAATGAGAGTCCTTGGGGGCAAGGACAATGTCTATTTTATACCTCTTGGGCCTAGAAGGGCTCAATAAATGGCTGTTGAATTACTAGGGTCCAGGTGTGCCTGCTGGGCACTCCATCCACAGGTGGTACCCAGCCTCCATGATGGTCTTCAGTGATGCCTGCCTCCTGTTCTTTTCACCCTGGTGCTGTTCTCTCCCACATTGTATCAGGGTTGGTTAGTGTGATCAGAATATGGCAGTCATGATGGTATGTCACCATCAAATTTAGGTTGTAAGAGTGCAGTGTATGTCTTGGAATACACTCTATCTGTCTCTATCTTATCCTCTGATCACTGACTTTGGGAGAAGCCATGTGGATAGGTTCCTGTGGTGATAAATGGAAGCCTCCTGCCAATAACCATATGAGTGAACTTGTAGGCAAATCCTCCAAACTCATGCAATCTACAGAGAATGCATCCCTGGCCAGTAATTTGAGTGCAATCTTGTGAGAGATTCTATACCAGAACCACCCAGCTAAACTGCTCCAGGATTTCTAATCCTCTGAAGCTGTGTAAGATAATAAATTGTTTCAAGCTGCTAAATTTGGCAGGGCGAGGGGTGAGGATTTGTTACCCAGCAATAGATAACTAACATCTAATTCAAAATCTAATAATAGGTAACATAAATTCCCACATGTTTCTTACAAAAATCCTTTAAGGCTTTAGCAGCATTCTACTAATGAAGACAGGCTTCCCAGGTGGCACAGTGGTAAAGAATCTGCCTGCCAATGCAGGAGATGAAAGAGGTGCGGGTTTGATCCCTGAATCAGGAAGCTCCCCTGGAGCGGGAAATGGCAACCCACTCCAGGATTCTTACCTGGGAAATCCCGTGCACAGAGGAACCTGATAGGCTACAGTCCATGGAGTCGCAAAAAGTCAATCACGACTGAGCACACACGAACACACACACACAGATACACGCACATGAATGAAGACACAAAGGATCAGTGATATTAAAGAATTTATCTAAGACATCTCAGCCAAATGAGGGGGAAAGTGGATACAAATTCAAGCAAGACACCTGCTCTCTCTCAGAAAACAAAAACATCACGTCTCTTGACCAAATAATCTTACCGTTAAAGTCTGTCACTCTGCTATCAATTGGGATTTCAACATCTGGTAATAATAAGAGTGGTGATTATTAAAAATATACCGACGGAAGCTGTTTGCATAACCCGTAAATGTTCGAGGTTTCATGGTCATGATTTTCAAATAGAAAAATGACAACACGTGGGAAGGAACAGACAGACTGAAAGGAGAACTGAAAGTGCCATGGTTAAAATCTTCTGCATGTATTTTTAGCACCAGGAAAGAAGTCTTGTTGGCAGACACTGCTAAAAAGGGGAGGTCCATTTCCATGTGCTATATTTAGAAAGGCAGAATATCATTGCGGAATAATTGCTTATTGGAAGCACAAGTGAGCCTTGAAATTATGAAGCAGGTTTAAGACTACAGGCCCATTTCTATGTGGTCCCTATTGAAGCAGAGGAGGGGACCACCCAAAAGCAGTACTCTGGGTGTACCAATCTTATCAACCTCTAAATTTTAAGTGAAAAAGTGGGTCTGCTGTGCATATGCAGCCTCAAGACAAATCCCTGGGGTTGCTCCTTCTAAACCAAACTGCTGCCCCTAAAACACTCCTGGAGAGAAATTCTGGAGCAGCCCTGGAAAGCAGTGAATTAAAGCCATCTAGATGAAGAGCAAAGAGAACTGAAGGGTGTTAAGCATGATAAATCAAAGTGTAAAGCAGCAGTTCTCGTTTGTCGAGTCTTGAAACACTAGTGGGTCCAGGTTGGTGTGTGCGAGGTGCTACAAGACCTTGTAATCATTAGTGGTTGAATTACTGGCTTTTGTCAGTTGTTTGCTTTTTAATTTTAATTTTCCTTATGTGGACCATTTTTAAAGTCTTTTGAATTTGTTATAATATTGCTCCTATTTTATGTTTCTTTTTTTTTTTTTTTTTTTTTGGCCCCAAGACAAGTGGGATCTTAACTCTCTGACCAGGGATGGAACCTGCACCCCCTGTATTGGAAGGTGAAGTCTTAATCTCTGGACCACCAGGAAAGTTCCTAAATGTTTTTTCTTTTTTAAAGAGAAAATAAATGAGAGGACTTATCATAATGTCCCTCATCCTTATATCCTAATGATGTGTGTGTGTGAATCTATATACTGCACAATTTACATATTTAAAGCATACAGTGTGATGTTTTTAGTACATTCATAGAGCTGCATGATCATCACTTCCCTCACTTGTAGACATTTTCATTACCCTCTCCCCAAACTCCATATCCATTAGCAACCACCTTCCTCAGTTGCCCTCAGCCACAGGCAACCACTAATCCACTTTCTATCTCTATAGATTTCCCTATTCAGGACATTTTATATACATAGAACCATATAATACAAGGTCTTCTTTCACTTAGCATAATATTTTCAGGGTTCATATATGCTGTACGGTGTCAGTATTTTATTCCTTTTTACTACTGAATAATAGTCTATTGTATGGATAGATCATATTTTATTTATCCATTCGTCAGCTGGTGGACATTTGGGTGCTTTCAGTTTTGGGCTCTTACGAATTATGTTGCTATGAGCATTTATGTACAAGATTTGTATGAACATGTTTTTATTTCTCTTGAGCATATACCTAGGAATGAGCTATCTAGGTCATATGGCAATATGACAAACATTTCAAAGAACTGCCAAATGGTTTACCAAACCAGCTACATCATTTATGAGGGTTCCTCCCGTCAATGTGTGAGGTTTCCAATTTCCCCACAACTTCATCAGCACTTGTTCTTGTCTTGTTTATTACAGTCAATCTAGTGTGGTTGAAGTGGAATCTCGTTGTTGTTTGGATTTGCACTTCCTTGATGACAAATATTGAGTGTTTTTTCATGTGCTTATTGGCACTTGAAGACATTTGTATACATTCTTTGGGAAAAAGTTTATTCAGATCCTTTGCCTGTTTTAAAAATTGGGTTGCCTTTTTGAGTTGGAAGAGTTCTTTATATATTCTGGGAACAAATACTTTATCAGATATATGACTTGCAAATATTTCTCCCATTCTCTGGGATGTCTTTTCAGTTTTTTGGTGGTGTCCTTTGAGGCACAAAATATTGATGAAGTCCAATTTATCAATGTTTTCTTTTGTTGCTTGTGCTTTTGATGTCATATCTAAGAAGGCTTTACCTAACCCAAGATCATGAAGATTTATTTTTTATTTTTTTCCAAGAGTTTCATTGTTTTATCTGTTATATTTAGGTCAATGGTCCATTTCTTTAAAATTTTGAGCAAAATGAAATGATGAGATTTAAAAAAAATTTTATTGGAGTATAGTTGTTCTACAATGTTGTGTTAGTTTCTGCTGTATGGAAATAACAGGTTTTAATTTAATATAGTATGCCATCATTGCTGTTTTAAAAACCTCTTACCATATTGGGATAAGCAGATGACCCAAAATAAAATTTCACATTATCTAGAAAAATACCAATATTAAAAACATGTAAGAACCAGTGGCAGACAGACAAAGCACAGTCAAAGTTTACATTAGAATATTAATTCTATTGTAACTTATTAACAAATAAAGTATTGATTTTAAATGTGTTTAAATTAAGCCTATTATTCACAAAATTAGAAAAATACCAAAGCAACTCTAAGAAAACAAGAGACGGATTAATGTGGAAAAATGAAATATTAATTCTTAGGAAATACAAAAATGTTAGAGCTATTTTAATTTTCAAAGAATTTATACTTTTCATGAGTGGAATTAAAGACATAAAAGAGAGTTTGCTGAAATCCAAGAATATAAAGTAGAAAAATGGATGAAATGTTTATCTTTCAAGGATAATATAATTTAACAAAATAGACTTTATAAGAGCTGACAATTAACAATAAGAATTGACAATAATAGTGAAAGCCCCTTAAAATGCCTTACATTAATATGATGTCAGAGACTAATCCTCCAAAATGTTTGAGGAACTGATAAGTCAGGTACCATTTAAGTATTCCATGTATGGAGAAGAGAAGAAATGCTTGCGTCTTGCCTCTAGTCCAGAGTAAAAATAAGATCTGAGATTCAACTAAATCTTTCCAAAATGGCTTACGAAATGGCTTTTGTATTCCTTACTCATATACTTAGAGGTGAATATCTTGCCATGCTGTTCGTAAGTTGGTGCTCCTTTGATTTATTTGTCATTGTTGTTCAGCTGCTAAGTCCTGTCTGAGTCTTTGCGACCCCATGGACTGCAGCACACCAGGATTCCCTGTCCATCACCACCTCCCGAAGCCTGCTCAAACTCATGTCCGTTGAGTCAGTGATGTTGTCCAACCATCTCATCCTCTGCCGCCCCCTTTTCCTCCTGTCCTCAATCTCTCCCAGCATCAGCTTCTTTTCCAATAAGTCAGCTGTTCGCATCAGGTGGCCAAAAGTATTAGCGTTTCAGCTTCAGCATCAGTCCTTCCAATGAATATTCAGGGTTGATTTCCTTTAGGATTGATGGTTTGATTTTCTTGCCATCCAAGGGACTCTTGAGAGCTTTTAAAGCCTTTGATTTATAAGGGCTAACAACAACAACAAAAAAAGATGATGCTGCACTCAATATGCCAGCAAATTTGGAAAACTCAGCAGTGGCCACAGGACTGGAAAAGGTCAGTTTTCATTCCAATCCCAAAGAAAGGCAATGCCAAAGAATGCTCAAATGACTGCACAATTGCACTCATTTCACACGCTAGTAAAGTAATGCTTAAAATTCTCCAAGCCAGGCTTCAATATGTGAACCGTGAACTTCCTGATGTTCAAGCTGGTTTTAAAGGCAGAGGAACCAGAGATCAAATTGCCAACATCTGTTGGATTATGGAAAAAGCAAGAGAGTTCCAAAAAACATCTATTTATGCTTTAATGACTTTGCCAAAGCCTTTGACTGTGTGGATCACAATAAACTGTGGAAAATTCTGAAAGAGATGGGCATACCAGACCACCTGATCTGCCTCTTGAGAAGCATATATGCAGGTCAGGAAGCAAACATTAGAACTGGACATGGAACAACAGACTAGTTCCAAATAGGAAAAGGAATACGTCAAGGCTGTATATCGTCACCCTGCTTATTTAACTTTTATGCAGAGTACATCATGAGAAATACTGGGCTGGAGGAAGCTGGAATCAAGATTGTCAGGAGAAATATCAATAACCACAGATATGCAGATGACACCACCCTTATGGCAGAAAGTGAAGAAGAACTAAGAGCCCCTTGATGAAAGTGAAAGTGGAGAGTGAAAAAGTTGGCTTAAAGCTCAACATTCAGAAAACAAAGATCATGGCATCCAGTCCCATCACTCCATGGCAAATAGATGGGGAAACAGTGACAGATTTTATTTTTCTGGGCTCCAAAATCACTGCAGATGGTGACTGCAGCCATGAATTAAAAGATGCTTACTCCTTGGAAGGAAAGTTATGACCAACTTAGATAGCATATTCAAAAGCAGAGACATTACTTTGCCAACAAAGGTCCGTCTAGTCAAGGCTATGGTTTTTCTATAAAGAAAGCTGAGTGCCAAAGAATGGATGCTTTTGAACTGTGGTGTTGGAGAAGACTCTTGAGAGTCCCTTGGACTGCAAGGAAATCCAACCAGTCCATCCTAAAGGAGATCAGTCCTGGGTGTTCATTGGAAGGACTAATGTTGAAGCTGAAACTCCAATCCTTTGGCCATCTAATGTGAAGAGCTGACTCATTTGAAAAGACCCTGATGCTGGGAAAGATAGAGGGCAGGAGGAGAAGGGGACGACAGAGGCTGAGATGGTTGGATGGCCTCGGTGACTCAATGGACATGGGTTTGGGTGGACTCCAGGAGTTGATGATGGACAGGGAGGCCTGGCGTGCTGCGGGTCATGGGGTAGCAAAGAGACAGACACGACTGAGTGACTGAACTGAACTGATCTAAACAAAAAAAATCTGTCCAGTTGACAACTATATCATCTAGCTAAACACCACCTCACCCCACTCACAGTTCCCTAGAAACTACTCTAGGTGGACTGGCCACCATTTGACTCTTTAGTTATAGGGCCTAGTCAGGGTCTTTCAGAACCCTTAGGACCTTATTCACACCATCTCTCCATGCCCATTTTGAGTTAATATTTGCATATGGTGTGAGGAAGGGCTCTAACTTCATTCTTTTGCATGTGGAAACCTCACAACAAGAAAGTTTCTTTTTCAAGGAGAAGCAAAAGAATGAACTTTTTGATGCCTGACCTTTCAGTATAACATTTAAAATTCAAATGATTCGGTTCTAACTTTCCCTGTCACCCCAAACTCCTTCCTTCCTTTTATCTCCTTGACTTACTCTTTTCCTTTCCTTCTTCTTTCTCTCTATTTCTTTTTTTTCCCCCTCCTTTCATGATTGCTGCCAACTTCTTGTTATTTCTTCAGACAATCAATGTATATTTAATGAGCACCTGTTGCATGCCTAGCATTTCACTATATGATGGAGGGGATATGAATATGACAAGACATGGAATCTACCCTAAAGGAGTATACAATTCATTTGGGGGTGGTGAGTGTCTCATGTATTACATACTAAACAATAACGTAAGGTCAGTAACAACCTATGGCTCAACCTGGACCCAGGAGCATGGTGCAATGTTTGTATTGTGGCAATACAGCAAAGGCCACAAATAATGGAATGTAACAGAGATGTGGAAATCAGAGTGCAATAACACATGGCTGGTGGGAACATAACATGAGATAGTCACTTTGGAAAATAGCTAAGTATGTACCAAGTCACAAAAGGCAGCAGATTTTATGATTCCATTTATACAAAGTGTCCATAATAGTCAAGTTCAGTTCCGTTTAGTCGCTCAGTCGTGTCCGACTCTTTGCAACCCCATGAACTGCAGCACACCAGGCCTCCCTGTCCATTACAAACTCCCAGAGTCCACCCAAACCCATGTCCATCAAGTCAGTGATGATCCACACAGTCAAAGGCTTTGGCATAGTCAATAAAGCAGAAATAGACATTTTTCTGGAACTCTCTTGCTTTTTCAATGCAAGGCATTGAAATAATAGGCAAATTCTTAGACAAAAAGTGGATCAGTCATTTCTCAGTGCTGGTGGTATGGGGTAATTAGGATTTAATAGCCTAAGAGTATGAGGTTTCTTTTGGAAGTGACGAAAATATCCTAAAATTAACTGTGGCTTGCACAACTCTGTGAATATGCTAAAAATTTTATATACATGAAATGGTATATAATTATATCTCAAGAAAGCTGTTGTTAAAATCAAAACAAACCAAAAGAGCAGCAATAAAGACCCAGCACAGCCAAAATAAATAATTAAAATTATTTTTAAAAATATCCAAATCAAGCACTGACAATAATGTGCACCAGCTTGGTTATGTTAATCACTTTGATGTTTGGGTAAGTTAAGCAAAAAAAAAAACCTTATTGATGCTGTTTCTGCATGCAGTTCTCTACTTAAACATAACAAAACATTCTGTTTTTAAAACAAATTGTGATGGGTGATGAAAAGTAGATACTACACAGTAATGTGGAGCAGAAGGGTCATGGGGCAAGTGAAATGAACCACCATCAACTACACCAAAGGCCAGTCTTCATCCAAAGAATGTGATGTTGTATATATGGTGGGACTTCAAGGTGGTCCTCTGTTATGAGCTCCTTCTGGAAAACCAAAGGGTTACTTCCAACAAGTACTGCACCCTATTAAATCAGCTGAAGGCATCACTTGACAAAAAGTGCCCAAAATTAGTCAGCAGAAAATGCACAGTCTTCTGTTAGGATAAGCAAGACTGCATGTTTGATGACCAGGGAAAAACCATTACAACTGGGCTGGGAAGTTCTGACTCATCAACTTTATTCGCCAGACATTGCCCCTTCAGATGTCCATTTATTTCAGTCTTTAAAAAATTCTCTTAATGAAAAAAAATTCCAATTCCCTGAAAGACTGTTAAAATCATAGAACAGTTCTTTGCTCAAAAAGATAAAAAGCTTTGAGAAGATGGAATTATGAAGTTGCCTGAAAAATGACAGAGGGTAGTGGAAAAAAGGGCTTCCCAGATGGCACAGTGGTGAAACATCTGCAGGAGACGTAACAGATGGAGGTTTGATCCCTGGATTGGAAAGATCCCATGGAGGAGGAAATGGCAACCCCATTCCAGTATTCTTGCCTGGAAATACCATGGACAGAGGTATTTCCTCTGGCCGTCTCCTCTGTCCATGGGGTCACAGAGAGTCAGACACAACTGAATGACTGAGCACACACACATGCGGAGTAGAACAGAGGGGTGAATATGTTGTTCAATAAAGTTCTTGATGACAATGAAAAATGTGTCTTTTACTTGTACTAAAAAAACCAAAGGAACTTTTTGGCCAATCCAATAAATTGGAGAGTCAAGCAGAGTCCAGATCAAGGAGGGCTCTGCAGAGCTTTGCAATGTTTCCCCAGCATGACAGAAGCAATTCAACAGGGGTGATGAAATGTGCTTTATGTTTTAAGAGGATCACTGTTCTGAGAATTGCTTTTGAAGGCAAGCGCAGAGACCCAGAGACTAGTTAGGAGGCTGCTTCAATAACCCCAGGATGAGATGACAGTGGCTTAGACTAGAGTGGAAGCAGAAGGCTAAAGCCTAAGAATTTACTGATGGATTGAATGTAGGTTGTAAGTCAGATTACAAAAAGAAATGTTGCAATTTACATTGGCATCAACATCCTGATTGTAAATTGTATAAGCAGAGGGTTCAATCTGGTGACCTGCCACATATGTCAAAGATGAATTTTAATCAGCTTTGTTGTTGTTCAGCCACTGAGTCGTGTCCAGCTCTTTCTGATCCCATGGACTGCATGCAACACACCAGGCTTCCCTGTCCTCCACTATCTCCTGGAGTTTGCTCAGGTTCATGTCCACTGAGTCAGTGATGTCATCCAACCATCTCATCCTCTGCTGCCCTCTTCTCCTCCTGCCTTCAATCTTTCCCATTATCAGAGTCTTTTCTAATGAGTTGGTTCTTCACAGCAGGTGGCCAAAGTAATGGAACTTCAGCTTAAGCATCAGTCCTTTCAATGAATATTCAAGGTTGATCTCCTTTAGGACTGACTGGTTTGATCTCTTGCAGTACAAGAGACTCTCAAGAGTCTTCTCCAGCACCACAGCTTGAAAACATCAATTCTTTGGCATTCAACTTTCTTTATGGTCCAACTCAGAGAAGGCAATGGTAACCCGCTCCAGTACTCCTGCCTGGAAAATCCCATGGGCAGAGGAGCCTGGTAGGCTGCAGTCCATGGAGTCATGAACAGTTGGACACGACTGAGTGACTTCACTTTCACTTTCATGCATTGGAAAAGGAAATGGCAACCCACTCCAGTGTTCTGGCCTGGAGAATCCCAGGGATGGCAGAGCCTGGTGGGCTGCCGTCTCTGGGGTTGCACAGAGCTGGACATGACTGAAGCGACTTAGCAGCAGCAGCAGCAGCAGCAGTGTGGTCCAACTCTCACATCCATACGTGACTACTGGAAGAACCATAGGTTTCATTATATGGACCTTTGTTGGCAAAGCTGTGTTTCTGCTTTTTAATATGCTATCTAGGTTTGTCATAATTTATCTTCCAAGAAGCAAGCATTTTCAAATTTCATGGCTGCTGTCACCATCCACAGTGATTTCCGAGTCCAAGAAAATAAAATCTGTCCCCGCTTCCACTTCTTCTCCTATTTGCCATGAAGTGATGGGACCGGTTGCTATGATCATGGTTTTTTGAATGTTGAGTTTTAACTCAAATTTTTTCACTGTCGTCTTTCACTTTGAAGAAAGTAGGGGAAAACCACTAGACCATTCAGGTATGACCTAAGTCAAATCCCTTATGATTATACAATGGAAGTGAGAAATAGATTTAAGGGATTAGATCTGATAGAGTGCCTGATGAACTATGGATGGAGGTTCGTGACATTGTACAGGAGACAGGGGTCAAGACCATCCCTATGGAAAAGAAATGCAAAAAAGCAAAATGGCTGTCTGAGGAGGCCTTAGGAATAGCTGTGAAAAGAAGAGAAGCGAAAAGCAAAGGAGAAAAGGAAAGATATTCCCATTTGAATGCAGAGTTCCAAAGAATAGCAAGAAGAGATAAGAAAGCCTTCCTCAGCGATCAATGCAAAGAAATAGAGGAACAGCAGAATGGGAAAGACTAGAGATCGCTTCAAGAAAATTAGAGATACCAAGGGAACATTTCATGCAAAGATGGGCTCGATAAAGGACAGAAATGGTATGGACCTAACAGAAGCAGAAGATATTAAGAAGATGTGGCAAGAATACACAGAAGAACTGTACAAAAAAGATCTTCACGACCAAGATAATCACGATGGTGTGATCACTCATCCTGGAATGTGAAGTCAAGTGTACCTTAGAAAGCATCACTACGAACAAAGCTAGTGGAAGTGATGGAATTCCAGTTGAGTTAACTCAAATCCTGAAAGATAATGCTGTGAAAGTGCTACACTCAATATGCCAGCAAATATGGTAAACTCAGCAGTGGCCACAGGACTGGAAAAGGTCAGTTTTCATTCCAATCCCAAAGAAAGGCAATGCCAAAGAATGCTCAAACTACCGCACAATTGCACTCATCTCACATGCTAGTAAAGTAATGCTCAACATTCTCCAAGCCAGGCTTCAGCAATACATGAACCGTGAACTTCTAGATGTTCAAGTTGGTTTTAGAAAAGGCAGAGGAACCAGAGAGCAAATTGCCAACATCTGTTGGATCATGGAAAAAGCAAGAGAGTTCCAGAAAAAAAACATCTATTTCTGCTTTATTGACTATGCCAAAGCCTTTGACTGTGTGGATCACAATAAACTGTGGAAAATACTGAAAGAGATGGGCATACCAGACCACCTGACCTGCCTCTTGAGAAACCTGTATGCAGGTCAGCAAGCAACCGTTAGAACTGAACATGGAACAACAGACTGGTTCCAAATAGGAAAAGGAGTACGTCAAGGCTGTATATTGTCACCCTGCTTATTTAACTTATATGCAGAGTACATCATGAGAAACGCTGGGCTGGAGGAAGCACAAGCTGGAATCAAGATTGCCGGGAGAAATATCAATAACCTCAGATATGCAGATGACACACCCTTATGGCAGAAAGTGAAGAAGAACTAAAGAGCCTCTTGATGAAAGTGAAAGAGGAGAGGGAAAAAGTTGGCTTAAGGCTCAACATTCATAAAACTAAGATCATGGCATCTGGTCCCATCACTCCATGGCAAATAGATGGGGAAACAGTGGAAACAGTGGCAGACTTTATTTTTCTGGGCTCCAAAATCACTGCAGATGGTGACTGCAGCCTTGAAATTAAAAGATGCTTACTCCTTGGAAGGAAAGTTATGACCAACCTAGACAGCATATTCAAAAGCAGAGACATTACTTTGCCAACAAAGGTCCGTCTAGTCAAGGCTATGGTTTTTCCAGTGGTCATGTATGGATGTGAGAGTTGGACTGTGAAGAAAGCTGAGCGCCGAAGAATTGATGCTTTTGAACTGTGGTGTTGGAGAAAGACTCTTGAGAGTCCCTTGGACTGCAAGGAGATCCAACCAGTCTATCCTAAAGAAGATCAGTCCTGGGTGTTCATTGGAAAGACTGATGCTGAAGCTGAAACTCCAGTACTTTGGCCACCTCATGCGAAGAGCTGACTCATTAGAAAAGACCCTGATGCTGGGAGGGATTGGGGGCAGGAGGTGAAGGGGACGACAGAGGATGAGATGGCTGGATGGCAACACTGACTCGATGCACATAAGTTTGAGTGAACTCTGGGAGTTGATAATGGACAGGGAGGCCTGGCATGCTGTGATTTATGGGGTCACAAAGAGTCGGACATGACTGAGCGACTGAATTGAACTGAACTGATGGGACCGGTCGCTATGATCTTTGTTTTTTGAATGTTGGGTTTTAAGTCAAATTTTTTCACTGTCCTCTTTCACTTTCATCATGAGACTCTTTAGTTCCTCTTTGCTTTCTGCCATTGTTGTTGTTGTTGTTGTTCAGTCACCCAGTCATTTCCAACTCTTTGCAAACTCATGGACTGCAGCACACCAGGCCTCTCTGTCCCTCAGCAACTTCCGAAGTTTGCCCAAGTTCACGTCCATTGCATCAGTGATGCCAATCAGGCATCTCATCCTCTGCCACCCTCTTCTCCTTCTGCCTTCAGTCTTTCCCAGCATCAGGAAATTTCCCATTGAGTCAGCTATTCACATCAGATGACCAGAATACTGGAGTTTCAGCTTCAGTCCTGCCATTAGTGTGGTATCATCTGCATATCTGAGATTGTTGATATTTCTCCTGGCAAACTTGATTCCAGCTTGTAAGTCATCCAGCCTAGCATTTCACATAATATACTCTGCATATAAGTTAAATAAACAGGGTGACAATATATACTGCTTTGTCATACTCCTTTCTCTATTTGGAACCAGTCAGTTGTTCCATGTCCAATTCTAACAGTTGCTTCTTGACCTGAAATACAGGTTTCTCAGGAGACTGGAAGGTGGTCTGGTATTTCCATCTTTTGAAGAATTTTCAGTTTGTTGTGATCTACACAGTCACAGTCAAAGGATTTATTGTAGTTAGTGAAGCAGAAGTAGATGTTTTTCTAGAATTCCTTTGTTTTCTCTATGACCCAACAAATGTTGGCAATTTGATTGCTGGTTCCTCTGCCTTTTCCAAATCCAGCTTGTACATCTGGAAGTTCTTAGTTCATGTACTGCTGAAGCCTAGCTTGAAGGATTTTGAGCATAACCCTGCTAGCATGGGAAATGAGCACAAATGTCTGGTAGTTTGAACTTTCTTTTGCACTGCCCTTCTTTGGGATTGGAATGAAAACTGACCTTTTCCAGTCCTGTGGTCACTGCTGAGTTTTCCAGATTTGCTGACATATTGAGTGCAACACTTTAACAGAATCATCTTTTAGTATTTTAAATTGCTCAGCTGGAATTCCATCACCTCCATTAGCTGTGTTATCTTCCTAAAGTCCACTTGACTTCACACTCCAGGATGTCTGACTCTAAGTGAGTGACCATACCACCATGGTTGTAAATTGTATGAGCAGAGAATTCAATCTGGTGACCTGCTGTATGTATGTGTGGATGGGTTTTAATCAGCTTTATTGAGGTGAAATTCACATATGATGAAATTCACCAATTTTAAATGTTCTGTTTTTTGAGTTTTGATAAGTGTAGACAGACATTATATATAGACAGATACTATATATATACCACATTATGTGTATATATATATATATATATATATATACCACAATCAAAATACAGAACACTTTCATCTCACTGAAAAGTTCCCTCATGCCCATTTGCCTTTAGTCTCCACCCTCTATTCCAGCTCTTGAAACCACTTATCTGCTTTTTGTCCCTTTACTTTTGCCTTTTACACACTGCAATATAAATGGAATCGTGTGTCTTTTGTGTCTAACTTATGTCACTTAGCATAATGTTTTTGATATTCACTCATGTTGCTGTGCGTATCAATAGTATGTCTTTCTTATTGTGTTACAACGGAATCTAATAGATCATACTTAGCTTGGGTTACCATAACAAAACACCACAGACTAGGGGCTTAAACAACAGAAATATATTTTCTCACAGTTTTGGAAGTCCAAGATCAAGGTGCCATTGTGGTAGGGCTCTGCAAAGCCTGGCTGGCAGACAGCTGCCTTCTCTCTCTGTCCTCAAATGGGGGAGAAAGGAGGGATGCAGTAATCTAACAGCTAGTTCCCCACCTCCCATGGCCTCCTCTGATCCATATTATCTCTCAAAGGTCCTATCTTCAAATCTGTCAAACTGGGCTTCAATATATAGATTTTGGGGGAACACAATTCAGTCCATAGCACAGTGGAATACAATAGACCATGATTTGTTAATTCATTCACCAGTTAATAGGCATTTAACAGGTTATTTCCCATTTGGGACTGTGATAATAAGCTGTTATAAACATTTGAGTACAATTTCAATCTAGTTCCTGAGTTAAAAATCACAATAAAACCTTACCACTTCTAAACTGTCAAATTGCTATGTAGTACAACCAGTTGGAATATTCAGCTTCTATTTCAGATGAAAAAAAAAAATTCACAGAATTGATGTTCCAGTGTCTCCAAGTTTGTAGTCTATGGGAACTTGAATAGAATTTGTATCCTATTGTTGTGTGAAAATTGTATAAATCTTGATTATGTTGAATTGGTTCATAGTGCTTTTCAGGTCTACTATATCCTCTTACTTTTCTATCTATTCATTCTATTAATTTTTGACAGTTGATATTGAAACTCCAACTAAAAACCTGAATTTACCTACTTAAAAATTGTAATATATAGTGGAACTAGATGCAACTTTGTTCTGTATTTTCCAAGTCTCCTGTAATTGTGTTATCACACTTACATAACTTAAAAAATAAAAAAAAGAATAAACAATCACAGAACTGATAAGAGTCCATGAGAGTGAGTGAATTTCACCACTGACATGGAGACAGTGACAAATGATAGATTCAAAATATTTTCAACAAAATATCTGCTGACAAATAATACAGTGAATAACTACAGGCTTTACATACCTTATATTTTCATAAGTTTTTAAATCTGTCTAAGCCTTGTTCTGCTTCACACGTGTTTTTGCCACCATTATCTGTAATGATCATAGCAGATTCCACTTCAGCTTGTACTGATTTGTTTTCTCAGCTTCTTAGGAAACAGTCTGTTCATTCAAACTATTCACAGAGGCCTTCATTTCACAGAGGCAGTCATTTCAAACTTGGCTCTGAGTCCTTGAATAAATAAGACAAACTGAACATTATCATTAATAATACCTGTTTACTCATCCAAAGCTAAGGAAGACTACTTGAAATAATTTTCCTTGATTTTAAATTGATTATTGAAGTTGCATTTCATGCCCTCATTTCTTCTACCCCCAAACCTAACTGTAGTAAGCAAGCTAATTTTCTTAGGACACATTTTGTCAGCTGGTACAATCAAGCCAAATTTAAACTCAATATCAGTAAAACAGTTTTCCGTGCTTGGTTAACAAATGAGCCACTAAGAAATTTACTTCAGTTGCAGATTTGTTTTCATTCTTTACACTCGTGAAGAAATTCTGATGTAATGAGCTATTCAGTTTTAAATACTGCAGATGATACATTCCGTTTTTAATTTTCAATTTTTTCTGATGATTGTGCTCCTGTGGGTTGACAGTAATGTGGTTAGTCTGTTAATGTTGATGTATACTGTATTCTTTTAGCATGGCAGTAGTGTTATTGCATAATAAACACAGTGCTTTACCATCTAATTCAACAACAGAATAATTCACATTCCACTGGATTGATGTTCAGGTTGCATGTCTGCCCAGTTTTTCCCTCTGTCCCATTCTTTCTGGTTCATCCTTTACACAGATGTGGATCTTAAGGGCACCCCCTCCCAACAGTCGTCAGGTGCTTTAAACCTGTCTCAGAGCCTGCTTCCAAAAGAAACAGGAATGTGTTTCTATTGCAAGTGGAGTGGTCTGAGAAAGCAGGTGATGAGATGCAGTTTTGGAGCTGTATTACTCTTTGCTAGGCCAGTTCTGAGGCCCCTCTCACTGCCAGTAGCTGGATGCAGATAACCCTTTGCATAAAGTAGTGGTGCAGTTGTTACAGCTTTCACTGGTGGTGAATTGGGATGCTTTGCTTGTGGAAGGGAATATGCTAGGCATTTGAGAGAAACAGAGGAAATAGTTACTATGAGACAATGGCATTGGGTGGCAGTTGCTAAGCTCTACTGATGCCCTAGAAAAAAAATATAAAAAACTAGGAGTGATTAACAGGCAATTTAAAACCTGTGTAAAAGTTGGAGGGCTTCCTTGGCAGCATACAATGAAGCAACCTTTAAGACTCTAAAGGATTCTCATCATTTTCCCAATCAATTCATCAGTATTATCCCTGAAGACACCAGACTAAACCCAGAGGGTGACAGTGGACAGTGGACAGTAGTCCTCCTGCAGCCACCACACCAGCTTGGGCATCTTAGCTAGAGCAAAAGAACACAGCCTCAGGTACACTTTATGTGGACATTGCTTTGGTGAATAAGTTCTTTTCTATGCCTATGAGGAAAGTAGATCAGAAATGGTATGCATTCACATGGAACATCAATGTTATACATTTATAACTTTACTCCAGAGCTATGTTAATTTTCAGCTTCTATAGTAAGACAGCCTAAGAGATCAAGACCATTTAGACACCCTGTAAAACATCACACTGCTCTGTTACATCAGTGACATCTCACTAACTCAGTCAGATGGACAAAAGGTGGCTAGTTCAGGGAAGAAAAAGATTTTATATCAGATCCAGGCTGTAGTCCCAGCAGTACTGCTATTAGGCCATTTATGCTTCCATAGCTGGTATTCATGTTGCATCTGCATCTTGAATCACAGACCTTTATATGGTTCTGTGCTTCCGTAAGAACATGTAAGTCCAGGAAACGAGGCGTGGAAGCAGGAGGGACCTACTTTACCATCACTCTTGTGAGCTCTTGAGGAACTTCGGCTTCCAGGCCTCACAGCCCAGAGTATTTATTTACTTCCTGGAGTATTTACTTCCATTGAAGTATTTAGCTACAGATGCCACTGCATTCTGGGCACCTCGTATGCAAGGACCAGCAGGCTAGAAGCAGAGTCGTCATCCTGGCCGAGAGTGAGCCACTTGGGTGCTTCTCAGTACTCTCTTGCCCAGTTGTGACAATAAATGGACAAATGCAACTACTCTGGGCTAAGAAGGGCCAGTGGTCAGGGGCTTGGATCAGCAGGCAGGCCACTGAGCCCAGAGGAGGTGCCAGCTGAGGGCAGAGGAACTTGGCATGGCTGACGAGGAAGGAGACAGTGAGTACCAAGTGTGTTCCCCAGAGAGCTGCTGCAGCTGGGGCTGTAATTCATCCCACTAACGCTCCTCTTTTAAGTTTTCACCAGGAATCCCAGAGAAGCTGCTCCTGAAACTGGCCTGTGGGGAGGAAAGAGGTGAGGTGAGGTGAGGTGTTTTTTCAGAGACTGGAGGTTGACTGTGGAGACTGCTCCCTCCCCTCACCTTTCCCTTCCTGCCTTTTCTCTTTGGACAAACATTTCTACAACCACTCAGTAAACATGAACCAGATACCAAAAACCATTGACTGGGTCTTGCCACAAAAGCAGCTCATAACTGAGGGGGAAAGACAGATGCCCAAATATCTACAGGGGAAGTCCTCTAAGATGTTTTAGTGCACATGTTTTTCGGTGGTTGCTGACCGGCTTGTGAACATAGAACTGGCCACCACTCCATGAGCAGCTCTGGTCAGTCATCACAGACCTGGACAGTTTTCTGCCTTTTCCTTGGTTTTGGTTCTGCTCTGCCAGGAACCACCTTGTCCCCATGGACATTGTGCGCCTCTGCTGGGCACAGCTGCTGCTGATTCACTGGAGCCTGGGTGGTGCCAAAGCTGCCCCAGCGAGGGTGGAGGCAGGATGGGGGAGGGGAAGCCTTTCTTCTCTTTTGTGTTTTGCTTTGTCATGGGTGTGAAGGTGGGGAAGGAGGTTGGTTTGTGTACCAATTTTTCCACATCATTTTTAGTAAAATACTCCTTTCAGTTTTTACTTAAAGCACCCTGCCCTCTTCTTTCCATTTCCACAGGACTGTCCAATTGGGAAACTGGGCTGGGAGGCAATGCAGTGATACATGGAGTCCTAAATGGCAGCTCCTACATGCAGACTCCCAGAGGGGGTCCACAGCTCCACCCCACCATGTGGGTGCAGACGTGTTCCAAGTAGATGTAACTGGTGTTCAAGTTATGGTCATAGAGAGTAAAGAAGAGGAAAGGGTTCATTCACCCTGGAGGGTTGGAGAAGGCCTTACAGAAGAAATGCCTGTGAGCTGAATGTTTAAGGTGGCATAGGAATCTGCCAGGTGGATTGCCAAGTCCAGACAGAGGGAAGAACAAGCAAAGTATAGGGCCTGAGAATGTTTGTTGGCTCAAAGTTCTTGCTCCAGAGAATTTATATTCCCATGTAAGGAGATTAGCAAGAAATACAAAAGAATAGAAACGTGTATGCTGTTAGGTAGTGATGAATGCCAACAAGGAAAGTCAAAGGAGATGGCAGAGAGTGCAGAGGGAGGGGGACTGTTTTCTGTAGGGTGGCCAAGGTCAATCTTTTTGAAAATGTGGCTGTTGAACAGAGACCTGAATGAAGTGAGAAACAGAGCCACGTGAGGAGCATTTCAGCCAGAAGGAACAATGCGAGTGCAAATGGGAGCTGCTTGGGGTGTTCAAGGAGCAGCAGAGTGTAGGGGGGCGGGGGCATAGTGACAGGGGGCAGTGGAGAGGAGGGCTTTGAGCAGAGGACATGATTACTCTGCTGCTTGGAGAGGAGACTTCAGGAGGCATAGGTATAAACAGGAACACCAGTCATTCCTGCCATGATCCAGGGGAGAGATGATAGTGGCCTGAGGGAAGGTAGCCATGGTGGAGGAATGAAGACATGTTGGTGGAACTTGTTGGAATTTGTATATCTTTTGAAGGTAGAGCCAGTGGGATTTGTTGGTAGTCTCAACAAGGCTGGAAAGGTAGTTTGTTACAAAATAGGGGACTAAGAATTTCTGAACGTATCACTCCCCTGCTTAAAGTTCAGACTCTTTAGCAAGCCACTCATTGATTTGCTGATTCATCCAACAACTAGTGATTGAATACTTCCTATAAGACAGGCTGTGTGCAAGGTGTGAAGACACATTAATAAAAACAAGTAGGACAGACTCTGCCTTTACAGGTCTTACAGACAGATGGGTGAGACAGACAGGTAACCAGGCTGTTACAACCCATGTGACAACTGCCTCCATATACAGGGGAAGTAGTATAGGTGAAAATAGGGGCACATGGAAGAGAGATTTAATTCAGAGTTACTTGTGGTGGTGGTGGGGGGTGGGGGGAGAGAGGAAAGTCCAAGTTGAAATATCAAGAATGAATAGGTATTAATATTAAACAGTTGAAGGAATAAAGGGGAGAAGGAGGAAGAGAGTAGGGAGGTGAAGGGAATAGGGTATTGGAGGATTTGAAGGAAGTTCTGTATGGCCATGCAAGATGGAAAGAGGGTAAAAGAAGAAGGGATTAGCTCACACAAGGCTTATACTTCACATTAAGGGGGTTGCATTTTATTTTAAAAGCAATGGGGAGCCACTGAAGTGTATTCAGCAGGGGAATCCATCACTGGTTTATCCTTTTGAAAAGCCCTTTGGTTGCCTTGTGAGATGGATTGAAGGGTGGAGAAGCCTGCAAACAGGGAGAACAGTAAAGAAGCAACTGAAGCAGTGTAAACACAGACAGGGGTAGAAGAGAGTCCTGGGTGGATTTGGGAGCTGTTTGGGGGAGTGGAATCTCTAGAATTTAGTGACTGATAGGATAGAAAATGAAGGAAGGAACAAGTCAAGTGTGACCCTCAGGTTCTGGCTTGAGCCGTTGGGTGGAGATGGAAAGCTTTGTCCGAGAAACATAATACAGGCTGAGAATGAAGTCTGGATGGGAATGCCCAGTCAGTTGTGAATGTGTGGGTCTGAGGTGTTGAGAGACATTCTGAGGAGCTGCCCAGTAGCCAAGTGGATCCAAAGGTCAGGAGAGATTTAGCAGTCATGGGCACTGAAGACAAGGTGTGGTTGGGGCTGAGTAGGGAGAGAAGAGGGCTTGGGTGGGGCCGCATGTTACACCCCAATTCAAGACATTTCCCAATCTGCCTCCTTCTATAGGCAGCACACAGCAGCCTGCCCCTTGTTCTGGGATCTTCCTGTCCTGTTCCTTCCTCGTTTGGGCTCCCTGTTTGTTCCCCTTCTAGAACCCAGCTCAAACATCACCAATTCCAGGAATCATTCCTTCCGTAATATTAATGATACGTTTTCCTTCAGAGTCTGGTGAAGTCAACCTTTCACGCATCCTTTTATTATATTGCCCTGACCTGAAAAATGTGTTTAGCATATTGCAGATCTTAGCACTGATACCTGTAAACAAATGAACAGGCAGACGAATAATTAGAGCTTGAGCGGGGGACTTAGTCGAGAGGACTAGGAAGTCAGGACAGTGACGTCATAAATCTGGTGTAACTGGACACTGCACACTGGGACCGGTAGGTAGTCTGAGCTACCGTCACCCGGTCCTCCCCTGCTTTGCCCCTGCCTTTTCTTATCTAACGCAGCTCCACTTTTGTCCCACTCCCAAGTCCAGCCCCTAACTTTCCGCCCTTCCCATTGGTTGCGCGACCACCCAATCGGCGGGCAGAAACCTTAAGCTCGCGCTGTCTCGGCTCGCCTGGGGCGCCTGCTCTCGTTCCCGCGTCTCGCGAGCGTTACGGTGACTCGCGGCGCATTTGCAGTTCGGTCTGCTCTCGGCTGCCGTGAGGCGAATCGGTGCAGGCACTATGTTCCGAGCCGCGGCTCCTGGGCAGCTCCGGCGGGCGGTGAGTCCGGGCGGGGAGGGCCGAGCCCGGTGACGGTCCGGCCTTAATCTGCTGTTCCTGTGAGGGTCTGGGCGAAGGTCACCGCCATCCCCAGACCTAGCTGGCGCTCGCGCTGGCAGGCCCAGGTGGAACTGGGGCTCGGGTTCAAAGTTTTGGGGGCCTGCCCTTGCTTCCTTCCGGGTCGCCAGCTGGGGGTCGAGGTCAGAGCTCAAAGTACCGAACCTAACTCCCGCTGCCCCTCCGCGTCCTCTTCGCAGCCCTTCTCCAGCCCTCCAGCTTTCCTCTTTGCACTGCTGGGCCGCCAGGTTTTCCACCTTTGGCGGAGAGCTAGCATCTGCGTCCCCGGGGAATCTTTACCCGAGGGAGGAAAATGTCGCCCCTGGGATGCCTTGTAAAAAATAAAAAACTTGAGTTCAGCTTCGAAGGTGTCGTTTCTGAAAGAATTATACATTTTCCCTGGGCGCATTACGGCTGCTCGAATCCACTCACTGTCAAGTACAGGGGGCGAGGGGCAATGTGGTTTTGGAAACTTGGTCTGCTCTCTGGTAAATGGGACAGTGGTGAGTTTAGGTGATTGTATTGACAACTTTGGCCAATTTGCTTTTTTTAATCCAGCAGATTGTTGGTTAAGTATCTGGGGAACTGTTGGTAGCGCTAAGTTTTGATGCTTTTATTAGTTACAACTCATGAGTTTACCACATTTTTCTATTATGAGAAAGACTAATAGAAAATATGTTTTTGTCTAATGCTATGGGACACTAGTATTTGGAGATTGACCAGTTACAAGTCAAGTAACAATTTATATTGTAGATTCTGAAGGTTTTCTAATTTACACTTAGGTTAAGTGACAAGATTGGTAAACTTGGGTCAGAAACTTTCCTGTGGTTTTGTACTTTTTCTACAGTTTTTCTTGTGCACGCATATTTTCTTATATCCTGCTGGGACTTTCTCCTTGACACATAGTTAGCAATCTTTCTAGATATCTGTAGGTCCTTTTCTTGTGTATTCTTTGTTTCATTAAAAAAAAAAAAACCCACCAACCCTCCGTTCCCCCTCCTCATACACACACAGTTCAAACCCATATCCTTCAGGTCAGCCTTCAGTCTTTCTCCCAGATATTTTCCTCAGCGGATCCAGACATAAACAAGTTAAAGGCATCGATTTGGAAAAAGTTCCAGGTATCGAAGTGACACTCTTATTGTATACAGTAATGAGAAGGTAGTTTTGTGGGCAGGTTAGAAGTCTGGCCTGAGAGAAATAGTTGTGTAGGGGGCACTTGAGACTCAGTTATTTTATAGTTATTGACTCAGTTATTTGACTTCCCTGGTAGTTCAGATGGTAAGGAGTCTGCCTGCAATGCAGGAGACCTGGGTTCTATCCCTGGATCAGTAAGATCCCCTGGAGAAGGAAATGGCAACCCACTCCTCTTGCCTGGAGGATCCCATGGACGGAGCTGGCGGGCTACAGTCCACAGGGTTACAAAGAGTCGGACACGACTGAGCAACTTCACTTCAACAGAAAAAAAAGTGGAACGACTAACTTAAGTAATCACTCTAAACACAGTTTGCCAATATACATGGACAGTATTTCCAAATTTTACTGTGGTTTGCCAAAGACTTTGACCTTTACGACTTATTTTCAGAATTTGAAGTCATGCTAAGTAAAGTAACTCCTCCAAAGTCATTGGAAACATCTGAGAGATTTGAATTTCAAGGATATAGGAAAATAGTGGGCGAAGAAGGCAATGGTACCCAGTCCAGTACTCTTGCCTGGAAAATCCCATGGATTGAGGAGCCTGGTGGGCTGCAGTCCATGGGTCGCGAGGAGTCGGACACGACTGAGAGACTTCACTTTCACTTTTCACTTTTCTGCATTGGAGAAGGAAATGGCAACCCACTCCAGTGTTCTTGCCTGGAGAATCCCAGGGACGGGGGAGCCTGGTGGCTGCCGTCTATGGGGTCACACAGTCGGACACGACTGAAGTGACTTAGAAGCAGCAGCAGCAGGAATATAGCAGGAACACTTCTAGAATGAATACATAAATACACATACATATTTAGCTTTAAAAATTTAGAAATTTCAGAAAAGTTTCAAGAACAGCACAAAGAAATCTCAAAACCCTTTTCTGAATTTCACCAGCTGTTAACAGTTTGGCACATTGGCTTTATTTCTCTTCATATATACATCCTGTTATTTTTCTGAACCATTTGAGATTATATTGCAGACATGCCCTTTACTCCTAAAACTTTTAGTGTATTTTCTATGAACAAGGAGTATGTACCTTTCATAACTACAGTTCAGTTCAGTTGCTCAGTGGTGTCTGATTCTT
Source organism: Bos mutus (assembly GCF_027580195.1). Classification (NCBI taxonomy): domain Eukaryota; kingdom Metazoa; phylum Chordata; class Mammalia; order Artiodactyla; family Bovidae; genus Bos; species Bos mutus. Next base: position 30,820,956 of record NC_091637.1, on the reverse strand, counting down.
TGCAACCCCATGGACTGCAGCACACCAGGCCTCCCTGTCCATCATCAACTCCGGGAGTATACTCAAACTCATGTCGGTGATGCCATTCAACCATCTCATCCTCTGTCGTCCCCTTCTCCTCATGCCTTCAATCTTTCCCAGCATCAGGGTCTTTTCCAGTGAGTCAGTTCTTCACATCAGGTGGCCAAAGTATTGGGAGTTTCAGCTTCAACATCAGTCCTTCCAGTGAATATTCAGGACTGATCTCCTTTAGGATAGACTGGTTGGATCTCCTCACTGTTCAAAGGATTCTCAAAAGAGTCTTCTCCAACACCACAGTTCAAAAGCATCAATTCTTTGGCACAGTATAATTGGCAAAATCAGCAAGTTTAACAATGATACAATACTATGCATTATCTGGTCTACAGGTATTATTCATGTATTACCAGTTATCTTGTTAATCATTTGTAGCAGTATTTTTTTGTATTGTTTTTTAAATTGAAGTATAATTGATTTACAGTGTTATGTTAATTTCTGCTGTATAGCAAAGTGATTCAGTTATACATATATATACATTCTTTTTTATATTCTTTTCCATTATGGTTTATCTTAGGATATTAACTATAGTTCCCTGATACTCAGCAGTAGGACCTTAGGGTTTATTCATTTCTGTATGTACCAGTTTGCTTCTGTAGCATATTTCTTACTCTAGTCTAGGATAGTCCAGAATCAGGCCTTGCAATTTAGTTCTCATGTGTCTTCAGTCTTTGTTAGAAAGCTCCTCAGCCTTTCTTTGGCTTTGATGACAGTGGCATTTTTGAAGGCGCCAGGCCTTCTATTTTGTTGACTGTCTCCCATTTACATTTGTCCAGTGTTTCCTCTGGTTAGTTTTAGGTTATGTATTTTTGGCAGGAGTTTTACAGAAGTGGTATTGTGTTCTCAGTGGATCATACTGGGAGGCTCATAATGTTGGTTTATTCCATTGTTGGTGGTATTAATTACTTGGCTAAAATGTTATTCAGCAGGTTTCTCCACTGTCAAATTACTACTCCTCCCTTTGTGATTTTTAACTAATTTATGGGGATATACATTGAGACTATAACTCTTCTGTTTCTCATCAGCCTTTCACTCACTAGTCTTATCTGGTGATGCTTCTTGCCTGAGAAATGATTACTGTGATATAAAATGGTGATTTTTCTAATTCCATCGTTCCTCCTACATTTGTTAGTCTTGTATTATTATTTATGAACTCAAGAAACCGTGCTTCATTCAGTAAGTTATAATCCGTTCAGTTCAGTCACTCAGTTGTGTCCGACTCTTTGTGACCCCATGAATTGCAGCACACCAGGCCTCCCTGTCCATCACCAACTCCCGAAGTTCACCCAAACTCACGTCCATCGAGTGGGTGATGCCATCCAGCCATCTCATCCTCTGTCGTCTCCTTCTCCTCCTGCCCTCAATCCTTCCCAACATCAGAGTCTTTTCCAGTGAGTCAACTCTTCGCATGAGGTGGCCAAAGTACTGGAGTTTCAGTTTTAGCATCATTCCTTCCAGAGAACACCCAGGACTGATCTCCTTTAGAATGGACTGGTTGGATCTCCTTGCAGTCCAAGGGACCCTCAAGAGTCTTCTCCAACACCACAGGTCAAAAGCATCAATTCTTCAGCACTCAGCCTTCTTCATAGTCCAACTCTCACATCCACACATGACCACTGGAAAAACCATAGCCTTGACTAGACGAACCTTTGTTGGCAAAGTAATGTCTCTGCTTTTGAATATGCTGTCTAGGTTGGTCATAACTTTCCTTCCAAGGAGTAAGCGTCTTTTAATTTCATGGCTGCAATCACCATCTGCTGTGATTTTGGAGCCCAGAAAAATAAAGTCAGCCACTGTTTCCACTGTTTCCCCATCTATTTCCCATAATCCATTACTACTGTTAAATGTTTTGGTGGTCAAGTTTTGCCAGATTTCTGAAGTGCAAGTCCCTTCAATCTGGCCTGTTTACTTACACTTATGATACTCTAAAGTCAAAATGGCTTATCTGACTCCATACTCTAGAAATTTAAAAAAATTTTTCTGTAGTTAACTGAATAAATTTAGAAAGATACATTTCTACAAAGTCATATTTTTAACAATAGATTAATCTACTAAAAGATTTAAAAGATTAAGATGTTAACATGACAAGGTGAATATAGCTAACACTGCTGCTGCTGCTGCTAAGTCACTTCAGTCGTGTCCGACTCTGTGCGACCCCATAGACGGCAGCCCACTAGGCTCCTTTGTCCCTGGGATTCTCCAGGCAAGAATACTGGAATGGGTTGCCATTTCCTTCTCCAGTGCATGAAAGTGAAAAGTGAAAGTGAAGTCGCTCAGTCATGCCCGACTCTTAGTGACCCCATGGTCTGGAGCCCACCAGGGTCCTCCGTCCATGGGATTTTTCCAGGCAAGAGTACTGGAGTGGGGTGCCATTGCCTTCTCCGATAGCTAACACTACTAAACTATATATTTAAAATTGGCTGAGATGGTAAATTTTATATTTGTTTTTCATCACAGTCAGTGAAAAAAGAAAAGAAATACCTTAAGCTGTTAGAATGTAAGTTAAATGACTCACGTTTGGTATGTAAGTTATGTTTCCATTTTGGCTTATCTGTGGCCTTGAGCAAAGTCCTTCATCTTTGGGGAGGGCTCCTCAGTGTTACTTGTTAATGAAAGTGTTTTCTATCCAAAACAAAGAGCTGAGGAGCACACTAAGAGGAAAATAGGTAGTTAATGTTCTTGCAAGAATATTAATCTGAATTATTAGTATTATTTTATTCATTTGCATTTAAGATTGATTTGTCGACTAGTAAGATACCAAAGGGACTGCCCTGGAGGCTCATTTGGTAAAGAATCTGCCCGCAATGTGGATCTGGGTTCCATCCCTGGGTCGGAAAGATTCCCCTGGAGAAAGGAATGGCTACCTGCTCCAATATTCTTGTCTGGGAAACTCCATGGACAGAGGAGCCTGGTGAGCTACAGTCCATAGGGGTCGCAAAGAGTCGGACACGACTGAACGACTTATACTTTCAAGATACCAAAGAGATATTTTACACGGAGAGTACAGCAACACTTTCAAGGTTATTTGAATCTGCCTATTACTGTATTCGTTCCCAGACAGGAAGACATATCTATTATGATTCAGAAGCTATGAAACTGGCATGAAGGAACATGACATTTTTCAGAGTCCATGGTTTATCATTGATGAATGAGATTGAACTCTGTAATTCACATGCAGATTTTAATTTCTTTTGAAGGAAGAGAGAAAGCCAACTTTGATGTGGTACTGAAAGATTTATTGCATGAGGTGAATTAAATAAAATTATGCTGCTGCCAACATGTCTACTTTAAGCGTCTTGTCTGTTTTTAAAGAGAAGTAAATTGACTGTTTTTAATAATATAGTCAATGTCATATGACATTTCTAGTCATGATTAAAAGCTACCGTATTTTATTACTAAAGAGGTTAAAGTAATTTAAAGTTCAGAAATGTAATATACATGTTTAAATTACAAAAGTTACATTAAAATAGGGATGGGTAACTAATTATATATTATTTGTCTTTTTCAGTAGAAGTTGAAAGATTTTATAGTTTGTACCTGCTTTTTAATTTTTGAGTTAAACAAAAAGACCTCTGCCTATTTACCATAATCCCATTTAGTTTTCAAAGGTGGTGGGGGAGGTAGATTATGTTTATTCTTACTACTTTATGTTTTGAGTAGGTTTGTAAGGGTAAAGTAGGGAGTTAGGGTCCCAACTCTTTTTCTTCCAACTCCTGTTGTAGTTCACTACAAGAACATACAGTTAAACGGGCTTCCCAGGCTCAACAGTAAAGAATCTGGCTGCAATGCGGGGACATGAGTTCAATCCCTGGGTCGGGAAAATTCCCTGGAGAAGGAAATGGCAACCCACTCCAGCATTCTTGCTGGGATAATCCCATGGAGAGAGGAGCCTGGCAGGTTAGAGTCCATGGGGTTGCAAAAGAGTTGTACATGACTTTTTATCAGCAACAGTGATCCTTGGTTGCTCCTGAAAGAACAGAAAAACAAGCAGGATCAAAACTGTTAAGGCTGAATAAGAGGACGAAAGTGTGCTCATTGAACTTTAGCTATCCAAGGTTGATGGTGACTTTGAAGAGATTGGATTCAGTGTTGAGTGGAAGTGAAAGCCAGTTTGCTGTGAGTAAAGGTTCAGAAGTGAGGTGAGGCAGCAGAGTTTGTGTGTAAGGACTTTGTTTTCAAGAAGTCTAGCCTTGAAAGGGTGGGGAGATGATAACCTCTTTAAGCCCTATCCTTGAAGGGTACTGTCTCATAAAGGCCAGTCAGCTTAATAAGGGTATGAGCTGGTATGTAAAAGAAAACTTCACTTTACTACTTGGAACTAAGTCTAGTCAGTAAGTTCAGATAAGTTCCCTAAAAATATGATGGAGTGGGAAGACTTCCCTGGTGGTTCAGTGGTTACGAATCCGCCTGCCAGTGCAAGGGACACTGGTTTGGTCCCTGGTCTGGGAGGATCCGGTATGCCACAGGGCAGCTGAGCCTGTGCGCTCTAGAGCCCATGCTACAGAAGAGAAGCCAGGACAATGAGAAGCCTGCACACTGCAACAAAGTTTCCGCTGCTCCCCACAGCTAGAGAAAGCGCGCACAGCAGCAAAGACCCAGCACAGCCAAAAATCAGTTAAAAAAAAAAGTATGATAGGGTATCTCTAGTGATTTAGCACGTTTGTGTACTGTTCTTGGTAGACACACATATTAAAGTACTTAGATAATTAAATTATCAATGACAGAAAAATGGTTGCTTTTTAGCTTTTGATCATTTTGGAGGAAACTTCTTAGTTACTAAACATTCACAGAATGCCCACTATGTATCAAACTCAAAGATAGATACTGAGTTCACAATGGAGAGTGAGACAGACCTGCTGCTGCTGCTAAGTCGATTCAGTCGTGTCCGACTCTGTGCGACCCCATAGACGGCAGCCCGCCAGGCTCCCCCGTCCCTGGGATTCTCCAGGCAAGAACACTGGAGTGGGTTGCCATTTCCTTCTCCAATGCATGAAAGTGAAAAGTGAAAGTGAAGTTGTTCAGTTGTGTCCGATTCATTGAGACCCCATGGACCACAGCCTACCAGGCTCCTCCATCCATGGGATTCTCCAGGCAAGAGTACTGGAGTGGGTCACCATTGCCTTCTCCTGAGACAGACCTAGTCCCTGCCCAGTGCCTTGCAAACAGACTGGGAAGACAGACATTGAACACATTATCTTAAGAGTGATCATGAAAGGTGTATAGGGTCTTTGGGGAATATGTACTGGGGGAGAGAATTAATCTAGTTAGGGAGCTGGAGAAACCTGTGAAATTACTTTGTGAACTAAGGTGAACTACAACTGTTGTTAGTGGGTAATGAAGTAATAGTAAGGGTAAAGGATTTTCTTTAGGTAACAAGGTCACCTCATTTTTGAGTTTTGTCTGTCTTAACTCACCTGTTTACCTTTGTTTTAATTTAGTACGTACTGTATGTGCTCTTTTTTTTTTTAAGAAAATTTTAAAAGTATGTCAAAGTCTTTATTGAATTTGTTACAATACTGTTTCTGTTTTATGTTATGTTTTTTGGCCTCAAGGCATGTGGGATCTTAGTCCCCTGACCAGGGATCCAGTCTGCACCCCCTGAATCTTAACCACTGAACCACCGGGGAGCTCTCTTATATGATACATATCTTGCCTTTTAAACATGGTATTATTTCCAGGATTGAATTTGAAACAGAAATAAAAGTGCATTAGTCATGTTAGTTTGATTATTCAAAAAAAAGCCCCAAATAAAAGCGCATCTAAAGTCTGCAGCCCCCTTGCTTCAATTCTGGGCGAGTGTGATGGGCCATCCTAGTTCTGGGGCTCCCTTGTGAGATCAGCTGAGAGCTCTTTAGTGGCTGCATTGCAGAATTGCAGTTCAGCTGCTTCCGCTGCCCGCTTATATTTCCTTGATGCCTCATGGGGAGCCAAGAGTGATCCCCAATAAACTTCTTCCACACACACGCACACACAAAAAGGTTGATGAGAAAACGGATGGTGGTACCAGTCTGCATTAATTAATTTAAGTAGCAGTGTTTTGAAGAGATTGAGATTCTTTTCTGAGCAGCTACCTTATTGCGTATTTCAACAGTTATCTTTAAATGTTGAAGATTTGGCTTCTTTTTTTCCTCATAAACAAAGAGGGCCCTAAAGTCTGCAGATGCAGTGGATCACAAGGTAATAAAACAACTTGCATTTAAAAACCCTTTCAGTAATGGGACCTGTACTTTTAGAATCTTTTTGTGATATGCTACACCACTTGTATTTAAAATAGGATTTTAGTGTTGTGGGATTTTTAGAACTGGAAAAGAGGCCTTTGAAGTCATCTTTTTGACCAGTTCTATTATTTTTAGCAGGAGAATATTTGCTAGGTGAAATATTACAGGAATGATCCATATATAAAACAGCTAAAAATGGTAATGCTTGGAGAACTGTTAATTACAAACCTCAGATCTGAGTCCAGCTACCTGTCTGTAGCCATTAAGTTCCAGTTCCTCCATATGTAAACTCAAGGTAGTAATAGTACCACATCATAAAGGATTTTTGAGTTTTAAATACAATTTAATCTTAGTAGAGGGCTTTGATCCCTGGATTGGGAAGATCCCCTGGAGAAGGGAACAGCTACCCACTCTGGTATTCTTGCCTGGAGAATTCTTTAGACAGAGGAGCCTGGCAGGCTATAGCCCATGGGGTCGCAAAGAGTCAGACACGACTAAGCAACTTTTGCTTTCCTTTCTTTTTCAGGGGGCTCATAATATTAGTTTGGTTAATTTGGGTAAAGCAAAGTGAGGGACCATTCTGGCAGCCCTGCCTGCCTGGTGCTCACTTTATTCTAGGTGCTGGTTCCAGCGGTGCCTTCCTGGATAGAGTATAGTGTGGAAACCTTCAGTTTACTTTGTCTCCCTCAATTTGAAGATGAAGCAACTGAGCTCTGGTTTAAGGAATAACATTTTAAAGGCCACAGACCAATTGCTGCTGCTGCAGGCTACACACAGCTGTTATTGCTGAATTAAGCTACATAACCATGTGTAGGTTCTGCAGCTTCTCTTGAGGCGGTATGTGAGAATAGAAGGTAGAATACTGAATTAGAAGAAACCTTAGTGAATTAAAAGAAGCCTTAATATTAAACTGTAAAGGAGTCAGTTGGTAAAGTAATGTGAAGTGTCTTAGGATATATGTAGTGTTTAGTCAAGACTGGTCACATAGATGGACCGAGTAGTTTCTTATATATTCTTTTGTTGTTGTTTATTCTTTAAAATATTTTTGAATAGCCTTTTAAGAAGAATATGCAGTGTTCCCTTGGAAGTTCTGAAAAGCTTGACAATTCCTTAGGAAACTACCCAATTTATCTTATTATAGAACTATAATTTATAGCAAATATGGGCCTTCTGCCACCAAATCCTGGATTTATTCTTTAAATGATGATGAAAAGCTCATAAATTTTATGGTAAATGATATGTGAAGCATAATCAAAAATATGGTGTCTGATATATATTGGTAATAAATAGTTTGTTACTGGCAATTCTTGTTAAATGTGATTTGAATCATAAATTATGCCATTGGATCCTAATTACACAGTTCTTTACTGGGTGCTCCTCTGATTAAAAAAGAAGTACCATGTAATTCTACAGGTGTATATCAGAAAAAACATTGTTCTAGACAATGGGGATACAAAAATGAACAGGCATGGTGTTTGCCTTCTAAGAATTTTCATGCCATCCCAGGAATTGTGAATTGCTACAACTTTTCTGGAGAACATTTTGCATCAATCAATGTTAAAAGCCTTGAAAGTGTGTCTATCTTTTGATCTAACATTCCTGGATTTTGTCATAAGAAGTGAATCTTAAGATGTGCATAAAGATTTCTAACCTTAACCATAAAAGTTCTCACCTCCTGTGAGATTTTTTTTCTAAATTATAAAAATGTAAAATCTATACAGAGACTTGATTCAGCAAAAACAGAAGTCTCCTTTTCTCCCCCTTTCTTGCTCCCTTTGAGTAAACAAAACAAGGAGGAAAAAGATAAATGTCATCCACTAATAAACAATGTATTAACTCTGTCCTCTGGCAAATTCTTCAGTGTCCTCTTCCCATCCTCATTCTGTGGCTTTGGAAGCATTTCTACCCCTGAATCTATGGCCCTCAGCTCTGGGATTGGTTCATCAAGGATCAAGGAGGCTTACAGGGCTGGGGACAAGGAATGGGTTGCAGTTGTAGAGGTAGGAAGCTTAGGGGCAAAGGGGCCCCGATCTTGTTGAAGGTTGTACAGAATCTGATTTAGTCATCTATGAAAGCAGAGTAGCTGAAGTAACCTGGCCAAGTTCCAATCTGAACTTGTAGTCTTACTGGACTAAAAGGATATCTCATCTGTTGAGGAAGAGTGCAGAGAGCTATGAGAAGGGTCATCTCTGCACTGTTTATAATCATAAAAAATTTCTGGTAACCTAAATGACTATGCAAACTAGTTGAACTGGTATGCCTAAGTATTAATTAAAAGATCAAAGTGAAGATGTTAGTTGCTCAGTAGTGCCCAACTCTTTATGATCCCATGGTCCATGGAATTCTCCAGGCAAGAATACCAGAGTGGGTTGCCATTCCCTTCTCCAGGGGATCTTCCTGACCCAGGAATTGAACCCAGGTCTCCTGCATTGCAGGCATATTCTTTACCATCTGAGCTACCAGGATATGTACAATATAGTAAACAAAAAGTATGTATTCTGTTGATTTAGTTGCATGACCAGCATTGTAGTCCTGTGCCTGGCTTCCCTTCATTTATAACCTCCTTATAAAATTCAAGCTCTGGGTACATTTTATATTAGGCTTTCTTCATTCCAACGCCAGATCAGAAGATTATTGCTGAATTCAAACCACTGAACCATGACATGTGATCATCACTGCCTGTTTTTCTCATTGCCATTTTCCACAAGGACAGTTCTCAGATTTTCTCCTTTCCTCAGGCCTGTGGTGTGCTTCCTTATCCTTTCACATGTCAGAACACCTAAACTTCCTTCCATTCTTCCTCCTGATTCTCTGTGATCTGCAGCTGCCAACATTTAGGCTGTCTTCATTAATTGGAAACTATTCTGTTTTGCAGTTGTGTGTGAACAAGTCTTATTTCCCTTGAAAACTTTGAGTGCAGGGACCATTCTTGTTCATCTTTGTGTTTCTGGTGTTTGAAATTATTTCAAATGACCATGAACTACATGTTGGTTTTTCGATAGCCCACAGTTCCTCTGGAAGGATTTTAACTGGTTCCAGGATACAGCCCCAAAGCTTTGTTGAATTTGAAAGCATATTTAAACAATTGAAACTTTAGCAAAATTGTTGTAGTGTTGTATTGTAAAGACAGATTTACATTATCAGTTATTTTGGTATTAAATTCATTTTACCTGAAGCAATAGAACTTTAGTAGTTGATTACATTATCATTATTCCTGGATATACTCTGCTCTTTAGTAGTACTGACTGCAAGTGAATGTAATTGGTAGTTGATACCTAGTTTGAGAATGTCTTCTAAGGATTTTAAATTCAGATACATAAATCAGTTTCTTGTTGAACATAGATTAGTGGGAAAGTTGTTTGGAAATAATAAAAAGATTTTCTAACAGAGAATACTAATTTGTATTTTCTATTTTTATTAGGCAGGAATATCAGTAATAGAGTGATAGATAAAAATAGCCCAGTTTTGCTATTGAGCAAGTATTTATAATACATTTATAGAACTGAGTATTGCATACACTTCTTTTTAAAGCACACCTGCTTACCAATTAGGGCAAAAAATATACTGCAACATTATTTTCCTTTTTTTTCCCCTCTTTTTAGACCTCATTGCTACGATTTCAGAGTACCCTGGTGATAGCTGAGCATGCAAATGATACCCTTGCTCCCATTACATTAAATACCATCACTGCAGCCAAACATCTTGGAGGTGAAGTGTCCTGTTTAGTAGCTGGAACCAAATGTGACAAGGTGAGAAATCTTTAAGGTCAACCATAGCAAATAAAATTGCCATCAAGAGACAGGGAAAGATGGCGACAGAGTTATAATGAGGACTGTAACCCAAACTGGGTCCTAAACCTCATTAAATGGTCAGTTTCACAACCATTACTGTGTGTGAAAAAGAAACTAAAAGATTTGCTCACTAGGCATTTTGTCTTTTGAAATGACGTGGAATACTTGATTTAGTTCCACTGGCACATCACGTGCCATCAGGTACCAAGTAGAGAGATAATATTTGAGTCCCCTTAGAGGTTAATAGCCAATCCCTTTTTAGTATTGATGAATATACTTGCTAATTGCTTTTAATTCCTGAAAGTGGTAAATCTGGAAAAAGTATCATGGGTATTAATTTTTAATTGGTGTAAGAATTCAAATGCAAGGACTTTCCCAAAACTACAGCTGGTACTAGAAGATGTTCTTTGTTTGGTTGTGGACATAAGACAATGACAGCTCTGTAAACTAACCCCTGGAAAGGAACTCTAATGAGGTTTGCAGAGTCTGTGCCTTTGGACTTGAGTGAAGTTGAAATCGTGCTGTCATTATGCTTACGCACCTGGAGCCACCTGTTGCCTCTCTCACCATACAGGATCTGCCAGTTGTGTAGCTGGGGGCTTGGACCTCAGGGGAAGAAACCCAGAAGAGAGCTTGTTACTTTTTAGACAGTTTAATTTATTTTTTATTACATGGCATTGATGCAGAGCATGTGATATAATGCAGGTTCAGTTAGTATTGTTTTGGCCAATTTCTTACATGAAATTGGTATCTTAATGTATTCAAGCAGGTGTGTGCTTATGTGGATTTCTTTACCTAAATCCTGCTAACAACTGTTGACTCTTGCATAGTTATGAAAGACAGCTAAGCTATCTTTTTGGTTGCCCTACTTTCAGATATACAAGTTCTGGATTTGATTTTTTTTACTGTGATTTTAATTAATCTAATATAACTTGGAAGATATATCATAGACAGCAAGTAACTTTTCTGTGTAGTGCCTGAAATAAGAGATGGATTTGATAGTACCATATCCCCTGCCAGTGAATACCTGATTCAGAAGAGTTGCTTTTGCACTGCCTTCTTTCTTGAGTGAATGTTGTTGGAACCTTGCCCTCCTTTGAGGGAGGGCAGAAGGCGTGGCCTTTTGTGTTTACTCATTAGTGAATCAGCATGGAGGTAAACAAGAAGACGGTAGGCCAGAATATGGTTGCCATGTTTCTGCTAAAACAGAAACCGGTCATGCTGTACTTAGAGATTTAAAAGAAGGAATTCTAATGGCTTTCGTATACAGAAAAAAATGGCTTTTCTGTATACAGAAAATCTGAGTGGTCAAAGAGCTTTCCCAGAACCCCATCCTGATTCTAAACAAGAGAAAAGAGGAATTAAAATAGAAAATAATTTGCTTCATTATAGATAAATACATGAGGATGGGCAGGAACTCAGGGGTTGACAGTGGACTGTTTCCTCTATAGTTTTCTAAGGTTCTCTATGGTTTTCTCTATGGCCCAGAATCACTGATTTTAATATCAGCAAAAATCATTATTGTCAGATAAAGTGCAGTGGCTTGCATACCAGAGTGGTTAAGTCTTGCTCTTTAGTTCTCGGAACCTTAAGTCTGAAATGTCTGAAATGTATTGGCTGTGTCATTATTATGAGTGAAAGAACCTAACCATTTCTAAAATGATGGACTTATATTTGTATTGAGCAAAAGGGAAGAGCACGATATACAATTACATTTGAATGGAGAGCGAAGTTGATTTTGGTTTATCAATTTGTACTTTTTTCAAGGCAAGACTTTTTGTTTAGGGTCAGTAGACCATAAGATCAATTGGCTTAAGATTTTCTTTGTTAAATAATTTTCTTTTATTCCTAAGAAGCCCTTTTTCTCATAAGAACAGTTTTTACAGTGGCCATTAAGATTTTATACTCTGTTGAATCTGTAATGGTGGCTCTGTTAGTATTTTTCTGTTAGATGGATAATTAAAAACTTTTATTCATAGGTGGCACAAGATCTCTGCAAAGTAGCAGGTGTAGCGAAAGTTCTGGTGGCTCAGCATGACGTGTACAAAGGCCTCCTTCCAGGTGAGCTTTTCCAGTGGGAAAAAATTAATGTCTCAATTATGCTTGAAAACTGAATATGAAAATATTATGAGATGTGTTTATCAAATGTGTTTAATTCTCAGAGGAACTGACACCATTGATTTTGGCAACTCAGAAGCAGTTTAATCACACACACATCTGTGCTGGAGCATCTGCCTTTGGAAAGGTGAGAAGATTGAGAATGTGGAATCTGATGTCACTAGTTGGAAGGGTTAGATTTCATGGTACTGAAAATGTACAACAGACTTTGTTTAGACAGCTAATTCTGGCTTTCAGAATTAAGGTAATAGTTTTGATAAAATTTATTCTTTCAAGATTTTGCTATAATTTCTGTTAAAATGCTATCTCCAGGCTTTCAGCTATGGTCATAGAGACAGCTTTGTTCTTTTGAGACTTTGTCATAATTTTTTATAATGCCACTTCCAGATTTTCAGATTTTGTCATGGGGAAAGCTCTATTTTTAAATGTATTTTTCTTAAATAACAATGTGGAACTGTCTGAATGCCATTTGAATTAGTAACCCATTATAAGACATGGATTTGCTTTGGTGACTGGTGGATATTTAGAAAGGCCAAGTTTATCTATTTGAGAGATTTGGAAAGGGCTGTGTAGTGGTTGAAGATATCCTTAGGGTGGAGAGAAGTGTGATCTGATCACATGCATTGTGGTATGTCTGAATGTGCTATGAGGTGGGTCGTGGTCTGCATGAGTTATTTACCTTCCTGAAATTTGTTTTCTGATACGTAACATGATGCAGTTTGGCCAGCTGATGTCTAAGTCTACCAGTTAGAACTATTAAAAGATGGAATGGGTTTTCTCTGTAGCAGTTGTCATTTTCCTTGGAAATGGTTAAGTCAGAGGCTTGACATCCAGCTACTGTATTTTGGGATGTTGCAGATCAGCACTGACTAAAAGATCATTGGGGACCATTCCATCTATGAGGGTTTTGTTTCGGGGTTAGATGATTCAAACAATTTCGTGAGTCTTGAGTTTCTGTGATGACAGTTCACTAAGAAAATTGTTAAGCCAAGAAAGGGTATTTGTTGTAGCTGATTCCCTAGATTTTATACTCTGGCTTTGATTGCTATATGGGTGTTTTGAGAACAAAGGTCACATAACAGTATTACAGCTGGTGCTGCAGCTTCTGAATGGATTTGGAATGAGGAAGAGTCCATCAGGTGAAGCTGAACAATTTGCTCTGTAATAGGTCTTCACGGATTGTCTTTTTAAGACACCACAGCTTTATACTGGTAATCTAGAATTTTAAAACTGTCATCTTTTTGTGCATCAAAAGAACACTGTTGGTTATTACCTCGCCTTCCCTGAAACCACGTGGTGTAGCCTGTTAGATAGTGTTGAGAGGTATCTGTTTACCGTCCATCCTTTCAGGACACTGAGACGTGTGCCTTGAAGTGCTGTGGTAAATTTTGTTTTCAAGATGTGCTAAAGTGAAACAAGGAATAGTAGAAGTACAGAAAGTATTAAATTTCAAGGAATTTAAAAAAACTCTAAAACTTTAGAAAGAAATACAGTCTGAATATCATAAAATTTGTGTGAGAATCTGCTCAGCCAGGTAATAATATTTCCAGTCATATTTCCTGAACAGTTAAAGAAGGTGCCTCAAGGAAAGAGTTACTTACTGAAGCAGGCTTTAAATGCTGACAAATTTGGTTTGTTTTAAAAGCAGGTATCTTCTAAATGTCTTATTTACCAAGTTAGAGCTATGTTTAATGGCATTTTAATTATTTTCCCAAGCCCTTTATTTCTTATAAAATCTTAATTTTTTTCTGATTGTGGATTTATAAACTATGGTACTTTTCAGTAGCTCTGTTATTATGGTTGAAAGGAAATTGCTATATAATATAGGTAACAATAGACTGAATATTAGAAAATCTTCACAGTTGGAGGATGTAGCAGGAGGAAATTTGACTTCAACTTTCAATACTTGTTGGCATCAATTTATATAGAACTGCTTATTAGATACAGGGTAGAGAGATGAGAGGAGAAGGCAATGGCACCCCACTCCAGTACTCTTGCCTGGAAAATCCCATGGACGGAGGAGCCTGGTGGGCTGCAGTCCATGGGGTCGCGAAGAGTCGGACCCGACTTCACTTTCACTTTTCACTTTCATGCATTGGAGAAGGAAATGGCAACCCACTCCAGTATTCTTGCCTGGAGAATCCCAGGGACGGGGGAGCCTGGTGGGCTGCCGTCTATGGGGTCGCACAGAGTCGGACACGACTCAAGTGACTTAGCAGTGGCAGCAGCAGAGAGATGAGAAGTGGAGACACACAGCTTCTGCTCTCAGGGTGCTTATAAACTTAGTTGAAGGTTATATAAGATGTATATTAAAACTTTTAAGACAAAATACATATTATTGAATTGTACATGCATGTGAGAGGATGCAGAATAAAGGAGTGATTAGAGGATGGTCCTGAGAGAATTCTTAGAGGAACAGAGAGGATTTGGGGATGGAATGAGGAGAGGAACTTGAGTGCTGTTACAATGAAAGTTCACCTGCTAGAGTTGGTTTCATGTACTGAGTTTAGGAGATGCCATAGAGTAAGCTGTGTGTAGAAAGCAGCGGGGATTTACCCTTTCTATTCGTGTGATAAAAGCAACACTTCACTTTTAAAATTACACTTAGATGATCTCATCATCTAAGAGAACCTTTGCATCTAGAAAGTATGCATATTCATTCTTCACTAACTGATTCTGTTTTAGAGCCCAAGAAATTTGGATAAAAGCACAGAGGTTCTCTTCCTCTTACTGTGAGGTGAAGTAACTAAGCCCTGGGGTTAGTGGGGCTTGCCCAGTGATCCCTGCTAGTGGGAGCACAGTCACCACATGTGTCTATTCCAGAGATGTTATATGTATATGCAGAGAAAGCATATACGTGTGTGTGTGTATATAGAGAGAGAGAGAGAGAAAGAGAGAGAGAAAGGTTGTACTTTACTTTTCTCATTTTTAAAATTATATGGATTTACTACAATTTGTAAACCTATGCCCTATTGATGGACACTTTGGTTAGTTTTTGTTTTTTTAAATGCAACATCACTTTTTAAAAAGGTGAACATGTCTGATTTGGAATTTTTTCTTTCATGTACATTAAGTAAACATATAAAGATGTTCTTTTTTAGTATTTGAGAATTTTACTACTCTAAATATTTTTCTATCATATCTAGATTCAGTAATCTATAACTGTCACACTTTGTAAATGATGATCATTAAAGCAAATGTCATGTCTCATAATTCAACGTACTGAGTTAAGGTAGTTTATTGCTATAAACTCATAAAACTCTTAATGTAGTTAGAGTAATGATCGACTCTTACTTATGTTCAAAGACTATCCAAAAAGTTGTGCTTGAAGCTGTCGTGTATCTAAAGATGCACGTGAAATATAAAATATTCAAAATAAAATTTCTATAGAATTTGCTTTTAGAGAATGTTATTGCTAATATTTTATAGCCATCCATCAGCATGTATGTGTGTAACTCACTACTTATTTTGCTTTTAGAACCTTTTGCCCAGAATAGCAGCCAAACTTGATGTTGCCCCTATTTCTGACATCATTGCAATCAAATCACCTGACACATTTGTGAGAACCATTTATGCAGGTGAGTACCCAAGGAAAACAGTTAATCAGTATATTAAATTTTTGAAAATTCTAAAAGCAGAAATTAATATTGAAGATAGGATTTTGAAGCATGGATCATCCTAAAGCTTCCTGAAGAAAATCTTAGTGTTAGATCTATCTTAGTGTTAGAATTGCTGTTGGACCGTGATAGAACATTCTCTCTGATAGAGTTAAAACACACTTTTTTCCTTCCTGGTTATTCCATGTACAGAGTGAGATTTTTCCAGTGATCAATAAAAATTAGGTTTCTTTTTCAGTGTATTTTGCAAGTGGCGCTTGAAAAAGAAAACTTTCTGTTTTTTTAAAAATAATTTCAGTCTTCTTTGCTGCTTCTATTTCATTTCTGTCTGCATTAAGAAATGCAGTTCAGTGTCTTTTTAGTTGACTGATCTTTTGCTAAGCACACTGGTCTCTGGTGGGGCTGGAGAAGGCAATGAACTCTTTGATATTTCTGATTGAACTCAAATCAAACCTCTCATCTTTAGTAGTGTTTAAAAGGAAGTATTTGGTCATAGTTTAGGTCACTCTTAATGTAATTGCTAATCCATAAGAAATGTCTCAAATCCTTTAAAAATCTGGGTGCATCACACTTGCCATCCTTTATGCCCCTACCTTGTTTTCATTTATTTTCTTCCCTTAGCAGGCATGGTAGCTTTGTCTTTATTAAGTTATTGCAGCTCATGTTGTTAAGTTACTGATCATGTTGTTTTGGAGAAGAAAGCTTTTGTTTATATTCCTTTTAGGAAGAATGTACCTGGTTAGTGTGACAGCCTTTTCCAGTTCGTTTCTTCCCTGCAGGTCAGCACTTGTTCTATTTTTAAAGACATCCAAAGTTACCTAGAGTGCCACTGACACGTTTCTTCAATGTTACAGTCCTTTCCCTATATTTAGTAAAGGTAGAAAAAACCTAACTGGTCTCTAGTTATTTTTTCCTTATCTTTGTGAAGTAAATTCTGAACCTCAGAGGAATACTTGGGGGATTTTTTGCCTTTCATGGTTGTTTTTAAAAATAAATATGTATTTCAGGAAATGCTATATGTACAGTGAAGTGTGATGAGAAAGTGAAGGTATTTTCTGTCCGAGGAACATCTTTTGAAGCTGCAGCAACAAGTGGAGGTAGTGCCAGTTCAGAAAAGGGTGAGTGTTCATTTGTATTTGTTTTGGTTTCTTATTTTTGGTTCAGACATTATATTAGAATAAGAGATTGCTTCTAGTTAAATCTCTAATGCAGGGTGTTTGAGAGCTCCATCTAAATAAATGATATTCCCAAGTTTATCCAAAAGTACGAAATATTTATATTATTTTTTTGTACTGTGATAGTTTGGTATATATCAAAGGGGTAGGGGTGGGGTGCATTAAGATTAATTTGTTATATTGATGTGAGGATTTTTTACTCTCCTCTCATTGTTTATTATAAAAGAGCTTCAATATAATGGAAGACTAATAATAGTAAATTTATGGAAGATGTTAACACTTTAATATATATAGTATCTTATTAAACCCCATAGAGAAAGGGTTTTTTCAGTCTTATAGGTAGACTCAGAGAATTAAATGACTTTTCAAAAGTCATATAGCTAATACGGTGAAGGCTGGAATCCAGTCCCTTTAAGTCTTTCCGAAAATCAGAGAGAATGAAATTAGTAGCAAAAAATAAAAAAATCACACTAACAAAATTAAATTTCCTGTTATTAATTCTTTGTGTATTTCTCTTAAAAATTTATTTTTACTATAGTACTTGAACTCATACTGTTTGCTTTGTTATATGTATCAATACACACAGCATCAAGCACTTCCCCAGTAGGAATATCAGAATGGCTTGACCAGAAATTAACAAAAAGTGATCGGCCAGAGCTCACAGGTGCCAAAGTGGTGGTGTCTGGTGGTGAGTCGAATATTGTAATTTTAAAAAATGATGTAAACTTGAAATACTTTGCTTTTATTAATACTTAATTTTAATGGAGCACAGGTGTTTTTTCAAATGTAAGAACTAAGTTGTGAGTATTAGTCCCATTAGGAAAATGAAATCTTGAGTTTAATGGTTTGGACTTGTGTTGCAAATCTGTTTCATTGGCACCAGGGGGAGCATGGTACAAATCTCAACTCCATAGCTTTGCAACTTGGTGTCTTTGTCATTTTGACCAACTCCTGTGTTATTCTGAAGAGTATGGTTAACTTCTGAAGCAAAGAAAGGACTGATTGGAATCTCAAGGCTGTGTTGTGCGACCCTTTGCTCTATTTTAAAAGTCTTGCAACGCAGTCCAAGTCTCTATGGATAACTTGAAGTTTTTTCACATTTAATATGAAAACTGTTAATATTGCATAAGACTTGCTTCTTTTTGTATACCATGCTTCTTATTTAAAAACAAAACAAACAGAAAACCCCAAGAAACAAACAAGAAGACCCATATTTCATAGCCTGCTGACTTTTTAAAACAGTGACTGCTATGATTGAAAAATCTTTCCAAACTAAACATCAAAGGAAGTAATTAAGCTTCCAAACAACTTCTTATTGCAAGTGGCATTGAGAGGAAATAATTTATATTTCAGAAAGGTATATCTGACTAGTTTATTCACTTATTTTTTCAATAAATGTTTATTAGGTATATGTTCTCTGCCAGGCCCATTGCAAAGTGCTGGAGAAATAAAGAGGAAAAAACGGATTATTCTTGCTCTTAAGGAGTTTAAAGACTAGTGGAATGTCTTCTTTCAGTTGTTCAGTTAAGTATTGCTAAATATAGGAGTGACCAATATAGGTATGAATCTTGTATTTAAAGAGTTTTTGGAAAAAAAAAAAAAAAGTTTTTGTTCTAGTGGGGAAGACTGATTTTAAAGACTAATTATACTAGTAGTTAACCAGTTAGTTAATTACAGAATTACAGTAGTGTTGAATGCTTTATTGGAAAAGTGCAGGAGTATCATTGGAGAACTTAGGAAAGGCTTTATAGAGAAGATGGCAGTTGTATAATATGAAGATTCACTCATGTATATGAAGTTCAAAATTTTTACAGAATGGAGTTTATATTTGGTTAATTCTTTTTTTTTTTTTCCATCTTCTTAAATGAGGTCGGGGTTTGAAGAGTGGAGAGAACTTTAAGTTATTGTATGATCTGGCAGATCAACTACATGCTGCAGGTAAGTTTATTTTCCTTACTAGAAAAATATTCCCATTTCATTGGAAATATTTTTTCTTCATTATTTCATTTGTATATAAGTCACTCAAAGCTGCAGATTTTTTGCTCTCTCTCATTTTCAACTTTTCTGTCGGAAACAGTTTTTCTTAATCTCCATGTAAATGGTGTAGCCTTCAGTGAGGAAAGGTTGTCCTTGTTCATTATTATTTATATGATACTCTTACCATTTGCCAAATTTTAGTAGTTTTTTCCATTAAAAAAAATTAAATGTCCATTTCATTGCCTACTTCAGATTCAGGAATGCCCTTGTTTTTCTCTTTATTGCTGGTCCGACGTAAATCTCTCATACAAATAGAAATTAACATTTTAAAAATTTATAGGGAAGATGGATCTTGTTATTAAAAGTATATTAAGAATGGAATAATGGTTTTTGAAAAAAATGAGAACATTTAAAGTATTTTAGTTTTTAATTATACAACTATTAATGAGTGTATTCTTAATGTCTAGTTTGTTCTCCCCCTTTTGAGAGTTTCTTGTATAACTTTCTGGCTTTTATGCTTTATGTTACCTAATATATGTACCCATAGAAATAGTTATGGCTTTGTCTGAATAAAGATGTAATCTTGACTCTTTATAATCAGATGATGGTATTTGACTGAGGATATTTCATTTATTCATTCACTGAATAAATATTTATTGAGTGTCTGCTATATGGCAGGCACTATATTAGGAGCTAGGCAAAAAACAGTGAATAAAATGAGCAAAATGATTCAAAGTTCTAGAGGCCAGAAGCACGTTAAAATCAAGGTGTTGGCAGAGCCATGCTCCTACTGGGCAGTGAATATGTTTCCAGTTACCAGAGGCTGCTTTGGGCTTGTAAGGGGCCAGGAGATGGAGGAAGAGATCCTATGGATGGACAGCTCCTCTCTCCACCTAGAAACCTAGAAAGAGCAGGTTGGCAGAAGGCTAGTTTGGGGAGAGTTGGCTGGTGATCAGTTCCTGGCAACCATTTCCATGGGATAAAGGGAAGCATTTCTATTCGTAGTCCCAAAGAATGAGGAAAAGAATACCACTCATTTGTAACTTACTTGTTGACCACAGCCATGAAATTAAAAGATGCTTACTCCTTGGAAGGAAAGTTATGACCAACCTAGATAGCATATTCAAAAGCAGAGACATTATTTTGCCAACAAAGGTCCGTCTAGTCAAGGCTATGGTTTTTCCTGTGGTCATGTATGGATGTGAGAGTTGGACTGTGAAGAAGGCTGAGCGCCGAAGAATTGATGCTTTTGAACTGTGGTGTTGGAGAACATTCTTGAGAGTCCCTTGGACCGCAAGGAGATCCAACCAGTCCATTCTGAAGGAGATCAGCCCTGGGATTTCTTTGGAAGGAATGATGCTAAAGCTGAAGCTCCAGTACTTTGGCCACCTCATGCGAAGAGTTGACTCATTGGAAATGACTCTGATGCTGGGAGGGATTGGGGGCAGGAGGAGAAGGGGACGACAGAGGATGAGATGGCTGGATGGCATTGCTGACTCAATGGACATGAGTCTGGGTGAACTCCGGGAGTTGGTGATGGACAGGGAGGCCTGGCGTGCTGAGATTCATGGGGTCGCAAAGAGTCGGACACGACTGAGCAACTGATCTGATCTGATCTGATAGGAATGTGGAGTTTGAAAGTTTGGACTAGAGATAGAAATTTGGGAATCAACTGCATTTAGATGGTATTTGAAACTGTGAGACTGGATAAATTCACCAAGAGTGTAGATGTAGAAGAAGTCCTAGGACTAAGCCCTAGATGCTATAAGTTTAAGAGGTAGGGGAGAAGAGGAGAATGAAGACCAAAGACAAATGGAAAAGTAAGGCAGGAAAACCAGGATAGAGAGTGTGTTGTTCTGGAATCTAAGTGAAGTGTCTCAGTAAGGGAAAGCGTGGTCTTCTGTGTCAAATGCTGCTCGTAGGTCAGGGAAGATGAGAACTGAAAAGTGCCTCATTGATCAGCCACGTAGAGGTCATTGGTGACTTTGAACAGTTTTAGTAATGGTGGTATTGGGGGCAAAAACCTGATTGGAGTGTTTAAAAGTAGTTACATGGTTGTATTCACTTGATGATCAGCCGTCGAAGCTAATCATGAGCTGAGTTCATTTGTGATTTGTGTGCTTTTCTTGTATGTGTGTCATATTTTAATTAAAAAGTTTTTAGAAGTAGAATGGGAGGCCTGGCAATGGAGACAATGAATGCAAACGACTCTTTAGAGGCTTCTAACCATATGGTAGAGCAGAGAAATAGACAGTAGCTAGAGGGGGAGCAGGACCAACAGAGGAACTTTTTAAAGATTAGAAGATAATAGCATGCTTTATATGCCGATGGGAATGCTCCAGTTAAGAGGGAAAGGTTAATCATACATGAGATGAGAGTTATTGGAGTGATGTTCTTGAGTCGGTGGGAGAGAATATGAACACAGCTGCAAATTGATGGGTGAACTTGTTAGTTGGAGCAGGTTTCAGTTTTTTAGTGAAATTGGAAGCAGAATGTTAAAAGAATATTGAAAGTTTGAAGAGAGAGGAAAGATACAAAATTACAATATAGGACAGTCTGAGAGAAGTAAGGCCTATTTATTTAAAGTACAAAACGGTTAACATGGCTGAGTAACATTAGCATTTTTTTGCAGTCATGCTGAACAGGACAGGTATGCAAAGGGGAGAAAGATTGTTTAGTCAGTAACCAGAGATGGAGGTTTTCCACCATCTGGAAATAAGATGATATAAGAGGAGGGCAAGGAAATTGAAGGCATATGCAAAGGAGTGCTTAGAGCCATTGATAATAGAAACTGAACTGGGTAAAGAAAGAAGAGAGAACATAAGGGGAGAGAGGGACAGTGGAAAGAATTATAGCCCTCAGTGGGGTCAGAGGGTTGTTGGAGTAAGGGACTAAAAGGGGTCAGCTGGAATGGGGAGGTCACAGAGAGATTTTGGAAATCGAGATTGTTGATGGTATTGGTAATGGACAGATTGAGGATATGACCATGGGTATGGCTGAGGTAGCGTGAAGGGTAAGATGAATGGAGAATTGCTCAAAGAATTGAGGAGCCAGGATGTCAAAGTCTTCAAGAATTAAGATAAGACTAGTATTGGAGAGAGTAACAAGACCCAGAAGCTAAAAATCCTAGAGAAATGAAGGGAATTGACCTGCTGGTTAATAGATGACACAAGCAATATACGAGTGACATTATCCGATGACATGAGATTCAAAATGCAACGCTTTTAAGGAGAAAGGAGGGAAAACCTTTTGAGAGTGGCAGTGAGGGCCTGGAGTACCACCTTGAGGCCCCAGTGGTATGAGGATGCTGGCAGACAAAGCAGCATCTGCTGGAGAGGATTGGAGAGGGTAAAAAAAAAAAGAAATTTTTTTTAAATTTTTTAAAAACCATTATCAGTGAATGTCCCCAACAAATTGAATAATAGAGCTTTAAAAATGACAACTGTTTTTTTCCTTAGTTGGTGCTTCTCGTGCTGCTGTTGATGCTGGCTTTGTTCCCAATGACTTGCAAGTTGGACAGACAGGAAAAATAGTGGCACCAGTAAGTACTGCAGTAAAATATGCCATGCAAAATTCTGTGGGGATAAGAACTACATGTGTTTGTGGAACAGTCATCTCAGTGAAGTGATGATCTATTCAGTGTGCCTAAGCAGTTAGCCTTTATCCTGGTGAATGTGTCCTCACAGGCCTATGGATTTCTTGGCCTCAGTAAAATGTATAGCAGGTCTTAAATCCAGCAGTGTTTTTCAGAGTTTTTAAAGCAGTAGAATACTTTGTCAGATTTGTCACAACACTAAATATGAAATTGAGAGAAGCATCATTTTATTATATAGTTCACCTTAGCATTTATTTACCATAATGCCTATGTACTATAAAATCTGTCCATAAAACCAATGAATCTATATTAATGAACACAGACTCTCAAAATCAGGGGCTGTGAATTGACAGCTATAGTCTGACATCTTCCTGAACACCTAGTTTATTTCTGTATTATGTCTGGTTGCATGAAATTCAGTAAATTCTGTAAATTCAGGAATTCTGATTCCGTTCTGATCCGTATTAGATTATTCTTCAATTAAAACTATTCAAAACTTAGGAATATATTGGTTTCAAAGTTGAATTACTAACAATATCGAATGATTGTCACGTTTCTTAGATGATACAAGTTTTCAGTGGGTAGAATTCTTAGCCAGCTTAAATCTTTATTGTGTGGAGGAAAATGAGTTTTTAAATATATTTCAAAATGTACTTTTAATGTATTTCAAAACAAGATATTAAGTCATATCCATTAAAAAAATCTCATATCTCATCAGATGTTCATTTAAAATTTCAAAATAATAAAAAAAATTTGTCTTGTCTTTGAAGTTTGTTTTGAAGAGAGTTCAGTCTTTTGCCCATTTTAAAATTGGGTTCTCTGTCTTTGTATTGCTTCCTTATTCATTTTCTTTTGAAGAGCAGGAATTTTTATTTTTATAAGATCTAATTATTGATGGTTGTTAATGCTTTTTGTGTTATTCAGCTTATTTGAATTCAGATAAGATCTCAGAATCTAAAATAGTTAGAAAAATCATGTGACCTGTTTGCTTGTGATTTCGCATTTGTCAGGCTGTGAGAACATTTATTGAGCAGGTAAATTCGAACCTTCCCTGACATTTAATGAGGAATGGCAAAGAGGTATTTTTTGGTGGAAATCTTGTTTGTCCTAGTTTACATGAATAAATATCTTTAGATTTGAATTTATTTACCAAAGATGAAGCCCACAACCTTTCTAATCAATAATACTTCTACAGCAAAGTATGGTGGGAGACAGGCTTTTATTTACATTGACTTTTCAGGAACAATACACTTGTTTCTAAGTAGCATGGCAGAATGACAGGGAACAACCCGTGGCATCCTTACTTGTAGATAAATGTCATGCAGTCAGCTTTCTTCAACATTACTGTCATGACTGTAGGATTACTGAAAATTTTTCATAAGGAATTTAAAACATATTAAAGTCTTTGAAGACTTTCTTTAACATGAATCCTGTATTCCCTGGAGATTCTGGCTCATTAACTCTGAGTTAGACTTCAGTGTGTGTGTGTGTCTGTCTGTCTCTGTGTGTATTATTTGTCTGTGTGTAGTTGTGTATATGTTTGTGTATATTTTTCTTTTAAGACTCTTAATCTTTTTTGAGCTGATTTCAAGTTTACAGAAAACTTTGAAGTACAAAGTAAAAACCTTTATTTTTGTGGACTTTTTGAGAGTAAGTTGCTGAGATGATTCTCCATCATTTCCAAATAAGTAGGACATTCTCCTATAAAACCACAATACAGCTTTTAAAATCAGGACATCGGCACCAGTACATTAATACTATGTGATCATCAGACCCTGTTCAGGTTTTGCCAGTTGTCCCAATAATGTCCTATATGTTTTAGCAAAGGGTTGTAATTTGTAATCAAATGTTGCATATGGTTGTCATGTGTCCTTCCATCTCAAACAGTTCCTGTCTTATTTTGACTTTCATAACCTTGACACTTTTGAAAATTATAGGACAGCTATTTTGTAGAGTAGAATGTCCCTTATTTTGGGTTTATCTGTTGTCTCCTCACCGTTCTATTTAGAATATATATGCGCCTTTGACAGGAATATCCCAAAAGTGATATTTCATCCTATAAAGTGGTATACAGTTTCATTGTGTCTTATTAGGTTTTCACTTTGTTTGATTAAGGTGATATTTCTCAAACTTCTCCACTGTAAAGCTGTTTTTCCCTTTGTAATTAATAAATTTTTTATAAGGAGGTACTTTGAAATGATGTGAATATTCCAGTTCTCAAACTTTCAGTTTATTCATTTACATTTATTTTCTTATAAGCGAACATTGAATATTTATTTATAATAGGACTTATTGTCCCTATTAGGTTCAGTGGGTGAAAATCTGTTGTTATTCTTTCTGTTGATGTACAAATTGTTCCGCATTTGGCCAGTGAGAAGCCCTTCTGGGGGCTTCTGTGTCTTAACATGTTCCCATCATTCTTTGGGGCCTTACTGATAGAATAAGATGTTCTAGGCTTTTTGTACCTTTGCTATCCCAGCCCTGGCATCAGTCTTTTCTCCAGGGAATCCTGGTTCCTTTTAGTGGAAGAATAGTATGAAGCTGACATCTGAATATTACTTGTGCCTGTTGCTGTTTGGATATTGCTGTTTGGATATTGCTGTTCTTAGGACACCTCAGTGAAAAAAGTTAGGGAGTGTGTGTAGGTATGTATGTGTAGGCAGATACACAGACTTATGTATTCATAATAATACATTGCTTGGTTTTTAAATGTTAAACCACCTTGAGTTGCTGTGATAAATCCTACTTGTTCATGATATGATCATGATATAATTTTAATATATTGCCGGCTTTCATTGACTGATGCTTTGTTAAGGAGTCTGGGGTCTGTCTTTATCAAAATAATCTGTAATTTTCCTCCTCATCCCCAATATCTTTGTTCAGTTTTGGTATTGGCATTATGCTGCCTTCATGAAATGAGTTGAAAGATACTCTCTCCTGGTGTATTTTCTGAATGAGTTTGTGTAAGATTGGTTTGTGTTTGTGTCTTTCTTAAATGTTTGATAGAACTCACCACTGAAGCCATCTGAGCTTTGAGTTTTCTTTGTTGGAGCATTTGACAGTTAACTCAATTACTTTGATAGATTTAGGGCTATTCAGATTTTCTCTTTTGTTTTGAGTCTGTTTTGCTAAGTGATGTATTTAAAGGAATTGGTTCAGTTCTCTTAAGTTATCAAATATATTGGATAAAGTTGTTTATACAATCTTGCCCTGTTTCCTTTCATTGTTTGTAAAATCTGGTGTGATAGCTCCTTCTAAATTTTGCCGTTTGTGTCTTCTATTTTTTTGTTTCCCTTTCCTACATCAGTCCAGCGAGGAATTTATAATATTAAACATTTATAATGATTCAGCTTTCTAAAATAATAAGTTTATTGAGATACAATTCATTTACCATACAGTTTGTCTAAGTAACTATTTAATTCAGTGACTGTTAGTTTATTTACAGAATTGTATAAACATCGCCTGTCAGTTCTAGTACATTTTCATCATCTCCAAAAGAAATTGCACAACTGCACTCCTATTTTCTTTTCAGCTCCCCAGTCCTAGGCAATTACCAGTCTACTTTCTGTCTTTGTGAAAGTAAAAGTGGTAGTTTCTCAGTTGTGTTTGACTCTTTGTGACTCTGTGGACTGTAGCCCACCAGGCTCCTCTGTTCATGGGATTTCCCAGGCAAGAATACTGGAGTGGATTGCCATTTCCCTCTCCAGGGGATCTTCCCAACTCAGGGATAGAACGTAGGTCTCCTGCGTTGCAGGCAGATTCTTTACCCGTCTGAGCCACCAGGGAAGCTCTTTCTGTCTATATAGATTTACCTATTCTGGACATTTATGTAAGGGGAATCATAGACTAAATGGTCTTTTATGGCTTTTTTAAAAAAAATAGCATGTTTTAATTTATTCATGTTATAATATTCCTTTTTATTGCCATATAGTAATTCCATTGTACTGATATACCACATTTTATGTATCCACTCATCATCTGATGGAAATTTGGGCTGTTTACTTTTTGGCTGTTATGAATAATCCAGATAGAAATATTCATATACAGGTTTTTGTGTGGACATATGCTTTCATTTCTCTTGGATATATACACAGGAGTAGACTTGCTGGTTCATATGATAACTTTATGTTTAACCTTTTGAGGAACTGTTTTCTGGAGCGGCTACACCGAAAATGAACCAATTCTTAACTTTGTTAATTTTTCTCATTGTTTTCTTTTTACTGATTTTTGCTCTTAATTTCCTTCCTTCTGCTTACTTTAGATTTACCTTGCACTTAAGGTAGAACTTTGCTTCATTAATTTTGTATTTTGCTTTTTAAAATGTAAATGTTAAAGATATAAATTCTTCAGTATTAAAATTCATTAAATCTTATTTTATGTCCCAACAAATGCCGTATTGTGGTGACTATGCCTTGTGCACCTGACGAGAATGTATATCCTGCCATTGGACACTGCAGGAATACTCTAAAATATGGCAGCAGAGATATGTCCCAAACGAAACAGAAAATTTTGAAAACACAGGAAAAAACGGACAAAGCTTTGGTGAACTGTGGGACAACTTTAGGAGGTCTATTATGTGTGTAATTGGAGGAGAAAAACTCAGATCTCAGATGCTCAACAAATACCAAGAGTAGGAAACAGGAAGGCAACTACAGGGCATGTAACAGTCAGATTGCTTAAAGAATGATTAGAAGAAAAAATCTTTTTTTCAAAAAAGAAGTCATTTTATTTTTAGTACATTTGCTTTGGAGGGAGAGCCAATTAATTGGAAAGAGTGCATAATTTAACCAACATCAGATCGCTCTGCTGCATTCCCTGTTGAAACTTTTCTTTTTCAAAGTCTTTTCTTATTAAGGTTCTTACAGAGTATTGAGCAGAGTTCCCTGTGCTATGCAGTAGGTCCCTGGGTAATCTGTTTTAAATATATCAGTGTGTATGTGTCACTTCTAATCTGTCCCTCCCCACCACCCTCTCCCCCTGGCAACAATAAGTTTGCTCTCTTAAGTCCATGAGTCAGTTTCTGTTTTATAAATAAGTATGTTTGTACCTTTTTTTATTTTAAGATTCTGAATGTAAGTAATATCCTATGATATTTGTCTTTCTCTGCCTGCCTTACTTTACTCTTTCATATTCTTTTCCATCATAGATTATCACGGGATGTTGAATATAGTTCCCTGTGCTGTAGAATAGGACTATCCTATGATAGTTTGCATCTGCTAATCCCAGACTCTCAATCTTTCCCTCCCTCACCCCTTGTCCCTTGGCGCCACTAATCTGTTCTCTAAGTCTGTGAGTCCATTTCTGTTTCATAGATATGTTCATTTGTATGATTTTTCAGATTCCACATATAAGAAATATCACATCATAATTGTCTTTCTCTTTCTGACTTACTTTGCTTAGTATGATAATCTATCCATGTTGCTGCAAATGGTATTGTTTCATTCCTTTTAATGACCTGAGTAATATTCCATTGTGGGGCTTCCCAGGTGGGTCAGTGAGAGATGCAGGAGACACGGGTCCAATCCTTGGATTGGGAAGATTCCCTCAAGTAGAAAATGCCAACCCATTGCAGTATTCTTGCCTGGAAAATTTCATGGATAGAGGCCTGGCGGGCTGCGATCTTTGGGGTTGCAAGAGTATTGGACATGACTGAGCATGCACACAGTATTCCATTCCTTACATGTACCACATCTGCTTTATCCATTCCTCTGTTATTGGACATTAGGTTGCTCCTATGTCTTGACTATTATAAATAGTGCTGCAGTGAACATTGGGATGCCTGTATCTTTCAGAATATTGGATTCCTCCAGATATATGCTCAGGAGTGGGCTTGCTGGATCATGTGGTAGATCTAGTTTTAGTTTTTTAAAGAATGTATAGTGGCTGTACCAATGTATATTCCCATCAATAGTGTAGGAAGGTTTCCTTTTCTTTATACTCTCTCCACAATTTATTGTTTGTAGAATTTTTAATTTCTACAATGGCCATTCTGACTGGTGTGAGGTGATACCTCATTATAGTTTCAATGTGCATTTCCCTCATAATTAATGATGTTGAGCATCTTTTCCTATGCCTCTTGGCCTTCTGTGTGTCATAAATGTTAGTTTCCAGATTCACTGACTTTATAGCTTTCTCCAGTTAATGATCAGCAAGCACCTTTTATTACTTTAAGTGAAAACAAATTAGAAGACCTGAAATCTCATAATCAAGAATTGTTTTCTGGCAGACAAGCAAAGTTGTTTCATCTGTGTTTATGGTTGATATAATTATATTCAAAACCCACAAATAAGGTATATCCACTTCAATACTGATAAAAAGAAACTCTTAAAAGCAGTGAGAGAAAAGTATAAATGAACTCAATATTCCAGTCAAAAAGCAGAGATCGCTGGATGTATAAAAAGCAAGACTCAACTGTATGCTGCCTATGGGAAATACATTTAGACAGAAAAAGATATGCCATACTAATAGTAAACATGAGGAATCTGAGTTGTCTTTATTAATATCAGGTAAAGCAAACTTCAAGACAGTGAGTACTGCCAAACATAAATTGATGGGCCATAAATTGATGAAAGGATCAATTTATCAGTAAGACAGAACAGTCATGAATGTGTAAGTACCCAATAGCAGAACTTCAAAATACATGAAGCAAAATCTGACAACTAAAGTGAGGAATAAACAAATTTATTATCCTAGTTGGAGGTTTCAATACTATACCTTCTCCCAATAATTGATGGAGTACTAGACCAAAAAATCCAGTTAGGATATAAAAGATCTACATGAGGGAGAACAAGCTATCTGTAAATCACACAGCAAGTATTTTTGGTTTTATTGGCCATAGAGTGTCTGTCATAACTACTTAACTCTTCGGTTGTAGAGCAGGAGCAGCCATAGATTGTAAATAAATTAATGAGTTGTATTCCATTAAAACTTTATATACAGAAACAGGTGGCGGTCCAGGTTTGGCCTATTGACTTAGCATTTATAGGACACTGAGCCACCTTTTTTTCCTCTACTTTTATTCTAGGACTCCAGTTGCTTATATTTTAGATATCTTTATATTCTTCTGTAGATTATTTAAGTTTTGCTCATTCCTTTTCATCTTTTTTCCCTCTGCTCTTCAGACTGAATAATTTTCATTGACTTACCTTCAAGATTACTGACTCTTCTATAATTTCTGATACGCTATTAAACCCAGCTAGGAAATTTATTTTGTATTTTTTAGTTCTAGATTTTCATTTGGTTCTTTTTATAGTTTCATTTCTCTGCTGAGGTTTCTTATCTGTTCAAACATTATAGGTATCTTTCTTTACATCCTTGACCATACTTGTAATAGCTGTTTTTAAATTCTTGTGTTCTAATTCCAAGTTCTTGGTTATTTCAGGGTTGATAACCTTTGATTGTAGTTTTCACATTTTCCTGTTTCATTATGTGTGTAGTACAATGGTTCTCAACATTTTTGTCTTGGGACTCCTTTTAAAATTTGTTGAGGGCCCTCAAAGAGCTTTTGTTTATTTGGTTCATAGGCAGTGATGTGTATTGTATTAGAGATACAAACTTAGGAATTTTTAAAATGTTTATTCATTTGAGAACTTTTTAAAATGTTTATTCATTTGAAATTAATAGTTATTTTATTAATTAATTATTAATTTTTATTAGACTATAGTTACCTTCAGTTCAGTTCAGTTCAGTCTCTCAGTCGTGTCCGACTCTTTGAGACCCCATGAATCGCAGCACGCCAGGCCTCCCTGTCCATCACCAACTCCCGGAGTTCACTCAGACTCACATCCATCGAGTTGGTAATGCCATCCAGCCATCTCATCCTCTGTCGTCCCCTTCTCCTCCTGCCCCCAATCCCTCCCAGCATCAGGGTCTTTTCCAATGAGTCAACTCTTCGCATTAGGTGGTCAAGGTACTGGAGTTTCAGCTTCAGCATCAGTCCTTCCAAAGAACACCCAGGACTGATCTCCTTTAGGATGGACTGGTTGGATCTCCTTTCAGTCCAAGGGACTCTCAAGAGTCTTCTCCAACACCACAGTTCAAAAGCATCAATTCTTTGGCACTCAGCTTTCTTCACAGTCCAACTCTCACATCCATACATGACCACCGGAAAAACCATAGCATCAAGATGGATCTTTGTTGGCAAAGTAATATCTCTGCTTTTCAATATGCTATCTAGGTTAGTCATAACTTTCCTTCCAAGGAGTAAGCATCTTTTAATTTCATGGCTGCAATCACCATCTGCAGTGATTTTGGAGCCCCCAAAAATAAACTCTGACACTGTTTCCACTGTTTCCCCATCTATTTCCCATGAAGTGATGGGACTGGATGCCATGATCTTCATTTTCTGAATGTTGAGCCTTAAGCCAACTTTTTAACTCTCCTCTTTCACTTTCATCAAGAGGCTTTTTAGTTCCTCTTCACTTTCTGCCATAAGGGTGGTGTCATCTGCATATCTGAGGTTATTGATATTTCTCCCGGCAATCTTGATTCCAGCTTCTGCTTCTTCCAGCCCAGCATTTCTCATGATGTACTCTGCATTGAAGTTAAATAAGTAGGGTGACAATATACAGCCTTGACGTACTCCTTTTCCTATTTGGAACCAGTCTGTTGTTCCATGTCCAGTTCTAACTGTTGCTTTCTGACCTGCATATAGGTTTCTCAAGAGGCAGGTCAGGTGGTCTGGTATTCCCATGTCTTTCAGAATTTTCCACAGTTTATTGTGATCCACACAGTCAAAGGCTTTGGCATAGTCAATAAAGCAGAAAAGATGTTTTTCTGGAATTCTCTTGCTTTTTCCATCATCCAGCAGATGTTGGCAACTTGATCTCTGGTTCCTCTGCCTTTTCTAAAACCAGCTTGAACATCTGGAATTTCATGGTTCATGTATGGAAGTTCATGGCTTGGAGAATTTTGAGCATTACTTTACTAGTGTGTGAGATGAGTGCAATTGTGCAGTAGTTTGAGCATTCTTTGGCATTGCCTTTCTTTGGGATTGGAATGAAAACCGACCTTTTCCAGTCCTGTGGCCACTGCTGAGTTTTCCACATTTGCTGACATATTGAGTGCAGCACTTTCACAGCATCATCTTTCAGGATTTGAAATAGCTCAACTGGAATTCCATCACCTCCACTAGCTTTGTTCGTAGTGATGCTTCCTAAGGCCCACTTGACTTCACATTCCAGGATGTCTGGCTCTAGGTCAGTGATCACACCATTGTGATTATCTTGGTCGTTAAGATCTTTTTTGTACAGTTCTTCTGTGTATTCTTGCTACCTCTTCTTAATATCTACTGCTTCTATTAGGTCCGTACCATTTCTGTCCTTTATCGAGCCCCTCTTTGCATGAAGTGTTCCTTTGGTATCTCTAATTTTCTTGAAGTGATCTCTAGTCTTTCCCATTCTGTTGTTTTCCTCTATTTCTTTGCATTGATTGCTGAGGAAGGCTTTCTTATCTCTCCTTGCTATTCTTTGGAACTCTGCATTCAGATGCTTATATCTTTCCTTTTCTCCTTTGCTTTTCGCTTCTCTTCTTTTCACAGCTATTTGTAAGGCCTCCCCAGACAGCCATTTTGCTTTTTTGCATTTCTTTTCCATGGGGATGGTCTTGATCCCTGTCTCCTGTACAGTGTCATGAACCTCCATCCATAGTTCATCAGGCACTCTATCGATCAGATCTAGTCCCTTAAATCTATTTCTCACTTCCACTGTATAATCATAAGGGATTTGATTTAGGTCATACCTGAATGATCTAGTGGTTTTCCCCACTTTCTTCAATTTAAGTCTGAATTTGGTAATAAGGAGTTCATGATCTGAGCCGCAGTCAGTTCCCGGTCTTGTTTTTGCTGACTGTATAGAGCTTCTCCATCTTTGGCTGCAAAGAATATAATCAATCTAATTTCAGTGTTGACCATCTGGTGATGTCCATGTGTAGAGTCTTCTCTTGTGTTGTTGGAAGAGGGTGTTTGCTATGACCAGTGCGTTCTCTTGGCAAAACTCTATTAGCCTTTGCCCTGCTTCATTCTGTACTCCAAGGCCAAATTTGCCTGTTACTCCAGGTGTTTCTTGACTTTCTACTTTTGCATTCCAGTCCCCTATAATGAAAAGGACATCTTTTTTAGGTGTTAGTTCTAAAAGGTCTTGTAGGTCTTCATAGAACCGTTCAACTTCAGCTTCTTCAGTGTTACTGGTTGGGGCATAGGCTTGGATTACCGTGATATTGAATTGTTTGCCTTGGAAATGAACAGAGATCATTCTTTTGTTTTTGAGATTGCATCCAAGTACTGCATTTCGGACTCTTTTGTTGACCATGATGGCCACTCCATTTCTTCTAAGGGATTCCTGCCCACAGTAGTAGATATAATGGTCATCTGAGTTAAATTCACCCATTCCAGTCCATTTTAGTTTGCTGATTCCTAGAATGTTGACATTCACTCTTGCCATCTCTTGTTTGACTACTTCCAATTTGCCTTGATTCATGGACCTGACATTCCAGGTTCCTACGCAATATTGCTCTTTACAGCATCGGACCTTGCTTCTATCACCAGTTGCATCCACAACTGGGTATTGTTTTTGCTTTGGCTCCATCCCTTCATTCTTTCTGGAGTTATTTCTCCACTGATCTCCAGTAGCATATTGGGCCCCTACCGACCCGGGGAGTTCCCTTTCAGTATCCTATCATTTTGCCTTTTCATACTATTCATGGGGTTCTCAAGGCAAGAATACTGAAGTGGTTTGCCATTCCCTTCTCCAGTGGACCACATTCTTTCAGACCTCTCCACATGACCCGTCTGTCTTGGGTGGCCCCACATGGCATGGCTTACTTTCATTGAGTTAGACAAGGCTGTGGTCTGTGTGATCAGATTGACTAGCTTTCTGTGATTATGGTTTCAGTGTGTCTGCCCTCTGATGCCCTCTCGCAACACCTACCTTCTTACTTGGGTTTCTCTTACGTTGGACATGGGGTATCTCTTCACAGCTGCTCCAGCAAAGTGCAGCTGCTGCTTCTTACCTTGGACGAGGGGTATCTCCTCACAGCCATGCTTCCTGACCTTGAACGTGGAGTAGCTCCTCTCGGCCCTCCTGTCCCCGCGCAGCCGCAGCTCCCTGGAGGTGGGGTTGCTCCTCTCTGCTACCTCCTCTGACCTCGGGCGCTCCTCTTGGCCGCCTCCCTGACCTCAGGCCTGTGGTAGCTCCTCTTGGCTTCCACCCCTGACCTCGGACGTGGGGTAGCTCTTCTCGGCAGCTGCCCCTGACCTCGGACGTGGGGTAGCTCCTCTTTAAATTCTATTATGTATTTCTGATATGGTGCCTCCAGGTTTTTTAATCTTTCAAGATAACCTTAATTATTCAAGGTCTTTTTTGATTCCATATACATTTTAGGATTGTTTGCTTTATTTCTGTGAAAAATGCTGTTGGAGTTTTGTTAGGAATTGCGTTTTATGTGTACATTGCTTTGGGCAGTATGGATGTTTTAACAATATTAATTCTTTTAATCTATGAGCACAGAGTATCTTTCCATTTTTTGTATCTTCATCATTTTCTTTCATCAGTGTCATAGATTTCCATGTACAAGTCTTTTACCTCCTTATGTTAAATACACCCCTAGGTATTTTATTCTTTTTGATGCAATTGTAAATGGGGTAGTTTTCTTAATTTTACTTTCTGATAGTTTGTTGTTAGTGTATAAAAACACGTTTCTGTATGTTGATTTTGTATCTTGCAACTTTACTGAATTCACCTATTAGTACTAACAATTTTTTGGTGGTATCTTTACGGTTTTCTCTATATAATAATACCATGTTGCCTGCAATTAGAGACAGTTTTCCTTCTTCCATTCCAAGGAATGCCTTTGGATGCCTTCTATTTCTTTTTCTTGCCTAATTGTACTGGTGTGGACTTTTAACACTATGTCAAATGAGAGTGATGAGAGAGTACATCCTTGTCTTGTCCCTAATCTTAGAAGAAAAACTTTCAACTTTTCATTGTTGAGTATGATGTTACCTGTGGGGTTGTCATATGTAACCTTTATTATAAAGGTTAAGTGAAGTGAAAGTCACTCAATCATATCTGACTGTTTGCAACCCCATGGACTATACAGTCCATGGAATTCTGGAATACTGGAGTGGATTGCCTATCCCTTCTCCAGGGGATCTTCCCAACCCAGGGATCAAACCCAGGTCTTCCTCATTGCAGGCAGATTCTTTATGAGCTGAGCCACAAGGGAGGCCCTATGATAAAGGTATATTCCGTCTATACCCACTTTGTTGACTGTGTGTTCTTTATTCTATTTTTAGTCAATTTTGTTTGTGAGATTCATTCATTTAAAGAAGGTAGCAGTTTTCATTTGTGTTTCATTAATGTATGGCATTCTATTTTATAAATATATCATACTTCCACCATTTTTCCATTAATGGATGTTTATTTAGGTGGTCTATAATTTCTTGCTATTACAAGTAATGTTGCTGTGAAAATTCTTAAAAAATGTTTCCTTGTATGTTCGTGTTTCCCTAGAGAAGTATGCATAAGAGTGAAATTGCTTAATTATGTATAGTAAATGTCTGGCTTTACCAGATATTGACATACTGCTTCTCAACAGCTTATAAAATTTACCTTCATTCTCATCCTTGCTGTATTTTGGTATTTTCAGTTTTTTTTTTTTTTTAACATCTTTTGCAGTTGTAGAGGTAGATGATGGTTCCAAAGATAGATAATGGTGGTGATTACACAACAAGGCAAACATACTTAATGCCACAGAACACTTACCAATGATTAAAATGGTAAATTTTATGTTAGGTATATTTTACTACAATTTTTTAAAAGCTTTGCTAGTCTAATGGGCATGAAATCTCACTGTGCTTTTAAATTTGCTTTTCCCTGATTACGAGTAAGGAATCTTTCATTCATGGTTTTTTCCCCCCTCTGAATTTCTCGTTCATATCTTTTTTGCCTATTTTTTGCCTATCTTCTTAACAATTTTGGGAGTTCTTTTATGTATTCTGAATATTAATCTTTTGTTGGTTATGTGTGTTACATATATTTTCTCTCAGTTATGACTGTCTTTGTTTTCTGAATCTTTTTTTTTTTTTTAATAAACAGGAGCTTTTAATTTTAATGTGGTTGAACGTTTTTTCCTTTTTGATATATACTTCTTTTGGTGTTTTATTTAAAGGGATCTCTGCTAAGAGAAAGTCTTAACAATATTAACCTGTATTTTTTTTCTTAAAAGTTTTATTAAAGTTTTGCTTTTCATATTTCCCGCTCAGTTAATATACTTGATTTAATTGTTTGTTTGGTATGAAGTAACTATTTAATTTTTCCTCATGTAGCTAATCGTTTATTACGCATTTTCTTCTGCTCCAGACCTTTTACACATCAAGTTTACATATACGCAGAAGTCTCTTTCTGCATTCTGTGTTTTGTCTGTCAGTTGTTTATCATTGTACCAAAACTGCTCCTAGAGCTTTGTAATAAAATTTCCTACTTGGGCAATACCCATCTCTCCCATTCTTCTCCAGAATTGTCTCAGCTATTCTTGACTCTCTGTCTTTTCCCGCAGTTTTAGAATTAATTTGTCAAGCTCCATATTTGGAATGTTGATTGACAAACATCCCTGTCTTTTATTTTCAAGGGAATTCTAGTGTTTCACCACTAGGAGTGCTCCTAAAGCAGTTTCCTACAATACACTGTGTCATATCATGTATGGTTTTATGGTTATGCTAACCATAAAAATGGTTAGCAGTCCAGACTCTGTAGCCAGGTTGCCTGAATTCAGTTCTTAGTGTTACCACTTGCTTTCTGTGTGGCCTTGGACAGATCACTTAGCTTCTCTGTACCACCGTTTTTTCAGCTGTGTAATGGCAATGGTAACAGTCTGTACTTTGTATGTAGTTCTGAAGATTTAAAGCATTAGTCTGTGTCAAACACTTAAAACTGTGCCTGGCATATAGTATGAGTACTGTGAATTAATACACTATTTATAATCGTGAATTAGTATTATAAATCTAGTTTGTTAGAGGTTTTTTTGTTTTGAAATCATGAACAGGTATTGAATTCTTTACTGTTATCTGATAATTTCATTGGATTTTATTAGGGCATTAATTAACATGTGTTGAGCTTAACAGAGTGTCAGATTTATGCTATGACTAGAATTTAATAAATATGGCTTTTTTAGCCTTGACATAGTTGGTAGTAGTTCCCATTTAACTTTTTTTCTGGATTACCTTTTAGAAGCCCCATTGATGACTTTACCTACCTCACCATTCAAACGTATAAACATACTACAGTCAAAGAGTTTCTGTTACGTCCTGCCAGAGAAGTGTGTTTTTTCACTTAGTGGAAGTAGATTACTTTGTCTGTATTTTGGTATTTTACTAACAGATTAGTGGTTCATTTATAATTCTGACTTGATGAATACTTACTCAATAAAGCAGTTTTGGGGAGAATTTACTAAGATAAGAAATTTTTTCTGAGTTCTTTTGAAGAAAATTCACTAATGTTGAAAAGTCTGTGTATGAACAAACTTTATGGGAGTTATTTGTACACAGCTGGGACTGAATTTATGGACTGCTTTTCTGACTTGCTAAAAAGCTAAAGAGTGACAACCCCTTTCATACTGCATTATCCAGCTTGGCTTTTAACTCTAAGAAAATGGTGTTCACAAATTGATGCTTTATTCCTTTGGGGTTGGTATAGAAGCATTAAATTGTACTAAAATATTCATATGTGAGTGCATTTAGCTGAAAGCAATTGATGTTCTATTCCCAAGAGGACAAAGAGAAATGCTGTATGGACCTGTAGTGCAGAAAACACCCTAAGCATGCTCCTTAAAGGTAATTACATGGCCTGGATGATCAAAGCCCTTACAGTGGAGCTTAAAGTGACAAAGGAGAAGTTGAAGAACTAACAAACTGTGGTTTGGATATATAGATAGTTTGGTTGTGCAGTAGTTAAAAACTTATTTGCTGAAAGTTAGTTGTAATTGTGTCTTTGCTTCATTTTCTTAACTAATTTTTATTAGACTGTTTTCTCTAAATATTTATTCCAAAAGAACCAGTGTCAGTCAAGTTTTCTTATCCATTACCATTTAGTATATAAAATTAATTTTTTAAGTTTTGGAGAGTCTGTTGAAGTTTTTATGTATATATTAGAACTTTTATAAAAGATTCCACTGATATAAATTGACGTGCCTTGTAGATGATCAATCTAATTTAACAGCTGGTATGAAAATCAGTAAGAGTAGACAGCAAATCTTTGTTGTAGCCATCTTGGTGTGGCAATTTGAATAAAACTGTTCTAAATTTCTATTCTTATTCTAACTGTATTTTTGGCCCTTTCATATAAAAGCTAATGTTTTTCCTCATGTATCGCTTCAGATAAGATAATCATGCACATTAATGTCAGAGAAAATAAAACACTGTACTAGAAGGAAATGTTTATTCAATGATAGTTGATCATTTAGCATATGTAATTCAATCCTCATGTTTATTTTAGAGCCAAAGATATGAGTACTAAGATCTTGTATAAAAGAACATTTTAGTATTTTAGTTTAATATATTTATATATTAATATTAACTAAAGTTAGTCTGAGAAGGAATTTGGGAAATGGATTAGGGGCAAGGGAATGCTTTCCATTTCCTTAAAGTGAAGTTATTTATATGGTCTCTAGTAAGGTTGGATGAATAGTAAATTTACTCTTATAAGCATTTCCCTTTTCTACGTTATTAGCTCTGCTCAGATTCTTAGACCTTTAAAAGGTGGTTCAAGGAGTTTTTGTGTAATTTGGGCTGAGCTCATAGAGAACTCAAGTTGCTTTTTTTCAGAACAGTTTTAGATTTACAGAAAAATGGCAAAAATAGTACAGAGAATTCCCATAAGTCTTTTACCTGGTTTCCCATATTGTTATTTTTTAATGTTATGTTGGAACTGTTTATGGGCTTCCCTGATGGCTCAGCTGGTAAAGAATCCGCCAGCAATGTGGGAGACCTGGATTCGATCCCTGGGTTGGGAAGATCCCCTGGAGAAGGAAAAGGCTACCCACTCCAGTGTTCTGGCCTGGATAATTTTGATAGTTATTAAAACAGGATTCTAGAATTAAGTGTTTTGAAGATGGAGAATTGTATAAAGGATTCTGTCAAGGAAATTACTTCCTGATGACTTTATTGTGGTAAAAATCTAATGAAATTTGCAACCATATTTAAGTGTATAATTCAGAGACATCATTTATATTCAGAATATTGTACAACCATAACCTCTGTATATACTCCAAATTTTTCATCACCCCAAAAAAGAAACTGTGTAACCATTAAGCAGTAGTTCTCCATTCCTTCCAACCTCAGGCTCTGGTAATCCCTAATCTACTTTATGTCTCTATGAGTTCACTATGCTGGATATTTTAAGAGTGAATCGTATACAATATTTGTCCTTTTGTGAGTGTCTTCTTTTAGCATATGTTCAGGTTTAATCCTTATTGTAGCATATGTCAGAATGTCATTCCTTTTTATGACTGAAAAATATTTTAATAATATTCCATGAATATTTTATTTATCTGTTGATAGATACTTTGGTCATTTTTACCTTTTGGCTATTGTGAATAATGCTGCTTTGAACATTTGCATATAATTATGTTAAGTTCCTGCTTTAAATTCTTTTGGGTGGTAAGTTAGGCCTGGGATTGCTGGGCCACATGATAAGTCTTTGTTTAGCTTTTTGAAGAGCCTCCAAACTGTTTTTCTCTAGTTACTATGTAGCTTTCATGAGCTTCTTGGCATAGAAACTATCTTTATTGTTTTAGATTAAGTAATCATCAAGAAAGGCTATGCACAAACAGTGACCTTATTTTTGGGAATGACCTTCATTTTGGGAATGAGGTAACTTGAGTGAAAAGAATAGTACTTTAAAGTCAGGTTCTATTGCCAGCTTGGTTCTTCAGGCCTCTATTTTTTTTTATCGATGACATAGATATTGTGCATAGAATTAGATATTGTGCATTGAATTGTGGTGCCGGAGAAGACTCTTGAGAGTCCCTTGGACAGCAAGGAGATCAAACCAGTCAATCCTAAAGGAAATCAGCCCTGAATATTCATTGGAAGGACGGATGCTGAAGCTGAAGCTTCAGTACTTTGGCCATCTGATGCAAATAGCTGACTCATTGGAAAAGAACCCGATGCTAGGAAAGATTGA
The DNA here is from genome assembly GCF_027580195.1 of Bos mutus. Taxonomy (NCBI): domain Eukaryota; kingdom Metazoa; phylum Chordata; class Mammalia; order Artiodactyla; family Bovidae; genus Bos; species Bos mutus. Next base: position 30,781,213 of record NC_091637.1, on the reverse strand, counting down.
GGGCAGGAGGAGAAGGGGGCGACAGAGGATAAAATGGTTGGATGGCGTCACTGACTCATTGGACATGAATTTGAGGAAACTCTGAGAGATGGCAAAGGACAAAGAAGCCTGGCGTGCTGTAGTCCATGGGGTCATATAGAGTTGGACATGAACTAGCAGCTGAACAGTAACAACAAATGCACAGATAACCTTAGAGTTTGCTTACTCTTACAAAATTCTGTATAGGTATATATAATTTAGCCGTTAGATCAATTAAACCTTACTGATGAAAAATCTTAAACTTTTTATTTGATTGCTAAAAATGCAAAGCTTTATAATATACTAATTATATTTCTAAGTAATTTGATGTTGTACACCCAAATATTTCAGTGTAATTTAATCATCTGAGTATTTTTATATTATACCTAGGAATTCCCTGGTCATCCAGTGGTGAGTACTCTGCACTTCGCTACAGGGGGCACAGGTTCGGTCTCTGGTTGGGGAACTAATCTCACAAGCTGTGGGGCATGGCCTACACACACACACACACACACACACACACACACACTTGACTGCTTTCTGCCATTCTAGGTGTCCTTGAAGAAAGTCTTCCTGCAATAGAAAATCTGTGCATTTAGTATAGAAGCTAATTACCTAAACTCAAAACATTTACATGCAAAATAGTTAAGTATTAAAAGTTATATTTTATTGTAAAAATACTCTATTAAGAAAAATTTATGTCAGATTCTATGCATCATGTAATCAAAACCTACATTTAAAAACAGTATTTAAAGACCAAGAGCTGAAATTTCACCTTTTTTGGTTTACATTTAAACTTTTGAATTCTAAATCACAATAGAGTTAGTTACTGTCCATTAAAAAAAAATCTTTTAACTTTGTATTTGAGAAACTGGGTTACTAAACTTATACTTTGAACAAAAATAATAAGGTATGTAATGAAGCAGCATGGGGTTTCCAGGTGGCTTAGTGGTAAAGAATCTACCTGCCAGTGTGGGAGACACAGGTTTGATCCCTGGGTCAGGTAGATACCCTGGAGGACTGCAACCCACTGCAGCATTCTTGCCTGGAAAATCCCATGGAGAGGTGCCTGATGGGCCATAGTCCAGAGTCCCAAAGAGTTAGACATGACTGAGTGAGTGCACAAATGCAATGAAACCTATGCTAGAAGTATAAATTACCACTTGCTTTGGTCATATTATAACTAGACTGGTCGTGAAGATGACATTTAATTGGCTTCTCTGGGGGGAAAGGTGGGCCAGTAAAAAGAATATAGAGGAACTCCGATCTGTGGATGAATTTAGGATTTTAAAACACCTTGGACTAAAAAACCCAAGCTATGTATTCTCTGCCTAATTAAGCACCGAGTCCATCTACTGAGCCGTGGAATATCTATTCATATGAGAAAGCTACAGAGGTTTCTTTTAAATGAGTTTTCTGATTTTGTTTCTAGACCTTTTCCATTAAAGTTATTGGAACCAGATATTGACTTCATCAAAAGCCAGGTGAAAGTTTTTATCCAAAGTGTTAGTTTTCTGTATAGGTTACATAAGCTAAACATCAAAGACATCAACAAACAAGAAATGGTTTCCAAGTCTTGCCTCTTCCATGAGTCGTCTTCTTGACGGCCTTGTAGCCAGTGCCTTTGTGTGAAGCATTTGTATTAGAGGCATTTCAGTTGATGTGCAACTAACTGGTCATTAGATAAATCAAAGGTTGTAGCTTATGTCCTAATTCAGGATGAGGAACTCAGAAATAAGCTATCAACTGATACATCTAGTAACATGGGGTGAAAACTAATGTTAGCTAAAATTGATACTTTTTTTTTTACATATAACCTTATGTTAGCTGTTCATCTCATCTTGTTTTAGTGATTTTTCTCCATGATAAATATATTTACTGGAGTTTTAATAAACTAGTGACTTCAGTTAAAGGGTATTAATAGCACTGTCACAATATTGAGTTATTTGTGGTGTAGTGGAAGTACTGAACTTAAACTCAAAGGTTAAGAAGCCTGCCTTTTACTAGGTGTGTGTAACTTTGAATGACTCATCAAGCCTCCTTGAGCCTGTGCTTTCTGTTCTATAAAATGAGAAAAATTTCCACCCCTTAGAGTTATTGTCATAGTGAAGTGAGATAATGTATATAGAGTATGGTTACTGGCATATTATAGACAATTCATGTAGTTGTGATGATTAACATGCCATCTCAAATACTGATACAATCTAAGTTAGTCCTAGTATAGGAGCATTATCTGATGGTTGAGACATACCTTCAGCTTCATATCAGGAATATGCATAAAGTTCTGTATTCATTTGAAACTCAGTTGAGGCATAAACCTGTCTGAGAATTTCATAATACAGGCAGAGAGCTGTTTGAGAGAAGAGCCACAGTTGTGCTTTGCATTTTGGGGCCTCTTCCAAAAAGAGGAGAGACTTAAAAACAATTTGGCAAACAGAGGAAATAGTTTGGCCTTTTAAATGAGTAGCAGGATGAAATATAGCAATATTAATGCACAAGAGACTTGCAGTAATTAGAAAATATAGTTCGGTTAATCTACTTCTCAAAGAGACATTCATTATTTCCTGTGATGAATTACATTTAACTCCTAACCTGGCATTTGTCCTGGGTATGTGTGTTGTGTTTTAGCTGTTGTAACAGTTGCTGTTTAAGGTTATGCCTCTATAGTCTTCTGAGTAAACAATGTTAAGAGAGCATGTGCCATTCTGTAAAATTTGTTTCATCCGAGGCAGTCTTACGGTATTGTTTTTAAGCACATAGGTAGGATTGCTGAATTCTAGTTTTTAATAGAACTACTTATATGATGTCTTTAAACTTTTTATCTTCAAATAAATGTAGCTTTTTACATTCCTTCCCCAATCTGGAAAGTGAGACTTTGTAGAAAAGGAATTTTAAACCTGATTTTTAAAGAGGCGAAGAAATACTGGCTTAGTTTTTCTGCTCTGAAAGCTCCAGATTTAACCACTCTTCTCATAGTCATATTTTTATATAAACATAAAAGTAAACATTTAAATCTTTCATTTCTACTTTGTTTAAGCAGTACTGAAGTTGCTGCAGGCTGAATACTGTTCCAATTCTAGGAAAAAAGATGTAATTTCAACTTGATATATTATTTTTTGTATGACAAATTTGATATGTCTTGGTAGCTGTCTCTGGGCCATGTATCCCTGTATGAAGATTATGTTAGAATTTTGTGAAGAAACTCACCTCAACTTTCTAGGCCAGCCAGCACTGTCTAGAAAGTTGGGCTGAATTCAAACTTTACAGCTAGTAGAAGAATTGTATCAAGTTAAATAGCAACTTCTCTTAATATAGTGATAGTTACTATCACAATAGTAAACCACTCAAGTAGTTTAAAGTGGGATTTATGTGGCAGTTGGTTGTCTAATGCCTTCTGGTTTAAAGATTTAGTGATCATTCAGTAATAAGAATAGCATTAATAGTAATGGCTCATATTTTGAGCACTTCACATGCATTGTGTTACTTAATAATCCCAACAATCCTATTAGCTGCAGGCATTTAATTTAAAAATAACATTTAAAAAATGTAGGTAGATATGTTGTTTCTTTAGACATAGTGCTGTTGCACACTTAATAGGCTACAGTGTACTGTAAACATAACTTTTATATACACTAGGAAACCAAAAACTTCTTGTGACTTGTTTTATTGTACCGCTCGCTTTACTGCAGTAGTCTGGAACGCGCAAAGTCTCCAGGGTGTGCCCGTATGCTTTTTTGAGAAGTGTGAGCCTTTCAGGGTAGAGTCTTCAGGTTTTTCTAAAATTTTAAGAAAGAGTATCTTACTAGAGAACAAAATTTGATTATCAGTTTCAGAGTATAAATTTACTGTTTTAAACCAGCCATTTTCATCTGGGTTTTCTTATAATGGTCTACCATACCTGAAAATTGGTGGATTTGAGTCATCTATGTGTTTCTCTATTGACTGCTCCCTTATTTAATCTTCAGCCTTGTCATTCTGCTGACTTTCCTTTTATGATCTTGTTCTGAGCCAATAAAAGCAAAGCTAACACAAGATGCTAATGTCATTCTGTCTTGAGGTCTTACTGTCATGCTCTGCAGTACCTCATAGAGCTTACAAGAAGGCTCTTCTTTACTTTGGTTTTTTGTTTGTTTGTTTGTTTTGTCAGAACCTCACGGATTGTGGGATCTTAGTTCCCTGACCAGGGATTGAATCTGGTCTCTGGTCTGTGGAAGTACGATCCTAATCACTGGACCTCCAGGGAATTCCCTTCTTTAGCTTGTTCTTAAATTATCTTGGATCTTTGGCTGTCTAGCACGGTGATAATGATGAAGTTACATGTCGATATTGGGCACTTGAAACGTGGCTAGATTTAATTGAGATTATATTATTAAAATTGGTTTCACCTATTTCGTTTCACTTTAATGAGGCTAATAGAAAATTTTAAAGTATGTGGCTTACAATATTTTTATATTATATATCCCTTTTGGATTTAATAGTGTTAGGTAAAAATCACAGCGTGCAAGTAAGAAACACTTTTCTCCTTAGCATCGGCACCAGAATCTTCTGGAGAGCAGGACTCAGAAATACATGCTCTTGGAATTCGGATTTCCTGCCCAAGATTTGAGTGAAGCAGGAGAGTGATGTTAGCAAATACTTACGGAAGAAAGCAGCCAAAACCCAAATCATGCATCAGAGAATACTCTGACCATGTTGATTCCCCAGGTTGGTTAGATTTCTGTAAAAGTGTTAAGATTTCATTTCAGTCTTTCAATTCTCAGACATACAGATTTGTCATCATGCTCGGACTAGTAAAACCTCTTCTAAAAGCGTGTTTTGTTTGAAGGACTAAGGAGCAGGAACAGATGGGATAGGCTGTAAAAGTAGACTCCTGTTTGGCAAAGGACAGAAATTACTCCAGAGAACCATCATCCCCCAAACTGCATCCTGCTTCTAAAGGCCATTCCGCTTCTTGTTGGCAGGAACGGAAAGTAAGGGGTTGCATAAGAGCCCAGAGCTCTGTCACACCCGGATTTTTACGATCTTACCTTAACCTGTGTTGTTTGACTGCGAGCTTCTAGAGTGTGTACCACAGGGGATTCTTGCTGTCCTGTACTTCTGCTAGTCCATACAACTCTTCTGTATGAATAAGGGAAAAAATACTCCTTTCTCTAGTTACTTTACTGCCATCTGTTGGAAAATTATTGTAATAAAAATGCAGATCTATAATGACTATGATATGAATGATGCTTCCCTCCAGAGTTGTTCAGATTACAGCCTGCTCAGCTGTATATGGTAACCCTGGGACCACCCCAGGAGTCTACTAGTCACTGAGTGGGCTGAGAAAATCAGTGTTTGAATAAATCTCAGTTCTTGAGTGGTACACCAGTGTCTTGGGAAACCAGATTCTGTGCTAAGGATTGAAGCCTCAGAATCCCAGTTATTCAGATGAGCAAGCTGAGGCATAGAGAGATTAAATAATTGGCTCACGGTCAAAGGTCTGTTAGGTGGCTGAGCTGGCATTTATTTCAGCATAGGCAGTGAGATTCCAGAGCCTAGGTTCTAAACTTCTAAATGGCAGTGATATACTCCTCTTGCAAACCTCTATTAACCACACTGGGTGCAGCAGTCTCCAAGCCCTATTCCTGTGTTATCTGAGCACACTCTAGTGTAGACATCTGCTCCTGAGTTCTTTGGATGAGGCTACAGCTGTAGTCTTTTTTAGGTCTTGGCAAAGAAAGAGGGATTTGTCCTTTCTTTTGCCAGAACTTGAAGTAGGTGCTGCCCCTTCTTTACCAAGCCTATGGCTTTACTTCCCATCGTCCTCTCCATCCTTGAATTGCAGGATGATTAACCCAGACTGCTACCAGCTGTCCTTCGTCCAGTTTCTTACTCTAGTTAAGTTTCTTTCCCTTTGTGAAAGCTGTTAGAACTTTATCTCCAGGACTACCCCTCCTTCCTTTTCTGTCTGTTCCTTTCTTTAATCCCACCTCTTTTTGAACCCTTAATTGCTGTTCCCCCCTCCAACATCACCTCTCATTTTCACTCCAGATTTTTTTACCTACCATCCGATTTAGAAAGAAAGTGCCTCAGGGCAGGGTTTGCCTTGTTATGTTGTGAAGCAGTGTCTAAAGTGCTCCATAAATTAGCATCTGTGGAGGGTTTTGCACATACTAATTATTATTATTGAAATACAGAAATGCTTTCTGAACCGTGAGGAAGCATCCTATGACTGTAGTCTAATTGCCTGTACATGTTTTCTGAAAAAGAAAAAAAGCCTCAAGCCTCTCTTCCTGTCTTAGAGAGCCATCAGATCTCAGAACAGCAGCCAAAATCTCAGGACTCGTTCAGGGCTGTTGTTTCAAAGCTTTTCTTATTTATTCAGAGAACTGTGTTTGCACGATAGTAAAATAAGTTCTTGTTGGTCAGGAACAGGTCAAAATTTACCTGTGTGGACAATTTATGCTTTTTAGAAAGGTGGGAATGACCCTGGAACCACCTTTGGTTTCCTTTGGCCCAGAATCTGTTATTTCTTTACTGACATTTATGGTTAAAGCCAGCGGTAGTCATTTCTCAGGAGGTTTAATGTAAATTTCGTTTATATCATATTTATGTTGATGTTTAGTGCCAGAGTGAATCAGCATTTTTATTAGCATTTTATAATGCAAATGGAGAGGCTTTTAAGACTTGCTGAATTTTAATGTAGACATGTATGTCAGAAAGACCCCTTTATAGAACTATTGATCCCTTCCAATATATGGTTTGAGAACATACTTCGAAGTGTGGTTAGTGAGACAGTGTCTATCTAAATAACTTACTTTAAAAATCTTTACATTAGAACTTTTTGGCCTGGTTTTCCTGAACGTAGGATTTAGTAAGTATACTGTGATTAATAATTTAATGAATGTTCTCTCTTAAAAGAAATGCTGGTCAGAATAAATTGAATGATGTTAAAATTATCCATTGAAGTTACCTGTAAAGTCTTCAGTGGAAAATACTGGTGCTTTTTCAAAATAGTAGTGCTCGTTTATTAGTCATACAAGTGTCATTGTCTGATAAGAGTATAATAACAAGGCCTTACTGTATTATCCAAAGGTATATGGTCATAACTTATGCATTGGATTATGTTTAAGATAAAATCATGGGATTGCTTTTTATCCTCACCCCTTACATTTTGCTCTCTGCAGTAGTGTACTCCCCACCCTAAGACACAGACTCTTTAGGCCTAAGTGCTCTTTCCTATTTTCAGGCTTTTGATGATTAACTAATGAGCAGGTTGAATTGAAAAGCAAACCCAGCTCACTGTAGATTTTTAGATGATTAACTCACATTGGGGACTAGGTTGTATCCTTTCCAGAGTACTTAAGGGTATCCTACTGCTCTAGAAGCGGTGGACACTTTATGCCTTTAAAGATAAGACCCAGAGATTCGCTATCAATGTGCTGGGTCAAGTTACAGGTTTCAAGCTGCTCACGAGCTGAGGATCATCTCTTTTACTGGTCCTCAACTCTGTGTACGTTAGAGCATCCTGAGGAGCCTTTTTAGAAAGGTCGGCTGTTGAAGAGCTTTTTAAAGAAAAGCTCCAGCGCTCATGAATTAGATTACGGGCCATGCAGAAGACAAAGTGGGACCGCCTGACATTGTCATTGACTTTGAAGTCTTGGCCCTGTAATAAAACTGTGACAGAGCCACCTGCAGTACCTTCCACATTACTCATGTTGAGGAGAGACTGTGCTGTCAGTCGTGACAGAACTGTAGTGTCAGCCTGGTTACATGGTAAGAGGCACCCCCTACCCAAGCCAGGGCTTGTTCAGTTTATGTGTGGGGAAAGCTTTTCAGCTGAGGTTTTAATTATCCCTAGTAGACAGAGCAACTAAGCATTTTAAATTAAGCACTTATTAAATCGGTTTTCCATGATGATAGTGAGTTTTAATTTTTAGATAAAGTACAGAGAGCAGTCATCATTCCCTTTATAATTAGTTGAAGCAGAGGGGTAGGAAGAGGTGCAACTGTCATCCACATTTACTGGGAAACTGCAGTGCAGGGACCCGTTTATTAGGCGTTAGAAATACAAAGGTTCATTCTGTGCCTGTGAGAAATCTGTTATTTTTTAATTAAGGAGATTGTGTGTGTGTGTGTGTGACCCTTGAGACTGATTTGTATATTTGGTTTTTCTAAATGTGAAGCTTAATAAATACACTCTTGATTACCACTTCAACAAATATCCATGAGAAGCAAATAGCTAAGTCAAAGTATACTTTAATATGTATTTATATGTTAATATGAAATGTGTGTATATTGTTAATGGCTCCATGCAGGGTGGTGAGTTGAAGAGCTGTATCCAAATGAGTAGCACAGACAGAAAGTACGGCCTCACAGCAAATTGTGAGATTAAGTGAAACAGTTGATGTGAAATGCTTAGCACAGTGGTCAACACACAGTTAATGCTCAAAAACTCTTATTATCCAATATTATTGTTCCACCACTACTTTATGAATTCAGAGGTAAGTGTGCACTATGGGTTAGGGAGATCAGGGAAGAAGGAAGGCATAATTTAAGTAATACATATTTGCATCTGTTTTATTTAAAATATTTCTGGCGTAAGACTTGGGTTGGTTATAGCAAGTACTTTGGAAGGTGTAATATATGAATGCATATTAATGATATGGTCTCTTTTGTTTCAGGAACTTTATATTGCTGTAGGAATATCTGGAGCCATCCAGCATTTAGCTGGGATGAAAGACAGCAAGGTAACTACACAACAGTGATGATACTAAGAGGAAAAGTGTTCACATTTTAAAATTTAGGTTTCACTGGTATGCCTCCATGTAGTTACAGTGTGTGTAGTGGAACCGTTCACGTTAACACAAACCTAGGGATTGGAAGGTATATACACCACTGTGCCCTGCCTGAAGATGCACCATTGGTGGGAGAGGCCGTGTGTATCATGGAAAGAGATGTGAACCTGAATCCCGCTCCCCTGCAGACTTACCACCCGACATGTCTTGTTTGTACCTCAGTTCTTTGTCTGCCAAATGCACGTGTTGGAAGATCTCTTTCAGCTCTGACAATTTGTGGATGGAAAATAGGGGGTGAAAACAACTTGATGAGGTTCTGACTATCTAGTTTATGATGTACTGATACCTGGTTCTCTGTTTCACCCTAGTCCCCTAACGGTCCCACCGTCATACATCAGCAAGGCCCGTCTTCTTGGGTCATTACTAAATTGTGACTGACACATTTTGGATTGGAGCATCTCAGAACCTTAGTAATTGTCAAAAATGCAGCATATAGAGGAGCCACTTGATTTTAACTTGCTGCTTGGACTCTTATCTAGAAGTCCTGTGTGATGACTCTGTGAACATACATTTCAGAATATGACACATTAATTCATGCATAACAATGCACAGTTTGAATTATGAACTTAGTCTTTCATGAAGTCAGAGATGCCTCTGACACTCCTGCTTTTATTCATTCAGATGGAAGTTTGATAGAAAAGGTAATAAAACTTTTAATAGGTTTAACTTCTAACTTGAAAAGATGCATGCACTACCTCCTTGTAACCTCTAAATGAATTGGCCCAAAACCAGTCAGATTTCACAGTTGGATGGCAGGATTCTTCACTGAGCTCTGAAAGCAGCAGTGCCAGTGGGGAAAATGTTATTGCTGCATTAGAGGGTAAAGAAAAAAAAAACCAATAAACACCGGCAACCTTCAAAAATGTTTTTAGCTGGGCCTGTTCAGACGTATCTAGAATTTTGCTTCTCTCTCTGCCTGCCTAGAAGATCTTGGTAAAAGTTCTTGTTCATGGCATCAGGGCTGGATTGGAGGAGAAATGGACTAGATGGTATATGTCAAAGCAAAAAGGGAATAATTGAATTAAGGAGACCCGTGTTGGGGAATAATCTGTAAGAATAAACTTGAGCCAATAATTTGTCTGTCCATCCAGTCAACAAATATTTACTAAGTCTATGTACTTTGTACAGATGCTGGAGTTGCTTAAATGAAAACGACATAGTCCCTGTGATAACTCTTTTGTGGGAGACACACCAGTCTTAGATTGTAATTTTGGCTAAGTTCTAAAATGGAGGATTGGGACTTCCCTGGTGGTCCAGTAGTTAAGAATTTGCTTTCCAATGCAGCGGATGTGGGTTCGAGCCCTAGACAGGGAACTAAGATCCCATATGCTGCAGGGCAACGAAGCCCATGTGCCACAACTACAGAGCCGACCTGACGCAGCCGTAGATAGAGTGATTGGTTTAAGTCTGGTAGTTCAGTTCAGTCGCTCAGTTGTGTCAGACTCTTTGCAACCCCATAGACTGCAGCACGCCAGGCTCCCCTATCCATCACCAACTCCCAGAGCCTGCTCTGCATATAAACTGTATACCTATTAATAAGGTTGAATACAGCCTGTGCTTTAAAATGTCTATAAGGAAGAAGAGTATGAATTTATAAGAACATATTAAAAGAGCCCTAGAATACAAACAAGATTTTATCATAATTATTTACAGTTGATATTTCAAGAATATTCTTTCAGTAACCTGAGAATTCTGTAACTGACCAAAATCTTTTTTCTTAAATACTCTGGTGGTTCTTTGCCCACAATTACATGCTCTTTCTTTAAAAATAACTTTTATATAGTGGGATGAAAAAGCTTTCAGATGATTAAACTGTCAGATGTTTGACTAGGTGGCCTCCAGGAAATCATTAACCATCGTTAATTAAATAAATCTCTGCTAGTAGCTGTGAAGCAGGCTACTTATTCCCAGAAGAGAAAGACCACGATGCAAATCAATGCCTATGATTCAAAATGTTTGTCCTTGTGACTAGATTTGAGGTGTATATTGAAACCATGCTATATTATAGTCTTCGCCCACACTTTAATATATATGGCATGTTTCTCTGGATCAGTAGTTACCTGGACTGCAGTGTGTGCCAATTTCAGATATTCTGGAATATTCAGGCCTTGGGGCCCTTTTAGAGGAATTTACACATATATCATACAGACTATATTTTAAGTTAGACTGTATCAAAATACTTGAAAAAGGTGTTCTGCCTGTTTTCATATGATGGAGTAATAGGCAGGGAAGTACTTAATTTTACTTCCAAAGATTCAAAAATTATCATTTTTTAATTAAAATAACACCATATTAGAGTCAAAAGTCTAATGTTACTTTAATTGCAATGGTGTTAGAAGCATCTGTGGGGAATACCAAACTATTTGTAGTGTATAAAGAAATCTGTTATTAATAGAATAATTGTGTAAACATAACATGTTTTTTAGTGACAGTTTCTCTGTAATCTGTTACTGATCTGTCATTATAATCTTTTACATTTAAAGATTTTGTGGGAGTTAAGAGGAACTTGTAGTTTTTGTAGGAGACGTAGTACTTTGTTACATTTACTTGCTGCATACATAAGGACTTAAACTTTTTTGTTTTAAATATTCATCTTTACTTAATAGGCCAACTAGATAGTTAACTTTTCTATTCTCACAGTAGACCCAGGATAGTAATTTTAAAATGCTAAATGGAATGCAGTACATAGAGAATAAATAGTTTGAGCTTTAAAGCCTATGAGTTAGGGAATGGCTTTGTTACTTTTTAAAGTTGAAATCTAACATTTATAGTCACAAGTTTAAAACATATATATTGTTAATAGGTGGAAAAATACTGATCATTGTATAAGTGAAATAAGCTGAGAATTGACTCTAATAATATATATCTCATGATTTGACAAAGTTGACTTCTGTCTTGTTGAATAAAGCACACCAAATATAAACTGGATGAATGAACTTTTTATCTGTGGTTTTTATTCAGTATATCTAAAAATTTTCAATGACCTACAAAAATTTCCTGTTATATTTGGTTGGTTTGGTTTAAGTCAGGTTATTAATTTATATACAGAAAATTCAACATTTTTAGTATACTGCATTAAAACATTCTTCTGCATGGTAAAATGTACATAACATAAAGTTTACCATCTTAATTATTTTTAAGTGTAAAATTAGCTATGTACACACTGACAGTGGTATTAAATACATTCATAATGTTGTGCACCCATTATCACTATCCAATTCTACAACTCTTTTCATCTTTTAAAACTGAAACTCTATACACATTAAATGGTATTTTCCCAGTCTCCCACCTCATAGTCCATATACTTATAACCACAATTCTACCTTTTGTTTCTATGGTTTTGACTATTCTAAGTACATTTTAAGTGGAATCATCATTTGGTATTTGTCTTTTTGTGACTGGTTTATTTCACTTAGCATAATGTCCTCAAGATTCATCCATGTTGTAGCATATGTCAGAATTTTCTTCCTTTTTAGGCTAATAATATTCCATTATATGTGTATGTGTGTGTGTTTATACACACACACCACATTTTGCTTATCCATTCATCTATTGATGGACTCTTGAGTTGCTTCCAAGTTTTAGCATTTATGAATACTTTGCTATGAACACAGGTATACAAATATGTTTTCAAGGCCCTGTTTTCAGTCCTTTTGGGTATGTATCCAGAATTGGAATTGCTGGGTCACATGGTAATTTTATTTTTAATGTTTTGAGGGACTACTATGATGTTTTCCACAGCAGTTGTACCATTTTACATTCCCACCAACAGTGCACAGGGGTTTTAGTTTTCCACACTCTTTTCAGCACCGGTATGGTTTTTTTTGACAGTAGCCATCCTATTAGATCTGAGGTGGTATCTCATTGTAGTTTTGATTTGCGTTTCCTCAGTGATCAATGATGTTGAGCATTTTTTCATGTGCTTACTGGCCATTCGTATATCTTCTTTGGAGAAGTGGCTTGTAAAGCCATTTGCCCAATTTTTGAATTGGACAGTGTGGTTTTTTGTTGTTGAGTTTAGTAGTAATTTAGTAGGTTTTAAAAAATATATTCCATATATTAATTCTTTATCAGATATATGATTTGTAAGTATTTCCTCTCATTCTCTAGGTTACCTTTTTACTCTGTTGATAGTGCCTTTGCTGCTGCTAAGTCGCTTCAGTCGTGTCCGACTCTGTGCGACCCCATACATGGCAGCCCACCAGGCTCCCCCGTCCCTGGGATTCTCCAGGCAAGAACACTGGAGTGGGTTGCCATTTCCTTCTCCAATGCAGGAAAGTGAAAAGTGAAAGTGAAGTCGCTCAGTCGTGTCCGACTCTTCGCGACCCCATGGACTGCAGCCTACCAGGCTCCTCCACCCATGGGGTTTTCCAGGCCAGAGTACTGGAGTGGGGTGCCATATAGTGCCTTTAGAGCCACAAATTTTTTTAATTTCCATGAAGTTCAATTTGTCTGTTTTTTTGTTGTTGCCTATACCTTTCATGTCATATTCAAGAAATCATTGCCAAAACCATCATCATGCAGCTTTTGCTCTATGTTTTTCATCTGAGTGTTTTGTAACTTTAGGTCTAATGTTTAAATCTTTGATCTGTTATGGGTTAGTTTTTGTAAACGGTGTTAGGTAAGAGGCCAACTTCATTCATTTGTATGTAGATACCTGGTTTTCCCAATACCATTGTTGAAAAGGCTATCTTTTCTCCATTGTATGGTCTTGACACCCTTGTCAAAAATCATTTGACCATATATGTGAGGGTTTATTTCTGGGCTTCCTCTTCTGTTTCGTTGGTCTATAAGTCCCACTTGAGGTTTCTTGAGAGTCCATATGAATTTTAGGATGAGTTTTTCAGTTTCTGCAAAAGTCACTATAGGAACAGTTCTGATGGATATAGGATTATTGGTCGACAGTTTTTTTCTTTTACCACTTTGAATGTATCAGCTCACTGCCTTCTTGCTTCCAAAGTTGGTAATGTAAAATCTGCTGATAGTCTTGAGGATCCCTTGTGTGTAGCAAATCAATTCTCTCTGTTTTCAAGATTCTCTTTTTATCTTCAGCTTTTGAAACTTTGATTATGTGTCTTAGTGTGGAGTCTCTTTGAATTCATCTTACTTGAAGTTTGTTGAATTTCTTGGATGTTTCTATTCATGTCTGTAATCAAATTTGGGGAGTTGTCAGTCATTATCTCTTTAAATATTCTCTCTGCCCTCTTCTCTGTCTTCTCCTTCTGGGACCACCATAAGATATTTTGGTCCTCCTAATGGTGGTCCACAGGTCCCTTAGGCTGTGTTCACTTTTCTTAAATCTTTTTTCTTTCTGTTCTTCAAGCTTGAAAATTTCCATTGTCCTATCTTCCAATTTGCTGATTCATTCTCCTGCTTGATCGAATCTGCCTTTGGATCCCTCTAGTGAATTTTTCATTCACACTTTGTACTTCTTACCTTCAGAATTTCTTTGTGGTTTCTTTTTGAGTTTTCTCTTTATCACTATTTCCATTGCATTCACACATTGTTTTCTTGACCTTCTCCTCATCTCCTTTTAGTTTTTTTTTTTTTTTCAAACATCTTTAAGATGATTATGTTAAAGTCTTTGTCTAGTAGATATCCCAGTTTCTGTTTATATTTTTTTCCTTTGAGTGGGCCATACTGTTTTCTTTTTTTGCCTTGTGATTTTTATTTTGTTGAAAACTGGACATTTAAATCAATAATATAGTAGATTCTTCTATTTCCCCAGAGTATGCTGGGTTTTTTTTGTTTTTGTTACTGTTTTTGTTTATTGTTCTTTTTGATTGTTATACACTGTCTCTGTGCCAAGAGTTAACCTGAGGTATATAAACTTACAGGCTTCTGGAGTCTTTTCAGAGTCTGTGCCTTTCCCTAGGCATGTATGGTCACTTTGTAGTTTTCCTCTGATATGCATTTGCTTTTGAATGTCCTAGTCATTAATATCTGGCTACCACAGAGGGAAAATGCCACAGAGGGAAAATGAGAAAAATGAAGAGCACTAATCTTTTAAACCCCCTGGGAATAACTTTGACAGGTGGGGGAAAACAGTGGTTGAGGTACAACAGCAAGAGCCACCCTCGTCTTTGTTTGCACCTTTGTGATCAGGTGCAACACACTATGATCAAAGCAGAGATCCCCAGTATTTAGAGGACAAGGTTTCTTTTACCCACTCTGACTGCTATAAGCTGTATGCAGGCTGTTCCAGGAATATGTACACAGCTGCCTGCCACCAGGAATGAGAGATGGGGGTTTAGTAGCAGCTATTCTGCTAAGAGCTACAGTTTACCATTCAAGTCTTCCCCTGGAAGTTGCAAACCGTTAATAGATTCCAAAATTCCAAACTGGTTACATGAAAGATTCTGCGAGTTCAGTTGTTGTGTAGGTGGGGAGACAGTTTCTCAGTGTTTCCTACTTGGCCGTCTTCCCAGAATCCTCTCCGATTTGTTACTTATTTACAACATTTTTTCATAAGTTAAAAAAGAGCTTTTTAAAAATAATGATATAAAACCTTTTTTAAATATTGCAGTTGGCCTGTGGTAGGGATGAGAGATAATTTTTTGTTATGTTACTACCCAGAAACTTCTAAATTTACAATACCAGCACAAATTAAACTAATCTTATTTGGTAGACATTTTTAAGAATACAAATTTGTTGTTACGGAAGTTAGAATAGAACCATCAGTCTATGTGGTATGTTTTCTTTAAAAACTCTTTGCTTTTATTTCACAGACAATTGTGGCTATCAACAAAGACCCAGAAGCTCCAATTTTTCAAGTGGCAGATTATGGAATAGTTGCAGATCTATTTAAGGTAAGTTGGCCTTGAGAGTGATAGCTGTTATCTAGGTTGTCATCCAAGAACCTGCAGGAGTTGGTCAGGGAGGAAGCTGTTATAGGAAGACATTGTGTGAATGTGTATCTGTGTCTGTCTGTGTATGTATATATTAATGTATTTACACAATTTTGAACTACTTAAAGTGAAGAATTGTTCTGCTTAATATATGATGTTTTTATGGAGCATTATATTAATAACTTTCCCTTTAAGAAGTCCATATTGTCTTTAAACATCCATATGATTCTTGGCATCTCACGTACTGTTGGTACACAATATGAAATGACTCAAATAATTATAACCTAGAACCATATTTACCGTATACCTTAAAGAAATTCCCATCATGACCCCTCATTGAGAGATTTACTAGTGATGCTCTAGCTTTTCATGGGATGAGTGGGCTCTCAAGTCCACTTTATCGACTCAACAGGTATGCTCTGCTTGCTGTGTTTGAGAGTCAAAGGCCTTCCTAACAGTGACAGCCATAGGAAAGAACACTTATTTCTAACTCCTCACACTCTTAATTTTTTTGTATTCTTTTTGCCCTCCTACCACCCTTATGTTTGCCCTTTCAGTGAAAGAATTACTTCAGTGATATAGTTGAGCACCTGATACCCATTTGGCCACATTTAGAGGTCCTAGCTTATGCATGGGCTGGCCTCTTTTAGTCCCTCAGGGCCTGTCTACAAGTTTCTCGGTTACCTTGTGCAGAAATCACTTAGGCAGTGATTGAGGCTCTGAAAGTAGCATCCAACGCTAGGTTTACTAACCCGTCACATAGAACTATAATGAGCTGCTGTGGGCCTTTATGGAGAGGCTGCAGCCTGAGAACAGAACCAGGGGTGGTCTCCCCAGCAAGAGGATTGGCCCATTGCCATGGCTTCTCTAGCACTTGGATGATCCAGATGAACTCACGAGTGCACTTTGAGAGCACATCTGTATTTTGAAGTGTATGTTCATGCTCAGTGAAGAATGGGCCCTTCAGATGCTCAGCAGTTCCTTGATAGCGGCCCAGCCTGCCTGCTGAGACTGGAATGGGGCTGTTGCCCTGGGTCAGCAAAGGGCATTTTTCCACGTGGAAATCCCCGGGTAACCCCTGCCCACATGCAACCCAGAAGAGCCTCTATCTTGCATGGGGAAAATACAGCCCATCTTCTGTGGTCCTAGGTTTCTGTATCTGAAATGCAGGGTTTAGGTCAGTTGGCTGCTCCTGTGACCTGGCCCAGCTGTAGAAGAACTGTGACTGTAGTGGCAGTCATGTGACCAAGATATTCCAGTGGGAGGAAAAGTTACTATGAAAAAAATAAAATCTTTGTATTCCTGTGTAATAGTACCTTTGTCCAAGTAGAAAGCATTTAGTTCCAGTGAGATACAGATAAAGGGATAAAGACCTTTAAATTTAAAAATGAAATTAGTACTTGCTGAACCCCAGCCATGTCTCCTGTTGACATGTTTGCAAACAGACATCGAATGTAGTTGCCTTTTATTTTTCTTCAAGAGACTATTTTAATAAATTTGTAAGTAATTTTGTTTAAGGTATGTTTTTCTGTCTGCTTGTGTACTGTATTTTGCTGCCCACACGCTTGATAAAAAAACGAGGTGTTAAACAGTCAGACATTTGTGATGCTCACACTGTGGACACCTGCCCTGGGGCAGGAGCATCTCTGTAGCAGTGTTGGGTGCAGTAGTGTCCCACAAGTTGTGCCTCTTGCATCAAGGGCAGCTTCTGGGTGTAACATGAGAGGCGATGCCTGTGTCTGTTATGTGAGTCTATGCACACGTGTGTGTGCATGCTCAAAGAGATATTGAGAGTTCTAGGACACTGAGAGTGGAAAAGGACCTCAAAAATCATCCAGAAAGCTGATTTCCAACTTGAGATTCTCAAGCTATTTTTGGTGTGTTAAGAAGCACACTTTAAAAACTTTTTCTGAATTTCTTATTGAGATAACGTAGCTTTATAACAGTATATAAGTTTCATGTGTACAATGTTATATTTCTGCTTCTGTATACCCTACAGTGTGCTGACCACCAAAAATTTAGTCTTGCTCCATCACCATATAGTCGATCGCCTTTAGCTGCTGTGCCCTCCCCCCAGCCCTTTCTGCTCTCGTAGCCACTACTCCCCTCCCCTCAGCCCTTCCTGCTCTGGCAGCCACTACTCTGTTCTCTGATTCTGTGTGTTTGTTTTTATTTGGTGTGTTCATTTACTGTGTTTTGGGAGGGGGTGTCTTTTATACTGGAGAAGGAAATGGCAACCCACTCCAGTGTTCTTGCCTGGAGAATCCCAGGGATGGAGGAGCCTGGTGGGCTGCCGTCTATGGGGTCGCACAGAGTCGGACACGACTGAAGCGACTTGGCAGCAGCAGTCTTTTATATTCCACATGAATGAGATTGTCTTTCTCCTTCTGATTTATTTCACTTAGCATAATACCATCAATGCCCATTCATGTTGTCACACATGGCAAAATACTGTTCCATTGTATACATATAGACCACATCTTCTTTATCCATTCATCCATTGATGGCCACTTAGGTTGCTTCCATATTTTGGCTATTGTAAATACGCTGCAATGGACCTAAGAGTCCCATTATATCTTTTCAAGTTAGTATTTTTGTACTCTATGGATTAAAAACCCAAGAGTGGGAGAGCTGGTTCATGTGGTAGTTCTATTCTTAATTTTTCTGAGGAATCTCCATACTGATTTCCAAAGTGGCTGTGGCAGTCTACATTCCCACCAACAGTGCACCAGTGGTCCCTTTTTTCCACATCCTTACCACCAACACTTGCTATTTCTCGCCTTTATGATAACAGCCATTCTAACAGAAATGAGGTGACACCACATCGTGGTTTTCACTTGCAAGTCCCTAATAATGAATGATGCTGAACATCTTCTCATGTACCAGTTGCCTTTATGTCTTCTTTGGAAAAATGTCTGTTCACCTCTTCTGCCCCATTGTTTAATTGGAGCGTTTGTTTTGTTGTTGAGGCATATGAGTTCTTTACATATTTTGGATATTAACCCCTTATTGTATACATGATTTGCAGGAACCTTCTCTTGTTTCATAGATCGTCTTTCCATTTTGTTGATGATTTCCTTTGCCATGCAGAAGCTTTTTAACTTGCCATTTGTTTATTTTTGCTTTTGTTTGCCTGAGGAGACATATCTAGAAAGATGTTGCTAAGATTAATGTCAGAGAGCAAACTATCTGTGTTTTCTTCTAGGAGTTCTATGGTTTCAGGTCTTACATTCAAGTTTTTGATCCATTTTGAATTGATTTTGTGTGTCAAGTTTCATTTTTTTTGCCTGTGACTGTCCAGTTTTCCCAGCACCATTTATTGAAGAAATTGTTCTTTCTCCAGTGTATGTTCTTTGTTCTTTCATTGTAAATTAATTTTATTTCTGGGCTCTCTATTCTCTTCCATTTGTTTGTATATTTTTCTGCCAGTACCATGCTATTTTGACTGCTATGACTTTGTAATATAGTTTGAAATCAGAGAGTGTGGTACCTTCAGCTTTGTTCTTTTTTCTCAGGATTGCTTTGGCTTTGTGTGTGGGGAGGGGGGTCCTTTTATGGTTCCATGCAAATTATAGAATTTTTTGTTCTATTTCTGTGAAAAACGTCCTTGGGATTTTGATAGGGATTGCACACGAATCTGTAGATTGTTTTAGGCAATATCAACATTTTTAAAACGTTAATTTTTCCCATCTATGAGCATGGAATACCTTCATTTACTTATGTCTTCAGTTTCTGTCAACAATGTCTTACAAAACAAAACAATGTCTTAAGAGTCTGGTGTACAGGTCTTTCACTTCCTTAGTTAAATATATTCTTGGGCATTTTATTCTTTTTGTTGTGATTATAAATAGAATTGTTTTTTTTAATTTCTCTCTCTGCTGGTTCATTGGTAACATGTAGAAATGCAACAGATTTTTGTATGTTGATTTTGTGCCCTGCAACTTTGCTGTATTAATTTATTATGTCTAATAGTTTTTTTGGTGGCATCTTTAGAGTTTTCCATATGTCAAATTATGTCATCCACAAATTTTTAGTGACATTTTTACTTCTTCCTTTCTGATTTGGATGCCTTTTATGTCCTTTTCTTGCCTAATTGTTCTGGCTAGGACTTCCAATACTATTTTGAATAAGAGTGGTAAGAACAGGCATCCTTGCCTTGTTCCTGATTTTAGAAGGATAACTTTCACCAAGCTTTTCACCACAAAGTGTGATGTTAATGGGTTTGATGTGTATGACCTTTATCATGTTGAAGCACATTCTTTCCATATCCACTTTATTGAGAATTTTTTATCATAAATGGATGTTGAATCTTGTCAAATACTTTTTCTGAATCTACAGAGATGATCATATGTTTTTATCCTTCATTTTGCTAATGTTGTGTGTCACATTAACTGATTTGCAGGTGTTAAACCACTCTTGCAGTCATGGAATAAGTCCTACTTGATCATGGTGTGTGATCCTTCTTATGTATTGTTTGATTTGTTTTGCTAATAATTTTGTTGAGGATTTTTTCATCTATATTCATCAGAGATATTGGCCTCCAATTTTCTCTCTCTTTTTTTTTTATATTGTCTTTGTCTGGTTTTGGTATCAGGATGATGTTGGCCCCATAAAATGAGTTTGGAAATGTTCCCTCTTCAATTTTTTGGAGTAGTTTGAGAAGGGTGGATATTAAATCTTCTTTGAATGTTTAGTAGAATCACTTGTGAGGCTGTCTGGTTCTGAACTATTGTTTTCTGGGGAGCTTTGATTACTTTGAGCTTTTTAATTCAATCTCTATACTAGTGATTGGTCTATTCTTATTCTCCATGTTTTTATGATTTAGTCTTGAAAAGTCTGATTCTAAGAATTTGTCCATTTCTTCTAGGTTGTCCTATTTGTTGGTATATAGCTATTCATAATATTCTCTTATAAGCCTTTGTATTTCTGTGGTACCCATTGTTATTTATCCTCTTGTTTTATTTGTCAGAGCCTTCTTTCTTTTTTAGGTGAGTCTGACTAAAAGTTTGTCAGTTTTATTTATCTATTCAAAGCATTAGCTCTTAGTTTTGCTGATCTTCTCTATCATCTTTTTAGTCTCTATTTCATTCATTTCTGCTCTGATCTTTATTATTTCCTTCTTCTGCTGATTTTGGGCTTTGTCCTTTTATTTCTCCTTTGATTTTTTTCCATTGGCTCAATAGTTGTTCAGTGACATGTTGTTCATTCTCCATGTTTTTGTGGTTTTTCCAGCTTTCTCTTAGTTGATTTCTAGATTCTTACCATCGTTCTCAGTCTTGAGACTTGTTTTGTGTCCCAGCATACAGTCTCTCCTTGAGAAAAGTTCCATGTGCACTTGAGAAGAATGTGTGTTACATTCCTACATAGATACACATCCATCATATCAGGTCTAATGTTTCACTTAAGCCTGCTCTTTCCTTATTGACTCTAGATTATCTCTTGGTTGATGTAGGTGGAATCTCTTACTGTTGCTGTGTTGCTGCCATTTTTTCTGTATAGATCTGTTAATAGTTGTTTTACGTATTTTGATGCTCCTGTGTCAGGTGCGTATATATTAGTAAGTTGTATCTCCTTATGAATTGTCCCTTTTTCATTATATATTGTCCATTTTTGTCTTTTGTTAACTTTACTGTCTTGCAATCTTTTTGTCTGATATGAGCGTAGCCCTACTTGCTTTCTTTTGGCTGCCATTTGCTTGGAGTATCGTCTTCCAATCTTCGATCCCTTAAGTAGCCCACATTTGACTATTGGGAGACTACCTGGAGTAAGACATAACTTTTATTTGCCTTTGGCAAGAATTAAGGCATTGTCTATCTCATGCTGCTCAGAAGTTCTGAAGCACAGTTATATATGCCTTTGATTAATACAAAGTGGTGAGAAAGTTAATCAGTTTTAAAAATGCAGTCTTGGGGAAAACTAGTTAAGAAAATATGAAAAATTTTACTTGAGGTGCAGCCTCTCATTTATTACTGTATGAGTAACAACCAGGATGTGTTCTTCTTAAGTTGTCTGTGTCTCAGAGAGAGATGATTTAGGGAAGTTGCTGAGCAAGTTGTTGGCACAACTAAGAGAGATTCCTGCTCTGTTCTTTTTCTCATTACTGTCTTTCTAGCTCATCAGGTACCACAGCCGGTTGGTTCACCACCACTCCTGTACCTTAGATGAATTGCAGTAAATAGGACCACGTCTTTTACAGACTCTGGCAACCAAGGCAGAACTAAACAGAAATCAGATTGTTTTCTCAGTTGAAATCAGAATTAAGTGTAACACGGATGAGTATTATAGTATTAGATCGGTGCAGAAGTAATTGCTCTTTTGCATTGTTGAACTTTGCCCTTTGATATTGGAGTACATTCTCAATGTGGTTATGTTATACATCAATTTGATGCATATTTCTCACTTTATGTTTTTTGCTAATGACTTATCACTTGCTGTGTATCTTATATTTATTTAGATTAGGGAAATGATGTTAGACAAAAAGCAAATTTGAGCAGTTTTCTTATTCAAATTCAAAATGGGTCGTAAAGCAATGGAGACAACTTGCAACATCAACAATGCATTTGGCCCAGGAACTGCTCATGAACATACAGTGCGGTGGTGGTTCAAGACATTTTGCAAAGGAGAGGGGAGCCTTGAAGATGAGGAACACAGTGGCCCAGCCATCAGAAGTTGACAGTGACCAACTGAGAGCAATTACCAAAGCTGATCCTCTTACAACTACACGAGAAGTTGCCAAAAAATTCAGTGTTGACCATTCTGTGATCATTTGGCATTTGAAGCAAATTGCAAAGGTGAAGAAACTTGATAAGAGGGTGCCAAAGTGTTGTCTTCTCTTATCCTATGCAACATCAGTGAACTATTTCAATTAGATTGTGACATGCAATCAAGATTGGATTTTATACAAAAACTGGTGATGGCTGGTTGAACAGAGAAGAAGATCCAAAGCACTTCTCAAAGCCAAACTTGCACCAAGAAAAGGTCATGGTCACTGGTGGTCTGCTGCTGATCTGATCCACTACAGCTTTCTGAATCCTGGCAAAAATGTTACATCAGAGAAGTATGCTCAGCAAATTGATGAGAGGTATGGAAAACTGCAACTCCTGCCGCTGGCATTGATCAACAGAAAGGGCCCAGTTCTCATTGACAACACCTGACCAAACATCGCACAATCAGTGCTTCAAAAGTTGAACAAATTGGGCTGTGAAAGTTTGCCTCATCTGCCATTTTCACCCAACAGCTTGCCAACTGACTACCACTTCAAGCATCTTGACAACTTTTTGCAGGGAAAATGTTTCAACAGCCAGCAGGAGGCAGAAAATGCTTTCCAAGAGTTTGTCAGATCCCAAAGCATGGATTTTTATGCTACAGGAGCAAACAAACTTATTTCTCATTGGCAAAAATGTGTTGATTAAATGGTTCCTATTTTAATTAATAAAGATGTGTTTGAGCCTAGTTATAATTTAAAATTCATGGTCAAAAACTGCAATTACTTTTGCTCCAACCTAATAATTCTGACAGAAGAGCAGACAAGGTGGCATAGTGAAGACACTTCTCACTGGAGCTACCTTCTATCTTTAAAAATCAAAATTTTAAGGTATAACAGCTTAAAAAATATAATTATGCAAATTATGAATGAAAATTAATTATTATCTATTTGGGATTAAGATCTTAACATCATAAATCAAATAACAGCTATGTAAAAAGGACTTTTTTAGACCAAATTTTTGTTTAAAAATTTCAAACTGTATCACATATAACAAATATAGAAATAGCTATTGGACTAATAATTCCCTAAGGTATATCGCATCCACCAAATTTCATCATGTCTAGAGTAAAACTGTATATGCATAACGTTTTATTTTCTTTTATTTATTTTTTCACTTCGCTTTTCAACAGTCATATGAGTTAGAACAAATTTATTTTTTCTTCATATGACAGAAGTAACATGGTACAGTAATTGCAAGCTTCATTTCATATTCTGTCTTGGGCATATACTAATTAAATTATCTTAGCAAACTTACTTAATCTCTCTAAATATAAGCATTCTCATAAGTAATATAAATATTACCTTATAGTGAGATTTACTGCACTTAGTTTAGTCTGCGTTAAATATTCGCCTACCTGTTTGTATTGCTCCATGCAGGTACATAGTAGGTGCTTAATAAATGGTGAATCTCAGAATCAGAGTTATAGGACAGAGGGAACCACCTGACTGTAGTTTTGTTAATTTTTAAAGATATAATAACTTTACTGGGCTATAATTCACATATCATAAAATGTGTGCTTTTAAAAGGTACAGCTCAGTGTTGTTGTTTTGAGTATATTCACAGAGTTATGCATCCATCACTGCTAGACTAGGTCTAATTGTGTCTACTTGTGCTAACATTTTCCTCACACTGAGAAGAAACCCCATACCTATTCGCAGTCACTCCCTATTCACATTCTCCCCAGCCACTGGCAACAGCTAATCTCCTTTGTGTCTGTAGATTTGCCAGTCCTGGATATAGAATCATGTAATACATGGTCTTTTGTGGGTGGCTTCTTAACATAATGTTTTAAAGGTTCATTGTTGTAGCAGCACTTTATTCCTTTTTATTGCCAAGTAATAGCCATTGTATATATATGCCACAATTTGTTTATCCACTTATCCATTGATGAACTTTTGAGTTGTTTGCACTTTTGGCTGTTATAATTAATGCTGCCATGAGCATTCATGTATGAGTTTTTGTGCACTGTTCATCTTTTTTGGACACATATCTAGGAATGGAATTGCTTGTATACTTTTATAACTGTGTGTTTTACATTTTGAAGAACTGCCTACTATTTTACAAACTCATTGACCCATTTTACGTTCCTACCAAATAATACACAAGGGCCCCAATTTCTCCATACAGTTGCTAGCACTTGTTATTAGCTTTTACTGTAGCCATCCTAATGGTTGTGAAGTGGTATCTTGTTGTTTTGATTGACTCTTTTTTTTGGATGACAAATCATATTGAGCATTTTTTGTGTGTACTCTTTGGCCATTTGTGTGTCTTCTTTAGAGAAATGTTTATCCATGTTCTTTGTCCATTTTTTCATTGAATTGTTTGTTTTGTTGTTGTTGAGTTGTAAGATTTCTTCATATTTTCTGGATGTTAAACCCTTATGAGACCCTTAGTATGTTTTCTAAATACTTTCTCCCATTTTGTTGGTTGTCTTTTCACTTTCTTGATAATATCCTTTGATGACAAAAGTTTTACATTCTGATGAAGTCCAGCTCATCTGGTTTTTGTTGCTTATGTTTTGGATGTCATATCCAGGAATCTATCGTCATAACCCAAGGTCCTGATGATTTACCCCTACGTTTTCTTCTGAGTTTTATGTTGTTTAACTAGGTGTTTGATCCATCTTAAATTAATATTTGTGTATGGTATGAGGTGAGGGCATAGCATCATTCTTCTGCATGTGGATATCCAGTTGTCTGTCTCTGTTGGAGAGACTCTTGTGTCTGCATTGATTAGACTTGGCATAACTCCTATCTGTTTAAACCTTTTTCACCTCTCTCCAACATAGCCATTCACTACAGTCGTTCTAGTCCCTTTACTGTCTCTGGAACCTACAGTGTTTATCCGTTTGCCTCCTCATTTTTTGCCCAGAATCTTTTTTTCCTCCATGTTAAATGTTCTGATTTTTCCTAGTCCATACCAGACTCAACTTACGTCAGGATTCTTGAATTCAGAGCTTTTAATGCCATTCTCATCCTCTTACACTACAGTATAAGATGAGCAGGTTTCTAATCAAGTGGTTCTTAGGCCTCTGTCTCTTCCCTTCTTGTGGCCAGGAATCAGGCCTGATCCTCTCTATTTCCCATAGTGCTTATCCTGAGGAAATACTAAATAAATGAGTGAAACATAGTTGTGCTGTGCCTTATATCAGTACATGGTCCTTTTTGAGACATGAATTCACTGTCATCTGGTCTTACTGAGTAGGGAGCTGCCTCTGCAGTATCTAAAATAGAAAAAAAAAAAGAATTCATATCTTTCAGTGTGCTG
This sequence comes from Bos mutus, assembly GCF_027580195.1. Taxonomy (NCBI): domain Eukaryota; kingdom Metazoa; phylum Chordata; class Mammalia; order Artiodactyla; family Bovidae; genus Bos; species Bos mutus. The sequence goes on along the minus strand of NC_091637.1, from coordinate 30,755,476 downwards.
AGGCCATTAGATACTCAGTAAACTGAGCTGGCATGTTGTTTTCCCTAACCAAGGCATTGTTTGGTATGCTTGGGAACAAAAATGATATGGAGCATGGAGAGAGAAAGACCCCTCAACCCTTTTGGGGGGAGTGCAGCAGGGGGACTTTCTGTAAGGTTTTTAAAAACTATGTTCTAAACCAAATTGATGTTTTATTTAAAAGAAGTTGGGCCCTAGCCCATTTTTCATGAAACATGTAGGTCCCACATGAGGCTCGTTTAGCATGTCATCTATGTGACTGGCAGAAGCTCATGGTCTCTCCACCGAGGAAACTGGGGGAAATGGTGCCAGCACTTAATGCTGCCCCTGAGCTAATGCCTGCTGGCTCCATGGTAAACACGGGCCTTTTAATAGGCTGGAGACAAAGTGACATTCGGAAGAAACAACATGTCGACAATTTCCTTAATAAATTTTGTACGAACACATTATTTCCACCTAATGGAAATGTAGCTCTCTTAAATAATTGAGAGGCTATATTCATCAGTGGCAAGTTCAGCTGGGATCTTTGTGAGCTAGGGCAGTCGACAACCCCTTGGAAGCTGAGTAATTGATATTTTACACGAGTGGCTAGGCTAGTTTTCAGGCAGGCCCTGTGTGCTCCTGCAGCCCCCACATGTAGCCCTCCTCTGTGACCCAGGCTGTCACAAAGCAGCTCCACACCGAAGCTCCGGTTGCAGCCACTGAACTGCCCAGGCCAGGGGTTAGTAATGAATCCTTTCTAAAGTGGGAGCCAGCTTGGTCAGTTTCCTTCACTGTGGTTTCTTGCTGTGTCTGCTGACCAGCCACTGCGTTAGCACAAGGCCTTGGTTTTAGTAAAGAGCAATGATGGGTGACGTCCAGCATGCAGCTCATTTTTATCTGCCAGAAGATGGTAACGTGCTGAGGAATAACAACTACAGTGTTTGTTAAGTGAATGATGAGTGAGTGAATAAACAAGTACTAGAGGAGGCTGACAGGAGTCGTGACTAAGCAAGAGACTGAAGGTAGGGCAGGACTGCAGTGAGGGAAGGAAGAGTGCCGGGGAACACAGAGGTCAAAACATACACTGTTCTCAACAGACAAGAGAATCGGACTTCCTGTTCTCAGGGGCGCCTTTCTGAGGTCTGGGGTTGTGTCACAAAGGCTTCCAGGCCATGAGTGGGCTTTTGGCTCTGCCAACCACTTGTCCCATGGATGGGGAGAGAGACTGGGAAAACAGGGAGTCCTTGGGAAGGCAGAGGGAGGGGGCACTTTGTACCTCCCGTACCTCCTGGTGATTCACGTTGTTGCTTTTGGCCTTTTTGTACTCCTTAGGGAGCTGTGACCTTATCACAAAGAAGACTCAAATTGTTTAATTATTATTATTTTGTTTTAATTGGCAGGTTGTTCCTGAAATGACTGAGCTATTGAAGAAGAAATGAGTCATGACCATGTCTTAGGACGAAAATTGTATCAAAGTATATTCGGCTGAAATCATAGAAATTCATGGCTAATATAACAATCATCGGAAAGTGTGGAGAGCTACATTTCATAATTTGAGGAAAATTTCTAACAGACACCAAATGCTTTTTTTATGGGGTTATTATTATTTCTTAATTATTTGTGGTTCTAAACAGTTATTTTTTTGAAATTTTATAGCTCTGTAATACATAATAAAGCCTTTCCATAACTTTAAAACTATTACCGAAATATGCCTATCTTTGTAAAGGAAGAGAGATAATTGAAAAAACAGGAGTGAAAATTATTATTTACTCTTGCTGGTGTTGTTCATGGATGGCTCTGTATTTTAGATAAAATTATAAACATGAATGTTCCCACCAGTCTAATCAACATAATCCAGTTGTTGAGACAAGGGAACTAGAGTGGTGAATTTAGAGTTAAAAAAGCATGGCCACAAAGTATGAATATTATCTTAAATATATTCCAGTCTCTAGAAAATCATAGCTAATGGGACAAAAGTGCACCAGCCTTAAACCTGAACCTGCTGAATGTATTTAGTTGACTTAAGTTGATTTAATTTTCCATTTCATTTTAAGATCTTGGCAGTTTACAGTTCTTGGTGTCTATAAATTAGAGGCAAGTGGAGAAGGGGCCACATTGAGACAGTATGGCCTCTTATGCTAACAGATAGCTCAATGCTATTGTAAATGTTAAAAGTCTTGCTCAGAGATGGCTCTGGCTTTTCTTTCGCCCTCCTGGTGGCTTCCTTTGGACTGTCTTAGAAAGCAGCCAGGCATGCACGTTGGCCACATGTGCGGTGAGTTCTAGCACTCTCCCATGCTGCCCTAGGCGGCCAGGCGCTTGTGTGAGTGCAACCCCAGGAACAGAGGCTGGTGAGGTCTGGGCCAAGACTGCAAGAAGGAGTGGGCAGGGATCTGGGGTCTTAGAAAGGCCAGGAGTCAGCAGGCGAGCTGAATGAAGAGCACTGCCATGCTGAAGCCGAGCCACAGAAGGTATAGTTGGTGACAAGAAAGATGGCAGGGAAGAGATGGGAAGTGACTAGTGATACACAAAGGGAGGGAGCAGAGGGCCCAGTCGGGCCCTTAGTGTGGCCAGCCTGGGGCTGATTAGTTGAATCCTTTTTTGATGCGTTATATTCACTTTCTGTGAAACACCCTTTGAAGTTAAATGTCACTGGCACTTCTGCCTTCTTGTAATGAAGTGAGAGGAGCAGCCAAGTAGTGCTCAGTGTTAGAACTGTAGGACCCTAGGTTGCAGAGCTGAGGGACCATCCGGCTCAGCCCCCTTGTACAGAGAGGGATCCTGTGGCACAGAGAGACGTGAAGGAGCTGAAGTGACTTGTCCAAGGCCATGTAATTTGAATTTCTCTTGCAGAAGTAATACCTGTATCTTGTTGCTATCTTTGAGGCTCTTCCCAAGGAGGCTAACCTTACTTGGGGCCTTTTCCATTTACGCTTCATCCCTGTGGGAAACCATAACTGGGGGGACAGGAGAGGAGCAGAAGTGGCGGTTGCAGAGGTGCCCAGTGTATACAGGGTGTGCCAGCTCAAGAAGGTCCATCCCAAGGGGTGTCTTGGTGTGGTTCTTAGCCTTGGGGTTGAACTGTTTGGTCTTTCTCCCTTTTGTCTTCCTCCTGTCACAACTGTCCTGCTCCAGCTTTAAGCAGCTGTTCAGTTAATTTACTGGATACAATTTATCATCATCATCATAGCATTAAGTAGGGGCTTCCCAGTAGCTCTGTGGTAAAGAATCCACCTGCCAATGCAGGAGACCTGGGTTCGATCCCTGGGTCGGGATGAACCCCTGGAGAAAGAAATGGCAACCCACTCCAGTATTTTTGCCTGGAGAATCCCATGGACAGAGGAGCCTGGCAGGCTATAGTCCATAGAGTGTCAAAGAGTCAGACACAACAGAGCAACTGAGCATGCACGTGGCGCTTACTATATGTCACATACTAAACCCCTTCAGTCCTCACAACATCTGTAAGATAGATGCTATTCTTATCCCTGTTTTACAGATGAGGAAGCTGAGGCAAAAGAGGGTATGTAACTTGCCCAATTTCAGACAGCTTACAAACGAGAGCCATGATTTGGAACCAGGAAGTTTGGCTTCAGAGCAGTGGCCTCACCAGTGTGTGTTTCTGCCTCACCTCTGCTGGAGGAACAGGGAGTGGCTGCATGGTTCCCTCAGGTAAAGGGCACTCTGTGCCTGGTCCCAGGTGGGCGGGGCACACACTCAGGATCCTAGTGGAGGAAGAGAGTTCGTATCCTGGGCTTGTCTTTCCAGCAGGAATTTGTTCAACTTAGAAGCCCCTTTAAGTACCCACTCAAAGTTTACCTTCAAAAGGAAGTTGTGTGAGACTGGGGCAAATTGTTAAAAACTACCATCTATGCCAGAAGGTACAATTTGAGATGCCCCCTTTTTTTTTACTTGTTTAGTGTTCTTTGGGAAACCAAGCTGTCAGTTCCAAATGACAGCCCTACATCTTGGCTTGAGGATTGAGCTGTAGCTCTGGAAGCAGTCTAGGCAAAAGTGTTAGGAATAGCTTTCTTTGGGGTTTGTGTGTATGCTTCCTGCCTTTCTCCCCTAAGACCTTTGAGGTCTTAGGTTAATGTCATACAGTCCCCAGGAATTTGGCTAATTTGTCAGAACACGAAGTCCCTGAGAGGGCAGGAGTATGTGTGTAGGAAGGCAGCCATGTGAGGGCAGAGCTGATAGGTTCTTGAGGTCGTTTAGGTCAAGCAGATACTGGGAAAGACTTAAGGCAAAGGGAGAAGGGGACGGCAGAGGATGAGATGGTTGGACAGCATCACTAACTCATTGGACATGAATTTGAGCCAACTCTGGGAAAAAGTGAAGGACAGAGGAGCCTGGCGTGCTACAGTCCATGCGTTTGCAAAGAGTCACATGCAACCTAGCAACTGAACAATAAACAACCTCCTTACTATGGACAGTGAGGGCCCTGGTCTCAGCTCTCTGGCAGTTGAGAGGGTACAGAACCCAGCACTTCCCCTGGTCTCTCCGCAGTACATCGGGGCATATTCCCTTGGAGGCTCCCTGGCTCACCCAGCAGCTGTGCTGTGTGGGACTCTGGAGCAAACACCTGGATGTCTGGTCTGGCCACTGCACTGAGGTAGCTTGTGGTCCTGATGGGGAGAGCAGCTGGCTGCTGGGCTCTGAGAATACAGGCTGTTAGAGGCATAGCCCTTGCCCTCAAGATCTGCAGCTAGCAAGGAAGATGAGATGAGACCCAAGTGATTAGAAAAGCAGATAGCATGCAGTCAGCATGAACTGCACATACAGGGAGGGCTCCTTCAGGGGGCCAGCTGCGGTTATTCCTCAGGGCGTGGAGGTGTTAACATGAACACGAGAGGCAGAAGTAGAACAGATGAGAGTTCGCATGCCTGCTTGAGGCAGTGATGGGCGGAAACACAGTGTCGGGAGAGGGGTTGAGGGTGACAGGTAGTTAAGGCCAGATTGTGGAGGACATTGGCTGGTAGGCTGAGGAGTCTGTTGTTTTTCCTCATGGGTCAGTGGTTCTCAAACTTTGCCCTCAAGGAATACTGCTGTTTCAGGAGCTGTGCCAGAGATGGTACTGTGAGAGCTCCTGATTTGCAGGAAAAATTAATAGAATTTCCTAATCTAAGTCTTTCTTGCATCCTTTTTTCTAAAACTCCAGTTGCTGCTACATCTGATCCTACTATAATCAGGTTCCAAAGTGAATGAACTGGTAACAAATGGGTATTTAACTAAGGAGGTCAGTGGCCATTGGCCCTCCACAGCTTTTGTTTAGTGAACAGGTGTTGAGTACTTAAAAATGCTCTCTGCTGGTTGTACTATTCCTTGTTTATGTGTTAGAATTAACCGTGTCAGTATATCCAGAATCTTCCACAAAGAGTGGCATGACGTCCTGAGGCCCTGCCACCTGAACAGGTCTTTGGGAGCACCCTTCTGGCAACAGGGAGATGGATACTATACTAGCCTGTGTTGAGGAAGGCCTGTTACTTGATCTAGAGGAATAACATAAGCTGGTGGAGTGTTCAGGACAGACAGAGAGAGGAAGAAAAGATGGAAGCGATTAGGAGGCTGTTGCAGGAATCCTCTGGCCTTATGCCCTGAATAGGTTTGACTGAAAGCTCTTTGGGTACAGAATGGGTCCCCTGAGACTATGGAAATGGGTCCGGTGTTGTGGGCGAGGCTGGCAGAGAGTGGGGCTCGTCCTCCCAGGATAGCGCGGGAGCCACGCTGCCGGCAGAGCCTGGGCGTGTCTCTACTGGGCTGGGAGGCTTTGAATGAAACCCCAGCCGTAAGAGCTCTCTGTGCTGTTTCTGTGAGAAAGGGGAAGTCAGTTTGGTTGCATTTCACACCATCTCTCACGGGGCTGAGAGAGTTTTTGTTTTTGGTTCGTGTAAAAATGTGCTTAAGAGGCTGGGAAACCCAGAGAACAGTATTGATTATAACAGATGGATTTGGTTAGCTGTTGCTGAACGAAAGGAGACTTGACTGATAACCTTGTTAAAAGCCCATTTAGGGTGATATATTGCTCCAACTTGTATAGCCCTAGGGTTTAAAAAATATTTTGTGGGGCACCCACATGAAGAAGAGTTGCTGATAGTCCTTGGTTTATAATAGCACTCTCATGCAAGTTACCGCTCAGAGGTGGGAAGGGTAGGAAACTGAAGAAGGCAGGCTCTCAGGAGAAGTGATCTGCCCCAGGGCATAAAGCAGGTGGCAGAGCTGGACACAAACCAGAATTCCGGCAAATACTACTTGTTAAGAACCTACTAGGTGCATTATCTTTCCTTCTCTAATACAACAGTCCCCAAAGTGGGCATCATCACCCCTACTTTCTGGAAGAAGAAATGGGCTGAGCAGAGGCAGTGGTGAGATATGAAACCTGAGCTGACTCCAGGCCTGAAGAGCTTGGCCTTTGCACCGGGCTGCCCCCCAATATATTCCAGCTTCTCTAGGACTCTCTCCTCTGGTTTGCATTGTCTCAAAACAGCAAACTTGTCATAGAAGCATGAAAGAGTGATGGGTGATAGAAATAGGAATTTATTGGGAAGGAAGCTGGCGTTTACTTTCTTTGGTGCCCGGATTGGTGAGTAGTCAGGCCATGGTGAGGTTTTCTCTGTCCGGGCTTCCCCATCTTTGCCTCCCACAACTGGTCTCGTGGTTTTGGGCACTCGAGTCCGGCTTGGAGGGCTGTTTCCCTTCCCAGTGTGGGGGCTGCATGGGGAACTGTGAGGTCTGGGACCTGGGCTGAGCACTGAGTGGGCTGCTCACCAGGACACTGGGGTTCTCATCCTGGTTCTAATATGGTCTCAGGGGTGCCCTGGTCACATTCCTTCTCCTTTTAGGCTTCATTTTCCTCATCTGTAAAATGGCAAATTGCACTTGGTAATCTTCCAAGATACCTTCAAGCTTCAACCTGTGTGAATGTGTTGGCAGATATCAAACAGCTTAGGAAAATGGAGACAAGAACCACTTTGGAGAGCTGTGCTGAGTGCTTTACAGACATTATTTCATTTAAGCTTCATAATAACCCCACGAGGTATTGTAGTGTTCTCCACTCTCCAAATAAGAAAACTGAAGCTTACAGAGCTTAAAACGCTTGGCAAAGGATTCACAGCTAGTGAGTGGTGACCTTAGGCTGAAGTATACCCTCAACCACATGCCATAACCTGAGTTCCTCTCTGGGAACACGGTGTGTGTGCATGCTAAGTCGCTTCAGTCATGTCCAACTCTGTGACCCTGTGGGCTACAGCCTGCCAGGCTCCTCTGTCCACAGGATTCTCCAGGCAGGAATACTGGAGTGGGTCGCCATGCCCTCCCCCAGGGGATTTTCCCAATCCAGGGATCAAACCTATGTTTCTTATGTCTCCTGCATTGGCAGGCAGGTTCTTTACCACTGGTGTCACCTGGGAACCCCCTGGGAACACAGAGGATGTGTTCCTAGTCCAGCCTGACTGGGACCAGTTGCAGTGAAGGGGAGAAAGATGAGACAGCTGAGCTGAGTTCAGTCAAAATCAACCAATAACGAAGCATATCCCAGGTGAAAGGCCCAGCGTGGCCAAGGCACAGAAGCACCAAGAACATGACGCAGTCTGGACTCCAATCCCTCCGTCCCCTTTTAGCCTGATTCCGCCATTCTAAACCATTCTCTGCTGAGGGAAGCAGGGGGCTTTGTACTGGATCTGGTCTGTACACTGGCTTACTTTTGTGGCATTTAGCAAACCCAGGTCCAAGAACACCATGCCTCTTCTTTATGCAGTGGAGGTGGAGGTGAGCCTACCTAGTTATGAGGCCTAATTGATGTTGGGGAGGCTCCTAGAGCGCTTGGTGAAAGGTGCCCTGTAAATCTCAGACACTGAAGAGTTCTGCCACATTCATCACAGTGTTTAATGTCCTGATTGATCTCCAGGGTAGTCAATTTCATTTGCTTGTTTCAGGATGAATAGGCAGCCTGCTCCCCTATGCTATAGCCTGGGGCTCTGCATAAAATTATGCCAGCGCTGTCTCTTTGGTAGTTTGCAATAAATTTAGCAGCAAATGTTCCATCATTTTCTTTGGATAATTAAATTAACTATTCACCAAGAGACAATACTAAACTTTTCAGTGCTGGAGCAAAGGGAAAAAAAAAATTCAGAGTAGTTATGAATTCATCATTCAGTTTATGCCATGGAAATGTAGGTTTGGGGTTTATACTGGGAAAAGGAGAGGAAGGCAGATAAGGTGCCTCCCGGAACAGCAGTGCTTTAACTCAGGGTGACTCTGGGGCATTATTTATGGGGGAACCAGTGGGGATATATGAGCAGGGTGAGCTCAGGAGGAGCAGACAGTGCCTGGGAGTGGGGGTGGGGCACACGTCCTCTCAGCCCCTTCAGCCACCCTCTTCTCGCACCAAACTATCAGCAGCAGCAAGTGAAATAACTGAGCTTGTCCTGGGCAGCCTTCCCCAGAACTGCTGAACGTGGATAGGGAGCACAACACCCAGGCATCCATTATTAATAAGGATGATGTCTGTTTGTGTCTCCCTTGAAACATTCTCAAAGGGCTTTCCCTTCCATTATGTCGTTAGCTATCCCAGCAGCCCTCACAGGGGTGGGTGGGGGTGGAGGGATGAGAGTTGTTATTCCTGCTGTACAGGGCAAGGATGCAGATCCATGGATTCGCTGGGGGCATACAGCAAAACAGAAACGGGGTTGAGCTGAGAATCTGGGGCTTTGGCACACACCCTGTGTGCACCACAGCAACTGGGTGGAGGGTGGAGGTGGGGTATCCCTGAGATGTCCTATCAAGCCCCCAGAGTTGTTGGGTATCCTTGTTAAGCAACTCTGTGCAGGGGTCCTGTTGATTTGATAGAAAGATGTGCTAAGTCACCTCAGTCATGTCCGACCCTTTGCAACCCTGTGGACTGTAGCCCATCAGGCTCCTCTGTCCATGGGATTCTCCAGGCAAGAATACTGGAGAGGGTTGCCATGTCGTCCTCCAGGGGATCTTCCCAGCCCAGGGATCGAACCCGCATCTCTTGCGTCTCCTGCTTTGGCAGGTGGGTTCTTTACCACTAGTGCCACCTGGGAAGCTTCTTTCTAAGGTGGCTTCCTTGGACCTCAGCTCACAGAGAGTACAGCCCCACTCTTAGTCTCTTTAGAGACGAGGAAATCAGAGAGGAATGTGGGGGCAGCACCAGGGCAGGAGCTTCAGTCAAGAGCCTGGCGTTGAAAGGTGTTGCTGAGCTGAGAGTCACGGACGGAGTGAACAGCCACCATGCTGAAGGGAATCCCAGGCCACTGGCCTCTAATTAATTGTACAGGATCTGTGAAAAACTCGTCTGTGTGACCTGATCTGAACAACCTAGGTTTGGGTTGGAGGGCTGATTGGAGAGGAGCCGGCCATGTCACTCAGGGAAGGCCTTACAGCTCCCCAGTCCCGGTGGACTGTGAGCCAGGCCTGCAGGGTTCTGACCACGCTGCCCTGGGGGCCGGCCACCAGCATTGCTGACTCTGAGCCTTGTCTTGGCTGCCAGGTTTGGCACGTCAGGGAGCCAGCCAGGCCATGGGACTGGCTCCTCTCCAGCTTCAGTGGCAAGGCGGAGCCGGGAGGCTGGCCCTGCGGGAAGGGCCACAGGGCTCTGCAGGGAGGGTGGGCAGGTCCCTCCAGCCTGAGGAGCCATGCAGGCTGACCGCTCCCTCTCTGGCTCTCCTGATGACACCTGGTTTAATTCCACGAAGTTCGGCTTGCCACATCCAGCATGGCATCTAATCCCAACAGACCTGGGTTTGAATTCTGCTCCTAGTTCAGCTGTATGCCCTTGGACAAGTCATTTCATAAATCATCCTCTGTCTCTGTAAAGCAGGGAAGACAGCACCCACTTTGCAAGACTGTGTTAGAGAGGGAAGACCGCAAAGATCCCCCCAGCACAACAGCAAGTGAGTAAGTGGGAGCCATGTTGTGCCCACCATCTTGTTGGCTTACAGGAGGCAGCAGCTGCTACTGGGCCCGCCTCCCTTCTGAGTGAGCCCCAGAGGGCGCTGACTGAGCAAGTCCACGAGCAAGGAGCGGGTCTTTCCCAGAGCGGCAAACCTCCCAGGGAGGGCTCGGGCTCCATCTCCACTGGCGCCCAGCTGCCCACCAGCTATAACTCTGGGCTATGGCACCCGGGGGAACCGTGAAAGCCAAAGCTTTTACTCTCCACCTCCTGCTCTCCAGGCTAAGACTCCACCCCGCGCCTGTCCTCAGGCAGGTGAGTGGCTTCCTCTGTCTTGCGCGCCCTCTTCCTGGTGACTGTGGACTCTGTCCTCAGAGAGGTCAGACCACGTCTAGTCCCCATCTGCTTGTGCAGCAGCTCTGACCCTGCTACTGCCTGGGCAGGCGGGAAGGTAACCGTGAGTGCTCAGGCAATTTCACCTCACAGCAATCTGTAAATGCCCTAAGAAACCAGCTGTTAAAAGTGGGACTCTTCTGGGTGGGGAAACTGAGGGAGAGAGTGGGGCCACTTGCCTATCATCTTACCCCACTGCTCTCCTCCCAGCCCTTTTCTCTGGAGAAGTCCAAGCAGAGGTGACTACCAGCTAGCCATGGGGGTCTCACCTCCAGCACAGGACAGGCTCATTTACTTGACTGGGTGGCCAGCACTAGCCCATGAGCTGGGGCAACGGGAACTCAGCCAAGAGGGCATCACGGCTCAGCAGGCTGAGCCTGGCCAAGGAGGGTAGCTGTTTCTAGTCTAGCAGATGCAGACCACTAAACAGATCCCGCAGCTCCTGCCCTAGAGATTATAAATCATGTAATGCCCTCCAGCCCATATGTGACAAACCCAGGAGTGACCACTTTGCTTTCAAAAGCTCTACAGCTTGGGAGCCCCAGCACCTAGCACACTGCCAGGCAGATATGAGCTCGTTTCAGTGCCTCTCTTGTTAGTGTGTAACCTCAGGGAAGTTTCTTAAACCTCTGAGCCTTGGGTCGTACACCTGTAAAATGGGCCCAGTGATACCACCTCACAGGGCCACTGGAAGGGTTAAAGGAGCCCAAGGGGGTAGAGGCCTTACAAAGTGCTCAGTCATGGCAGCTGTGAATAACTCTGCTGCTGGTGATGGAATGCCTCAGATTACACCCCAAAACAAGCTCCATTTGACACTGTTCCCTTTAACATCTTTTTTGACAAATGCTGATCTTCCCATGAATAAGGAGAATGTTTTTTGTGGCCTGGGGGCCGGCAACCAGCCCATTTAGGAGCAGTGACCTCACCAAGATATTCATTTGAGGCAACGGGAGCCCTTGAATTGAAAAATAAAATTATCTTCCCTTTTTCTTCTGGGCATCGAAAACAAAACATACTCATAAACAAAACCCCTTGGAGGCTCTTCAGCAAGGGACACACTGATCAGGCTCAACAGCCCGGGTTGGAGTTTGGGGAGCTGACACACTGGTGGAGGAGGTGGAGTCAGAGGCTGGGCCTGGGCCTCAGCAAGGCTGTGAGGGGTCTGGGGCAGGGGCCAGCATCCCCAACTGCTCATGGGGAATGAGAAGGGGGCTAGCATTCATGCACACGGCCGGGTGGATGGTGACACCCGGCTGGGAACCTAGGAGGAGCAGCAGGCTGCGAGCAAGACCTCTTGCTCAGCTTTGGGCCTCTTGAGATCCCTGAGGAATGGAGCCCTGGGTCAGGGAGCTGTGTCTGGGAGTTGCTGGCAAGGAAGACAGAATTCTGAGCTCCTCTGTGGTGGGGAGGAGAAGGTGAAGAGAAGGTACTGGTCCAGAGTCACACAGCCAGGCAGTGTGAGCGCTTCCCTCCTGGGGTCTAGGGCTCCTCTACAAAGGCCTCAGGGATACCGGAGAGGAGCTGGCGGGCTTCCTTGGTGGATTTTCAAGGCCAACCCAAGCCCAGAGAAGCCACTCTGGGGTCCTCACCTGGACTAGCAGCCAAAGGATCACCTCTGCCAACGGGAAGTCTCAGTGCAGGTGGTTTTTATTATTAAAGCCAAGATTGGAAAATGGCTCTCACCCCCACCCCGCAACCCTCCCACCCTCCTCCAGACCCATCCCTTTATGTCCCCAGAAGGTGGAAACTAGATTTGTCTCGAAAAGACTCAGAAACGCTCATGCCTAAATGAGAGAATGAAGACAAATGAGATAGGCTCAGATGGTGGTCTGTGTGATTGTGTGGGCTCCACCCGGGATTCCTGGAAAAGACGGCTTGGGGGTGGGGCTGGAGAGCCCCTGCTCACAGTGCTGTTCCCGAGGGTCCAGGGTGGGCGTCGGGAACAAAGGCAACGGAAGAGGCTGAGCTGGCCCCCACGCTCTACCCTGCTGAAGCTGGGCCACAGGCTGGTTTTTGTAAAAGTGGTTTTAAAAAAAAACCCCAGCCACGAGCACCACCCTCCCCTGAGCAGGGTGAGAGGAGGCGCCAGCTCTGGGCTTTGAGGTCTGAGGCGTGTGGCCTCCTGGCCTGGCGTCACCTCCCTGGAGGCAGGCAGCACCCTGAGGGAAGCCAGGAGGGCTCCTGGGCCCCTCATGTGACCCTTGGTGGCCACCGGGGCCCCGGGGGAGCATCGAGATGGCTGTCTCCCTGCCTCCCTCCCAGCCTGCCTGGAGGCTCTAGGCTTCAGGGACCCTGTGCAACTTCTGCTCTTTGGATTCCAAAGATCTGAACTTTTCCTCCAGCACAGGCGCAGCCGGCTGGAAATGGATGACAGGCTTGATCTGAAAGACGGTGAAGCCCTCCCGGTTCTTCTGGTTAAACAGACTCACCCTGTGCTCCAGCTCAGGGCTGGGCTGGGCTGAGCCCTCTGGGCTGGGCTGGGCAAGGGGGGCGGAGTCCAAGGCCCTCCGGGAGGGGCAGGGGTCCTCCGACAGTGGGGACAACAGGTCCTGGACTGTGGCCTCTGCCGTATGCTGCTGAGATGGCGGCGGGGGCAGCGGCAGGGCGGAGGGGCTGGGCCTGGGGGACGGCTCCTCGCGGGCGGCGCTGCAGTCCGTGGAGGAGCCCAGCGTCTGACTGCTGTCACTCTGGGCCCGGGTGCCGGAGCTGCGCGTGGAGCGGGTGGCACTCTCGGAGCTGGCGCTGGCACCGGTGCCTTCGCTGCCGAGCTTCAGGGGCACGTCGACGGAAAAGAGGTCAGACGAGACGTTGGGCTGGTGGATGTCGATGGCGGCCGTGGTGACCACGCACACAGCTGGCTCTGGGACGCCGCTGTCTGCAAGAAAGGAGGGGTGCAGGTCACACTCCACCCTGGCTGCACCTCTGCACCCTGATGCGGGTGGGGCTAGATGGTGGGGGTGAGGTGAGTATGAATGGATTTGCTGGGAGAGGCCTTGGGAGATGGTCCAGGTTTCCAATATGCGCCACCTGCCCTGAGGGAGAATTATGCCTCCCTATCAGGTGCAGACATGTGACGGGCCTCAGCCAGTCACCTGCAGGAAGTGACCAGTGGCGTTTCCTGGAGAAGCTACATAAGCCAGCTGTGCTCTGCCCGTGCGGTCAACACTGTTCCAGAAGGCACGACAACTGTTCTGTCTGCTGGGAGATAGCGTAAAGTAACAGCCTGGCCAAAGAGCCCCTGGCCAGTGTCCCTGGCCCTTTGTTGATTTATTTAAACCACTCAAATGTGGGGTTGTTGTCACTGGGCACAGCATAACCGAGCCCATCCTGACTAACTCAGCACAGTCTGCTATGACAAGGAATCTGAATGTCATGGTCATTAGGACTCCAAGTTTTAAATGGGTCCAGCGTGAGACTCATGACCAGAGCTGTGCCCTCAGAAAACTGCCGAATTTTTATAGGATGCATTGTAAGTGGAGGGTGGAGGACATCCCAGAATGTCTTCGCTCTAAGTGAGAAGTATCAAGGGCCTGAATTACAGTAGGCGTAGTGTGGGCAAGGTTTCTCTCTAAAGTGGTACGGAGAGTAGGCTGGGGGAGAGGTTCAGGCTAGAGATGATGGTCTTTGAGATCAGCAGGTTGGATAAGGCTTTGGAAGAGGAGAAAGGGAGGGAAAGAGGCCTTAAAGGGGCTAAACTGCAGAAAAGATGAAATTCAGATGTATTCAGGATGACCCACACTATAACCTTCTAGCCTTAGAATGGAGTTTACAAGGATTTAAGGGCTCAGCAGTAAAGAATCTGCCTGCAATGCAGGAGGCCAGGTTCGATCCCTGGGTCAGGAAGATCTGGAAAAGGGAATGGCAACCTACTCCAGTATTCTTGCCTGGAAAATTCCATGGACAGAGAAGCCTGGTGGACTGCAGTCCATGGGGTTGCAAAGAGTTGGACACTACTGAGCAATGAACACTTTCACTTTTCAAGGGCTGTGAAACCCAAACCTTACAAGACTCAAGACACTGGCTAAAGAGAAACAAGACCCTGAAGGACTGAGTATTATTTTAAAACTCAACCTTTCTCATATGAAAACCACTAGGTCCCCTGAGACTTTCTGAAGTGCAAGAATGAAACATAAACAAGGACATGCCCAGTGCCTGTTGCTTCTCACACCCAATTATGCATTATCTCACCCCCCTCACGCTCATCCTGAAAGGTTCTCAGGTTGGGAAGTGCTGAGGTCATTAATTCCTAGATTCCAGCCCCTTTCCACCCCAGGGTCCCCCATGCACATCTTGGAGCACTCCCATCCCAGCACTCGAGCTCAGGTGCCAGAGTTTGCTGGGAACTCTGCCTGCGGCTATGGCTCATAGGGGCCAGGAGATGGACAGCCTGGTCGAGCTGTCCCTGGCCTGGATGTTAGGGGTTGCCAGGGTCACCTCTGGCGTGGGGCCACACAGAGGTTCTGGTACCCATGGAATAGCACCAACACAGACTTACCACTGCTGGGCCCATTGTAGTACTGGCTGATGTAGCTGTTCATGTCATCTTTCACCGTGGCGTCTGTGGAGGTGAGGACAGAGAAGGGTGAGTGAGGGTGAGCTGGACAGTCCAGGAGCAGGGGCTGTGGCCAGTTTGTGCTCCTCCCCCCAGTGTCTCTACCCCCATCACCACGAGGAGGCACTGGTCTCCCACAAGCTCCCTGCCACACGGTTCCTCCAGGGGGACCACGTGGCTCATCTGCCCCAGTGCTGGGCTGGGTACCAGGGACCCAGGTTCTGATGAAGCATCCAGCTTGCTGTGTGATATGAAGAAGCCCTTTCCTTCTCTGAGATAAGGGCCTGGAAATAGTCCTTTGGGGCTTTCCCTGCCTGGATAGCCTGAGTCTCTGAATCCATGTGAGTTTCTCACAGTCACCAGGAAAGCTCTCCTCAGTGCAAAAGCCTGAGTGCCATTTCAGCCGCACACAGCCAGCTGCAGAGGCAGATCTTGGACAACAGCGCCCTCGGTCTTCCACACTGCCCAGGAATGGACGCAGGCGCTGGGCACCCCCAGCCGTGCTCCCAGCACCCTGCTCCCAGCACATGGTGGGTGCTCAGTAAAGAGTTGCTGAATGAATAACCAATGAGAAGGTGTAAAGCTGTCCAGGTCTCAGGAGATGGCATGGGAACAGGGTCTCAAAGAATTGGTTCGTTGTTCTGATGGGGTGGGAAGGGATGAGAGAGGAGAGATAACTTGAGAGAGGCCTGAGCATGGTGAGGGGCGGGGGTGGGGAATGGACAGCAGAGGACAGGAGACCCCAAAGCCATCCTAAGGAGCTCTGCCTTGCCCCAAGCACAGTGAGGAGCCACAGGAAAGTGTGAACAGGCTCAAGTGTGAGGCACTCCCGAGGGTGCGCTGAGTGGCTGGGAAGGTGTCAGGCTGGACGGGAGACAGAAACAGCAATGCCCAGGGGAGGGGAGACAGGTCCTGTTGAGGCTGCAGGCGAGGATGGGGGTCTACACCCCCCAGAAGCCTCGGTCTGCAGGTGATGGAACCTGCTGCTCTCCGTGGCCGCCCTCCTGACACACCTGAGATCACTGCAGAAGCCTGTCTGCCCTGACACGGGGAGGCCGGTGGCGGCAACACAGCAACCTGGCTCTTAAAAGCTTTTTTGGCCTCTCTTGATCTTTAAATGCCTGTGGCCAGAGGTGTATTCTGCATTAATGCCTGAGCTGAGGGAGGGGCCCCAGGCTGGCTCCAGGCCCTGCTTCAGGATCAACCAGCAATGCGCCTCAGAATCAGACAGCAACACTCTTCTCCATGGCTCTTCATAATTTATGTTGTAAATGCTGTCTAGCCCTGCAGGCTGCCCCGGGAAGTGGGAGGAGGCCGGTGTGACTGCTCCTGGCAAGCAGTTCCAGGGCCACCAGGTCCACTGGGCCAGAGAGGTCTGGTCACTGATCTTGGTTTTATCCTGAGGGACCTGCAGTGTGGCTGTCGAGGGCCATGTCACAAGGGCAGGACAATAAACTCAGCTAAAGTATCCACAGACCGGTGAGTCCCACAGGGGCTCACGTGCAGGAGGTGGCCTGGCGTGAATGAGAAACACCCAGAGCCTGGGTTCCTGTGCTGCTACTGGGCAGGTCACATCCCCTCTCTGGGCCTCAGGTTTTCCATCTGTACCATGTACCATGGGGGAGCGGGTGGGGCTCTTAGAGACCGTGACAGCCAGGCTAGCTGGCTCCAGGCCCCTCAGCCAGCCCTGAAGTTCAAGAGGTGAGAGAGCAGAGTGGGAAGGGACCGGAGCCATCGAGGAACCGCACTCCCCCCGACCCCACCCTGTGTGAGCATCCTCTCAACCCCTGCCTGGGCTCTGCCCACCATGGCCTGTGCCCCTCACAGAACGGGCCTCCTGCCTCTCTGTTGAGCAGCTCTAATAATCAGATTCCTCTGTGCTCAGTTGGGGTGGCGTGCCTGGCCCTCCACCTCCAAGGAGCACAGGGCCTCCTGGGGACCTCCACTCTGTGATCAGGCAGCCAGTCTCCATCTCCATAGGAAGGGCCCACTCTGGGAGGCCTTGCAGATCTGGGGATCTGGGTCCTGTCCCCACATGCCTCAAGGCCACACCCCACTTCTCCTTACTACATGACAGACCTTCCAGCACTTACAAAGTCCTCACATCCTTCCCAAAATGTCTCTTCTCCTGAGAAACCCCTGTCCATGCTTCACTCCTCCCTGGTTTTCCAGCCTCTCAAGTCACTATGGGCTCCAGATGTGACCAAAACAGGGGAAGGGAGGCAGGAGGGAACTGACTGTCACTGTGTCCTTCAGAGCTCCAGACTGCGGATCGGGCACTTCACACAGCAACTTCCTTTCATCTTGCTTAACAGGTGGGTCCTCCTGGAGATCTGCTGGGATCTTCCCCTCACAAAGCCTAACATCCTCCAATCGGGTTCAGCAACCACCCTACTCTGCTGACTCATGAGTCTGTGGCCAACACGGATGCCCAGGCCAGGCCTCCTCTGCAGGCACTGGGGCCAAGCCAGCCAGGCCTTCACCAACCATAGCCGTGTCGGCTCCACAGAGGACTTCACATTTATCATCACAGGCAAATGTCAGCTTGTTGGTCTCAGCCCAGAGCCTGCTGAAAGCATTCTGAATCTTGATTCTGTCTGCTAAGGTATTCTCTCTTGTACCTCAGTGTTGCCTATTCAATTGAGGATGCTCAATCTTCATCAAAGCTGTGGATAAAAGTAACCCGAGCCAGGTGACCTTCAGCCCAGACATCTCTCAGCTTCTGACTGCTCTGGCCAACCGGACAGCTTCTCCTGGATGACCTCCAGCCACCTCTGACTCAACGTGTCCAAAAGAGAACTCAGTTTCTCCCCCACCTCCACCTTGGTGAATGGTACCCTGGGACCCTGGTCATTTCTCCACGCTTCTTCTCCATTCTTACCAGGAATTCAGCTCCTGCTGAACCTGTGACCAGTCAAGGGACCCCCAGATGCCCTCTGCCATCCAGCCTTGGGTCAGACCTCACGCTTTTCCCTTTGGCCTCTCATCATGCTTGCAGGGATTAATAAACGGGATTGCTCACTCCATGGATGTACCTGACACAGAACTTAGATCTCCAGGCGGCCACTGCAGGCCTGTCTAGTCTGCATTTGTTCCCTCTGCTCCAAACCTGTACCCACCCAGAGGCCTCAGAGTGAGTTTCAAGACAGTCAGAGCAAGGCCTTGCCCAGGCTTTTCCAGCAGTGTTGATCGCCACCCACACCCCCCTACTCTCTCTGCTTCAGGCAGGCCCCTTTCTCCACACTGACCACTTGGGCTGGGGCTTTGTCCCCTCCCACACAGAAGCCACATTTTACTCAGAGTCTCGCCAGCACTTAGCATGGGGCTTGGTGTATGCTACCCACCAATAAATAGGATGACTGGACAGTGACTGAGGCTGGGTCGGGGCCTGCAAGACCTCCCTGGACCATGCCCCTCAGGCTCTGAGACACTCCCTGCACCATGCAGCACACAGCCTTACTCTTGGTCTCTGGTACTTCCTGCCCAGAGACTAATGACTGCTGGTGTCTGGGAGCCTGCAGGGAGGGAATGCAGGCAGGCAGGCATGGATGCATGTGGCCAGGAAGAGGCCATCAGTGAGCCCCGACATGGGGCTGCCCACCCTCCATCTAAGAGAACCCCTGCCCCAAGGTTTGCTTTGATTTGGCACGAAGGAGCCCTAAGGCCATGTAGGAACTGCCGCACAGGAGGACTGGGTTGGCTGACCCTGGAGGGGTGAGAAAGAAGGGCTGGTACAAACTCAGGCTCCAGGACAAAACAGCCCAGGTGCCAACCCCAGCTCTGCAGACATCTGGTCTGTGTCCTTAGGCAAATCCCTCGCCACTCTGAGCCTCAGCTTCCTCAGTAAAATGGGAATAAGAAATACCTGCTTGCTGGTGAGCTATACGTTTCACTGGGATGATGAAGGTCAAGTCTAACCTGGGTCTGTCCATCACCTCCCTGAAACCCTGGCCCACGGCGCTCCCTGCTGGCCCCTAAGTTCAGGTCACTTCTGTGGCAGCTGCCGCAGCTGCTCTCAACCACCCAGCACTTTTTCCTAGGGCGTGAGTACTCCATGCAGCCATCCTGACTGATCCTCCTAAAGCTGGTTGAGTGCTGTGGTGGCAGTGCTCATTATGTGGGTGTGCTCCTTGGGCAGAGCCCCAACCTGCCCAGCGAGGTGGAGCAAGAGGGCGGTGAGTCAGGTGGGCCTCCCTGGGTGGCGGGACTGGCCAGGCTGTTGGGGTGGGAGTCAGGAGTCAGGACGGCACACCCACACGTCCTGTGCAGATCCGAGCCCAGAGGGAGACCCTGATTCCTGGCCAGGGCTCCCACTGCCACACTCCGAGCTGCTGCCCCACAGCTCAGCAGCCCTCACGGAGAAAGGACACCACCGAGAAAAGAGCACCAGCTGTGTACCAGGCCGAGGGCAGTGTGTGTGGCTGAGTGCTCAGTCCTTCTCAGTGGGGTGTGCTTCTGCTCCTAGTTGGGACAATTAGAGTTCAGACCCAGGACAGCTGCATAATTTGTGGGGCCCTTTGTTTAAAAAGCATTAAGGCCCAGAAATAAACTCACCCATATATGGTCAATTAATTTACAGCAAAGGAGCTAAGAATATATAAGGAGGAAAGGAAAGTCTCTTCAGTAAGTGGTCCTGGGAAAACCGGACCCCTAACTTACACCATACACAAAAATTTACTCAATGAATTAAGACTTGTATGTAAAACCTGAAATCATAAAAGTCTTAGAAGAAAACATAGGCTGTAGGTAAGCTCCTTGACCTTGGTCTTGGCAATGATTTTTTTATTTGACACTAAAACAAAAGCAATGAAAGCAAAAAATAAACCAGTAGGACTATACTAAACTAAAAAGCTTCTGCACAGCAAAGGAAACCATCAACAAAACGAATGGCAACCTACTGAATGGAAGAAAATATTTGCAAATCATACCCAATAAGGATTTATATCCAAAATATATAAAGAACTCATACAACTCAATAGCAAAAAAATAATCCAATTTAAATATTGGATCTGAATAGACATTTTCCTGAAGAAAACACAGAGTAGGTCAGAGGTACATGAAAGGAGCTCAACTTCACTCAACGTAAGGAGTGCAACTAAGCACAAACCAGAACCACAGGCAGATGTCACCTCGCACACGGTATAACAGCTAGAATCACAAGGACAGAGATAGTAAGAGGTGGTGAGACGGCAGAGAAAAGAGAACCCCAGTACACTGTTGGCGGAAATATAAATTGGTGTGGCCACTCTGGAACACAGTATGGAGGTTCCTCAAAAAAAATTAATAGAACTACGATATGATCCAGCAGTTCTACTTCTGGGTACATATCTGAAGAAAACAACAACACTCATTTGAAAAGATGCATGCATCCCAATGTACACAGCAGCATTATTTATAATAGCCAAGATATGGAAATGACCTAAGTGTCCAAGAACAGATGACTGGATAAAGAAGATGTGGTATGCACACACACACACAGGAATGTTACTCAGCCATAAAAAAGAATGAGATCCTGACATCTGCAACAACCTGGATGGACCAGAGGGCATTGTGCTTAAGTGAAGTAAGTCAGACAAAGACACAGTATGATCTTACTTACATGTGGAATCTAAAAACAAAACCTGAAACAAACAAATGCTCTGAGCTCAGAGATACAGAGAACAGATTGGTGGTTCTCAGAGACAGGGGTTGGGCAAACAAGGGAGGGGCTGTGAAATGGGTGGGCGAAGGGGCTCCAAAGGTACAAACTTCCGGTTATACGGTAAATGTCACGGGGATATGCTACAAAATGGTCACTATAGTTAGTTCTGTATGGTATATTTGAAAATTGCTAAGAGAATAAATCTCAAAAGTTCTCCTCACAATAAATAAAATTCTGTAACTATGCATAGTGATGGATGCTATCTAGACTTACTGTGATTCTCTAGTATATACAAGTATTTTCAGGTATATCTGAAATCAATATATCAATCACTGAAAGAAAAAACATTAAGAATTTTGAGAGAGTGACACCAGAGCAATGAACCAAGTGTGACACCCTCGGTGACTGCATGGGTCACCCCACCATGAAGCCAGTCCAGAGAGGTCAAGTAACTTGTTCAAGGCCAAGGTAAGATTCAAACCCAGCCCTGAGTCTGAATCCCACCTCTTTCTTTTAGAACCACCCACACCTCCCTGCCCTGGTATCTGCCTCTCTGCTTTATGTGAGGTGCCCCAGTTCTAGTGCTACAGCTCTGGGGGCTCTCCTGGGTCTCCAGTGCCCCCCATAGGGAGGCCAGTGATGGCAGAAAGCCCGACTTGCCCCCATCAGCACATAGGCCTCTCCTCTCCCAAGGTGAGACCTGGTGCACCTCCGTGGAGGTTTCTCCAAGCGCTGGTGCAGTGTGGGGGTGGTGGGGGGTGGATGCCGAGGTTCACTGTGATATATGGTAAAAGCTGTGGCACTCCCACCAGGGGCTGTAATTCATAAGTTATGGGCGAGCTTCAAGACTAATAAATTTGGGAGGGAAGTATTAATGACTACACAGGGGCACTGTGAACTTGGCAGGCCCCAAAGCCTGGAACTTTGCAGTCCGGGTTTTAAAAATGATTTGTGCTGGAGCAAGTTTAAACAGAAGCTGGTTGGCGTTAGTCTGACAGTGACCCGCTGGCAACCGTGGGGACTGCAGGAGCTGCTTCTCCTGCCACGACTGAAGCTGGCACTCCAACCCCCGCTGCTGCCTCCTTCCCCACCCCCATACCCCAAGAATGGCCGGCCCTCCCCTGAGGCTCCAGAGACTTATTGCTGATGTCTGCAGGTTAATCCCCGGATTGTCTGTGTACTAGTGTGACACGCTGAGCCTTGGGGCCCTTGCTGGCCTGAAGGTCATGGTGAGCAACAAATGCTGCCCTTTCTCCCTCTCCAGTGTGGCCCAGACTGCCCCTAGCTTGTCTAGCCATGATTTCTAACATCATGGAAATCCCTCTCTGGACACAAGTCCCGGTCAGAGAGACATGAGCTGGGGTGCCCTGACTCCTCAGCCCATCCGAGGCCGTGAATCATGCATGCCACTTGCTAGCCCGGCAAGGCTTCTGCTCTCTGTCTCCGGGGAACTGCCTTTGCTATTGACGGCTCTGGGGGTTGGCAGTCAAGTGACAGGTTGGGAAATGTGCTAGTTCTCTGCTGAGTTGGGCAGGGCCGGTGTGCCCCTAGAGAGCTGGGAGGCAGGGATGTCACGGGGGAGACAAAGGAGAGCAAGGGTAGGGCTCCAGGGCTAGATGGGAGGGGCACTGGCAATGGCTCCCAGGGGTGCACGTTTGCCAGCTCTGTGGGAGATCTGAGTGCCCTATTCAGACATGCCTCTAGTTTCCAGGAGGGTTGGCACAGAATCCGTGACCCCCCTGGCTGGCACATGTAGCCAATCACTTTCTCCCTTCTTATTCTGCCTCCCTCCACTTCCTGCTGGAAGGTGCCCACCGTGGGGACTGCAGGGAGAGGAGGAACAGGGTGGAGAGGCAGGGACTCATGGCTTCACAATACTAAAATGTGTGCGGTTACTTTAAATGCTTGGCTTGTTTGCAGACTCTGTGACCTCAGATCTTGACACCCTGTGAATCCAAGTGTGGCATCAGGTGTCCGGGATCTGGAGGTCATTGGCTGGTGGGGGGATAGTAATGGCCAGGCTGTTATCTCAAGAGCTAAGGCTCCTGGTGAGAGAGGCAGAGAGGTGCTGCAGAATGACTGGCTGTACAGGAGGTGCCACCTGAGCTCAGGTGTTCAAAGGTGTGTGCTGCCGAAGACGGAACAGCGCTGAGTAGGCCCCAGCACCAGGTGAGCTGCAGTCTCACCTGGTGGCTTGAGCAGCCACCACGGGCAGAGCACGGAGGCGGCTCCCTCACCTCACTTTGCTCCGTCAGCAGGAAGGTCCTGGGATGGGCCAGTTGTACGTGCTAAGTTGCTTCAGTTGTGTCCAACTCTGTGCAACCCTGTGGACTGTAGTCCACCAGGCTTCTCCCCATGGGATTCTCCAGGCAAGAACACCAGAGTGGGTTGCCATGTCCTCCTCCAGGGGATCTTCCTGCCCCAGGGATTGAACCTGTGTCTCTTTAAGTCTCCTGCACTGGCAGGCAAGTTCTTTACCACCTGCGCCACCTGGGAAGACCCTGGGATAGGCTGTAAACCTGCTCCTCTCATCCTTGGAAAACAGGACAAAGTGGGCAAAAGTTGCCACCAACTTCCAGAATTTCCAAAACGAAGATTCTCATATTCTGGATTCCCCATGCCCTGGCATGGGGAGCTGCAAGCCACAAGTGGGGTTTCTGGAGTGGGCTACTGCCAGAAGCCCCCTGAGCGCTGAGAGAAGACCCAGGGTTGCAGGACCCATAGTGAAACAAGCGATGTCCACAGATTTGTTCTGTTCTTCAATCAGTTATGAGCTTGCAGACTATATTCCATGCAGATCACTCTGTGGGGAGCCTGCCAACGGCCAGGTGTGGCCCTGAAGACAAAATGCGGGGGCGACCTGGCAAGCGGGAGTTCATATAAGGTCTCAAGGGAAGGACGTGGTGACCGGGAGCTGACTCTGAGACGGGTTTGAAGGATGAAAAGAAGTTTGGCAGGCAGGCCTGTCCTGCCAGTGAACAGCATGTGGAAAGCCTCAGGGACTTACTACTACACAGAACACTTCTCCAAACGCAGAGATGTTTCACTCAGCCAGAGTGAAAGTGAAGACGGAGTGCAGAGTGGAAGGAGATGAGACGGCAGTGAGTGGGAGGGGGCAAGACCATCAGGGGCCTTATATGCCACCTGTTACAAGCTGAGTCACCATGTCCTCCGCCTCCAAAGTCATATGTTGAAATCCTAACCCACAGGACCTCAGAATGTGATCTGATTTGGAAATGAGATTGTTTTAGACTGAATTAGTTAAGATGAGGTCATACATTGGAGTAGGGCGGGCCCCAGACCCAACACGACTAGGGTCCTTGTAAAAAGGGAAATCCAGACACAGAGGCACACACAGGGAGGACGCCATGTGAAGGGAAGGCAGAGGTCAGGGTGACGCTTCTACAAGCGAAGGGACGCCAAGGGTTACCAGCAGCGCGCCAGGAGCCGGGGGAGAGGCAGCAGCAGATGCTCCCTCCCAACCTCAGAAGGAGCCAATCCTGCCAAGAGCCTGATCCCAGACTTCCAGCCTCCAGAACTCAGAGGCAGGAAACTTCTGTGGGTTAAGCCGCCCAGTTTGCAGGACTTTATTTCAGCAGCTCGAGCAAATAACCAGTCGAGGTATTAAGTCAGAGAGTGACATGAAAGATTTATGGAAGATCACCGTGTGCATGTGTGTGTGTGTGCGTGTGTGTGTGTGTGTGTGTGTGTGTGTGTGTGTGTATGTGTGTGTGTGCTGGGGGGAAAAGAGTGAAGAGGGCACCCAAGGGGGCAAAGCTGAGGTCAAGGAAGTGGATGAGGTCCAGAAAGAGGGAGGCTGAACAATGCAGATGAAAAGTTGGGAATGTTTCAAAATATATGCAGGCAGTAAAACCAGCAGGATTGGTGATGAGTTATGAGCAGAACCTACAAAGCCCTGGAAACTCAGAGCAAAGGCAGGAATCAGGCTACAACTGAACACAAATGAATGTCAAACTCTGCATGGGCATATAGAAAGTCAAGGATGGGCTGTGGGGAGAGCAGAGCCATGACCTGGCTCAACTCTGAGCTCAGGCCAGGCAGCCACCACAAGGCTCAATCACAGGAGCCTTGGGTCCAGAACAAAAAAGCAGGGGTGAGCCCTTAACACTCTGCCCTAGTCTTGCAGCTCCCTGAGAAGTGCACTTAGTCTAGATGTCATTCTGAAAGGGACAGAAACACTGGAATGCTCAGGGAGGGACTGTATGGCAAGAACCTGGAGGGCTTGTGTCCCCTGAGAAGTGGCTGTGGGAATGGAGGTGACAGTCCCTGGAGGAGAAGACACTCAGAGGCCAGTTTCTGAAAGGATGTCTCAGCTGGGAGACATAAAAGCTTCATCCAGGTGGGAGAGGTGTGTGCCAGGGGCAGACCTTGGCTCAGTCTGAGAAGTACTTTCTAACAGGCAGAGTCATGTGAAGTTGGGTTGGCCTGGGCTTCCTTGGGAGGTTCCAGGTACCTGTTCTTAGAGGCTGGTAAACCTTTTGGCAGGGGTTCTAGATGGGATTAGCACATCAGCTGAAGAGCTAGACTCAGAAGTCCTGAGTCCCCAACTTCTAAAGTTCTAAGGTTGGAAGGTCTCTCAAAAGATCATAATAGCAATCACCCTACTCCCCAAAACCTGTTCACAGCACCTTGTAGCCTACAGAGCTTTCTCACGTCCACCAGCTCCCCAGACTTCCTGTGAGGCAGACAGAGCCGGAGTTATGAGCCCACTTTACAGAAGGGAGCACTGAGACCCCAAGTCACAGAGCTGGGGAGTGGCAGAGTCTGGAGCTCTGGCTTCCTGCCTCCCAGCCCGCCCAGCCCCGCCTGGCTGTCACTGCCCTGGCGAGGGGCATAGAGCACGCCAAGGTGAAGAGGGCCCTAGATCAAGCTGCACTTAGCCCAGTCCAGCACCTCCGTTTCCACGTGACCCCATCAAGTTCTCCTGATTTCTTTGAGCCTGAGTTTCTCCCTCCATATGACAGAAAAGAGGTGTGAGGATGGAATGAAATCACACTGTAAAAAGCTTCTCTTGGAGGCATCTGGGTAGTTCCCTTACCTTTAGGTCAAAAAGGTGGTCCTAGAAAAATCCCAGGGACAGCAGAGCCTGGTGCCCTGCTGTCTGTGGGGTCGCACAGAGTCGGACACAACTGAAGTGACTTAGCAGCAGCAGCAATGTATTCTGAATTATTAGGGGAAGTCAATATTTAAAAAAAATATCTTGGTAAAGTGAAGGAATCCCTTACCCATCATTTTAGCAACAGCACTTTCAGGGGCAAGTCAGGGCAGGGTAGAGTCAGACCGGAGCAGCAAGGGTGCCTGGGGAGGGGAACCTGCGTCCAGGCTCCCGGGTCGCCCTGGGGGCTCTAACAAGGCTTCAGATCTCCCCTGCTGGCCCCTGTGCCCCCTGAGCTTGGAGCCAAGCCCTGGCCTGAGCCTGTCAGAACACAGCCTCCCCAAACCCCACAAAGGCCCAAACCTGAGAGCTGCATCACCACGGAGTGGAATTTCCACCCCAATCACAAAATACCACCACCTGACATTTGCAGGACTACTTTGCAATTCTGAAAGCCACTTACACCTGCTTCCTGCGGCCTCACATGAACCTGTGAGGAAGGCTCAGCACTGTTCCCATTTGCCAGCTAGTGAAACCAAGGCCCAGAAAGGTTAAGTCCCCACTGCAAGGTGACACAGTTGGTCTTCCCTAGAGAAAAGTCTGCCCTAGGGTACTGCTGAGGCCCCCGTCGCCACCAACATCACTGGCCCATAAATCTACCACCATCTTCAAGGCTTAGGTTCTGGGCTATTCTGGCCCCAGGCCTGGACTGGAAACCTAGCTCTGTACCTTTGGACGACTTTTCTGGGGCTCAGTTCCGTCACCCATAAAGTAGGAAAGTCTCCTGCAAGTTGCCGTAAGGAATGGGGAGGTGATACACTCAAAGCAGGCAAGATGCCTACAGGCCACTGAGGTCATGTCGAAATCGCGTCAAGGAAGCTTGACTGAACGCTGTCTCCGAGGCTGAGAAAGGCAGTCCCGGGGAGCAATTAACTAGGGTTCCCCCCGCCACCACCAAAATGGTGGGCCGACATCGGGACACAGACCCGTCAGGAGACGTGCTCCAGCTCCCGGACGCTGTGGCTGTGCACAGAGCCCGGGGGCTGGGAGGCAGCTCCCCACGGCGGGGCTGGGGAGGCGCCGGCGGACTCACCTTGCGCGGGCTGCAGCTCCTCCACAACGCTCTCGGCCGCCGTCTCCTCGGCCCACGTGCCGGCCTCCACCACCTTGTAGCGGCTGCGCGGCTGGCTGAGCACGTGCGGGGCCTGAAGCGCCGCCTCGCGCTCCGCCGCCAGGTCCAAGTCCTGCTGTGCCAGGTGCGCCCGCAGCTGCCGGATCTCAAACTGCAAGAAGGAGAGGGGCGGTGGGCGGTGGGCGGCACGGGGACCCGGGCCCTGCCAGACGTCTGGGCTCTTTCCTTTTGGGGGAGCGGGGAGGAAGGCGCTGAGCCTCCAAAGGCTGGAGGGGGCGTTCCTTTATAAATCTCCCACGACACTAATGGCATGAGTCCCTGACGTTTATGGAGGCTTTTCCAAGTAATAAAACATGTCCCGTGTCCCATCTCTGATACTGTGTCGTCTGGCCCCATAGGGAGGACAAGATGGCCGTAAGAGGAACACAATGGTGTTTGCAAAACGAAAACAACAAAAAAACATCGCAGGAGGAGTCGGGGAACATCGGACTTGAATCCTGTTCTAGTTACTTGTCTAAACGTGTGACCCCCAAAATAAGAACCTTATTCAGGTGTCTTACACCGATGTTTAGCGGAGGGCTGGAAACCCCACAATATCCAGGGCCAGTGGTAACCTGCCACGGAAGCCCATCGTGGCATCATGTGCTCGCTGGGCGGCGCCTGACCCACTTGTCTTGCAGCAACGCCCACATCCTTCTCGGAGGTGTTCTGAGCACTGCTCAGACAGGACTGGCTCTGTTCCCAACCCTGTGGCTTTAGGGCCACGTGGCCGTGGTTTCTGTCTGTGTAAAATGGGGGTTATCACCCCACAGAGCTCTTCATAAAGGCTTTGTAAAAGGCGTCATACATTTTTATTTTGGTTTAAATTCTTGTTGTTGGGGAAAGTTTCCTAGAGAGGCTTTCAGATGCCTCTTGGGGTTGTGGCTGAGATGGCTGTTCACACTCTGGGGCCTTCCTGGGTCATCCGGGCGAAGGCAAAGTTTGGGTCTGACGCTGAATGACCTGACTGCGGACTCGGGAGGAAGGAGAGTCTTTACTGCCACCTAGTGTTCCAAACACACATTGCATCGCTTTTGCACAACTCCACAATCTCCAGTCAAACCCCCAAAGACCTGAAGCTGGGGGTTAGCTCCCTACCTAGGAGATTACCTGCTTGCTCACGATTCCAACCTCCAGCCTTGGCCCCTCCCTGCAATGTCAGGTCACACTTCCAGCTGCCTGCCTGACAGCAACAGAATTGGGTCACAGGCATCACAAACTCAACCTAAACAGGACTGTTCACTCTGTTCTCACAGCTGCTCCTCAGGCGCTTTCATCTCATTTTAGCTGGGTCCAAAAATGTAATCTCCTCCCTTGCCTCCTCACTTTCCATTTGCCTTGCCATCCACTCTGCCCTCAAGGCCAGCTCCCGAAGGGCTACCCCAAGTCTACCCACCTCCCGCACCTCCACAGCCAGTGCTCACCTGGATGATTACAGCCCCACATCCTCTACCATCCATCCTCCAACAGAGGCCAGAGGGGTTCTCATAAACCCAGATCAGATCATGTCACCCCCTTGTCATGTCTCCCCTTGGGTGGGAGAAAACCCAAGCTTTTTACCCTTGACTTACAGAGCAGGTGTGTGTTCTGGCTCTGTTTATTTGGCCCACTTCATCTCATTCTTTCTCCCTTTACCTCTCACTGGGACACACACCTTCTCAAAACTCCTTAAACACTCTAAGCCTGTGTTGGTCTCAGGATCACTTCCCCAGTGACCTCTGGTCCTGCATCACACGGCTGCCCCTGCCCCCTTGGAGGCGTTCCCAGACTCCTAGCCCAGGCACTCCATCCCTTTATCCTGTTTGAGTTCTCTACATTGCACTTAGTACCTTCTGATTGTTTTATTTATTTTAATGCTTCACCATTTTTCCTTTGATGAAAGTGAAACACAATTCAAGGAGTCACTAACACTAGAGTGGCTAGGCAGCAAACTGACATTGGGACAACTTCCCAATGGCAGTGTTCACGGGGTTTGTCTCTAGGACCACTCAGGTCTGGGTAGACTTCATCAGCCTCCTGCCTGAGGACACGCCTCAGGCCCACCTGTGTGCTGAGAGCAGAGCAGGGAAATGGGGCTGAGGGTCCAGCCACGAGATGAAAGGACATTTACCAGATTCTGGGAGTGCACCTCACCCAGTGTTCACTCACAGAGCCCTCTGGGTCAGTTTCTCCAGAGGCTGAAACGCTTGCCTCTTGTGTGATGGGGGGGCATGGTCTCCTGACTGCGCAGGATTTGCAAGGGGACCTGGAGGGTTCAGATAGCATGTGTACAAACTTTTAGCCCACCCCTCTCCACTATGGGCAGCTTCACGCTCACCCCTTCCTTCCAAACTCTCCAGGGTTCCGAGGGGGAATTAGCCCCTTTCCTTCACTAGCCACCTCTTCACACAGTCCCTTAGTTATAGATCCTCCTCTCTTCAAGACCAGTTACCGCTTTCTTGCTCACGCTCCACTTCCTGCAAATCCACAGAAATCTCTCTCTCCTCTCTGTCCTGATGGACAGGACTTAAAGGATTTCTCAATTTTTATCTGTTTTTTCTTTTTTTTTCTTTACCACCATCTTAGTGGAGTTTGGGGAAGGAGATCAGATAAACACATGTGGTCACTCCACCATTTTCTTCAAAAGCTGTCTATGGGTTTTCCTCTCTCAGCTGCAGTGGTGTGCAGGATTTAAAATAAAAAGAGGCCTGATTTACAGTGCAGGCTAATCTCTGGTAAATTCACCATGGCCAGTTCCAGACTACCAACACGACGTTATGCAGAACAGGGAAGAAATGAGCACAACTGGCCCTCAGGAGCCAGTGAGCGCCCCAGCACCCCAATGCCACCCTGGCGCTCTGTTAGAGCAGGCATGCAGAATATAATCTACACGAGAGTAAAGTACAGAAGATAATCTCTGCGAGAGAGGGGTCTTGTGGGTCTTGTCTGTCTTGTTGCCCGGTACACAGAAGGCCCTCAATAAGTATTGCTGAGTGAATCCATACACAAATGTGTGAAACTAGCCAGTTTTGCCCAATTCTGTGGTTTCAGGCTGAGTCCTAACACCAGCCACAAACTGGGTCCTGATCCTGACCCAAAGCTGAGACAAAGCCTGAGCCCCAACACTGAGCCCTGATTTTGCTCACAGAGTGAGCCCCAAGTCTGGTCACACACTGAGCCCTGACCCAAGTCACGAACTGAGAGCCCAACCTGATCACACACTAGGCTCTAACTCTGATCTCAGACTAGGCTCAGACCTGGATCTTAACAACCCAGTACTCAGATGGCGCCACTGGTCTCAGAAAGTAAGAAAGCAAGGCTGGCTTGTTACAGGGTAGTCTGTCCAGAGGGAGCAGACTGGAGCCACCCTTCTCGCAGCAGGTCTCAGATGTCACGGAGGACCCATTAGGCAACTCTCCTTAGCTCTGCTGGGGCTAGGAGCCCCTCCGGCCCCAGCTGATCTGAACTTCCCATGGGCATACCCAGCCTGCTTTTTCCAAGGCTGCTCATCAGGGCCGGCAGTCCTAGCTAATGGCCTCCAAGGCCACTCTGAACAGATGCATTATTGATAACTTGTAATTGATACAGAGCTGCCCATGGGTGTCCCACTGGAATCCAGGCCAGACAGCCAGAGGCCAGAGCTTGCCCAACCCCAAGCCCATATATGCAGACATAGGCATGCACAATGAAATAGGTTTTAAGCTAAAAATATGTACCCCAAGTGCATGGTAGTTCTAGTAATTCATTTATTCATCCATTCACTAAGAAGTCAGGTAAAGCATGGTGAGGGTGATGTTAAAATTCTGTTATGTATGCTAGAATGAAAATGCCTCTCCCTGTAAGTCCTGGCTGGTCCCAGTGATAGGGGCTATCTGCTGCGCAAGGAACAAATCTCTTAGGAGAGTCCTAAAAGCTAGCTCTGGGTGGCACCTGTGGTAGAGGTGGTGCATCCGGGAGGCAGAGACTGGGAGGACAGAGCGGTGAGGAGGTCTGCAGGGGCCACACCAGGCACACAGCCTTGGAGCCGCGGTAAGAGGTTCTAAGGACTTCAGCCCTTATTTAAAGAGCAACAGTGAACCACTGAAATCTTTTAAACAGAAAGGTGGGGTGGTGGGGTGGTGATTCAGCTGAGCATTTTGAAAGGACTGTGCTGAAAGCAGAGTGGAGAATGAACTGGACAGACATAAGCCAGGACAGACATGGGACTATGAGCTCGGAGACAACTGCAGCAGTCCAGGCCAGGGATGACTAGAATCTGGACTAGAGTAGAGACAGTGAGAAGGAGATGAGAATGATTTAGGAGGTGACAGTGTCAGCATCGGACAAGGCAATGGCACCCCACTCCAGTACTCTTGCCTGGAAAATCCCATGGATGGAGGACCCTGGTGGGCTGCAGTCCATGGGGTCGCTAAGAGTCTGACACAACTGAGTGACTTCACTTTCACTTTTCACTTTCATGCATTGGAGAAGGAAATGGCAACCCACTCCAGTGTCCTTGTCTGGAGAATCCCAGGAATGGGGGACCCTGGTGGGCTGCCGTCTGTGGGGTCGCACAGAGTCGGACACGACTGAAGCGACTTAGCAGCAGCAGCAGCAGTGTCAGCATGGGCATGATTAGAATGCAGATGAGGGAGAGGGTCACCTGCTTTGGGGACAGGTTATTACAAGCTGCTTACCCAGAGAGTGTGGGTGGCTGGATGCTCTGAGTGCTTGCCCTGAGGAGGAATGACTGACCCTCTCATAGAGGAGCCACTGCAGACGGGCTGCATGGGCTCTCAGCTCTGGCCACTGGCCATGACAGCCCAGGGGGCTGTCCAGATGTTCTAGCTGGGACCCTCAGAGCCTGGATCCTGATCCCCATTCCTGAACATGGCCACATGTGCCTCCCCAGTTGATGAAGAGTTGTCAAGGGGTCCTAGGATGTCGGGGCCTCATTAGTCAGATGGGAGAGCTGAGGCCCTGAGATGGGAAGGAGGCGTTTGTGCCAGGGGACAGGGTAGGGAAAAGGCTCAGACCATGTGGTGCATCAGAAGCAATGTTGGGCCCAGAACCCATGCCTCTGGCTTCCAGTCCCACAGACCTTGGTCAGGGAACTTGAAGCCTTATGGGAGAGATGGAAGTAACTCAATCCAACAGAATATGAGGAGCTTAATGGTGACAGGGGTCAGGAAAGGGAAGGAGGCTCCAATGTGGGGAAACAGCTAGAGCTGGAGGCAGGAGCCTGAGATCTTGGCCCATCACCCTCCCTCACTCTGTTGTAGTTGTTCAGCCGCTCAGTCGTGTCCGACTCTGCGACCCCGTGGACTGCAGCACGCCAGGCCTCCCTGTCCTTCACCATCTCCCAGAGCTTGCTCAGATTCATGTCCGCTGAGTCGGTGATGCCACCCAACCATCTTGTCCTCTGTCGCCCCCTTCCCCTGCGCCTCACTCTGACTTTGGTTAAGCCTCTTTTCCTCTTTGGGCCTCATTTTCACTGTATGTTCAATAGGCTAACAGAGCAGCTGAATTCTGGTCTATAATAAGCTCTGTGCTGGCTCTGGGATTCTAACTGGGAGGGGAAATTTGCAAGTGCCAGTTAACTCTTGGTGCATCTTCAGCACCATCCTGTGCTCCTGCTGCGTGCTGCGTGTGCTCAGTCATGTCCGACTCCTTGCGACCCTGTAGACTGTAGCCCACCAGGCTCCTCTGTTCATGGGATTTTCCAGGCAAGAATACTGGAGTGGGTTGCCATTCCCTTCTCCAGAGGATCTTGCAGGCCCAGGGTTTGAACCCATGTCTCTTGTGTCTCCTGCATTGCAGGCAGGTTCTTTACCACTGAACCACCTGGGCAGCCCCCTGCTCTCATACAAATGCCCAACTGCAGAGAGCCAACTCTTTACAGAGAAAGATAACATAACCCAGAACATCTAAAATGCATCAACAATGCATTCCACAGACAATAAGAATTACTATTCATGCAAACAAGTAGAAAAAAGCGATTATCAAGTCATAAAGCAGTTAAGAAGCTGCTTAGAATCTGCACAGAAGCTGCCCTATTTAAATATTTGAATTAACAGACAAGGGCTTTGAAACAACTGTGATTAATATGTTAGAGAGGGGAGGGGGAGAGATGGATAAAATGGACGTAACATTTCAGTGGAGAAACAGACCTATAAAAAGAATTAAATGAAATTTTTAGAACCTTAATATACAATATCTGAAATTGAGTCCTCAGTTGCATGCATTTAACAGCAGAGTGGACACAGTAGACGACAGGGATGTTGAACCTGAGGATAGATCTATAAAAAAAAATATTATGACTTACAGTCAGAAAAAGAAAAAAGAGAGAGAATGGGGGAAGACATTAGGGTATAAGAAAGAAGTAAGGCATGATCAGAAAGTCTAACATGCAATTAGAGCTCCAGAGCAGAAAAAGGATAGGGTGAGGCCAAAGCAATAAATAAAGAGACCATGGAGGGACTTCCCTGGTGGTCCAGTGGCTAAGACTCCACACTCCAGGTACAGGGGGCCTGGGGTCAGTCTTTGGTCAAGGAACTAGAGCCCACATGCCGGAACTCAAAATCCCACGTGCTGCAATGAAGATCAGGCACAGTCAAATAAATAAACATTAAAAAGGAGAAAAAATGACGGCCCAAACCTTTGAAAATCTAAGGAAAAACACCAACCCACAAATTCAAGGAACTCAGAAGAATCTCAAGGAGGATAAACACAAAAACCCCAATGCCCTGCAGGTAAGGAGAAACACCCGTAGCACGTGGGCCTGGGCCTCTGGGACAGGAAGCACAGGGCGGCTTTGAAGACAAAATGAAGCAAATTTCCCATTGGCAAGCTGGTCCAGTGGGGAAAAAAGGACCATTGTATGACTTAGGAAGAATGAGAGTGCAGTCACTGCCCTTCTTAATGCACATCATGAGCTAAGTATTTCTAATCAGAGAGCCTGACCAAATCAGCTGGGATCCACAAGGAAACCCTCAGCGTGCATTACTGGAGTGAGTCAGGCCCCTTCCATTGGGGTGGGCTTTTAATGCATGCCCAGGCGGGGCCAGACCCCCGGGGCAGCAGGGTGGGCACACCCAGCGCATCTCTGCCTTTAATGGTCTGGTTTGTGGAGTACAACTGACATGGCCTTGGCCTGATCAATGCACACTTTGGCCAGAAGCTCGATGGTATCTAATGCAATAGCAATAATTTTCTTCCATCCTATTAGGGCTGTCTGCACAGACTGCCCTGCCTTCAAACCCATCTGCTATTGGGATGGCATCCAATGTTTATTTCCATTAGTTTCGCCATTGTTGGTAACAATAAAACTCAGGAGACAGTTGCAAACTAATGATTTAGGAGCAGGGTGACGCTGAATCCGACCTTGGCCCCTTTCCATCCACTGTGAAGATGACTGGTAGTTGGCCATAAATTTAAATTATGGCAAAAGGATAACATAAGTTATTCCTCTGATGGCTAATTTTATCAGCTAAATAGGCTTGTCATTAAAGCTATCGGCTGTTTTACAAATCACTTCCCATGTTTGAAAAAAAACAACTTTCCTTCTCATGGTTGGAGATCTTGAATAATCCAGGTAACAAAGACTATTGTGCTGAGCTGGGGGGCTTTTGCCTCTATAAGAAAAGAGGGGGCTTCTCTGGAATGAGCCAGCCACAAACGCCACCTACAGAACGAGGAGAGAACCCCTTTCCTGCTGCTCTGAACGTGCTGGCCCTCGAAGGACAGGGGCGAGGCCTCTGCACCCTTCCCCTGCTTCCACCGGGAATGCCTGTCCCTTAGGGTCCAGATTATCACCCTGTTTCTTCAGGAGACAGGGGGACCTGCATCATCCAGGGAGGACTGATCATTGTGACTGCCCCTCTTGCTATTGGGAAGGGGGGAACATCGTGGGCCTACTAGGCGGCTACGCAGGTAACTGTTCTCGGTAGGCGCACAGTCTACTCGTGTTGGGACCTGGCGCCTTAGGTATGAATGCGTAACTGAGTCCACCATCAAACAGGGGCAGAAGCAAGGTCACCAGGTCACCAGCACAAAGGTTACTGCTTTCAGGCCCAGGCAGTAAAAATCGTCTATGCACAGTTTGCTACCCTCCCTTTCTTATCCCCTGGCTAAAGGGAGAAAACTCCAGAATAACAAGGAGCCATGACATGGAAGAGCCTGGAGGCCAGAGTGACTGTGACACAGTGTCCCTGTACCCCTACCCCCCTCAATGTCACTGCACTGGGCTGCAGTGGGGTGGGCGGCGGGACAAGTACGCTCCTCCTCAGGCCACTGGATGTCTGGATCTATGTGATGGAGCAGATGGTGTTACTCATTCTAACAGACTTGTACAGATGCCCGTTTGTGGTGTAGGAAAATGCACACGGAGCCCGGAGTTCCATCCCGGCCCTTCCTTCCATGACAAACAGTGAGACCCTGGGCGAGCCGCAGTCTCTCTCAGCCTCAGTCTTTCCATCTATAAAAGGATTAATAATACCAAGCCTGCCAACTCTGACCATCAAAGTCAAGATGAGCTAAGACATGTGGCAG
This sequence comes from Bos mutus, assembly GCF_027580195.1. Taxonomy (NCBI): domain Eukaryota; kingdom Metazoa; phylum Chordata; class Mammalia; order Artiodactyla; family Bovidae; genus Bos; species Bos mutus. The sequence continues at coordinate 30,720,185 of NC_091637.1, read as the reverse complement.
TGCATTTGTGAACAGTCACCATTATAAACGATTTAGTACTGTTTTTATTTTCTCTCTCTCTCTCATTTACTGAGAGACTTCAGTGGACCAGACTTTCTATATTACTTGCATTAATCTGAACGTCACAGCATCCTTGTGATATAAGCCTCGTTTCCTCCATTTCTCCAGTGAGGATCCGAGGCCCAGGGGCGAAGGGCGTGATCCATGTAGCCGAGGTCAGAATTCCTCTTGCTGCCTCCCTGGGTGAGAGGATGGCCCCCCACCCTGCAAGCTGCCCTCACACAGGACTCTTCTTTCGGAGCCTGCCGCTTGCCCCAGGTCTGAGGCTGTCCTAAGGGGCTCACTGAGGTCCACTGGCTGCCTTGCAGGCTGGGCCCCAAGTCACCCTAGACTGAGCCCCACCTCCTTGGGTCTCTTGCCAGTGATCTCAGGGTGGATGGTGCTGAGGAAGTAGAACTTAGCTCGTCCCACGGGGCCCAGCAGGGAAGAGAAACTTCCTTCCACAGGGCTCTGAGCTGCATCGTATTATTGGGGGCCAAAAGTTGTTGCAAGGCTTAGAGCGCAAAGAGTAGGTACAACGGGGACTTCAAAATATGTTTCGGAATTAGAGCAAGGGGCCGGGCAGGGATACACTAAAACCTCAGAGGTGGTTTCATATGACGAATAGGAAGAATATATCATTGCACTGATTTAACCCCTGCTTCGAAAATACCTTTAATTTCTGAAGCAGCCATTTACAGAGACGGACAAAAAGTGCACACCATCTCTCTGAAGGATGGTCACCAGCACCTCTCCTCTGGAATCCATGAGTGTACAGACTGGTGTACAGATGGATGCCCAACAAAGTTCTGGGTGGACATACAGGCAGAGAGCAGAATCCACAGAGAGAGCAAAAGAAAAGTGAATGGGAATGACCTTCCAGCCAAAGGATTGTTGAATGCGGGGGTCTGAGGGGGCATGCTTCCATCACAGTAATGAGCCGTCTGGAGGAAAACTGCAGAAGGCCAGCCGAGGCTGGAGAAAGGTGAGGCCAGCCAACAGAGTGCACCCCTGTCGCTCCCCTGCCGCTCGGCCCCTCTGGGCTCCTCGTAGGAATCTGCTAAGGGTGAGGTAGCCCAGTGGCCAAGAGAGATGTGGGACTGAGGGCAGCTCTGAATCCCGTCTCCCTGCAAAGACCAGAGGGCCAATGTGGTCCAGGGGGCAAGGACCAGAAGGAGCCATAAGACACCCCTCTTCCATCCTCATCCCCCACTGGCCTCAGATTCCCCCGTCTGCCAAATCCAGGTGCCCCTCGTCTTTAACACAAGGAGGTTCCGGGCCACCTGGGGTGTGGCCACGTGGTAAGAAACGGGCTGCCATGTGGCGGAGAAGATAAAACGCACAAGCTGTTCATGCAAGAAGCTGGCAAACCATGTCACCCAGAGGCTTCACAGGGTCACCGGAAGAAGCAATTTAAGCTTTCTTAAAAAGTGAAGATGAACTTTAAAAAGAATCACTTGACCTCAGCCAGGTGTTCAGGGTGAACACCCATGGTGACGTCAGAGTGACAGTGTCACCTTTGATATGATGGGACGAGAATGGCACAGGATCTCTGCGGTCTCCCTCCCAAACTCCCAGAACTCCAGTCGAATCATGAGAAAAACATGAGTCAAAACCCAACAGAGAGACATGCTATAAAACGCCTGACCAGCTCTCCCAAACTGTCAAGGCCCCCACAAACAAGAGAGGTCTGAGGGACTTTCAGAGCCAAGGGGAGCCCCAGGAGACATGATGACTCATTGGCATACGGTAACCTGGGTGGGATCCTGGAACAGATCAAGGACATTCGATAAAAACTGGATCGGAACGATGTGCGGACCTTGATAATAATGCATCGGTACTGGTGCATTAATTGTGAGAAATGCATGATGTTAAGGTAAGAGGTTAACAGTGGGGAAACGGGGTATACCAAGCGCATGTGGGAACTCTGCTACTGTCCCAATTTTTCTATACGTCTAAAACTGTTCTGAAAAATAAGAGCTGGCAAATAGTTACACAAATACATGCCAGGGAGAGAGCAAGGTGAATGCAAAGTGATGCCACACATTTCATTGGAACTTTGGATAAATTTCAATTTCTTAGGTAGAATACACGAATTTAGTTTGGAAATTGCTTCATTGAACCCTAAGAATTCCAGCCGGGAGAGAGAGATTTTTGACCAAGATGAACAGAATGGCCTGGGATGGGGCAGGGGCGGGAGTGGGGACAGCAGCGAGAGACTCTGGAAGCTGTTGAGGGAGCTGAGGGGACCCAGGTCTGTGCCCACAAAAGAAGGGCTGTCCTCAGGCCATGATTTTAAATCACCCTGGTGCTCACCCTGATCAAGGTTTTCACCAAGCCCTGAGAAGTGACCTGGGTAGAAAAATGTCATGGAACAAGACCCTGAGCAAGGTGGGCTGGGGAAGAAGGACATTCAGTTAGGACAGCTGGATCTACTCCTGGCTCTAAAAGCCCTCACTTAGCTGTGTGCTCTTGGGCAAGTCACCACTCCTCAATTTTCTTACCTGTAAAATGGGTGCATGGGGGGAAACAGGGGTTAGTTCTCATAAAGTCACTATTTATCAGGCGCCGGGCTTTAGGCTAAACAATCCCACAGCTATCCTTCCCAGATTACTAGCCCAAGGTCCACAGAGGTCTCACTGGTGTCCAAAACCACAAGTAGCCAAGCAGGCTTTGCACTCAGGTCTGTCCGTAACAACTTAACTATTCCAAGCACTTTCCTCTCAAAGGATCTAGCCACCCCTGATATCCCATGAGCCAGCATTCATATTTCTTAAAAGGCATTTGTTGCCCAGTCAAGTCTCAAGCCTGGTCTTACAATCCAGTTGAAAATGAAGTGTCTGTCTGCTCCACTCTGTGGAGAGGGCAGGGCCGAACTCTGGGAGAGCGGAGAACCCAGTTACAGCTCTAGCCAGCCCCTCCCGCCCTCCTGGCAGCCCCCTGGGATTCCAGCCCGTCTGGCCCTTTTTTGCTGTCTTAACTCAGATGACAGGCTTCAGGTGTTTTTTAAATTAAAATGGTTTGTTTCTGTTCATCTCTTTTCCAGATGTCACTACCTAGAGGGAATCTGTCTTTATTTATGGGCTCTTTCCTGTGCGGAGTCCAAGGGAGTCTCCCTCCGGCCCAGACCCCCGGGAAGGAGGCCACATGGAGCGGGTGATGTGAACCAGGACAGCAGGAACGTGGGGTCCCCGGGGGCTCAGGACGGGGTCGTGGTGGAAAGCGGGGGAGGTGGGCTGCCGCCAGGGCTTCCCCTCAGCCACGCGGCACATGGACTGTTAACGTGAGGCTCGTGGGGCCAGCTCGCTCTCTGTGGCCTGGGAGGCCATGCATTTATGAAGAGCAGATGCAGGGCTTTCATGTGGCCAAGTGCGGCTGAGCAGGGCATTCATTTTCCTATCAGACAGCAGACTGAGAGCTGCCTGACCATGCTCTGGCCAGGTCCTGGATGAGGCTCAAGGTGTCCCTGACCCCAGACCCTGCTCCCCTTGGTGGTTCTACAGCCTCTTCCAGGCTTCATGCCCATCTCCACTCCTGCCTCTCCCATCCGTCCTCCAATGGTGGCAAGAAAGAGCCACCAAAAATTCAAATCTGGGACTTCCCTGGTGATCCAGTGGTTAAGACTCTGCTCCCAATGCAGGGTAGGTGGCTTCGATTCCTGGTCAGGGAACTAGATCCCGCATGCCACGACTAAGACCAGGCACGGCCAAATTATAAACTAAAATTCAAACCTGCGCAGACCCCCCTGCTGCTGCTAACACTCCAGGTTTCCTCCCTCTCATCAGGATGAAGGCCAAACTACCTCTGGTTAGCGGTGCGGAGAACAGGGGGTGGAGGGTAGAGATGGGCCTTGAGTGAAGCCTGGAATCCTAGGCAGACCCTCTTCCGGGCCCAGCTGCCCATCCCCAGCCCACCCACCCCCCTCAGCACAGCCTCACAGGGCCCCTCCCTGTCTCAGAGTCTTTTTCTTGGTTCCCAGAGGGCGGAGGGCACTGCTGATGCCTCTCTGGTGGGTCTGGGGGTCCTGGGTGGCAACTGGCCCACCGTGATGCCTGGCAAGCTCTGCACACAGAATCTGATTCCCCTTGCCTTTCAGAGACCACGGTGCCCAGAAGACCCTGATAACTGAGAAGGTGACTCAGCCAGTTCAGGCTGGAGAGCTGACTGGTCACCACAGCAAGACGAAAAGAAGCCTGGCCTGGGAATTGGGGCTGAGTCCAGGCCCGGCTGGGCACAGGTCACCTTAGAGACACGTCTCCTGATGCTGGGCCTTGGGCTCCCCATGTGTCTGTGGAGGGGCCGGAGGAGCTCGCTGACCACAGGGCCCCTGCAGCTCTGACACCCTTGGGTGGGGGGCTTTAGGCACCCCTAGCGTTCTCTGCCTGGGATGGACCCGGGCAGAACTGAGAGTGGCCTTGCATTACCCCTTGCTCCTGACAGATCTGCGTCAGTCTCTCCAGCTGCTCGTCTTGGATGGCCTTGGCCTTCTCATACTGCTGGATGACCATCTCCATCTCCACCTTCACCGGCAGGACGTAGGCTGCAAGACAGAGACAGCCCCATGAAGAGCTCGGCAGCGGCAGGGCTGGGAGGGGAAGGGCCAGTCCCAGCGTCCAGCTAGCAGCAGGCTCAGGCCCAGGCGTGGTTCCCAGAAGATCCAGCAGTGCAGTGGCAGGCGTGGTACCTAGGTACCAACAGCACCCAGAAAGTATAAGAGGGTTAGAACCCTAACCATTGTGACCGAGAGACCCATTTTCCTCCTTCTCCATAGTGACATTCTGCATACATGCTCAGTTGCTCACTTGTGTCTGACTCTTCACAACCCCATGGACTGCAGCCCACCAGGCTCCTCTGTCCATGGGATTTTCTGTAATTCTGGCGGTATGCATGGCTGCCTGGTATGAGGACTATATTTTCCAGTCTCCTTTGTAGCTGTGAGCAGCCATGAGACTACATCCTGGACAATGGGAATATAAGCGCAGGTGTCATGAAGCAGCTTCCAGAAGCCTTTCTTAAAAGGCAGCTGGGGTTGATGAGGAAGTGGAGATATTAGAACCTTCCTGCACTGCTGGTGGGAATGTAAAATGGGGCAGCTGCTCTGGAAAACAGCAGTTCTTCAAAATATTCAACAAAGAGTCACCACATGGCCCAGTAATTTCATTCCTAGGAATCTAAGAAAAATTAAAACCTATGTCCACACAAAAACTCGAACAGAAGTGTCCACAGCAGCCCAAAGTGGAAACAACCTAAGTGTCCATCAGCTGACAGATGGACACATAAAATGTGGCTCATCTATGCAATGGAGTGCTGCAGCTCAGCTCAGCGGCTTAGCCGCGTCCGACTCTTTGCAACCCCATGGACTGCAGCACGCTAGGCCTCCCTGTCCATCACCAACTCCAAGAGCCTACTCAAACTCAAGTCCATCACATCGGTGATGCCATCCAACCATCTCATCCCTCTTTCATCCCCTTCTCCTCCTCCCCTCAATCTTTCCCAGCATCAGGGTCTTTCCAAATAAGTCAATTCTTCACATCAGGTAGCCAAAGGTATTGGAGTTTCAGCTTCAGCATCAGTCCTTCCAAAGAATATTCAGGACTGATCTCCTTTAGGATGGACTCGTTGGATCTCCATTCAGTCCACGGGGCTCTCAAGAGTCTCCTCCAACACCACAGTTCAAAAGCATCAATTCTTCTGCGCTCAGCTTTCTTTATAGTCCGACTGTCACATCCATACATGACTACTGGAAAAACCATAGCTTTGACTAGACGGACCTTTGTTGGCAAAGTATTGTCTCTGCTTTTTTAATATGCTGTCTAGGTTGGTCATAGCTTTTCTTCTAAGGAGTAAGCATCTTTTAATTTCATGGCTGCAAGTCACCATTTCACAAGAAAAAGGAATGAAGTCCTGATGCATGCTTGGGCTTCCTGGGTGGTGCTAGTGGTAAAGAACCCACCTGCCAATGCAGGAAACAAAAGAGATGTGGGTTTGATCCCTGGGTCAGGAAGATCCCCTGGAGAAGGAAATGGCAACCCACTTCAGTATTCTTGCCTGGAGAATCCAATGGACAGAGAAGCCTGGCGGGCTACAGTCCACGGGGCCACAAAAGAGTCAGACATGACGGAAGCAACTTAGCACGTGTGTACACATGCTACAACATGGATCAATCTTGAAACCATTAAGTGAAAGAAGGCAGATACAATGGACTACATATCCTATCATTTAAATGAAATGCTCAGAAGAAACAAATCTATAGAGATGGAAAGTAGATTAGTAATTGCTTAAGGCTGGAGGGGAATGGAGAGTGAGGCTAATGGGTTTCTTTTTGAAGTGATTTTTTAAGTGTTCCAAACTAAATTTTGGTGATGTTTGCACAATTCTATGAATGTACTAAAAACCATTGAGTTGTGCATTTTAAATGGGTGAGTCTTATGGTATGTAACTGTATCTCAGTAAAGATGTATAAAAAGAAAAGGCAGCTGGGGCTTTCCTTTTGACTCTTTATCTTATTCCTTTCTTCCGTCTTTCTATTGGCTGAAATGAGGATGTGAGAGCAGGCATGGACGCAGCCATCTTGGACCGTGGGGGTGACTTTGGAAAGTAGGCTCTTTGCAGCAAAGCAACAAAACAGGAGGAACAGGGGACTGTGACTATGGATGCTCCCTGTGGATCCTGGACTGCCCACCTGCAGGCTCTCATGTGAGAGGAACAGGCTTCTATTTTAAGTCACTGCTGTTCTGAGGCCAGTTGCTCACAGTCAATCCTACTTATTTATAAATGAGACACATTGAGACCCAGAGGAGAGGCCCTGGACTCTGGGTTGGAGAACCTGGAGAGTTCCCAGCCAGCAGCAGCCCCACGGACCCCTCCTCTGGCAGTTCTCTGGGCTCTTGGAAAGTCTCAGGATCAACTCTTGACCTGACCTTGGCCTCTGCCTTTCACACTCTTCTCACACCTCTCAGAACCCAGCCCTTCCAGACCCTTCAGAAATCTCGGTCACATGCCTCTTTTGCCACTATGTTCTAGAACTCTCCATGTCTCAATTCTCCAAGTTCCTTTCCACCCACAGTGTCCCAACCTCCAGATGTTCTCTAGCTGCTGTAGGAATCATGCAGACGAGAGAAATCAGAATTTTTCTGTTTGCTTCCAAACTTGAGGACAGCCCATGAGTCCCTGAGACTTGTCTCCAGGCCCCAGAGGCTGCCCCAAGCAGGCCCGCTGTCCCCAGGGTCTCTGCTGAAGCCAGTTCACACCCAGAGTGAGAGTGGCATCCAACCCCCATCTGTTCACACAGCGCATCCCTATCATGATGCTCCCAGTGGCTCAGCAACGCCTGATGTGTCAGGACAAAGGGGAACAGCTGGGAAGAGCATTCACAACGGGAGCTGTCAGGATGCATCGGTGTGAGGGTATCCAGCTGTCCACAGCTGGCAGAGAGGAGCCAGAAGGCGCTGTTCATGCCCTGGAGGGAGCGGATGTTCTCAGGGACAGAGCTGAGAGCAGAGTCTGTACGGATGGGGGAGGCTGAATGTCTAAGGGAGCACTGGTAGGCCTCGGGCATCCTGCCTCTACTTGTGGCTCAAGGCTGCTTTGCTATGTGACCCTCCTCCCTCGGGGCCTGAGCCTTCCCACCTGTGAAATGAGACGATGGACGAGATGATCCACCAGCACCTTCTCAGGGTGGACCTTCCAAAGCCGGCCCCGATCACATCCCGATTTGATGAGGACCCTGGATTAGGGGCTCCCTGAGCAGATGTCAAGCCCCACAGTATTCACAGGGTGGGATGTGGGGGTGGAAACCGAGGAAAGGCTGCCCCGACAAGGGAGAGACCCCAGAAGCCATGCCACCCTTCCTGCCTCCAGCTCAGCCCCTTCGGGTCACTCACCATCAATCACCCTCTTCACCCGCCAGATCCGGAACATAATGATGAGGCTGATGGCATCCCAGGGGCTCCGGGGCCCATTGGCCACAGTGGACGCCACCATCGGGGCCAAGGACAGGATGATCACTGCCCCGTCAAACACCTGTGAGAGGAGGTGGATGTCAGCATCCTGGGTCACCTTCCTGAATGTCTTGGAACCAGTGACCAGGTCAGGCAAGGCAGCTGGCACTGGCCAACGATGCCCTGCAGCCCCCTCTGAAGGTCACTGTCCATCCCTGGCTACCTCTCCTGATCCTCCCTAGCCTTCAGGGGCCTCTCCCTGCTGGACATGCTCCTGAGCACTGTCTCTCCTCCAAGTGACCTCAGTCCATCACCAGCCTTGGTTCAGACTGCTTTGGGCTGTTCCAAGCTTCTTTTTCAAGCATCTGCCTCCAGCATCTTGTCTCTTCTTGGGACAGGCTTGCCTTCATGTCACAGGGTTCCTGCGCTGGCCTCTCGGAACCTCTCAGTGGCAGCAGGGGCTGAAGGAAGGCCCCTTCCCCTTGGGAAGCCCAGAGCTTGCATCTTCTTCAACCAGGGCTGGTGCTGAGTCTCTAACTCTGCCTGGAGGCAGAGTTCGGAGAGGAGGGGACCCCCGCCTAAGCTTCAGCTCTGGGCCCTGCCCTGCCATCAGCCTGTCCCAGCGTGGCCTTGGTCTGAGACTTCCACAGGCCAGGCCTCTCTCTCCACTCCCAGCATTTGACCCAAAGAGGCTAAAAAGTGTGTGCTGGCTGGGGGTGAGGGAGGAATGGGGAGCAGACACTGACCTTCTTGCCTTCTCCTGTGCACACCCAACTCGAAGGACAGCCAGCCTCCCCAGCACCCCATCTCCACCCATCACACCCCACCTCCTCTTCACATGAAACAGAGCAACTGGTTTGCTCTGCAGAAACCCAGGCTGAGAAGCACTTCTAGGGTCCCCTCACTCTGGTCTCCGACCACGGGGCCATTTTAAAGAGTAGATTTGTTTTCAAACACATTTCAGAAGTTTTCCAAAATGATTCAAGAATAACTTTTTAAATTTTGCAGAACTTCAAGGAGACATTTTAGACCATATTCTTTCACTGGAAACTTTCTCAGTCGTCTCCCTTCCCCACCCACCCAAAGGCACAGCTGGACAGACTCGTGTGTCCAGTGTGGGAGGGAGCTGGCCTTTGTTGATGGCTCCCACCCTGGGATGGACAGGACAGTGACAGTTTCCAGCTTCCAGGATGGCTGGCTGTGGGGTGCGGGGGACACTGGTCTTTACCTCTATCTTGTTTTCAATGTAATCCCAGATCCCGAGCACCACAATCCGAAGAACAGTCTGGGGAGAGGAAGTGAGAAAAGAGGGCATGGTTACTGCTCTTTCTACCTGCTTCTACCAGCAGAGAAGACTCCAGAGCTGAGAATCCAAGGCTCTGCCTCCTTGGGAAGAGTCTTCCCCTAAGTGTCTCTCGGTTCGCGTGCCCTCCCCAGCCCCGCCTTGAATGCCGCAGCTCAGGTCTGCGTTACCACTGGCGCCAGCCCCTGGCTCAGCACCTTCAGTGCTCCCACTGAATACAGATACACTCTGAATCCTTGGAATGGACCCTCAGAACTCTGCCTCCCTCTCCAGTCATCTCTTGCACTCCTGTCATGACATAAAGCACTTGCAAACCTACAAACATGCAATTCTTTCTCCTATACCTTGTCTCCACATGTGGCAAAGACTGCTCCCCCACCCCCAATCTCTCTTTTTTCCTCATACAGTAATTGGAATTTCAGTATGGCCACCCAGAAAAAGACTACATTTCCCAGCCTTCCTTGCATCTGGAGTGGCCAAGTGAGCAAGTTCTGGCCAACAGCTTATGAGCAGAGAAGCTCTGTGTCCCACCTCTCAGTTGTGAGCCCTTCCTCCTCCTTCCTTCTCCTTCCTTCTTCCCAAAGACTAGAATGTGGGCGTGTCGGTGTGGTGGGGAAGTGTGTTCAATTAGGGAGGGCTGGGCAACAAGATGGAGGCACTGCTGGGTCCCCACCAGCCCCACATCACCACATGAGCCTAAACGGCCGGTCCCACCTGTCCTTCCACGAGACAGAAATGAATCCCGCCTTGTTTAAGCCCGTTTTTGGTTTTCTTGTTAGAGCATCTTGGCCTGTGTGCTAACCAGAGGGCCTCTTTCCCTTTCTCTACTTGGAAAGGCTTTCTTCTCCTTCTGAAAGTAAAAGTGAAAGTTGCTCAGTCGTGTCTGACTCTTTGCCACCCCATGGACTATACAGTCCATGAATTCTCCAGGCCAGAATACTGGAGTGGGTAGCCATTCCCTTCTCCAGGGGATCTTCCCGACCACTCAAGCATCGCCTCCATGAAGCTCCTCTACCTTCTCCAGGCTTGGTGCCTCTTTCCTGGGCGTCCTTATAGTCCTTGGGAACATCAATCGCTGCTGTCCCCTCCCCCAGCACTTCATCTCACCTCGTGGTGACTGCCTGCCTGATGCCCCAGTTAAGGATGAGGAGACACTGTCTGATTTCTCTCCTTTATCCCAGTGTCTGGCATAGAGTGATTACCCTCGTGAGTGATGAATAAATGCATGACTGACTGATTCCTTAAAACCCTCCATAACTCATTTCAATGCCTCTGCCTTCTGGGGTGGTTTCCTCACCAAGAGTACCTTTTTCTCTAAAGAAGATACTTAGAACCTGGTCTTGTATGACCCTGGTATAACTGTCTTAGGTCCTTCCCTGAACCAAGGTGAGAAGTTCATGGCAATTCCCTCCAGGTGAGGTCCGTTCTCCCACACGCCTACAGGATTAGGTTGGCCAAAAAGTTTGTTCAGAAAACCCACCCGAATTTTTTTTTGCCAACCCAATACAAGGTCAGCCACCTGAACCTGGCAAAAGCTGCAGAAAGGTTAGCGATCTCTATCCATACTTAGGCCACAAAAACGACTGGCTGCTAAAGTTTCCCTCTTCCTCATGAAGGACTATCCCAATTTCCATGAGGGGATGAGAAGGAGGGATGCTGGTGGCGGCCTGTTATGTCACCATGTTTGAGAACACAGAGGGACACGCGGCAGCCTGATGTCCCTTCCACATGGTTCCCTGATCTCTCACTGAACTGCACCGCAGCTCTGAGGGGGTGAGGAGAGATCTGGGTTGGTGGTTTGGGATCTTGAGGTCACAGTTCAGTAATGGGCTGGTTGTGTGGCTATGGGCACGTCAAATCCCCTCTCTGGGCCCATTTCCTCTTCCGCTGGAGAGACGGATTAGAAGATACACATCTTCCAGTTCCGTATGAGACTAACATTTGCCATCTGGGATGTATCAGTAGGCTGCAAATCCTGGGCCGGCCCTCCTCACACGTGACTCCCATTTTACAGAAGGGGACGCTCAGAGAGGTTAAGGACGCTGCCCAAAGTCACTCAGGCGTTGGGCAGTGAGTCAGTGTTTGGACGTGGAGGTCGTTGACTCTGCGTTGTATACTCAGGCTGCATGAGAACACCAGACTGTCCCAGTCTTCTGTTGTTCACTCCCTCAAATTGGGCCGACTTTGAAACTCAGCATTTGTCTCCTCTGAAAGGATACACCAGCCACATCCACCCCAAACACACCATTCTGAGGCTCCCAAAGCAGAAAGTCCTGGCTAGCACAGAGGGGAACAGGGTCTGGTCCAAATATGATTTCTCCTTCTGCTGCTCCTTTTGAGATTGTGGTAAAATACACACACACACACACACACACACACACGTTTTAGACTTTGTGGCATAAAGTACCTTCGCATTATTGTGCAACCTTCACCATCATCCACCTCCAGAACTTTTTCATCTCCCCAAACTGAAACTCCTGTGCCCATTACATATTAATTCCCCGTCTCCCCCTCCCGCAGCCCCTGGAAACCACTATTCCACTTTCCCTTCTCGGTTTGACTACTCTCAGAACCTCATTAAAAGGGAATCATCCTGCTTCTTTATAAACAAAGCAGCACTTACTGAAAAGTCAGTGGCCCGGGGTGGGGGGGAGGAGGTGAAGGAGGAAGGGAGCCAGCTAGGCTGAGACTCAGCCAGGAACCCGCAGAGGGGAGGGGCAGGCAGCATACATGCAGCCTCTGTGCTCTAGGAAGGGATGGAGGCTTGATGGGCTCCTGGGCCAGAGTGGTGCCAGGAAGGCAAGCAGAGCAGAAGCACCTGCCTCCTGCCTGCCTTCCTTGCTGGTCCATCCACAGAGACCCCCACCCTCCCCACCAACCGAGGGAGCCTTTTCTTTCTAGCCCAGCCCATGGAAACAGAGCAGCTAAAAGCAGCTGTGGAGAGGGCTTGGGAAAGCCTTTCTGGGCCATCCTCTTGCTGGAGAAGAGAAATGGCCTGGAACTGGTGGCTCTGAGTCAGGGTCAAAGCTGGAATGAGAACCCAGCTCTGAAACACCCCACCCAGGGGCTTTTCCCCTGTAGCATCCTTTGCAGGTATCAAGCCATGCTGCCCTCCCACCTCACAGCCCCCACCATGGGTCTCGCCCCAGTCGACTAACCCATTGAAAGCTAGTGTTCCTCAAAATGCTGGCAAGGACCCCCTGCTTCAGCAGCATCTGGGTTGTTATTTATTTTTCAGTTGCTAAGTCATGTCTGACTCTTTATGACCCGTGGACTGCAGCACGCCAGGCTTCCCTGTGCTTCACTGTCTCCTGGAGTTTGCCCAGACTTATGTCCAGTGAGTCAAAGATGCTATCTAACCATCTCATGCTCTGTTGCCCGCTTCTCCTCCTGCCCTCAGTCTTTCCCAGCACCAGGTTCTTTTCCAATGAGTCGGCTCTTTCAAAGTATTGGAGCTTTAATATCAGCATCAGTCCTGGGGTTTTATTTAAAATGAAGATTCCTGGACTCTCATGGAGATCCAGGATATCAGGACCTCTGGGTGAAGGGCCCAGGAATTTGCCTTTTAAACAAACTCCCCTGGGGTCCCAAAAGAATGGCGGGGATGTATGAGGTGACAATGCCCTGGGTGAAACCAGGGAGGCCGCATGCCCAGATGCAACAAGCAGAGAGTTCGATTAGGAATCAAAGGTCAGGGCCCCTTTCTGGTTCTGACTAACCCTTACTAACCATGGGACATTGGCCGAAGCCACCTCCCCCGCCCCAAGACCCTCAGCCTTGCGATCCTGCCCCCAAGCGTTGCAAAGGTCTTTGAGGCAGGGAGGGACCAAGGGACCTGTACCCTCAATTCCAGCTGCCTCTGCCCTCCTGGAACTAAGAGTTTGCAGTCTCCTTCATTCCAGTCTCACCTTCCAGAGATGAGGTTGCTCTGACGCTCAGGACAGGCTTGGCAAAACCTACAGGATGTCATCCTTTATTGTTTACTATAAGCCAAGGTCTTCTGCCATTTTACAGATACAGAAACTGAGGCTGAGAGGGGCAGGTAAGCCTTCTGGCTCCCAGGCCCCTCTTCCTTCCTACCCCAGGGCCCTCATCTTTTCCCTTGGGAAGCTCTGCTCTCAGGAGGGACGCCCCTCCCTTCGCTCAGGCTTCAGGGAGCATGAGGGTGGGTGGGAAGACCTGACCGCTGCACCTGCCAAGAGTCGGACACGACTTAGCGACTGAACAACAACCATCCCTTCTCCAGGCAGAGAGATTCCCTGGCTCATTGATTGGTGAGCAGAGTGGGGGCTGGCACCCTTGCCCCCACAGACCCATCCCCAAAGCTGGGCCCACTAGCCAGGAAGAAGGAAGCAGCATGCATCCCGCCCTGAGCCTGTGCCCCTGCAACACTGCAGCTGGTGGGTTTGGGGAGTGGGGCAGTGCCCGGGCTCTCTGGGGAGCCGCCTGGCCTGAGGAATACCCCTGGTGCTTCCTCAAGACGCCTATCTACCCCGGGCAAGTTTTTGCTGCCAAGATGGCTGCAGGCTCCCTCCTCTGCAAGCCGCCTTTTAAACTGGAGCAGCAAGAGGTAGGCACACTGTCCGGGATCCAGCTACAAGGAGAACTTAGGAAATGGGAGCTGAAAGCAGTCTTCAATGTGTTTGCAGAAGAAAGGTCTATCGGGTGAGAAATCTTTCAGGGGAGACCGCAGGGCAGCACAAGCGCGCCCCCTGGAGTTAGGCGTTGATAAAACAGGAGCAGAGTGAGCAGCTCCCCCACTTCCCGCCTCCACCCTCAGGTCTTCCAAATGTGCGGAGATCCCGATGGTGAAGGGCATCTGCCTCCCGCCCTGGACAGCCTCCGCCCTAGGGGTCCAGAGGTGACCCCGCACCAGACGCCGTAGCCGACAGGCGCACTGGCTGCACTGGTTCCATTTCAGCAGGCGGTTCCCAGCTACCTTAAAAGAATGGGTTCAAGGCCGGCAGGATGATAGAGCATGGTGGCGACCACGTGACCAAGGGCTGTGCGTTAAGTGCTGACATGACCCGGCTGTGTGCTCACAGTGCGGGGGGCTGCTGGGGGTGGGGGGGCTACCGTGCTAGGCATGGGTAGGAGAGGTAGAGAGCCTGGAATCCACAAGGCAAGCAGAGTTTGTTCTAGAACTCCCTCTCAGCAATATGTTCATCTCCACTTCCTCGGTCCTGAAACATCTCTCACTGACCCCAAGTCTCCCTTAAGCCAACCCCCCTGTCTCTTCTCCCAAGTTTCTGAAGAGGTGTCTCCACTAAACCCACTGCAGCCTGACGCCGGCCCCCACCAAAACTGCTGGCACCTGGTAATTAGTGCCGACTCCTCAGCAGCTTGCGGGATGCACCCCTGGCTTCTTTGGTTGGTTTCCTTCCTTCCTTCTTTGGTTTCCAGGGTCCCAACCCCTCTGGATTCTCCTCCCACCTCCTGGCTACATCTTCTGTCAGCTTTCCATCCTCAAATTGTTTCCCTGGGCTCCATTACTCCTCTCATGCTTCCCGGTCCCCAGACCACTGCACCCTTGGCTTCACCTCCCACGGGACACCTGGGGGCCTCCCTCCCTCTCCTCCCCCCGCCCCCCTCTTCCTGCAGCAGTTTCTGGGCTTAGTGAAGGGCATCCCCACCCCCTCTTAGGAGACCGGTCCCCCTCCCCCTCCAAGTCATGCTTGGTCCCGTCTCTTGCTCACATGCTCCCCTCAATGCTGGCCAGTCCCCACATCCTGCAGTTTAGCTCCTTCAACTCCGTCCAGCTTGTTCCTTCCTCCGTCCTGCTTCCACTGCTCTGGGTCAAACCTTTAACCCCAAAGCTGAACCACATCTCCCAAATAGTCCCCAAATTCCAGTCTTCCTCCCGCTTCCAACACCCACTCCTCATTGCCTTGCCTGGCTGATTTCTCAAAAAGGCCAATTTCATCACTTCCCTCTCCTGCTTGGAGCCTCCTCCCCACTCTGAACACGATGCCCCAATCCTGAGCAAGGCACCCTACTCCTGAACAAGATGCCCCACTCTTAAGCAAGACCTGGAAAGGACCTCGTGACCTGGCCTGGTCCCCAGGACATCTCCCTCCACCTCTCCAGCCACAGTCAACACCCCAACATGCTGTGGTTGCTCCTTCTCAGTCCCTTGTTCGCTCTGTGACCACTGCCTGAGGCCCTCCACGCCCCCACCATCTGGCAGCTCACACATCCAGCAGCAGCCTGCGGGCCCTCTGAGGTCTCCCACTGACTGCAGTGGGAGATTTAAGCTGTTTCTTGTTCTCATTATACACATCTGCTTGGCTCCTTCCCAGTAGACAGTAAACCCCTGAACGGGGCCTGCGTCTTGATTATCAGGGCAGAATCCTCATGCCCAGCACCACCTACAGAGCCAGCACCTGGCACAGAGTCACCCAAAAGCAGGAGCCAGATGAATAAGTGAGAGCTTCCGTTTTTCAGGTGCCTCCTCTGCTTCCCAGGTGGCACTAGTGGCAAAGAACCCGCCTGCCAATGCAGGAGACTTGAAAGATGCAGGTTTGATCCCTGGGTCGGGAAGATCCCCTGGAGAAGGAAATAGCTACCCAGTCCCAGTAGTCTTGCCTGGAGAATCCAACAGACAGAGGAGCCTGGTGGGCTACAGTCCATCGGGTCACAGGGTTAGACACAACTGAAGCGACTCAGCACACGTGCACCTCTGTGCCAGGCTCTCTATCAGGCACTGGGAGATTAATTTTACGGGTCAATTTGGCTGGGCTACAGGTATTCCGATGTCTGGCCAGACATCATTTTGGGGTGTGTCTGGGGGGGTGTTTCTGATGAGATTATCATTTGAACCAGTAGACTTGAGTAAAAGCAGACTGCCCTCCCCAGTGTGAGTGAGTCTCATTCTTTTCAATCCACCAAGGGCCACAGAAAACAAAAGGAGGACGGATCTGCTCTCTCTGCTCTAACAGCCAAAGTTAAAAGAAACCTTGATCAGCTTATGTGTGGATACACCAAGTATGGTCTTTCCATACAATGGAAGGGTGCTGAGACATAAAAAGGACACAGGCACTGAGCCACACTCCATGGGAATGAACTTGAAAACATGTTGCGTGAGAGAGCCAGACCCAAAAAGTCATATATTGAATATTTCCACTTTTATGAAATATCCAGAATAGTTAAGTTCATAGAATCAGAAAGCAGACTGGTGTGGTTGGCAGGGGCTGTGGGAAAGGGGGAATGGGGGAGTGGCCACTCAGTGGGGACAGGGTCTCCTCTGCGGGTGATGAAAATGCTTTGGAACTAGAAAGGGGTGATGGTTACACAACACTGGGTTCTCAATGCCACTGAACCTTTAAAAGGCTGTTATGTTGGGACTTCCCTGGTGGTCCAGTGGTTAAGAATCTGCCTGCCAATGCAGGGGACACAGGTTCGATCCCTGGTCTGGGATGATCCCACATGCCTCTGACCAACTAAGCCCCTATGCCACAGCTGCTAAGTCTGCACATTCTAGAGCCTGTGCTCTGCAACAAGAGGAGCCACCTCAATGAGAAGCCCGCACATGGCAATGAAGAGTAGCCCCCCTCTTGCCATAATGAGAGAAAGCCTCCAGGCAGCAACAAAGATCCATCACAGCCAAAAATCAATTGATAAAAATAAAAGGCTCTGTTTTGTGAATTTCACCTCAATAGAATCATAATAATAATAAACAGAAGGAAGAAGCAGCAGCTGCTGCCCCTGCCTTGAGGCTCCCATCTACAAGGTCAGCCGTGGGCTAGCTTTCCCCTCTTCCAGGAAAAGGAGCTGGGCCTCTGCATCTCCACCCTGGCTAGGGAACGGGGCCAACACCCCATGACCCACACTCAGGCCCTGCTGCAGGGTGACCCACCCTGGCTGGGCCCCCAGGCCTCGTGGAGTCTCGGGAAGAGAAGCAGCTGGCCTCCCCAGTTGCAAGTGACCACTGGGCCTGGTCTCAGCCAAGGGCGGTTTGCACAACTGTCCATCTGGATTCTGAAGGCTCTCCCCAGTCTCAGTGCTGCAGGGCCCCATGGAAGCAGGAGGAAGCGGGATGACCCTGCCTGACATGGCCCAGGAAGCTGCCCAGGCATCCACATTCACCTCGTGCCCCTGCAGGGACCCTGCCCGGCCTGACTGCATGTGGGGCACCTACTCACACTGCAATGAGAAGCGTCTGCCTTGCTGCTGAATAGCTTGGCCTGTTTGAACAGATGGCAATTCCTCAAACTGAATTACCATCTGTAAAAGAGATGACCAGTGCAAGTTCAATCCATGGTGCTTCATCATGCAGGGCACCCAAAACCAAAGCTCTGGGACAACCCAGGGGGGTAGGGTGGGGAGGGAGGGGGGAGGGGGGATTCAAAATGGGGGGACACATGTATACCTGTGGCTGATGTTGATGTATGGCAAAAACCGTCACAATATTGTAAAGTAATTAATTCTCCAATTAAATTTAATTGATTTTTAAAAATTGATGTCTTCACACTAAGCCCAAAGCAGCCCCATACTTCTCTTAAGACTTAGCTCTGTGCTCTGGGGCGTCTTCCTTGGAGCAGCCCCTGGAGCTCTGAGATGGGCAAGGATGGGCTGGCGTTCGCACACCCACCCAGAGGCCTGCATCTGTGCCGCCCATCTTCCTGAGGGCCTGGCAGTTTTCTGCTCCTCCACAGCCTCAGTTTTCTAACTCACAAAATGTCCTGCCCGACTCGGGGACGGTCCTCAAGCTCAGCTGAGACGTGGGGTGGGACGGGGCTCAGGACTAGGTGATGGGCCACCTGGCCTCAGGAGCCCTTTGGGTGTGACCTTCCTGGACTCCACACCCACCCCCGGCCGGCGGCCATGGCCCTGGGTGCTCCCCAGAGGGACAAGGGCCGGCTTCTCCCTAGGTGAGGGGGTGTGCTGGGTCTGTGGTCAGAGATTTCACAGGGTTCGGGCTTTTCTTTCTCAGTTGCTGACCCAGACCTTTCCCTCAGATTCTCAGTCTGCTCCCCGCCTGCGTGCACCAGGGCCAAGGCGGGTGGGCAGGGAGGGGCATGCGGCGGGGACATGCCAGACAAGAGTCCGGAGCCTTGGGCCCCGTTTTGGTGGAAACCGGCTACGTGACCCTGGGCTGCGGTCCTCATCTGCATGGTTTTAAAGGGACGCTTTTGGCATTTTCAGCAGGCAAATCTGCAAGCCTACTCCATGGCGGAGGGACAGGTGACTCCCGCTTGAGGTGCCCCTGTCATGGTGAGAAGCACAAACACCTTCACACACTTCCAACCCTCCGGGGGGTAGGGGTTGGGGGCCTCTATGGCAGCGGTCCCCGAGCTTTTTGGCACCAGGGACTGGTTTTGTGGAAGACAACTTTTCCTTAGATGGGGCGAGGGGTGGGGGGCATGTGGTAATTAATGTGAGCCCGAGCCATGGGGATTGATGGGAACACAGATGAAGCTTCGCTCCCTTGCCCTCTGCTCATCCCCTGCTGTGCAGCCTGGTTCCTAACAGGCCTCACCCGGGTCAGCACTGGTCCACAGCCTGGGGCTGGGCCCCCCTGCTCTGTGGGACGGCTCTAACCTCTTCAGATGCTCGGTTCTCCTGGGAGCTCCGGGGACACCCAGGCTCTCGAGCTGGGCTGCCCCTCACGTGGGGCTGGCTGTGCTGGGGAAGGCAGGGCTCCCCTGTTACTTTCCTGTTATCCCTCTATTATTCCTGTTACCCCTGTTACCCCCCACCCCCCATTACTCCCCTGTTACCCTCTCTTACTCCCACCTTACAGCCCCACCCTCCTCATCTCTGACAAGGCCCAAGGTCACAGTCATTCTCCCCCAGCCACCAGCTCTCCCTGCTGAGCCTGTGGGAAGCCCAGCCCACTTCCATGGCGTGGAGACAGGGCGGGGGTGAGGGTCTGAAGCCACAATGCCTCTACACAGGGGCTCGTCTGTTTCAGGTGGCTCGTCTCTAGCAGTGACAGGAAGGGAATGCCAAATTAACGCTGGGTAATAAATTCTGTGAAGCCAATAAAACCAAAGCGGAGGGATAGATGGAAGAACCGCAGCAACTGATTAAACATTTTTGTTGGCAGTCACAGACACATGGCACATTTTCCAGGGCTTGCATCAAGCAGACATCTGGCCAGGGCCCATGTATGTGTGGGAGGGAGCCCCGGTGAGTGGAGACGAGGGGACCCCCCGGCCGGAGACAAGGACCCTCCGAGGGGCAGCAGGCCGGGGAGCAGGCACTATCTGGGGGCCAAAGCATCTCTGGGACGATGACCTTGGTGAGCTGGTGGGGACATCTCCCA
The DNA here is from genome assembly GCF_027580195.1 of Bos mutus. Classification (NCBI taxonomy): domain Eukaryota; kingdom Metazoa; phylum Chordata; class Mammalia; order Artiodactyla; family Bovidae; genus Bos; species Bos mutus. The sequence goes on along the minus strand of NC_091637.1, from coordinate 30,700,636 downwards.
GGAGGGGCAGTGTTGGGTCTGCCCCCTCAGTCTGAGCCCAGGCTCGCTGGCCAACTTCGTGGGCTGCAGGAGCCGAGGCCCGGGAAGAGAATGTTCCGGGTGTGGAATGCCTGCTGCCCAGCCCAGCACACCCCACACCCAGGCTGAGGATTCTGGACTCCAGGCCTAAGGGGCCTGGGCCTCCCCTGAGTCTGAGAAAGAGAGTGCATGCCACTAGCCAGTGTCAGAGCTGGCCCACCGAGAACCCCGGACACGAGAGGATCCCGGGTGCCTGACTCCCTGGGTTGCCTAATCACATCACAAAACACTCTCTACTTCCATCCCTCCATGCACATCACTGCTCTCCCAGAGCACCCTTCCGCCCTTTGAGGCCCTGCTGTGCTCTGGGACTCAGAGGCCCCTCTGCTTCTGAGCTGGTGTGAGCTGTGCGTGTACGTGTGTGCGCATGTGTGTGTGTGCACAAGCCTACACGCCAAAGGGCTCTGCACCGTGTTCCTTTCTGACTTCCTCCCCACACCTCCTGACCACGTTGAGAGGCCCCAGTGGGACTCTGCCCGGGGTAATCTGGACCTGCGGCAGTGCTGGGTGAGGGCACATGGAGCGGGCCAGCGGCCAGCTGACTCGGGCCCATCTTCCGTTAGGAAGAACAGGGCTGCCACACAAAACTCTCTCGTTCTATAAAGACCCGCCACCCACAGGATGAAGCCCAGTCTTCTCAGCCTCCCCTGCAGACCCTGCCGGGAACAGCCCCAAGTCGATGCCCCTGAAATGCAGGCAGGGGTTACTGTGACAGGCCCGGAACTGCCCACAGGACTGGCCACTCACCCTCCCGTCAAGGCAGAGGAACCGGGCCGAGATCCTGGTTCCATGCATTTCAGATGCGCTCAAGGCTATCAGCTCCCATCAAAACCCAGGGCCCTAGGGCTTCTCGGTGATTTTCCCCTCTTATCTCACACACAGAGAAATGGGCTGGGGCTTTATCAGCTGACTCTAGCAATGGCAAAGGGCATCTGTGCTCCCTGACCCCAGCACATGCCCCTTTGCTCCCACAGAAGGGTCACAGCTCAGTCTAGCCAGACCCTGTCCCCCCTGAAAACCTGGGTCAAGTCCACTGCCTGGCCGTGACTCCGTCTCTCTGCCTCCTGAGCCTTGGCCCCTGGTGCACCCAGGACCACAGCCATAGTGTCCCAGTCAGTCTCCCCGCTCCAGGCCCCTGGGCTTTGGCCTGGCCTCTGCCTGCTCCTCAAAGCTGCACGAACCATCTGCTCTCTCTCAACCACCTCCCACTCAGCCTCACCTTCACAGAGGTTACCTTCCACCTCTTACCTGGATGACACCTGCTCACCATCCGGGCCACCCGCCAAGGCCCAGCACACAACTTCGCTCCCCGTATTGTGTCTCCCTCTTTGCAGCCTCGAGGGCCAAGAGACTAAAGCTTCGTCTCCCCGGGACAGGAGTTGCCCTGAAGAGATGGTCACAGGGCCCGAGTCTCAACCCACCTCCGAGAAGAACACCGAGAGGATGGCCAGGCTGATCCAGTGTATCACGCCGGCAAACTGGAACGCGCTGGAAACTGCAAGCACAGTAACAGGGGTCGATTTTAGGAGTAAGGAATGAGGTCCATCCGCAAAGCGGGCTTTGAGGCATGGAGGCGGGCCTCCAGGAGCCCGGAGAGTGAGCATTTGGACTGGGAAGCAGTCGGGCCAGAGAACGTGAGGGAGCTTTAAGGGCTGTCTGCAATGGAGGTGGAAGGAGGTGGGTGGGTCTGTGATGCTGTTTTTCCTTCTACCCGAGAGGCTGCCTCCATCTCCCCCCAGGCTGCCTCTCAGAGTTCCAGAAAGGAGCCTTCCAGAGGGACCTTACAGAGACATCCAGGGCTCTTGGACCAGGGAAGGCAGCTTTGGTCAGATCTAGATGAGCTTTCAGAAATCCCCACCACAACTGACCCCCAAAGCACTGTGCGCTGTGAGTGGGATTTAAGGCAAGCTTCCTTTGACTTCTCATTCTGAAACTTCTGAGTGGCTGAGATGGCAGTGTTAGCCAGAGTATTCTGGGGAGAAGACTGGAGCTGGGACTGGCAGAGGGAGCTGGGGGTGGGGAGGGGATGTCAGCCTCACGAAAGTGGCACAGCTTCCCGCCTCCAGAGCGTGAGCAGGGAGTGCCAGCAGCCACTGAAACTCCCACCCCACCTTCTACCAGACAGTTCTTGGCACTAAGGCACCACCTCTGGGCTCATAGTATAGGAGCCCTGAGGCTAATAGTAAGATGCTGGGATCCAGGACAAGGGCAGGTGGGCTTTGATAGAGAGAGGGCAGAAGGGGATGCCTCTCAGAAGGCCAGCCCAAAAGAGAGAGTGGTAGGAGTGGGTGACCCCGGGCAGCGTGGCAGGGCAGAAACAAGACACAGGAATGCTGCTGGGAGCACACTTCCCTACTGCACTCTGGCCAGGCCTGCTCAGCACGTGGCTCAGCTCCCCTGGGAGCCCAGGAAAAATGCCCTGAGCCATCGGGGGGCAGGCTGGCCAAAGAGAGGAACCCACAGCCTCCCCAAAGCTCTGAGATGGGCCTGCCCTGGGGGGCAGGCGGAAACGAAGCCCTGGACCATGTCCAGGGTCACAGAGCTGCCACACTGGGTTCCAGGTGGGAGACTTTGGGGCCCCTGGCTTGAGGCCAATACGAGCCTCAGAAGGCAAGGCCTGCCCCACTGTGGGTCACATGAAGATGAGTGGGAACTGGGAGGCTGAGGCCTGCATGATTCTGAAGGGGCCTGCGTGATTCTGAAGGGACCTCCAGATGATTCTGGAAACATAAAATCTCTCCCCATTATTTCTTAAATGAATTCCTGGGCCTTTTTTTACGGTTCGCTTTAAAAGAGCAATAAATCTCTGATTGTGCATTTTATGGAATTTAAGATGCCTTTTATGAGCTGCTATTGGATCTCCCACCAAAATCAATCTCCTGGATACTTAATTTTAAGCAAAATTCCAGTGTCGGCCGTGTTCTCGGTTCTACCCAATGCCTGAGCAGCCAAGGGCCCCGGGTATAATCCACAACAGGGAAAGAAAGACTCTGTTATGGTCAGACCTCATAAAAAGCAGACAGAGGGATGAGTGGGAGGGAAAATAGACAACACAGTATAATTGAAGACAGGCTGAGTGTAAAATCAGGGCTGGTTACTTTCTGCTGGAAGATACGGTGATTAGAACCAAGGGGCCACCAGCTGTACAAAGCCAATGAGGCTCATCAGACAAAAGCAACTCTGCACTCTCTGCTGCCCTCTCGGAGAGGACAGAAGGCTAACAGGTTGGCAGGAGTTTTGACGGACCCTGAGTGCAGAAACTCCAGTAAAGGACCTGCGGGCAACTGAGAAAACAAGTCTAAGATGACAGAACAGGTCTGGGGGTGGCCGGATCAACAGTCCTGGATTTTGCCAAAGGACGGGAAGGAAATCTCTCAGAGGGCCAACAAGTTCATTTCTTTTTTTATTTGCATTTGAATGAACCATCCTCTAACTAGGGGACCTCTGGGGATGCAAAGAGCACTCACTCACCCAAAGCCAAGAGTCAAGGCCCTTGGCCCTTCATGCTGGTACACCAAACAGGGATCTACAAGGGGCTGGGGGCAGGAAGAGGACCCGCTGCTCTGATGGCTGTGCTGCCAAGGGGCACCTGGAAGGACAGAAGAGGTGGCAGGCAAGCCAGCAGCCACCCCATGCGTCAGGCTCCCATGAACGTAGGACAAACACCAACAGGACCAGGGCAAGGAGGAAAACCGGCATGAGGGCTCGGCATCCCAGCTCCAATACCTCTCACCAAGGGGAAGTCCAACTTCTCCCAAGCTTCATTCCCATATCCGTAGAGAGGGTAACAGCCGTCTTGCCTGTCTCCCAGGGCTGCTACTAGGATCAGATGCATGGAGAAGTGCTTCCAAAATGATCACATTATAGACACATAACCCTGCCAACTTACAACTGGTTAAAAACACAAGGAATCCTAGCATCACTGTGGCTGCTGTCATTACAGGCTACTACAAAGTGAGACGCCTCCACACGTGGGAACTCTAAGCTACAGAAAATCCCAATCTGGAAGATTCCAAATGGGAACAATAAAAAAAAAAAAAAAGATGCACACAGGGGTCCCCAACGCTTTGGATCTTATCAGCTGCTGATCATGGCATGCTGGGGAGGGGGAGTGAAGAGGCCACCCTGGGTGGATGGGGGCAAACCCATGCTGGGGTGACACAGAGAGGGGCTGCCAGATGCTTTCTTCCCTGCGGTCACCCCCATGAGCTATGGGGCCGGGGTGGGGTGGGGGGGTGGACAGCCGTCAGGCCGGGGGCAGATCTCACTGGTGGTTGGGGACCCCTGATGGATGCACATGGAATATTGACATCATATGTGTTTGCATATGTATCTCTCTTGCTACTCACACTGGAGAAGCTTTATATCTATTAGAAGTTCCAGAGTCAGGAGAATCACCACCAATATTACACAGGTTACCAGGAAACCGTTGACACTCGCACTGAGCAAAAATACCTGCCACACGGCTGCTCTCTTCCCACAGCACGGCTTCAGCCAGGTAGACCTGCGGGGACAAGAGCGGGGAAGGAGGCATGAGCCGGGAAGGGGGTATGGGGGCCCGTCGCAGCCCTGCTCTCAGACCCCGACCCCGGCCCACCACCTCCCACCTCCCCGGCTCTGCGCCTTCTTCATGGGTGCTGGGCAGAAGGATGAAGACTGGAAACATCTCACTGAGAGATGCAGCTTCGTTTACAGGCTGACCCAGGCTGCTCACAGCATCTCCCTGCGCCCCAGTCTCCTCATCTTTAAAATGGGAACAAAACCACATCTCACAGCCTTGTTGTAAAGACGGAAGATCACAAAGGTTAGTGGAGAGGCTGGCTATGTGATAAGTACTGCATGAATTATTATTATTATTACACTTATTACTATAGGGCTTCCCTGGTGGCTCAGTGGTAAAGAATCTGCCTGCCATGCAGGGGACCCGGGTTTGATCCCTGGGTGGGGAAGATCCCCTGGCGAAGGGCTTGGCAACCTACTCCAGTACTCTTGCCTGGAGAATCCCCATGGACAGAGGAGCCTGGCTACAGTCCATGGGGTCCAAAGAGATGAACACAACTGAGTGACTAACACTTTTACACTTTCACTTTATTATTATCCTTCTGTGCAGGGTCAGAATGGAGCACACGTTCTACATTTAGGAGACCCTCAAAACCACCTCTAACAAGTGCTCAGTGAATTAATCGGCGAATTTTCTTTTTTTTTTTTCAGTTATATAAGAAAAGATTTGAAGTAGATCTTTGTTTCTCAAAGCAGACTGTAAGAAACATTAGTTCCACAGAACGTTAATGGTTGTTACTCAATAAAAAGTTTCCATGGTTGGGTAAGTTTTGGAAAATTTGTGTCAAGGTTAAATGGATTATTTTTCTTTGCAGGACATTTTAGTGCCATTAATATGCTATCATACACCAACGGACTCCAAAAGGAATTACAGAATCAGTGTTTCCCAAGCTCACTATCCCACAGCACACTTCTGTATGTGGCATCTGGAGGGACTAGTGGTCCGTGGACCAGCTTTTGGGAAACCCTTGACTACACGATCATGATCATACTTAGATATGCGGCCACCAAGGATGAAATCTTTCCTGAGTAGGCCTGAATGTGGAGAGAAGGCAGAGAATCTCAGACCTGGTAGGTCTCTTAGGACACTTGATCCATTGCTTTCAGGAACACAAGATTCTGGTGATAAGGGGGTGCCTCTAAGAAGGTCTTGGGATGGTGAGGTCAGAACAAACTGCCTTGGTAGGTTATTTATGGGCTGGACCCACCTGCCTGCCTTGACAAGGAGGAATGAGGTGCCCTGGATTACCAGTGGCTGGGGCCTTCTCGCTTCTGGCTGACCTTCAGTCTCCTGCGGCCATGCCAAAGGCATTCTAGACCTCTGTTTCCCCATATGTAAAACTTCTTAACCTCCAGGGTCATTGAAAATTAAATGAGAAAGTGTATCTGACCTGGAAGGAACCATGCAGCTGATGACGATGGTGATGGTGGTGATGATGGTGGTGGTAATGATGATGATAAACTATCTGATGGCCCAAAGATCCGGCTGTCACCCCTGTCCTTCCTGTCCTGAGGGAGCGGCCGGCTGGAGCCTGCTGCACAGCGGCCAGGACCCTCCCTCAAAGAACCCGAGGGTGTCGCTGGAAGGGGGACTCCTGCCTTGAGGTGCTTCCTTCTCCCCGAAGGAATACTGTGGGTGCTTCCAAAAGGAGATTTCTTCCTCACAATCCATCCAAGGAAGGCTCGAAGGAGGCCCCAGCTGTGGGAAGGTGGGACAAAGCTCATGGCTCTTCAAGGAAACCTGGCTTATTCAAATCTTTCTTGGATGTTTTCTAAAACCAATGGGAATGATAGGTGTCCTTGGCTCCGGGGGAAAAAACTGGGGTTCAATCCCCAGCCTCAGAAGCTGGTCCCAGGAAGAGGGGTAGGGGAATTCCATCAGGTGATGGGGAAGGATGGAAGGTGCCTTGGACAGGCAGAGGGTGACTGATGTGACCCCCAAGCCCACGGCCAAGAGTGTGGCTGGGGTGAGGGGTGAGGAGAGCTGCCAGGTACAAGGGAGGGTTCTCACTGGGGACAAGAGTGAGTGGAGGCCAGACTGAAGGCAGGTTTCAAAGTCCCCAGCAGAACCACCTCGCTCCACCTTCCTGAAGGTTCACGAGGGCTCCCCCTGACCCTGGATCTTAGCAGAAAGGTCAAGAAGCGATTGGTGGCCCACGACTAAATAGGCTGCAGGATAAACCTCAAACCAACACCACGCAGACCTCAGGAGGGTTGCCAGAGAAAGTACAGGACAAACAGGTAAATCTTGGATAAGCAATCAACAATTTTCTACTATAAGTATGTCCCAATCGCTGCAATGGGCTTCCCAGGTGGCTCAGTGGGTAAAAGAATCCGCCTGGTGGTGCTAGTGGTAAAGAACCCACCTGCTTAAAGCAGGAGCCGTAACAGAAGCGGGTTCAATCCCTGGGTTGGGAAGTCTCCCTGGGGGAGGGCATGGCTGCCCACTCCAGTACTCTTGCCTGGAGAATCCCATGGACAGAGGAGCCTGGTGGGCTACAGTCCATGGGGTTGTAGACTCGGACACGACTGAAGCAACCGAGCAAGCAGGCATGCACAATCATTGCACGCTTACACTAAAAAACAAAACTCATTGTTTATCTGAAATTCAGATTTAACTGGGTACCCTGTAACCTTATTTGCTAAATCTGACAGCCCTAAATTCAGAGCAGAGGGGGCTTGAGGTGGGTCTGATGAAGGTGGCTGGGATAAGTCAGAGGGATGCATGGGAACCCTGGGAAACAGGTGAGAAGCCAGCATCAGGGAAGGAAAGACCAGGAGAGGGACACCGCTGGGAGGGCTGTGCATCTGTCCAGGAGACCAGGAAATAAGGACTAGCGCAGCCAGCTCAGAGGGACAGCCGTGTCCCACCTGGCCGAGGCCCAGAGAAGCCTAAAGACTCTGCCCACAGGGGCTATCCGCTGTGCATGCTTTTGTGTGTATGAAAGATCCCTTTGGATTTTAAAAAAATTATTTATTTTGCTGCACCAGGTCTTGGTTGCGGCATGTAGAGTCTTTATTTGTGCTATGTGAACTCTTAATTGCAGGATGTTGGAGCTACTTCCCCGACCAGGGATGGAACTGGGGCCCCCTGCATCAGGAGCTCAGTCTCAGCCACTGGACCGCCAGGGAAGTCTGACCCTTTGAATTCTAAGGTAGCCCTGGCCATCACCACTGACTGACCTCCTCTCCTCTGGCCCATGCTGAGGGGGTCATGTCTTCTTTTCTCACAACATGACATTCCTGACCCCCTTCCAGGGGCCCTATTTAACCTTTTCGCACCCCTCACCCCGATTCTCGCCCAGCTCCAGCTGCCTCGGCACGTCCTCTGGAAGTCTCCTGCCGCCCTCTGCCCTCCTGTTCACTGCTCCCCGAGGCCACGAGCACTTTCACTGCCGGGTCCCAGAGGAGACCCAGCTCCAATTCCACATCCTCCCTGAAACCCAGTCCAATCGTGTGTGGCCCCTAAACCGAAGCCATTTCACTGTCACCTGAAATCTGAGGCAAGCGCTTTCCATGTGATGAATAAAAAAGGGCAGCTGCCAAGGCCATTTGCTGGAGCTGCTGCCACGCTGAGCACCAGAGGAAGACGCGCCTGTACGCCCAACAGGGGCTGGGGGGCACCTGTTCTCCTCTGTGCCTGCGCATCCCCGAAGCATACGGTGTGCCCTCAGAGCCCGAGCCTTCTACCCTGAGAAGTAGCTCCGGTATTTCTTCAAGTAGCAATCTTTCCCTCTAAAAAGGAGACTCCAAGCTTGAGCTGTCTCCCTAGGAGGGAAAAGTCATTTTATGTTGCTGTTTCAAATGTTAAGATACTGCTTTTTATTTTCTTGGGCGGTTGGAAAAACTTCCTAAGCAGACCTGGGTTTGGTCACTGGGAAGCGGTCAGTGCTCAGTGGGGACATGTAGTTTGAAGCTGGCAGTGCGGGCCTGGCCCTGACACCATGGCATCCCTTAGATGCCAGGACTCAGAAACCAGGCTGGGAAAGGTCTAGAAGTCAAGTGCGTGCTGGACACCCTGGGTGTCCTACCCTAGGCAAGCACTGTGACCCAGACAGGCAGCAGCTCTCGGGCTGCCCTTCCAGTGGGTGAGAGGCAGACCATAAATGTAACGAACTAGGAAATTAGGAATTTCCCCAGCGGTCTGGGGAATCCCTGGGGATTCCGCCTGCCAATGCAGGGGACACGGGTTTGATCCCTGGCCCGGGGGGATCCCACATGCCGCAGAGCAACTAAACCCCTGTGCCACAACTACTGAGCCTGTGCTCTACAGCCCATGCTCAGTAACGAGAGAAGCCTCCACAGTGACAAGCTTGGGCCCAGAACTAGAGACTAGCTCCCGCTCGCCACCGCAAGAGAAAGCCTGTGTGCAGCAATGAAGACCCAATGCAGCCAAAATGTAAATAAACGGAATTAATTCATTAAAACAGGTTAGGAAATTAGATGGTGTGCGACAAGGTGGTGGGTTCTGTGGAAGAAAAGAGGGGCATGAAGGGTGGCATTTCAAACTAGGTGGTCAGGGTAGGCTTCACCCAGAAAGTGCCACTGTAAGCAAGAGCTGGAGGGAGTGAGGCTGTGCAGATCTGAGGGCGCAGTGGCGATGTACAGGAAACAGGGACTGTTTGTGGTAAAATTCTATTGGACTCCCAAGGAATCTCTGGCAGAGTAAATACCAGAAGGGCAGGATCTGGGAGCTGGGCTGGGGGTGGGAGAGGTGGGGCTCCCCCTTTAGGCTGGGGGCAGTTTACCTAACCCACCTGGGGCAGATGCTGCAGGCGTTCCCACAGCCCTTGGGGCAACCGATGCAGTTCCTAAAGAACCCCACGTGAAAGTGTTAGTCACTCAGTTATGTCCGACTCTGCGACCCCATGGACTGTATAGCTCACCAGGTTCCTCTGTCCAAGAAATTCTCCAGGCAAGAGTACTGGAGTGGGTTGCCATTCCCTTCTTCAGGGGATCTTCCCAACCCAGGGATTGAACCCGGGTCTCCTGCACTGCAGGTGGGTTTTTTACCTTCTGAGCCGCCTTGGGAAGCCCCAAAGAACCCAGGGCAGTTGCAAACAGAGCCCAAGACTGCCTGAGTCCTGCGCTTCCACGTCCACACCAGCCCAGGGGTCCCCCTGGCCCTGCTCTGCCTTCAGCTACCATCCCTCAACCACGTCCATGTGGAGGTGACTTCCTGCAACCCCTCTTTTTGCACAAGTTCAAGAAGTGCGATTCACACATGCTCTATGTGAAGCCCAGGGCAATACACGTGGGGGTGGACTCAGCTGCAGCAGGTGGAGGGAGACCACCCATCAAGGAAAGGACAGCATCCAGGGATCCAGTAGCTGCTGAGGAGCGGCTGCCTGGGGCAGGAAGGCTGCAGTCCACATCCAGCTCTATGGTTCTCAACCTTGGCTGGTCCGAGGACCACTAAGAGAGCTTAACAACATCCCAGCGCCTGGGCCACACACCGTATCATTCAAAACACAACCTCTAGGGTGGGACTCAGGCCTCAGTAATTTTTGATCTCCTTGGAAGATCCCCTGGAGAAGGCAATGGCAACCCACTCCAGTATTCTTGCCTGGAGAATCCCATGGACAGAGGAGCCTGGTGGGCTACTGTCCATGGGGTTGAAAAGCGTGAGACACAATTGAGCAACTAACACTTTCACAAAGTGCAGCTGAACTTGAGAACCACTGTCTTTGGTCTCTGATGCCCAGTGGACTCTGGGAACCAGCAGCAGCAGCATCACCTGGGGCTTGTTAGAAACACAGACTCTTGGGCCTCCCCATACCCATGGAATGAGTGCATGCCAATGAGATCCTGGGTGATCTGGGTGACGACCACCGTAGTGGATTTAGCAAGAGGCACTGGGCAGCTCAGGAGGTGGGCAGGGCATGGTCAGGGGAGACGGGGTGCAGAAGAGATGAGGCAGTGAAGGCAAGCAGGTCCCCAGCCAGCCCCAGGGCTGGGGCGCAGGACCCAGCACTGAGGAAACGGTGAAGCAGGCAGGCCCCCCGGGGAGCAAGAAGGAGCATTGATTCTCACTGAGGCTGAGTGTGTGTGTTCGGGGGCATCGAGGGATTCCTTACCCCAGACCTAAGGCTGAAGTCAGAGTCCAAGCAAGCTCTGGGCTTCCAGCTCCATGAAGAGCAGGACTGTGGGCCCCAAAGTTCCATGACGGAGGCTGGGCTGAAACAGCAGACTTCCTGGCTGCCCCAGTGTTTGGAAATCCCAAGCTGCTGATAAAATGTCCTCTGAGAGTCAAATGATTCAGACATTCCTAGGAGACTGTGTCTTAGCAGAAAAATAGAATCTTTCCAGCTTCATAATGTCCCTGAATGATTAAATAATGACTCAAGGAGTTCCATGGGCCAAAAGGGAAATCAGCATTGACTCTTTAATTAGAGAAGATACTTTCCTCCATCTCTTGAGCATCCAGTCCTGTCCATCAAAGCCCTGGAGTGGGTTTTCAGGGTGGTGTTATCCCCAGGAACACCACCAGAGGGCAGGCGTCTCTCAATTTCCTATCTTGGTGCAGTGACAGCGAGGGGACAGCTCCAGGAGGCCGGCTTGGGCTGCCAAACTCTGTAAATACCAACAAGCAGATGGCATCTCCTGGCAGGCAGGCGTGTGTCCTACTGTGAGGGTCCACCAGTCACTCCTGAGACCTCAGAGAAACCCTGGAGCGGGAGGGGAGGTGAGTGCCCTTACTGCTTCTGTTTATATACTTAGGTGTCTTGATAAAAATTTGAGAGAATGACTTTTAGAATGTGAGAATGAACTCTGGCAAGTTTCTGATGGAACCTTCATAGGAGGTCAGGCTGCGTGAGCGGCCCAGAAGGAGGCGGCTCCAGGTCATTGCTCCATCAGGCAGTGTTCCCAAGCCTGGCACCGAAACAGCCCCGTTCTGAAAGGCAGAGCAGAGCTGTGCGCTGCCAGGACAGCAGGAGCTGTGTTTGCTCCTGGGGAGTCTGGCTACTCCCACCCTGGCAATCCACAGCATGGCTGCCAGGCTGGTATAGCTGGGAGGATGCACGATGGGGGAGAGGCAGTGGCTAGAGTATGGAGATTGTGGAGACCCCCACGCTATCTGAACAGGTGCTCATAGGCTGTGGACAGTCCCAGTGTCCCCAGAGGAGGTGGAAGATCACAGAAGAGCCTGTTTCTCTGTGAGTGGCCAGACCAGATGGCCGCATATCCTACTGCGTGGGGATTTTCATCCCTCAAGTCCCCAAAGAAAGGGGTTGAAGTTGAGGCCTTAATGAAGTCTGGGGCGCTGGGCCTCCCCACCCTACCTCAACTCCTGCCTTGGGAGGCTCTGCTTGACCAGAGCACTCAGAGCACTGAACCTTCTGGCCTGCAGAGCTCTCTGAGGCATGAAAACCTCGGCACTGCACCCAAACAATGCACAAACCACAACAGTGTGCACAGCATTCCAAGGGGTGCATGGACCCCTCGAATCTCACTACTAGGTCTTCTAAGGACACCTGGGATCCAAGTTTAAAGCCAGGGACTGCGCAGTCTGAGATCCGCCCCTGCCCCCCAGGCCCTGAGATACTCTAATTCTGTGTTGCTGGACGCCGGTGGCTTGGGTGCCCCAGACTTGGTGGCGGTTTCATCAGCAGATCTAGTGGCCCCACTTTTCTTTACTGTATTCACCCCAGGGGATTAAATTACTGTCAGAGAAAGCCACGAAGCTGACTTAAAATCCAATTTCTGGCATTGCCCTGGGTTTTATTTGTATTGATTTAACAAACACTTATAAGGCATTTACTATGTACATATGCCACTCTGAGGACTTTACAAATGTTAACTTGTCTAGTAGTTTTGGACGACAATTCCTTCAATTTTTTTTTTCCTTCTGTTGACAAACAGTGGGGACAGTCAGACTTTTCCATCTGTCTAGGTTTTGGTACTAACACCACCACTGCCTGAACTCTGAGTGTTATCTTTGAGCCTTAGTTTCCTAAGCTTCCAAATGGGAAATGCTGTTTTATTGCAGGAGTGTTATACTAAAATATTAAAAATAACATGTAAAATCTACAATGTAATGCTTACTACACCATTCATATTTATTATGATTGAGATGTGTGGACATTAGAAAAGTGATTAATCATCTAAATGTGGGTAGTTTCCACATCCATTCCATCCTGTACATAGTTTATTACATGCCCGCTAGGTGCCAGGCACTATACTGGGTGCTCAGCACATGAGGGCACTCAGGGCATTCATCTATATGGAATCTGCAGCCTTTTAAGTTAATTCTGACTCTGCAATGAGCTCTTAGTCCTAGACTACCCTGAAAAGCTGAACATATAAAGGGAGAGGAGAAAGCAGACGAGGGAAATGAGCTTACACGTGAAGAACTCATTCAAAGACAACCATCCTCTCAGGAGAACCATCAGTCCAACAGCCACAGGGACACACTTGTGCCTCTTTCTCACTCTCACAGGGAGAAGCAGAACAGCAGGCAAAGCACTGTCAAGTCCCTTCGTTCCTGTACACAATCGCAGGAGGCAAGCAGAGCACACACACTCAGAAATGGAAGCACACTACACGCTGTGGTCACGGGGACTCTCAGGTTGGAGGTGAGAGGTGAGAGGTGACTCAGCCCTTGGGGGAACTGAAGAAACTGAAGCTCCCATTAGAGCAGCTTAAGTGCTGCAATCAGAGCTAAAGGTTAGCCCCACCCCCTGGGGGGTGGAGGGCGGTGTGCAGCTGGGGTCACAGGAGTCTGACATGTGCTCACTCCAGAATCTCAGATATCTTGCACCCTGGGAAATGCCAGCTCTGGGAAAGATAGCAGGGAGCGGTGGCAAGAGCCCAGCCCAGGAGCTGTTACCCCACTTGACAAGCCGTCAACCTCCGTCTGGGAACACAATGACCAACACACACCATTGACCTGCTACTTGGGGGGCTTGGGGCATTGTCCACACACCTCTGAAGGGCTTCCATGGGTTCAAGCCTACTCAGGGGAGAGAGTGGGGTGCTGCTGGAACAAGTGGCCACAAGACTCTCTCACCTCCTGAGTCCTTAATTCAGGAACTGGCCAAAAGTCCAAGAGTCTTCTTTGTGCCAAGCTTTGTGGGCAGGGCTGCCTGGATGAGGTCAGCTTCCTACCCAGGGGGTTAACAAATGGGCTAAGATTTTCAAGCACTCCATCCCCACCTCTCTGTCCAGCTCTCTGTGGTTCTGAGCTGTGGCTTGGCAAATCCTGGGTCAGCCAGCTCCCTCTTCTCTTTGGCCGAGGTTCAGATCTCAACTGCCTCCACAGATGACTGCCCCCCCTCACCTCCACAAGCCCATAAATTGAGCTCACTTTCCTTGGGGACCTGGACTTGGGTTTATGTCCTCACCCCGCCCCCCCACCCCCAGATCACCCGCACCCGGCAAAGATTGTCAGAGGCACTCTGCCGCCACCTGGTGGTCTCCAGCGGCGATACACCCTGCCCCTACTCAGGTGGGGAAAGAGGTTTATTTTGCTGAGAAATATCGGTGATTGCAGCCATGAAATTAAAAGACGCTTATTCCTTGGAAGGAAACTTATGACCAACCTAAATAGCATACTGAAAAGCAGAGACATTACTTTGCCAACAAAGGTCCGTCTAGTCAAGGCTATGGTTTTTCCAGTAATCACGTATGGATGTGACAGTTGGACTGTGAAGAAAGCTGAGCGCTGAAGAATTGATGCTTTTGGACTGTGGTTTTGGAGAAGACTCTTGAGAGTCCCTTGGACTGCAAGGAGATCCAACCAGTCCATTCTAAAGGAGATCAGTCCTGGGTGTTCACTGGAAGAACTGATGCTGAGGCTGAAACTCCAATACTTTAGCCACCTCATGCAAAGAGCTGACTCATTGGAAAAGACTCTGATGCTGGGAGGGATTGAGGGCAGGAGGAGAAGTGGATGACAGAGGATGAGATGGCTGGATGGCATCACCGACTCGATGGACATGACTTTGAGTGAACTCCTGGAGTTGGTGATGGACAGGAGGCCTGGTGTGCTGTGATTCATGGAGTCACAACGAGTCGGACACGACTGAGCGACTGATCTGAATTGAACTGAATATCAGCGAACTTACCACCTTCTTAAAAAGTATAAAATCTTTGCAGTTCTTGGACTACAGGAAACAGGCTAACTGTTCTTTCAAGAAAATACTTTTTGATCTGAATTAAACCTCTATTCCCACTTTGGGGCATCAAGAACCCTCATGGAAGCCTGAGCCTACTAAAAATATAGAGTCATGGGTTACAAGGTCAGCTTGGGTCCAGGGACAGCTAGTGTGTCAAAGGAAGGGATGGAGTTTTATTATAGACAAATCTCACTGGCATTGAGAAAATGGATTAAGGAAACTCTTAACTTTTTTCCTTCCTTAAGGGAAAAATGATGACTCAAGCTTTACAAGCCAAGTGATACAGAACTTTTGGACTTTGAATTTGCAAGGTCATGGCACAGAGTTGCCTTTTAACCCAGAACCCCCCAAACTGTTTCTTTTTTCTAAAAGGATGCCAAGAGTATACTAGCTCAAGTGGGCAAGCTTCTGAGGCAAGTCTGATTCATTTCTCTTAGAATGATTTTGTGGAGGGGCTGTGGAATTAGCTAGGATGCTCAGAGGTGGGCCAGTCACAGACCATGGCCTTGAGTTCTGAAGCGTGAGAATCCTGGTCCCTTCCTGTGATTCTTCCTGGACCCCACATAGGTCTTGGACTAGCCTACACCTCTCCCCAAATAAAACTGGGCTTCCCCTTCTAATTTTATCTTTAACACAGCCTCATCCATCCATTTACTCACTCAGGTCATTCCTTTATTTAATCAACACCGCTCTGTGCTCCAAGGCTCAAAGGATCCGATCCCTGCCCTGAGGGAGCACTTGATCCAGTACCAGAGGGAGGCTGGAGAGTAGAGCAGAACTCAGTGTCACAAGTGCTGAGACAGAAGTAGGTCAAGGGCTATGGTGCACGCAGGTGAGACCCTGGCCTGGGTGGGGTGGGGGACAGAAGACTTTCTGGAGGGGGTGGTCCTTGGACTGCAGAGTATGGGGAGAGAGAAGGGAATCTGGGGTCATGGCTCAGAGGGTGCCTCTCCTCCTCCCTCTGTGCCTCCAGCCTTTGTTTGCTGGCATATCTAAAATTATTTCAGTCGTTATTTAAAGATGTTGCTATATTGGCCCTGTCTTCTCTTCCTAACCTGACATCTCAAAAATATTAGGTTTTCCTCCTCTGACTGTGAGGTTGCAGTTATTTCAGAAATGTGCCATTAGCATCATCTCCAAGCAGTGTCCCTTTCTGTCTTCCCAACCTTCCTCCAAGCTTCTCCCATCTGGAGGTCTGGCCCTGATCAACCAAGTCAGACCTTGTAGAACACCAAAATACAAATAATTACAAAAGGCTGAATGTTTTTCATTTCTTACTTTGTTTTGGTATTTTGACAAAGACAATCCTGCCTACTCTCCCATGACTCTCCCTGCACTTGCTTTTCACCAAAAGAAGGGGAGCACTATCTCTCTGTATGGCCACAGAGTCTCCTCTATAAAAGGGGGTGACAGCCCTTGCTGTCACTGCCTTCCTCCCACATATGTTGCCACCATTACTTTTCCTATGGGGTCTGCACCTCCTGAGGGTGGAGACTCTGGGCTTCTCTGAATTTTCTGTCTTCCGTGAAGCTAACCTCTTGTCTAGCTAACCCAGACCCTGCAAACCAACCAGGCCTTCAAGGTAGTGAAGTTGGTTAAGAAAAGGTAGAACTCCCAGTCTGTGCCATGAGTTAGACACCTGCAAACCCGGTGTCCCTCTTCTAAAGGTGGACAGTTGGCTCACTGAGAAGCAGCTCTGTATCTCACGTTCCCACTGTTTAATGGGGTGATGTTCCAAAGGGAAGCAGGCCAGACCGGGCTCCGGTTACATGGAGACACAAAGGGAAACACTGGGATTGTGGACACAAGTCAGACTGCCTCCAAGTGAAATAATCAAGTCAAGCAAGTTACTGAAGAAACAGTCTGAGAAGGCAGACATGTTTCTAGATCTTTTCCAAATCCAACAATGACTATAAAGGAAAAAGGAAAGTCTCATTCTGGATCAAAAGCTATGAATGAAGGCTTGGGTTCCTTAGAGGCCCATTGGGTAACATCAGTGTGTTTCAGGAAATGACACAGTTCAAGGGGTGGCCCTGATTGGGCTGTGGATTCCCATATCCCTGACCATGTGACCCAATTCTAGCCAATGAGACATGAGGAGAGAGCAGCTAAATAATTCTGGGAAAGTTCTTTGTTGCTCTTGAAAGAGAATGATGGGTAGCCATTCTTTCTCTTGCCAGATATGTATGAAGATGATGTGGCCAGATAACCATGGCAGCTCTCTCACAAAATAAGGGGAACCTTACAGCATCAGGATGAAGCCAACACTGCTGATGGCAGAGCAGACGGACGGAAGGAATCTGGTCCTTGTCACTAGTGGTGAGGGTCTGGACCAACCACAAAGCTGCCCTGGCTCCAGGTACTTATGGAGTGGGTGCATTGTGGCAGCTCAGCTGGGGTTCAGAACATGCTCAGGCAGCTCCTCTGTTCCCCTCCCTCTCCTCTAAGTGTCTGTTCACATCTGCAGACACGCACACAGATTTGTGTTTTAGCACAATCAAAGGAGGGAGTGCATGGCTAGGGGAAGATGCAGGGAGGGCAAGGATGATGATGGTGGTGGAGGTGGTGGTGTAGTTGGCATGGTGTGCCAGTGCAGCCCCTTGGATTGAATTGGAGACCTGGGTGAAGAGAAGCCAAAGCCAGAAGCAAATAGGACCAGAGTGGTCTGGGCTCACAGATAGCTTGGTAAAGAGTCTGGGGGTTGGGGGAGGCTTTTCATCCCTACCCTGCTTGGGTATACCGTGGCCTTCTGGTTTCTGAAGCTCCTGAACCGGGCACGAGCATTCCCACCATGTACACTGTTGGTGGCAGTAGAATGGAGAGGGAGCCAGAGCAGGAGGAAGAAGGACCCAGCTCCAATGGCGACTGTGCCTGGCTGACTGGCTTCATGGACCCCAGGTGTCTTGGAAACCGCTGGCTCCTGTCGAGGCAGGAAGAAGGCTGAGGGCCATTGTAAAGCAGTCAAATGCACATGTGACTCACTCTGGTGACGGGTTGGGGAAGATGGCCAGGTAGGTCTAGATCCACCGACTGGGGCCAGACAGAATTCTTTTTTGGGAGAAGACAGTTCAGTTTTGGGTCCTGTTGGGTTTGAGATGGCCAGAAGTCCTGACTGGGTAGGTAATGGTTCCTCAGGCTGGATTTAAGTGCTTCCACCAAAAAAACTATTTAAAGCAATGATTTGGGTGGAAACTAGAACATTTCTCAAATATGCAGTCCACTCAGAGATAGAAGAACAGATAATTCCACAGACACTTGTTAGGATTCTACATGTATCCGGGATCCTGTGAAGATGTCCAGGAAATAATTGTATGTGAGCCAGGATTTTTTGAGAGAGAGAGAGAGAGGGGGAGGGAGAGAGAAAGGAAGATAACTGCGTTGGAGACATGGCTTTGAAAGCTACAAGCTGAAGAACGTTAATTTCAGTCATGGGGGTTGCTGCACTTACCCAGTGGATAGAATTAGTAGAGTGAAAATGGCCAAAGACAGAAAATGAAGAACCCCAACATTCAAGGACCAAGCAAAGAAAGAACAAGTTTTAAGGGGTAGGAAGAAAATCTGTAGAGTGTGATAGAGCAGCAGGAAATGGTGTTTCAAGATGGGGGCGCGGCTGACAGTTTCAAATGCTGGACAGAGGACAACGAAAAGATCCTAGTATCATGGAGGCTGTTGATGATCTTGAGGAGAGTTTCCATGCAGATAGGGCTGAAGCTGGACTGCAGGAGACTAAGGAATGAATGGGAGGGAGCAGAGGGAGCATGGTGAGTGTAGATGAAGCTTTTAAGAAGTTTGGCTGCAAACAGGAAGACGGAGATGGAAGCAGCAAATGGGACGTGGAGTCGGGGGAGGATATGAGAGACCTGAGTGTGTGATGAGTCAGAGTGAGGTTGTAACTGAGGCAGCAAAGTTCATGAAAAGGCATGAGGGGAGGGAAATCAGCACTCAGAGGTAAGGTGGGCCCTAGAAGGGAGGATGCGAGGGACAGAGGGGGTGGGATGCTGTTCATCTGTGACCGTTTCTATTTCCTGAGGGAAGGAGGAGATGAGGTCATCTTCTGGGGGCAAGGGACAGCTTGGGGGAAATGGGAGCAGTCTGAAATGGCCATCTGGGGACCAGGAGTGAAAGCTTACCAGGACAACAGAGGACTGTCAGGCAAAACTGAGAAACAAGCTGAGGCTGCAGACCATGAGCCTGGGGAAATGCTGTTACAGACCAAGTGAGTCCTTCTCCCCCACCCCACCCCCCAATTCCCCCTAAGCACTGGCCAGCCCCCCAGCACTGCAGGTTGGGACTGTATTTGGAGGTGGGGCTTCTGGGAGGCACTTAGGTTTAGATGAGGTCAGGGTGGGGCCCCCATGATCGGATTAGTGCCCTTATAAGAAGAGGAAGAGACTGGAGCTCACTCTCTCCACTCATACAGAACAAGGATTGGCCATTTGAGAGCACAGAGAAAAAGCAGCTCTCTGCAACCCAAAGAGAGAGCCCCCACCTGCCACTGACCCTGGATCTTGGACTTCCCAGTACCAGGACTGTGAAAAAATAAATATCTGTGTTTCAGCTGTCCGGTCTGTGGTCCTTTGTTATGGCACCCCCACCAAACTAAGACAGTGCCGATCTGCCCAGGTGTCTGACTTTCGCACCTGAGCCCCAAGCAGTCTGGGTATAGAAGCAAAGAGGGTGGACAGAGAGAGCTGCAGTTTAAGACAAAGAGGGCTCTGCAGTTTAAGCTCCATGAGGCAGATACGTGAGAAGGACAAAGGTCTGTTTGGAAAGTCAAGGGGCCTGACAGAGATGAATCTTTTCCATCTTTGCCTAGGGATTTACCCACATTTCAGTGACTGTACACTTTTGACAGTATAGCTGAGCAGTGGTATCACGTGTGCAATGTACGCTAACAACAGTTACAATGTGATTTTGTAAAGGGACAGGTGACAAACAGAAGCCTGTAGTGCCAGCCTGGATCAGGAGCCAAGGTTCTATCTTGCCTTGTATCAGTCACTGTGTGACCTTGGACAAGTTCCTTCCACTCCCTGGACTCTGGCATCCTGTTACAATATTTAGAATACATATGTCCTAAGATTCCCCCTACCCCCAGCTCTAACATTCTCAGATTCTGGGGAACTTAAAAGCACTGAAATACCACTGAGCTCAAAAGAAGTGAATGGCAAGGTGGCTGGGTCACTGGGCACCCCCTTGCTGGGGACTCTGAGGTCCCATCACTTCCTACTGAAAAGATTCATTCCTATATATATATATATATATCAGTTCACTTACTAGGAAGAGGTGTATTTGACAAGACTTACAGAACAGCTTTTCAAAGACCTAGAAATCATGTTGTTTTGCATCGTTTCAGAAAAGGCCAGGTTGGAAAATTTGGGAAAACCCCAGGAAATGCAGCAAGAGCCAAGAAGAAGCTTGTGAGGAGAGGTTTCTGCCCCCCTCACAGTGTGCTTTGGTTTTGCTTCCCCGTGCCCTGGCTGGTGTCCTGTACCTGCTCTTCCTTCCTCCAGGAAGCCCTCTGGCTGCCAACGAAACCCCCCGAGGAGAACTCCAGCCGCGAAGCAAATCCCTTCTGCCAGGCTGCTTCCTATTTACTCAACAGAAGCCGAGTTCCAGGGCGCACCTGGAGAGTCAAATCAAATCGAGAGCCTCTTTGACTTGCAGGCATCCTATTTGTATTCTCCCTGCTCAGAAGAAACCTTGCAGGAGCCTGATTCAGAAGTAAATGGAATGACAAAGCGGGGACACTGCCTTCTCCAATTCAAGCTAAGGAATGGTGCCCCATGGCCTGGACCACTGCAGTGCATGTGCCCACAGGCTGCAGACTGTGGACGTGGTCCAGAACCAGAACCCTCGAGAATCCTTCCCTCTTCTTGCCTTCAGAAACTTGAAAAGAACCTAACGCTGGCGCAGGTGAGGTGGGAAATTAGTCCATGAGAACAGCGGAGGAAGGATACCAGGTTGTATATCAATTTTGACCGCCAGGGGGCAGTGACTCGGAAACCGGGTGCTCAGGGAAGGCTCGCCCGCCAATGTCACTGGCGGAGGCGAGGACCTGGAGACTCGGAGAAGACCCTGTGGTCAGAGCGTGCAGCCAGTGCCCGGGAGGATGGTGCCGCCGTCCGCGAGGCATCCCCGAATTATTTCCAACCCGTTTGCCTATCCGTTTTCAGTGTCCTGCTGACTCTAAGCACAGTCCTTGGAGAAAATTATATTTTCAGAGAAAGCCACTGGGGTGAAGTTTTTGCACAAGGTGTATGGTTTCACAATTATTAGGCAATTTACCTCGCGAAGGCCGGGAGCCCCTTCGTAAATACGCGCAGGGAATCCAAGCTCTGCAAATTTAACTGTAGCTAAGGCTTCTCATTTGCTTCTAAAATAACCTGGCAACCCTTACTTCGTTTTTATATTCAAAGCAGTCGGCGTGTTCCAAAATATTTACCGGCGGCACCCAGGGAAGGAGAATAGCCCACAACTGGCTCCCGAGCTCAGGGCCACCTTTTAAAAGTCTGTATCTAAGAGCCACAGGGTGGTGCAGGGGAAAGTTGGACCCCACTGTGACCCCAGGACCTGTTCCTGGCCTTTAGCTTCCCCCATGTAAACTGAGGGTGTCACTGCTGTGTCTCCCCTGCCCAGATTGAACACAGGTGTCCAATCTGATTGACCAGCCTAATTAAAAGTAGGCAGGGGCCACTCCCTGTATCAGAGGCCACCAGAAAAGAAGTGGCTAAGGGCTGCAAAGCTCCTGGCTGAATGCTGCTAAATTCCCTTCTGCCCTTCGCAGGTTCCTGCCCAGAGAATGCTTTCTTCCTGATCCCGTCCCTGGTGAGAGGACTGTTTAGCTGCTAAGTTGTGTCCAACTCTTGTGATCCTATGAACTGTAGCCCGCCAGGCTCCTCTGTCCATGGGATTTCCCAAACAAGAATACCAGAGTGGGTTGCCATTTCCTTCTCCGGGGCATCTTTCCAACCCAGGGATTGAACCTGTGTTTCCTGCTTGGCAGGCTGATTCTTTACCACTGAGCCACGTGGGAAGCCCGATATAAGGAAAGTTCAGTCTAAATCCATTCCTTATGGGCTCTGACCCCCTGGGTGACTCACTTATCCTGTGGGTTTCCAATTCTTAGATTGGGAGTTGTATGGGCCCTTAGGGTGTTTAACAGCCTTTAAATAGTGTAATGCCCTGAGTTCCAAGCAAATATTCACTTACGAGTTGTCCACCAGCAACTGATGTTTGCTGTGCCCATGGCCTTTTTCGGGGGAAACCACATCTGAGGAGAAGGGCCCATGTGGCCTGATGTGAACTTCTGGTCTCTTGACTATCTAGCATCTCTCATCTCCAGCTGCCTCCCTGGAGGTACCCATGGAAACCCGGGGAGTTTATGTGACAGACTTCTTAGCTACTCAGCAGTCCCACACCTACCCTTCTCTTTGGTAATCTTCGTCTAGATTTGACAGGAGCTGTGAGCCCGCTGTGGAGAGGTCAACAGCAGCCAGCGGCAAGTCGCGATAGGCAAAGTTCACCAGCTGCACGGGAGCAATGCTCTTGGTTTCTTCGTCTACTTGTTGGGAGATGATCTCAACTTCGGAAAGTCCTCTTTCTGTGGCAGGCCTGAGTGGGGGCGGACGGCAACAGGACAGAGTCATCCCCCAAGAACAAAACGACGTTTCCGTTCCCCAAGGAGACGAGGGAGTAGGCATGGGATCACTGCTGTGCTGGAGGAGGGCAACGGAGGGTGAGGTTCCGTTCCTCCCCACTGGCCATCCCACCACCCGTGCCATCTCCCTCACCAGCTGGGAAAAAGCAGAAGCGTGCTCACATCTGAAAACATGAGCTTTGGGGGCAGGTATAGACCCAGGTAGAAACTCTACTAACCAGCAAAGCCAGGACTTAAGACTTTTAGGCTTCTCAGTCACCGGATTTTATGTTGGAGTAATATATTCTTGTAAGTTGTCTCCCAGGTTTCTTTGTAATGGTCCTACCATCTGGACACAATAGAGAAGTGAGGTGTTTGCTCACAACTGGATGTACCATTGGTGCTTGGGGGGCCGATCTGGAGGGGCCGAGTGAGCCTTCAGGCCATGAGGACAGGAGGGGCCTGCTGTCCTGGGTGCCATTCCATTCCTACTCAAACTGGTCCTGTTCAGTTCAATTCAGTTGCTCAATCATGTCCAACTCTTTGCGACCCCATGAACCGCAGCACACCAGGCCTCCCTGTCCATCACCAACTCCCGGAGTCCACCCAAACCCATGTCCATTGAGTTGGTGATACCATCCAACCATCTCATCCTCTGTCGTCCCCTTCTCCTCCTGCCCTCAATCTTTCCCAGCATCAGGGTCTTTTCCAATGAGGTCCTGTTACAGTTGCCTTTTTAAGGTTGAGAGTAGGAAACGGGGGTCACCAGATCAAATGTCCGAGAGAGGTTGTGCGTCTCATCCTAGGTTACTGTCAGACTCACCAAGGGCCCTGCAAATAACCCACAACTCCATTATCATTACAGAGCATCTCAACCAGGGGCAGGGCCACCTCCTGTGACAGATTATCAAGCAACCCAGCAGGGTATTTAGCAATTGGTGCAGGAATCTGCAACCCAGCAGGGTATTTAGCAATTGGTGGAGGAATCTGTGGCTGTGACCTCCAGTGACCACAGGAGGTCACTAACGACATTAATAGGAAAGGGACATTACACATCCTGTGGTGTATTGGGTAACTAAGAACTCTTCCTCCCAATCCCAACAGCTACCCTGTGAAGAGATGGTAAGCTGGATCATTTTGCTTTCACCTCCTGGGTGCCGTCTTTGGTCTCTCCAACAAATCCTTGAGCCTAGCTCATCCCATAGAATCCGAGGGGCTGGGTCTTATGCCTCTGGCCAAACAGGGAGGAGGAGTAAGAATGAACTATCCAAGGGATCACTGAGAGGCCAGTGGCAAGGCTGCGGTGACAGCCCAGTTTGTGTTAAACTGTCCTTGGGCTCGAGTGCAGATTCCAGTGCTAACTTCTGTGGGCCTCCACATTCTGGGGCTTCAGGTTCCCCAGCAGAGGCACGACGAGGTGAAAGAGAGGTGCCATCCCTTCTCTATGACCTTGACATGGGTACGAGGAAGAAGAAAAGGCAGGAGGAGCTCTGGATTGAGAAGTCCCCACACTGGGCTGGACGGTTCTAAATGCTAAGCTTTGCCAACTGCCAAGATTATTGGTTACTGAAAGCTACCCAATAATACACAGTGGCAGTGATCCAGAAAGTCTAGAGCTGCATCTGCCTACTTCTCTTTTGCTTGAATCATCCAGAGAATTGAGGGAAAAGAGGGATCTTTCTTGAGCACCACAGGTTGGTGGCCTAAGCTGCCTGAATTCACCCAGGAATTTCCAGTGCCCCAATTCTCTTTTGTGGGACTAAGGTTTAAATAACCTTAGCTCTTTGCCCCCTGTCAAGGCATGGATAATAGTACTCATCATGGTGTGACATCTACAAAACGACTCAAGATCTTCAGACAGAACAGTCACGGGATGTGAAGCTGCTGAGTTTCTCAACAGTTGGAACAGAAGTGTGGTTGTTCATGGGGGAATCCTGGCTCCTCCAGATGTTCCCCCAAAAGTAAATGACACTGGGCTGAATTTGTTCTTTTCTTTTGGAACTATGGCTTGCTGAACCGGGGCTTTCTGATCCGTGGGACGTTCGTGCAGGGCTGGGGTGAGTTTCTGAGACCAACAGGATGTGGCTCTGAGAACCGTGGGATAAGCTGCTTCTGGCTCTCTTTCCCCCTCCTGCTTATGGTCATAGCACCATGGCCCGGCACCATCTCTCCTCACGTGGTCATCTCTCAGCAGAAGGAGACAAGGCCTCCTTTAGGGGGAGTAAAGGTCTGGGTGTTGGGACTGGTCCCTGGTCTTAGGTAAGAAGAACAGTATGGTGGACAACATGTATCAGTGGTTCCTTTCTTCACCCCTCACTTTGCCATGTGACTCTGCAGCTTCCCATCAAAAGGAAGAGTATATTTCCCACCTCCAATGCTGTGTTCAATCAAGAGACTTGTTTTGGCCAATGGGATATTAGTAATTCCACTGGACTAGCAATGGGATTACAATCCCAGTTTTGTTTTGTCTTTTGATTGCACTGTGTGGCATGTGGGATCTTAGTTCCCTGACAAGGGATTGAACCCATGTCCTCTGCAATGGAACCACAGAGTCTTAAACACTGGACCACCAGGCAGGTCCCTACAACCTGTTTTGGATTGCAGAATTCCTCTGCCTTTTTGAATTAAGAAAATGAGATGACATGAGTGAGGCAACTCAGAGAAAAAGTAGATTTTAACAAGTTATTTTAATGTCAGGCTCAAGGACAAAACCACCTGGAACCCCCTCCATCTCTACGGGGCTGTTCCCTGATCCCAACATACCAACTCAGCATCCGCAGAGAGCAGATCCCAATGCTACTTACTGTGGATTGGTCATGTTGAAAGATGCAACCAGGGCCATGGGTGTTCCTGGTGTCTAGTGGGGCTCAGCTGTCTTGAAGCCTGACGTCAGCATTTCCAAGCATGAGTTCTACAAAACATATGAATGTGGTACCCTGCAAACAAATAATTGAATAGTAGGAATTTGTTACACTCAGAAGCCAAACCAGAGTCCTCCTAAGCTCATCTAAAGATGGAAGCCCTTAGAACTTTCTCTGAGATAGACTTCCCTTCAAAGTAACAGTGAACAGATTCCGATCATTACTTACGGCAGATACTAACAGACAGGATTTCTCTCTTTTTTAGAGATGAAGAAATGGGCCCAGAGTGACAAAGTGACTTTTCTGCATCACACAGAGATGGCAGAGAGCCAGGTTGGACCACAGCTCTTTCTACTAAATAGCCAAGTAAAAACCAGGGTAACTCTATATACTTCAGCTTTAGGAATCTCAAAAATTAGGTTTGTCTAAAATAATCTCAAGAGCTTTCCCACATATTTCTTTTTCCCAAGATTTCCCTCTCCTCTGGTAGGCTGTTTCTCTACTCTTCTAGGCCTCCCTCTCTTCTTCCCAACTGGGTCTCTCCAGGAGAGAGGTCACACATCTTGAAGCCAGGCTGCCTGTGGTCATGAGGTATGAGATAGATGGGCCCCTGGGCTGGTCAGCTGGTATTTGTCAAGCAGAGTAAAACTGAAGCTTTGTTCTCACCCAGACACTCCAACGACAAAGCTAGTGGTGGAAGCTGAGCTCTGCTGAAGTAAAGAGATAAGAAGACTACTCCTGAGATCAAGGAAAACTCCCCTGTCTGCACATGTGCAGGGAGGCTCCTTGGGGGACAAAAGGGGAGGGGACACCATCCCATAATAAGTGTGAACAGCCCATAGGCCTCTGCAGTGGGATCCATCTTAGCAAAAAGTTGTGCACACATGTTGGAGAGGGTCCTAGGACCAGTCAGGTGTGAAAAGAGAAGATAAGTGGCCAAATATAAACAAAGACCCAAAGGACGGTCCTTTGTAACAGCGGTCCCCAACCTTTCTGGTGCCAGGGACCGGTTTCATGGAGGATGGTTTTTCCACGGGGTGGTGAGGGACATGGTTTGGGGATGATTCTCCTAAGGAGCACATGACCTAGATCCCTCATGTTCACAGTTCACACTAGGGTTTGTGCTCTTGAGAATCTAACGCTACAGCTGACCTAACACGTGGAGCTCAGGTGGTAATGTGAGCAATGGGGAGTGACGGTCAACACAGAAGAAGCTCCCCATTTGCTCACCTGCCACTCACCTCCTGCCACGCAGCCCCATTTCTATCAGTTGGGGACCCCTGCTTGCTATGGGACTTAAACCACCTCTTACTGCAGCCCTCATTCAAGATACCCATACTCCTCTCCTGATGTATATTTCTGCCTCAAATAAATAAACTTTATCTGTGTGTTCTCCCATACGTTGTGCTATGTCTCTAATAATAAACTTTGTGCTCATTTTTTCCACCCATAAAATATGGGAATAATAATAGAACTAACTAAATGAGTTAATGCATGTAAAACCCTTGGAATAGTGCCTGGCATCTACTGTTGGCTTTTATCAACAGAGCTATTGTTTTATAAATTTAAACTGCACAGTCTGTTGAATCTGAGCACATTCCAAAGCATTTGGATGTCTGAGTGTAAGATTGCCTCTTAAAATCTGGATTAGGTAAATAGAATATACTTTTCTACAAACAGGTACTATAGTACCACCTTGAAGTCTTCTGGGAAAGAGTAACAGAATGTACACAGTCAAGGAGACAGACCCAGGTTTGGGGCAGTTTTGCACTACTTGGAAGTTACTCAAAGGGCTGATCCTTTCATAAGTTACATTCCAATTGCAAACTGGTTTTCCTACAAGACATCAATCCAGGATGAATATCCTTTCCCAATCCTGAAGCTCTTCCCAGGTGGCGCAAGTGATAAAGAACGCACTTGCCAATGCAGGAGATGTGAGAGAGAGATGCGGTTCGATCCCTGGTTCAGGACTATCCCCTGGAGGAGGGCACGGCAACCCACTCCAGAATTCTTGCCTGGAGAATGCCACAGACAGAGGGGCCTGGCAGGCTACACTCCATGGGGTCGCAAAGAGTCGGACCTGACTGAATGACTTAGCCATGCAATCCTGAAACTCAGCTCTCAAGGAACAAAGGGACAGAATTGTCACATGGTGCCACAGGAAAAGGTGCTCCTGGAGTGAAAAATATGAGGATTGATGGTAAATTTGCAAAGCGGGGAAGTGCTTTCACGTTCTGTGTAACTAGGAAAAGTCAGAGCTCAAGGTAAAGGAAACTGAGGAAATCTTGGGAAATCTGAACTTTGAGCAACTGGAAATAAGAGAGATGGAGAGCTTCATAAAATCAGAAGAGCTTTGGGATTTCCCTGGTGGTCTGGTAGTTAAGACTCTGCAGTCTCAATGCAGGGGCCCCAGGTTCAATCTCTGGCCAGAGAACTAGATCCTGCATGCCACAACGAAGAGTTCATATGCCGAGACAAAGACCCACTGCAGCCAAAGAAAAGGATAAATAAATAAAGCCATTAGAGCTTTAATACAGCGACCACTGTTTTCACACCAGGTGTTTTTGGGGGCAAAACAAAGCATGGGAGCAAGAGTCAGAGACAACAGCAAGGAGAATCTGGACAGATGTTTTGCAGCCACCCCTTCCTGGGGGTTTCACCTTACTTTATACCTTCATAAGGAGGGCCTGAACTTAAAAATGAGAACTCTCCTGTAGCATCTGTAGTATTAATTGCACAGTAAATATATCAAGTTCTCCATCCCATAGCACAGATTTAGTCAGTCTCAATCTTTTCAGTTCTTTCTACAAAGCCTCAAGCAAACCAACTCCTCCCAGTGGTAGAACTGGTCATGTGGACTGTCCATCCTCCACTGACAATGAAGTCAGGACGGAGGTGTCCACAAACAGAAGTCCAGGTGAGCAACCCTACCTTCTGGAATGGTGTTTTAACAAGCTGTATTTGCAGATGAGCCCTTTACATGCTATTCAAGATATTAACTCTCTGGAGAATATACTAGGAAGATCTTTGCTTCCATGGACCTTCCAGTACAGTTGTATTTCCTATAAATATTAGTCTATAAGCTTTAATAAGATCCACCTTCAGTTTTTTTTCTTTTTCACTTTCATAAGCAGTATCATGACTTCCATTCAGAGACACAGAATGTCTTTTTTTTTTCTTTTGTGACATAACAGCCATTGATGGGTTCCTAGATCCCATTAATTCATTAGGGCTTGCAAAAAGATCATATGATTTCATCTTTCTGTCTTCATTTCTCAGCTACTATGAAGACACACTCCCCCTCATCAACTATTAGATTAGCTTAAGGTACAGTTCATATAGAAAAGGAAGGATACATGCTTAACTTTCCCTCCTTTATTTATTAGTTTTCAAAATAATCTTCCAAAGTCGATCAGTGAGGTGTTTTGTGGTGGTTGTTTATTTTTCACAGTGTTACGGATTTAAACATTCACTCAAGAGGGGTTGAGAGGGGAGCAAGCTCCTTGGAAACGGGGACTGCAGGTTCCTGGAAGGAGATGTGGGGATGGGAAGAAATGATTGGCATCTCCAGGACAGGCAAAGATGAGGCAGGATAGAGGGTTAAAATCCTATTTGGATGGACAGTGAGTAGGCTGCTTCAGCGATTTAGAACCTTAACAAGTAACACAGTTCAAGATCCCTTAAAATGATGCTTTTTAAAAATAATATTTTCCAAATGAAATAACACCCAAAGCACAAGCCTAGCACGAAGCAGGTGTAGTCTAGCACTCTATAAATGAACATCTGCAGTGCAAACCTGCCGTCTCATAACCTGGGAAAGCAGAAGAGGAAACCTGTTTTGGATTTATTTGGTCTGGCAGCAGTGGGGAGGAAGGCTGTTTTTTAAACTTTAGGAAATTCCAGTCCCTTCCACTTGTTGCTCATGAGTCTGTCTATGTAGTTTACCAAAACCATATTGGCTTGTTCCAGCCAAACCTGCCAAGTTCAAGTTGGCATCCCAGGAATCTTAGAGCTGAAAAAGGCTTCTAAAAACAAGTAATCAGTTCCCTTACCTAGCAGGTGAGAAAATCCGTAATTTGGCTCACCTGTCCCCAGGGGCGACTAAGTCTACTCCTCATCTCTTACTCTAGTGACAGCCCCATGGCATACATGATCTGCTTTCATCTGCGTTCCATTGGTTGCCAAAGCTGCTTTTACTGCAAATCACCTGGGGGCCTTTTGGGACATATAAATTCACAGACTACACTGCAGAAATGCTGAATCAGAACTGTGCAGGTGGAGTCTGAGAATCTTCTTCAAGTTCCCCAGCTGTTTCTGACATGAGGCCACTCCACTTGACCCTCAGTATCAGTGCTTCTTAAACTTTCCATTGCACCAGAATTACCATGAAGGTTTATGTAAATACAAATTGATAGCCCTACCCACAAAGTTTCTAATTTAGTATGTCTGGGGTGGGAACTTGAGAATTTGTATTTTGAAAAAACTCCAGAGAATAATGATTTGCTGATCCACAGATCACACTCTGATCTTCTGTACCAGAAAGACTGCTTGAGGTAATTTATAGAAGGGATTTTTATCCCTGTGTATTTTGCACACAAAGCTAGTATTGTGAAATAGTCAGCAAAACCTATCCTGGCCAGGCTGAAGATGACACGCTATATTAGTTAGGAATAATTTTATTTGCAAGTAACAAAATATCTGACTAACAGTGACTTAGGCAGTAAAGACTTTTAATTACCTTACATAGCAAGAGGCCTGGAGGCAGAGGCTCAAAGATATCACCAAGGACTCAAGCCCTTTGTATCTTGGCATTCCCTCATTCCTCTTGTGATGCATTATTCATATTTGTTGCCTTGTGGTAGCAGAATGGCTGCTGCAGCTCCAGCTTGCACATCCTCACACTAGCTCCTACCAAAAAGAAACAATCAAAGGCTTTCTCCTCATGAAGTTTGGTCTTTTATTTAGCTGGTATTATCTTTCCAAGGCCTCTAGTCAACATCTAATGTCTCTTGGGCATAGCTAGGTCATATGGCTGCAAAAGAACCAAGGACAATACACAGCTGGCCAAGGGAGTAAGGGGTGATATGAGATCCTAGACCAGTCGTGATTCATCCTTTAGGAGCTGGGCATATTGTTACCATAAACAAACCTCAGTTCTCTTAGCAAGCAAGAAGCACGAAAGAGCTGTCTGGTGTATAACCACTTGTCTGCCAGACCAGGTCTGGACACTTCTGAGATGGTTCTGAGGCTCTGCTGAAGGAAGTTTCCTGGGTCTCCAAAGTGTTGGTAACATGTTGGCAGGAGAGATAAAAGATGTGCTCTTACCAAACCTCGGGGCTCTTTTATTTAGAAAGCATATGTGTGGGGTTCAGTTTTGACATCCTCAAGCATGCTGCAAAATCTACTCCTAGGGAGAAGCCGCTGAGCACAGGCACCTTTCACAGATATGATGTTCCACACCCCCAGAAGGAGGCTGTTTCTTGCTCTAAAAGACAAAGGTTTGCGTACAGCAACACAAGGTCAACCTTGTTGTTACCTTGACCCATTTGTACCTTGCTCTGTTAACAAGGAGTGAAAATGAAGAAAATCAATCATGTCTGCGAGCATTCTCTCACTCTGATCTCCACTCCACCGCGCAGTCCTTAGCAGTTAAACAAGCGGGCAGGGAGCCCACAGTGGCTCTCTTTTCTAGATGTGGCCCAGTCTTCTGTGGACCCCTCTTACTTTCTACCTTTTGCTCTTCTCCACTTACCAAATAATGCACCCACTCAACTACTACCAGTATCATGAAGCAGGGGACACACAAAACAAGATCACACTAAACTAGATCTGAAATTACTCTCATGTTCCGAGAAGAAAATCAAGAGGACCATCATTCTAATCCTTCCCTTGCTCCCCCCCCCCCCAAATTTCTTTTTTCTAATGAGCACTTCCCTAAGTTGTCCCTAATGGAACAAAGGATCCAGTGGTTCCTTGCCCCTGGCTAGTCTGGGCAGAAAAAGACATCCTATAGCAGGGATTCCTCACCCGCTGCCTGAGATCATTTTCCCTCCAGAATTCTGTGGAGCTCCTGGGGAACTCAAGTATCTGTGATTTAGAGAAGTGACAACAATGAGCGAGGGCTGCAGTGGCTGACCCCTATCATCCCCCCTCCCCGTTCCAGTCAAGCAAATCTTAAGAGTAAGACTTTGCAAGTCTCTGAAGAAATCTTTGGCTGTACATTGTGTTAACTAAAAGATTTAAGAACTTGGATATGATTAACTTTGCTATTGAATTCTACATGGCACCAGACAAATGACTATTCTTTGATAAATGGGGGGGAAATCCTCTTTCTTCAATACTTTTGTAGTACTTTTTTGTATATCTGTGGTAGGATGCAAAAATGACCCCATTCTCACTCTCCCTACATTAATGCCCCTTTTGTTGTTCTTACAGACAGAATGTGTCCCTCAAAACTCATATGTTGGTGGTATTGGGAGGTAATGCCTTTGGAAAGTAATTAAGTCACGGGGAAGGAATCCTCACAAACGGGATTAGCACCCTAATAAGAAGAAACACAAGAATGATGACTTCTTAGCCATGTGAGAATACAACCCGAACACCGCCCACTGCAAACCAGGAGGGGAGTCTTCACCAGACACCAGGTCTGCCAGCGCCTTGACCCTGGACTTGCCAGGTTCCAGAACTGTAAGAAGGCCCCCAGCCTATGGCATTCTGCAACAGCAGCCCAGATGGACAAGGACAGTCACATAGCTTATTACCCTCTCACCTGTCCTGGGGCTGGCCATGTGACCTGCTTCGTCAACATAGATTGGAAACTGTGATGATTAGTTTTATATGTCAACTGGACACACACGGGGCTATCTGGTTAAACAGTGTGTCTCGGTGTGTCTAAAAGGATATTTTTGGATGAGATTAAAATCTGAATTGGTAGACTGAGTAAAGGAGGCTGCCCTCGCCAGTGTGGGTGGGCTTCATTCAATTTGTAGATGGCCTGAAGAGAATAAAAAGCTAGTAAGAAAGAATTCTCTCTCTCTGCCTTGCTGACTGTGAGTTGGGGCATCAGTCTTCTGTTTTCAGACTCAGGCTCAAAATTATCCTATTGGCTTTACTGGGTCTGGACTTCTCAGCTTCCGTAATCCCATGAGCCAGTTCCTTATAATAAATCTCTTTATTCACATTCACACACACACACACAGAAACACACTCATGCACACATATATATCCTGTTGCTCCTGCTTCTCTGTAAAACCCTGATGACCGCCTCAGCAAACAAGAAAGCACTCCTGTGACTGGGCTTGCCTTCTCGCTCACACGTTTCCATGACAGCCAGCACGCCCATCACCCCAGCCAAGGACGGCCAATAGCCGCCTGCACCTGCCCACCCCAGACACATGAGTTCAGTCAAGTCTAGAAGAGTCACACAGCTGTGCCCAGCCTAAACTGCAGAGCCACAGACCCATGACCTACATAAAAACTTTGTTTTTTCAAAATCATTCTTTAGCCATTTATTAGTACCTGGTGTCCTCTAGAAGTATACCAAAGACTGGGGTTATCACGATAAAAGAGACACTCAGAAAACTCGTGGGCTACTGATAAGACAGATGCGCAGATAGAAATTAAAATTCAGAGAGGTGAGAAGAACAAAACATTACAAAGGAGTGTTTTGAAAGCTGTAAACTTCCTTATAAATATCACTCACATGGCAGGTACAGTCTTCTTCCTTCAGCCATCTGTTAGGAAAGGTTTGTTTCTCTAAGCCCACCAAGTTTTGGGAATGGTTGTTATGTGGTATTACTATGGTAACAGATCACTGATACATTATAGATAAATGTCCACTGTAACACATAAAATAATACAAAGACACATATGTATATATTTTTAAATGAAGCACAATTTTATTTAAATTTTCTGAAATTTATACTAAACATGTTGTTTCAAAAATGCTTCACCATGATACAAAGGTTTTATTATTTCACCTTTCTTTTATAGTTGTTTCTTTTTGTGTACAGTTCTTCAATAGAAGCCCGAGTCCTGAGTTGCCCAGTTAGGAGCCTCTGACCTGCTATTCTGATTTTCTTCTCACTATTCATGGCCAATATCTGGCTTCTAAATGAACGGCTTTTGGTCTTTTAATCACTTGCTGATAAGGTGAGCCTGCACATCACATGTAACCACATGACCTAATTTAGAATCAATCTTGGCATCTAGTCTTGTGTTTCTAATCAAATTTACAATCCACCTTAAGGGACTGGCCAGATGTAGCAAAGACGTATATTTTCATATACATCTTTGTATATATGTATATTAAAGATAACCTCTCTCCAGCCTCCATTGTAACCCTCCATGTCTCCCCTGAGGTCCTATGTTAACACCCAGGTGTAGAAATCCTGGCCCAGAATTATGTAAGCATGTACTCACAGATATAAGCTAATTTGGGGGGGTTTGTGTTTAACAAAATAAAACCAACTCTGTAATTTACTTTTATCACTTAGCAATATAGAATGGAAATCCTTTCTTGTCAATAAAGATCTATATTTTTCTAATTTCTTAATTCATATACATATGTATACACACACATACACATGTATAATACATAACTATATAAATTGCTTATCATAAAATTCATGTCTTTAGTGGCATGTGTATTCTTTTTTGCCCACTTCCCCCTCATTTGCGCACTTCACCTGCCTCGCTGTTGCTCTCCCTTAATATACATACAGGAGATGTATGTATTCGATCCCTGGGTCGGGAAGACCCCCAGGAGGAGAGCATAACAACCCACTCCACTATTCTTGGCTAGAGAATCTCATGGACAGAGGAGCCTGGCAGCCTATATAGTCCATAAGGTGACAAAGAGCTGGACACGACTGAAGCGACTTCGCACACACGCACATCCCTACTGACAGGCAGTTTCAGAGTTTTTGCGCCCTGTGAAAAATACTACAATAAGGATCTTGCATACATTTCATTATGGTATTTTTATTTGTATGGGATAGATTCCCAGAAGTGAGATGACTGGGCTAAAGACTATATATCTTATATTTTAATAGTTAAAACAAGATTGCTTTGAAAGTTCCCTTTTAAGGGAACGTCTTAATTATTTGCAAGCCATTGAAGGTGTCTGTGGACCAGATAAGTCCAAATACTTGCTTAATTATACCCTTGCCCCCATGGAGCACTGGAGTGAAAATAGAGGACAAGGGCGAAACCAAAAATAGCAATAAATATGCTTGCACCACAAGGAAAGACTTAGTTGACTTAGGAACTACCCTGTGACAGTATTTCTATGAGTTGTTTCAGAACAGTTAATGCCCTGAGGATTCTGTTTTCCTCCTTGTGCCATAAACCCTAACCCTCCAAACTAAACCAGCCACATAACCAGTTCCTGGGTTCCTGCCCAATCCCAGGAGTTATGAGTTGTGATCTATCCAAGGAGATCTGAATTCCCTGGGAATGAGGATGGGAGAGCACCACAGTGGAGGGGGGATTGCAGGAAATTCTGGCGTCACCTTCTAATAGTTTCCAGTCATATTTTAGGCACTAACTTATATATTGATATACTGGAGTGGGTTGCCATTCCCCTCTCCAGGGAATCTTCCTGACCCAGGGTTTAAACCTGGGTCTTCTGCACTGCCGGCAGATTCCTTACCATCTGAGCCACCAGGGAAGCCTCACACATTGGTATTTTTGTCTGTTGAGGTGCTCAGTTATGTCCGACTCTTTGTGACCCCAAGGACTGCAGCATGCGAGGCGTCCTTGTCCATCACCAACTCCGGAGCTTGCTCAAACTCATGGCCATCGAGTCGGCGATGCTATTCAACCATCTCATCCTCTGTCATCCCCTTCTCCTCCTGCCTTCAATCTTTCCCAGCATCAGGTTCTTTTCTAATGAGTCAGTTCTTAGTATATACTTACTTGTTAAAAAGACAGCGACTTTGCTAATGATTTTTATCTGGTTGACCAGGAACTATATCTAAGTTAAGCCTGCTATGTTTCCACCCACACTCTCTGCCAGCTTAGAAGTGTAAATGACATGGACCTACTCAGGGGTACCTGCAGGGGCAGGTCCAAACACGGAAGAGACTAGGACCAACCCCAACCTGGAGGGGCTTTATCCGAACTGGCTGTTCAAGGGGATGCAGGGAGCCATCAGGAATTGAAGGGTGACCTTTGTCCCACTTCTAATAGGACAGGATGTCCTTCCAGTTCAGTGGAGAGAATCCGGTCATGACCTCACTCTGAGTGAAGTCAAGGGAGTTTGGCTCCTGGGGCAGTGATTTCCAGAAACCAAATAAAAGTCACAGATGCAAAGTGGATCCACATTATCAGTAAGCAAAGACATGTAAATTCAAACCATTTTTTCTCCTAATGGACTAGGAATGATTTATAATACTTAGTACTGATGAGTGTATGAGAAAACGGCCATTCACGCACATCACTGAGATATATATGTGTGTGTAGTTGCTCAGTTGTGTCTAACTCTTTGTGACCCCACAGACTGTAGCCCACCAGGCTCCTCTGTCCCCTCTGTCCCTGGAATTCTCCAGGCAAGAATACTGGAGTGGGTTGCCATTTCCTTCTCCAGGGCATCTTCCCAACCCTGAGATTGAACGTAGGTCTCCCACATTACAGGCAGATTCTTTACGGTCTGAGCCATTGTTGATAGAGGTGAAAATTGTTGGAAATTTGCTGAAGGGTGATTTGACAATATATTTATCAAAATTATTTTAATGTGCACTCTTTGACCCCGCAATTCAACTGTTAGAAGATATGTTTTAGGGGAATAACAGATGCATAGACACATATAGAAGTTTCTTGAATTTATATAATATCACCACACCTCGCACATAGTAAGTGCTCCACAAATATGTGTTGATAAGAAATCAATAAAATAATAAATTGAAAGCAATGCAAATGTCTATCAATAGGAGACTAGGTAAATGAATTAAGGAACTTCTGTATTATGGGATTGTCCTACAGCTATTGAAAAGGATGAAGTTAAATGGAAACTGGGAAGGACTTACTGCAAAGGAATATGAGGGAACTTCTGGCAATACTCTAAATCTTTATTGTGGTGATGGTTCCAAGTGTGCTTTTAAAATGGGTGCTTTTTATTGTTTGTAAACAGTTCTTTCAACAATATGGCTGATTTTTTTTTAATGGATGAAGGTGTACTATTTTCAATAACATGGAAAGTTGCCTACAATGTAACAATAAAAAAGGTTACCAAATGATAAATAGATGATGATCCCAATTACATAATATATAGAGAAAATACGTATATGACAAAGTGTGGAATGGGACTTTTCCTGTGGTCCCAGAATTTGGCAGCTGCCCTAAAGTCAAAGATAAAGATAGTAAATGCTCACATTTTCTAAAGAGAGATGTCAGACTATCTATTTGGAATATACTAACAGAAGGCAATGGCACCCCACTCCAGTACTCTTGCCTAGAAAATCCCATGGATGGAGGACCCTGGTGGGCTGCAGTCCGAGGGGTCGCCAAGAGTTGGACATGACTGAGCGACTTCACTTTCACTTTTCACTTTCACGCATTGGAGAAGGAAATGGCAACCCACTCCAGTGTTCTTGCCTGGAGAATCCCAGGGATGGGGAGCCTTGGTGGGCTGCCATCTATGGGGTCGCACAGAGTCGGACACGACTGAAGCGACTTAGCAGCAGCAGCAGCAGCAGCAATAGATGGTCAAGCTGGTCTAGTAGCTACTACTCCTGATGGCCTGTGAGAGAGAAGGCTAGAGAAACCCATGCCAGATGCCTAGGCTGACTGGGACATGGGAGATGGCCAGGCGAGGACAGAGAACATTGGTGGGAACAACCTGCCCTT
Organism: Bos mutus; assembly: GCF_027580195.1. Classification (NCBI taxonomy): domain Eukaryota; kingdom Metazoa; phylum Chordata; class Mammalia; order Artiodactyla; family Bovidae; genus Bos; species Bos mutus. Next base: position 30,663,536 of record NC_091637.1, on the reverse strand, counting down.
AACCACCAAGCTAAGCAGGGGTATGGCATCAGTCAAGGATATTAGTGAAAATTAAACTCAATAGTTTAAGAGAGTATACATTTTTAAAGGATGCTGAATTCCAGGTGGGTTAGAGCGCCAGGTATCAAACATTTATGGTCAGGAACACGGACTGGACCCTGGTGCCGCTCCAGTACAAGCATTGCTGATGCCACCACACCACACCAACATCCTCTCCTCCCCAGCTTCCAAGGTCCCAGCTCCCCCTGATTAAAAATCGGCAGAGACACATCACACAGCTGTATCCTGGCTGCAAGGAAGGCTGCCACCTTGCATGGGGGTGGACTCAATATAGGAATTTCCCCAACTCTAGAAAGGCCTCTGGAGGGATGTGAGATGATCACAAATATGGCAATAGTTAGGGACTACAGTCTAGTTTATGGACTCCAGTGGACACCTTGCTAGGACTCTACCCAAGAGGACCAGAGGGGTGCCAGGGACATACGTCCAAAGCGGGAACTGAAGGTAGCCCTCTGAAGTTAGGCAAGAATCCAGTGGAATAGTGCGTGCAGCTCCCCTACTGCATCCAGACGGGCTGGAGTGGCAGAACACAGAAGGTGGATTTCTAAGGAACTTGCAAAAGCATCCTTGGGTCAGGCTGGGTGAGTACAGGGAACTGGGGTGGGAAGGAGCAGAAAGGCTGGCCTATAGGTCAGGTTGTGTAGCCTGGACAGAAGTTTTCATTTACATGGAAGATTTTAACACCTGAAAATAAGCCTGTCCTAAATCCTGAAGGGCTTCCCTGGTGGCTTAGACAGTAAAGAATCCGCTGCAGTGCAGAAGACCCGGGTTTGATCCTTGGGTTGGGAAGATCCCCTGGAGAAGGGAACGGCTTCCCCCTCCAGCATTCTTGCCTGGAGAATTCCATGGACAGAGGAGCCTGGTGGGTTACAGTCTATGGGGCCGCAAAGAGTCGGACGTAACTAACACTGTTTTAAATCCTGAAAGTGACTAGAAAAGCTAAGGCATCTTGCCACATTCATGTCAAGTGATGGGAAGAGAGAGAGACAGCAGAATATGTTGTTGAAAAAAGTCATCGCTTGATGGTTCCTATCAACCTCCATTCATCTAAAAGGTCCGATGGCTGCATCCAAAGTTATTAACAGGTAGGGAGGTGGGGGAAGAAGTGGTATTCTCGAGGAGAGGTTTCATTTCACTGCTTTTTGTTCCTGAGCATCTTTTGTTTAAAAAAAAAAAAAAGACAAGGATAATCCAGATATGATGAACTTTGAAAACACTATGTTGGATAAAAGAAGCCAGACACAAAAGGCCACATACTGTATGATTCCATTTACATGAAATTTCTCAAATAGATAAATCTCTAGAGATAGGAAGCAAATCAATGGTTCCTGGGGGCTGGGGAGAGACAGGAATGGGGAATGACTGCTTAGTGGTTGCAGGGTTTCCTTTTGGGATTATGAAATGTTCTGCAACTAAATAATATTAATCGTTGCACAATGATACAAATATACTGTCAGGGATGGTACATTTCATGTTATGTGTATGTTAACCACAATTTTAAAAACTAGGAAAGCAAAACCAAAAGTCAACCAAAACAACAACAAAAATCTAGAAATACTGCTTGACAAGAAAAGATGTTCATTACAAGGTAATTAGAAAAAGTAGGCTTTAAAGTATGTTCATATCTGGAAGAAAAAAAAAAAGCCCATATAGTGTGATGTATGTATAAAGCAATCTGAAAGGACAGATCCACAATGTTAAAAGAAGTTATCTCTGGGTGGTGGGACTACAAGGAACTGTTTACTTTATATGTTTCTATACTGTCTCATTTTCATTAATAATGAACTAAATCTACTTTTACACTAAAAAATGTACCTAAGGTTAAAAATTGGTAAGCATGCATGAGAGATACAGGAAAAGGGCTGTGGGAATCCCGAGGCAGACTAGACAGCTTTCAACTGCCTGGGTTCCCGAATCTTCCTCAGAGCAGTCTCCTGACAAGGACCCTTACCTCCAGGCTTCTCTTCTCTGACACATCTTACATGCAGCCACCACATAACTCTTCTGCTGAAGCTGGGGTTTGCTCAGTCACCACTACTTACCAACGTGGTGTTTTTCAGTTGCTCAGTCATGTCCGACACCTTGTGACCCTATGGACTGCAGCATGCCAGGCTTCCCTCGCCTTCACTATTTACCGAAGTTTGCTCAAATTCACGTCCATTGAGTTGGTGGTGTTACCATCTCATTCTTTGCTACTGTTTTCTCCTTTAATCTTCAGTCTTTCCCCGCATCAGGGTCTTTCCCAATGAATTGGCTCTTCGCATCAGATGGCCAAAGTATTGGAACTTCAGCATCAGTTCTTCCAGTGAATATTCAGAGTTTATTTCCTTTAGGATTGACTGGTTTGATCTCCTTGAAGTCCAAGGGACTCTCAAGAGTCTTCTCCAGTGAAATTTGAAAGGATCAATTCTTTGGTGCTCAGCCTTCTTTATGGTCCAACTCTCACATCCGTATATGACGACTGGAAAAACCACAGCTTTGACTGGCTTTGACTAAACAGACCTTTGTCGACAAAGTGATGTCTTGGCTTTTTAATATGCTGTCTAGGTTTGTCATAGCTTTTCTTCCAAGGAGCAGGCATATTTTAATTTCATGGTTTACTGCTTACTGAACATGGTCTCAATTCCTTGGCCTGTGATTCAGAACCCTCCACCACCTGACCTCAATGTTTTAAGCCATTCCTCATCCTCTTTCTGTGCTGTGTTCCAGCCACCTTGTCCAGACACCACTGTTCCCAGTGCTCAGACACAGGCACACAATTATCCACCCTCTGCCTCTGCTTATGGAACTCTCCCGGCAGGACCACGGACAGGTCTGTGGGGGATCAGTATTTAGTTCAGTATTAATGAAAATGAGACAGTATAGAAATATATAAAGTTCCTTGTAGTCCCAACCACCCAGGTCCACAGGTCCCAACCACAATCCCTCTCATCCAACCTTCTATAACCCAGTGTCACTGCTTGCCCCTGAACGCAGTGTCAGGGAGCCGTCTCTTTTCTGTCTTCTGTACACTTTAACTGTACATCACTCAGGGCATGTACCACTTTTGCACTTTGTCTTATAGAGGTTTAGGCTCCTGTACCATCTATTATAGACTATAAGCTCCTTAAGGCCAGGGTTCATATTAGCAAACTGAAAGGAAAAAACCTCAAAGCACTTGAAAAAATATTTCATGTTGCTAATTATTAGAGAAATGCAAATCAAAACCGCAACGAGGCATTACTTCACACCGGGCGGAATGGCCATCATTGAAATGGGGGAGGGTGTAGAGAAAAGGGAACCCTCCTACACTGTTCCTGGGAATGTAAATTGGTGCTGCCACTATGGAGAATAGTATGGAGGTTCCTCAGAAAACTAACAATGTAACTACCATATAATCCAGCAATCCCACTCCTGGGCATGTATCTGGAGGAAACCATAATCTGAAAAGATATATGCATCCCAATGTTCTCTGCAGCTCTATTTGCAATAGCCAAGACATGGAAAAACCTAAGTGTCCACTGACAGAGGAATGGATAAAGAAGATGTGGTACATGTATACAGTGGAATATTACTCAGTCAAGAAAAGAATGAACTAATGCCATCTATAGTACCATGGATGGACCTAGAGATTATCATACTAAGTGAAGTAAGTCAGAGAAAGACAAGTATCATACAGTATCACTTATATGTGGAATCTAAAAAGATGATACAGATGAACTTATTCATAAAACAGAAACAGACTCACAGATTTCAAAAACAAAATTACAGTTACTAAAGGGGAAAGGTGGGGGAAGAAGGATAAATTAGAAGTTGGGAATAATACATCACATTATTTTATATATAAAATAATATCACATTATATTATATATAAAATAATCAACAAGGAGCTACTAGATAGCACAGGGAACTCTACTATAGGTTAGAGTTATTATTCTGTAATAACCTATATGGAAAAAAAAGAATCTGAAAAAGAACAGATAAAAGTATATGTAGAACTGAACCAGTCTGCTATATACCTGAAACTAACACAACAGTTCTAAGCCTATACCCCAGTATAGGATAAAAATTATATTAAATCCTTAAAAAAATTAAAGAAAAATCTCTTGGGCACATTTCTATATGCCAGATTTAGTTCAGCAGCTTTTCTAAAGGCAGAAAAATGAGGCAGGGCCCTTAGATGGCCCCATGAGTACGCTTTCTGCATTCAAAAAGTATTCCTCAGTTAACCCATCAAACTCGAGGACAGTTTTCAGCAAGTCAGTGCTGGAGGCAGCCTTGGAGGGGCCATCAGCAGTGAATGTGCAAGGTCATCTTTGTGCCTAAGGAGAAACACGACTGAGCAGTTACCCAGCAAATGATCTCCTCTTGGAACTCAGTAGGATGTTAAAAAAATTAATAGACTATTTTTTTAGAGCAGTTTTAAAATTTAAAGAAAAATTTAAAGTATAGAGCATTTCCATGTGACCACCACCCCTCCCCCCACACCCCGCGTAGCTTTCAGTGGTACATCTGTTGCAATTGATGAAATCAGAAATCTGCATCTTAACAAGATTCCCAGGAGACTTGTAGGACACTATAGTTAGAAAAGCACTAGGGTGCATGATATGTAAATTCCCTTTCAGTTCTAAGCTTCTAATACAATCTGTGACCTTTACTATGACCCGATCGGGAGGGAGGCTGCTAGGAGTTCCCTGGGAAGACGCTGACTGGCTGGGCCTGCAGTAAGCCCGAGGGCGCCTTCCCAATCAGGCTCCAGGGCAGGCATCCAGGCACAGCAGGCAGCTGCTGGCGTGACCCTCTTGGAGAGTCGTGCTGCCCTCCAGCCAAGGAAACCTCTCGAGTTGTCACGACGAGTGTGACCCGAGATGAAAGCTGGGGGTGGTGCCCACATGCAGTGAGCTTTGCTGGTGTATGCGGCTTCACATGGAGACCTGGAGTCCGGGTCCCTGAGCAGGCTCAGCTGCTGGAGGGTGGAATTAAGAGGAGATGGGAATTGCAAGGAAGATTTCTGGCGAGTTCTGAGGCTATGGACATGGGGAAGAAAATGCCTGCTGAAAATCTGTCCCTGTAAATACAAAGAGAACTTCAGATGTCAAACTCCCATGGTTCGGGGGGCTGATCACCTGCGTGACAGAACGACATGGAATAAGAGCAGTGCAGCGATAATCAGCAATGTGGGTTCTAGCCCCCGGCATCCCTCTTTCCATCAAGTCAGACAAGTCTCCTCTCATTTCTCAATTTCTCATCTGTAAAGTGAGACCAGATTTGCTCACTGAAATAATTGAGCTCCTAGAACAAGCCAGACACTGGGGCTAGGTGCTGAGAACACAAGTGATATTCATGGAGATAACGGTTTGGATAATTTTCTAATGAACCTTCCAACTTAAATATTCTATTTTAAGGACAGGCTTTGGACCCAGACCTGGGCTCAAATGTGAGCTTTGTAACTTAGCATCTGAGTAAAAGCAAGGTCTTAAATCTCAGTTTTCTCTACAATATTTATATGTCAAATGTTTTTCAATGAAGATAGTGTAAGGACTTCTCTGGCGGTCCAGTGGTGAAGAGTCTGCCTTGCAATGCAGGGGACATGGGTATAATCCCCGGTCAGATGTCATGAGACCCACATCCTGCCCAGTGAGCTCAGTTAAGTTCTGTACAAACAAAATACACACTGAAGACCTATGAATAATATGAATAAAATCATTTTTATATTGATTACATGTTAGAATGATAATATTCTAGATATACTTTAATGTTATTAAAAATACATTAAAATTAATCTCACCTGTTTCTTTTAGGGCTTTCCAAGTGGCTCAGTGGTAAAGCATCCGCCTGCCAATGCAGGAGACACAGGAGAAGCAGGTTCAATCCCTGGATAGGGAAGATCCTCTGGAGTAGGAAATGGTAACCCACTCCAGTATTCTTGCCTGGAAAATTCCATGGACAGGGGAGGCTTGTGGCTACAGTCCATGGGGTCACAAATAGTTGGATATGACTGAGCACACACGCATACACACCAGTTTCTAACTTTTTAATGTGTTACTAGAAAATGTTTAAACTGTGTGTGTGGTTTCTACTTCTCTTGGACAGTGTGAGCTCAAAGAAACAAAAGCACACTCTGCTGTCCTGGGTCTTTGTTGGTTGCCAATATGATGGGGAGAGGATATTTACAAGTGAATCCACCCCCAAGAGAAGTCCAGTGTGGTGCAAAACCTCGGGACGAAAAAATAGAAAAGAAGGGGGAATCAGGTGGGTTGGGGTGGCTCTGGCAAGCTTTAAGGAGGAGCTCAAGTATGAGTATGGTGAGGCTACCCTGAGGGCACTCCCAAAGGGATGCTTGGACTGAGTAAGCTTCTTCAGGGAAGGGCCTATGATTCTCCCACTATGCCTTGCATATGACAGAGACCTGATGACTATTCATTCTCTGCAGGGGCTGAGGGATGCTGGGCTGAAGGGGAGCACAGAACTGTGCAGAGGGAGGGTGAATATGGAGGCCCTGTTTGTGAAGAGGCTGGGGCCTCTGAACTGGGAGTCTGTGCACCCGGGAACAAGTAGGAACAAGGCTGGCTAGCCAGGGTGGCAGTTTAGCACTGATGCAGTGGGTGGCAAGGCCATGTCTGATCTTCCCTGGGTATCGAGGGCTCATGCTGCCATGTACAGTCCTTCCCTAGGCACGGGGTGACTGTGTAATGACAGACCATTGACAAAGAGACTAAAATTTGCATGTCTGAGGGAACACAGTTCTGTAATCTAAGTAGGACAGGCCTAAATGTTTATTCATGCACATCCACTCTTCTATCGTCCATTCAAACATTTCCTGAGCCCCTAACTGGTACCCAGGTACGGGGGCCACCGAGACAATTGAGATATCATCTCTGCCATTCCCTTGAGCAGGGGTTGGCTAACTATGGCCCAGAGGCCAGATCCAGCCCACCCCTGTTTCAGCAAATAGCATTTTACTAGAACATGGTCACACCCCATCTTTTATGTATTGTCTGACTGCTTTTGTGCTACAATCTGTACAGACTGAATAGTGTGGCAGAGACCAAACAGTCTACAAAACCTAATATATTCACTATCTGCCCTTCTGCAAAGTGTCTGCTGACTCCTGCCTTAGAGCAATAGCCATGTAAGCAAATACTGATCATGTGACTCAATCAGAGTTCTGGGGGGAAGGATGGGCACCGGTGAGAAGAAAGGGAGGGAAGGAGGTTTCAGAGGAGCTGATGCTTAAGCTGTGCCTTGCAGAATCATGGGTCTGCTGGGCAGATGAGGGACTAGAGAAATGGGAAGGACCCTCCAAAGAGAAAAAGCAGCATATGTGAACACACAGAGGCAAGACAGGGCAAATTCCGGAAGCTGGCTCTAGCAGGACCACAAACTTTAGGCAAGCCTTCGGTGCAGCCTGGCAATCCCATATCCATCCCCTAATCCCACCACTCTCCTGCTTTCCTGGATGACTACTGATGCCCTCCTCTCTCTCCTCACCCCTCCAATGCCTGTGTTCACACTCAGTCAATGAACTCCTCCTAACTGCCCTGGGGGAACAGAGACATTTCCAAGAGAACCTCCCCATGTTCCCCATCCCCCAGCCACGCTCTCATCTGCAGCCTTGCCACTGACTCTGCCCTCCCTCCATCTTCCAGACAAGACATCCATCCTGTCCATATCCTAGCCATGGGAGCCATGTGGGGATCAGATCCTCTCGGCTCTTCCTTACTCAAGGCATGGTTTTCTCAATTCCCCCTGTGGGGAAGCTTTACTTTCTTTAACATCATAAGCCTCTGGCTATTTCTCTGCTCCTTCACGGCACCTTCATCTGAAAAGGTGTGAAGGTGTGTACATGTGCTGTTTCCAATTCCTCTCTCCTCATTCTCTCTGGAATCTACCACCTCACTCAAGCTTTGGTCTCCACCTCTGCAAAACTGCCCTCCCTGAAGTCACTGACGACCTACTTGTTGATAAATCTGCTGGTCAATTTTTTTTAAGGTTATTTTAAAAAATTATTTATTTATTTTGGCTGTGCTAGGTCTTCGTTGCTGCATGTGGGCTTTCTCCAGTTGTGGTGAGCAAGGGCTACTCTCTAGACAGCGCGGGCTTCTCATTACAGTGGCTTCTCTTGTTGCGGAGTATGAGCTCCAGAGTGCATGGGCTTCAGTAGCCGTGGCGTGCATGTTCTAGTTGCTCCATGGCATGTGTGATCCTCCCGGACCAGGGATGGAACCCCTCCCTGCACTGGCAGGCAGATTCTTAACCACTGGACCACCAACAATTCTTGGTTTTCAGTCTCCCTGTCCTAATAAAAGCATCTGACCTCCTCTCCAATATACTTTCTTTACTGGCATCCAGAAATCCACCCTCTCCTGGATTTTCCTACTCCTATACAGGCCACTCTAGTATTATTGCCTAGGAAATCCCATGGACAAAGTCTGAGCCTGGTGAGCTACAGTCCATGAGGTCACAAAGAGTCAGACACAACTTTGCAACTGAGCATACAGGCCACTCCTGTTTATCTTCCAAACTGATAAAAGCTCACTTTTCTCCATCCACTCTCCCGGCATCTCATCCAGACATTATAAGCACTGTCTAATGAGCTTGCTGTGATGGTGGAGATGTTCTCTATCTGTGCTGTCCAGTATGGTAGTCTCTGCTCACATTTGGCTGTTGTGCACTTGAAATGTGGTTAGTGTGACAGAAGGGGCTAAATTTTAAATGCTATTTAATGTTCAGTCAGTTCAGTTCAGTTGCTCAGTCGTGTCCGACTCTTTGCGACCCTGTGAACTGCAGCACGCCAGGCCTCCCTGTCCATCACCAACTCCCAGAGTTCACTCAGACTCACGTCCATCGAGTCGGCGATGCCATCCAGCCATTTCATCCTCTGTCATCTCCTTCTCCTCCCGCCCCCAATCCCTCCCAGCATCAGAGTCTTTTCCAATGAGTCAACTCTTCGCATGAGGTGGCCAAAGTATTGGAGTTTCAGCTTTAGCATCAGTCCTTCCAAAGAACGTCCAGGACTGATCTCCTTTAGAATGGACTGGTTGGATCTCCTTGCAGTCCAAGGGACTCTCAAGAGTCTTCTCCAACACCACAGTTCAAAAGCATCAATTCTTTGGTACACAGCTTTCTTCACAGTCCAACTTTCATATCCATACATGACCACTGGAAAAACCATAGCCTTGATTAGACGGACGTTTGTTGGCAAAGTAATGTCTCTGCTTTTGAATATGCTATCTAGGTTGGTCATAACTTTCCTTCCAAGGAGTAAGCGTCTTTTAATTTCATGGCTGCAATCACCATCTGCTGTGATTTTGGAGCCCAGAAAAATAAAGTCTGACACTGTTTCCACTGTTTCCCCATCTATTTCCCATGAAGTGATGGGACCAGATGCCATGATCTTCATTTTCTGAATGTTGAGCTTTAAGCCAACTCTTTCACTCTCCTCTTTCACTTTCATCAAGAGGCTTTTTAGTTCCTCTTCACTTTCTGCCATAAGGGTGGTGTCATCTACATATCTGAGGTGAGGTTATTTAATTCATGTTAAATATAAAAAGCTTTTTGTGGTTAGTGGCTACCATATTGGACAGTGCAAGTCTATTTGCTGATGACTTCCAAATATATCTTTACCCTCAACTGTTCCCATTAATTCCAGACTCATGGATCCAACTGTCAACCAGAAAACCTGACTTAGATGTCTCATCTACCCCATTACAGCCCTTCCCATCTCTGTGAACAACAAACTCATCCTTCCAGTTGCTCAGGCCAAAGAGTCTTGGAACCATCCTGATTCCTTCCTTTCATGCCCCATATCCAATCTGTCAGCAAATCTGTCAGTTCTACCTTCAAAATACATTTCAAATTTTAACACTCCTCACCACCTCTCCACTCCAGTCCAAGCCCCTGTCATCTCTCAGCTGGATTACTGCAATTGACAGCTCACCTGTTCCCCTGCTTCCACCTTCACCTGTCCTTCACACAGCAGAAACCCTTTTAAAACCCAAGTCAGACACACCACCCCGCGGCTCACCACCTCCAGTGGCTTCCTGTCCTGGCCACTGAGTGATGGCCCTCAAGGTGCTATCCTCTGTCTCCTGCCTTCTCTGCAACTTCCACCTGTCTCCCGTGACTCCGCCTCTCCAGCCCTGCTGACTGTGTTCTAGACATGCCAAGCACACTCTGTTCTGGGCCTTTTCTCTGCCTGGGATGTTTCTTCTCTGCCTGGAATGTCCCAGGGCTTGCACCTTCACTTCCCTCAGGTCTTTGCTCAAATATCACCTATTAGCAACGTCTTCCCAGACCACCTTAATTCAAATAGCATGCTCTGCTCACATTTCTTATCTCCTCTACCTGCTTTATTCTTTTCACAGCATGTCTCACCATGCGTATAATATACTATATGACTAGTATTTGTTTGCTAAGTACCTCCCCCATTAGAACATAAACTCCTTGAGAGCAGGGGTTTTGGGGTTTTGTGTCTCTCTCGTTTACCACTGTATCCTCAGCATCCAGAACAACAGGTGCTCAAGAAATATTTACTGAGTCAATAAAGGATAAGTGGTGACAAGCATAGGAAGGCGGAGAGGCTTGGGAGGTAGATGACTTGTAAAGAGACTGGGGGATACGACCCTTGGGGACTGGACATGGATGCAGTCGCCACCACAGGTCACCCAATCGCCCTGCCCCTCCACCCAGGTGGCTTCTTCACCCCCCACTCAGCAGTGCTCCCAGGATCGCTGAGCTCCTGCCAACCCCCATCTTCGTGGAGGAGGAGGAAGGCACACCCCTGCTTCCAGCCGAGGAACCTGGGTCTTTGTTTACCACGCAAGTAGTGCCTCCTCCAAAGGGAGGCATCTCTGAAGAAGAGTACCTGCTCCCGACCCCACTCCTACCTCAGTTGGAGCGGGGAGCTGGCCAGGGCTGGCAGGCTACCTGTCTCAGGCTGTCGTCCCGCAGCTCTGGCTGGCTGCAGAGGGCATGGAGTCCGTGGGTGACAAAGGGGTGAGGGGAGGGATAGGTCCTCTCTGTGGATCCAAGGCTGGAATCCCAGCCTTCTCTGGATTCTGACAAGACATTTTGCAATTGTGGTGTCGGGGCATTTTCATATGGTTAGAGCCCTTGGACATCACCCAGGGACTAGTCCAATCACTTCACCTCGTAGGTAAAGACACCAAGGCCCAGAAAGAGGCGGTGACCTACCCAAAGTCACTCAATGACTTAGTGCCTGAGCCAGGCCTGGAATCTGGGTCTGCCTCCTGTTTCTCTTCACCACATGATGCCACCTGGATAACAGTGTCCTTTGGATCCATTTCCCTTGGCCCCTCTTTCAGACCAGGCCTGGTGGCTTCAACAAAATGCTGATTCCTGAATCTAGCTGGGGCTGTGCCATCACAGCCTGGGGTGTCTTCCTTCACACCTTAACCTCTGAGCCTGTGCACTAGGGAGTGACCCTGATCCCCACACACTCTGATGGAAATTAGAGGACTACTGTAGTTGCCACGGCAACTCAGAAGTGCTTTTGTGTCAGGTACTTCAGCTGCTTGGCATCCCTCAGCGAGATGCTTTGCTAGGTCTCGGCTCTGTCACCGACCAGCTATGTTATCCCAGGAAAGTCACTAATTTATCCATCTATTTACCCATCCATCATTCACTGACATCCAAAAAGAATTTATGCCAACTTAAAATACTACCTACAAAGCAAGACCATAAAAAAATAAAATAAAAGCTCCAAACCATGTTTAGGTAGAAATATAAAGAGGCTATAGGGGTTAAAAAAAAAAAAAAGCTAAGTATTAAACATGTATTGCTTTGGTAATTAGGAACAAAGCTTAAAAACCTAAGCTGATATACAGCTATTCCAATTTCATTGTGGGCTTTCAAGTCTTTCTGCTCCCTGGCCTTAGTTTCCTCATTTGTAAAATGAGGGGTTGGACGTAACGATCTAAGATTCATATCAGCGCTGTCATTTTGTGGCTCTGTTTTTATAGAAGGATGGGGCAAAGTGGCCACTCCACACCCTCCTTCTCTCCCCATCTCCCTCTTCCCAGTGGCAGCACGGTGACTGACACGTTGCTGAGTCACTTCAGTCGTGTGCGACTCTGTGCGACCCCATAGACGGCAGCCCACCAGGGTCCCCCGTCCCTGGGATTCTCCAGGCAACAACACTGGAGTGGGTTGCCATTTCCTTCTCCAATGCAGGAAAGTGAAAAGTGAAAGGGAAGTCGCTCAGTCGTGTCCGACTCTTCGCGACCCCATGGACTGCAGCCTACCAGGCTCCTCCGTCCATGGAATTTTCCAGGCAAGAGTACTGGAGTGGGGTGCCATCGCCTTCTCCGGACTGACACGTAGACACACTCAAGCTATGTGATCTGAGTTCCCCAAATTGCGGGCAATGGACACAATCTGCTGTTAACAGAAGCCACTCATCCAGTTCATTCAATATTTACAGAGCACATAACATAAGCAGGGCACAATGCCAAGGCCACGGAGGTAAGTCAGGTAAATCTGACAAAGATGCTGTCCCCACGGCATTTTCAAAGGCAACGTAAAGTCAGAAGTAGTGGGTTCTAAAGAGGGCAGAAACAGAGACATGGCCTTGCAGGAGCTCAGATGATTCGAGAGCCCATTTTTTACTGAAGAAATTAGGGAAGCTTTGGGAGGAAATTTTTAAACATGGCCTTGGAAGAAGGGTAGGATTTTTAAATGATAAAACTAATCCATGCACATAATAATAAAGATTCAAATGGTTCGTTAAGTATATAAAATGACAGTAAGTTCTTCTCTCAGCCTCCCACCCCTGAGTCCTAGCCTGCTGAGGCAACCACCTCACGTGACTTGTAAAATATATATTTTAAGCTTCCTGTCTGCTGCATCAACGTGGGTCAGTTTCTCCTCCCCCTCCCCCTTCCAGGAAGTGTGGTGAGGTTGCTGGCACCTGGGCACTTCTCTCTGCCTCTCCCGAGGAAACAGGACAGTGGAGTGGAGTATACGTAGATGTAGGCTCTGGAGCCAGACAGCTGAGGTGCTACTCTCACGGCTTCCATTTGCTAGCTGTGTGACCCTGGGCAGGTTACTTCACCTCTCTGTGCTTCAGTTTCCTTAGCTGGAAAATGGATATAAAAATAGCACCTAACTCATAGCTTTGTCATGAATTCAATAACCTTTAACAGGCTTAGGACAGTGTCTGGGACATAGTGGAGACTCAACGAATGGTAGCTATCTTATTACTAATACTCTTCTCCACATTCCAAATTTTGATTACCTGTTCAAGTTCTTCTTTACATGTCAAGGTTTAAATCATTCAGATTCTGATTTGGAGCTACACGAATTTTTGCATGCTTTGTAAACTTCACATAAATTGAATCTAAAACTTGAAGAACAATAAGCAATATTTATATTTATGATTACATACACTGCAGAATCAGGTAGGGTGAATAAATCATGACAGAAAGGGCTATAACACTATTTCCAGCCAAGTTACTGGATGGAAAAAATTCAAATATATAGGTTTATTGTTCTTTTCTTATCTGCCATCAAACTGCTCAAAATCATATTTCAGTTTGCTTCATGTTTGGCCCAGACTTCTTCCACAGGCTTTTCTCTACATTTCTGAGGCTTCTCATTGCCCTTCTTCTTATAGAAAGTAGAACTATATGTTTTCTTCATCTTATGGTAAGACTGTCAGGATCCCTAATTTCCCTGTTAAATGATCAATTTTGGACACATTCCTCTATGGTTCTGCTCCACATGGCTCTATTTTCCCCCGCTCAGATCCCATGTTTCCTCTTTGTTGAATTTCTTTCATTTTTTTCTGGAGTACACCCTTAAGTAATTTTCCTGAGTAAAATTATGTGGACAGGAAATGTTCCAAATATTTGTATGCCTGAATGTGACATTATTTTACACTATGCTTTTTCTAATTTTTCTCCTAAATTCTCTTCAACCCTATGGTTTCCATCCCTGCCTTCCAATAAAAATGCTCTTGATGTGTTAGTCAGGGATCTCCTAATTACCAAACACAATGGACACTTTTAGCCCTAAACCTTTCTGTGACATTTGACATTGTTGACCCTCTGATTCTTAAAACCCTTTATTCTCTTAGTTTTGAGGATTTTGCCCTTTTCTTCTTTCTCTGTTTACTTCCTTTGAGGTTTTCCCTTCTCAACTTTACAATACTGATATTCATTTCTAAAAAAATATTTATTATTTATTTGACTGTGCCAGGTCTTATTTGCAGCACATGGTATTTTTGTTGCAGCATATGGGATCTAGTTCCCTGACCAGGGCTCAAACCCGCATTGGGAGCATGGAGTCTTAGCCACTGGACTACCAGAGAAGTCCCAATGCTGATATTCTTTGAGGTTCCATCTCTGCCAAACTCATGATTTCTTCTATATGGGCTTTCAAAAAAGGCTCATCTAACCCTAGGACTTCAGCCACAGTCTCTGTGTTGAAACAGAGTTCTAACTAAATACTGTATAATAATTTCAAAATTAATATGTTTAAATCTTTCTCTTTTTTTTTTTTTTGGCCACACCACACTGCTTGTGGGATCTTAGTTCCCTGACCAGGAACAGAACCAGCGTCCTTGGCAATGAAAGCATAGAGTCCTAACTGGTGGACCCCTACGGAGTTCCCAAGTATGTTTAAATTTTAATCAGTAATGTACTTCCATTCAAAGGCTGTTTCCATTCTTGTGGTTTTAGTTTGGGGTCATGGAGTCACTACTGACCCAAATCTCCCCATTTAAGCACTGTGCAGTCATCCTCGACCTCTCCCTTTGCATCTCCCAACCAGTTGCCTCAACAATTCAAGTCTATACCAGAAATATCTCTGGAATTTCATCATCTCCCCTATTAGTCTCAGTGCTGCTGCTGCTGCTTCGTCGCTTCAGTTGTGTCTGACTCTGTGTGACCCTAAGGACTGCAGCCTGCCAGGCTCTTATGTCCATGGGATTCTCTAGGCAAGAGTACTAGAGTGGGTGGCCATGCCCTCCTCCAGGGGATCTTCCCAACCCAGGGATCAAACCTGGGTCTCCTGAATTGCAGGTAGAATCCTTACCGCTGAGCCACTAGGGAAGCCCCATTCTCATTGCTACCTTAATTCAAATCCTCATCATTTCTCACCCGGATTATGGAAACAGCCTCATTGGCCCCTCTGCCCCCAGCCCTCTCCCAGTCTCTCTAGCCTTCATTCAGCTAGTTATGTTCCAAAATTTTTTGTGTGATAAAGCATGTGTGTGTGCTAAGTTGGTTCAGTCATGTCCAACTCTTTGTGACCCTATGGACTGTAGCCCATCAGGCTCTTCTATGGGATTTTCCAGACAAGAATATTGGAGTGGGTTGCCATGCCCTCCTCCAGGGGATCTTTCCAACCCAGAGATATCAAACACATGTCTCCTGAGTCTGCTGCATTGCAGGCAGATTCTTTACGCACTGGACCACCTGGGAAGCCTGTGTGTGATCATCTTTCCTCTATTTAAGACCCAACTGGCTCCCTACTGCTTATATATATATATACATATTCTCTCTATATATAGAATGATGCTCAAGCTCCTAAGAATTACACATGACACTTTGCAATTTACCTCTCTACATTTATATTTTGAATCCTTCTTTCACCCTTCAGCCCCACCTTTTCTTTTTTTTTTTTTTAGCTTTCACTTATTCTTTTTTGTTGTTGTTGTTGTTCCTAATTTTATTTTACTTTTAAACTTTACATAATTGTATTAGTTTTGCCAAATATCAAAATGAATCTGCCACAGGTATACATGTGTTCCCCATCCTGAACCCTCCTCCCTCCTCCCTCCCCATACCATCCCTCTGGGTCGTCCCAGTTCACTAGCCCCAAGCATCCAGTATCGTGCATCGAACCTGGACTGGCAACTCGTTTCTTACAGCCCCACCTTTTCTATATACACTTCGGCCACAGAAGCTTCCATGGATCCCATCCCTCCCTAGATTCCATGCATTCTTATTTACTGTTTCAGGCTCAGTTGTTCCTTCCACAATCCCAGAGAACCCTTCTAATAACTGTCTAGCACACAATACTGTTGAGATCTATTTTCTTCTTCCTCTGTGGCTATGCTGTCCACTTCTGGGAAGCTGGGCGTATGTTATATTTACTGGTCTCATCAGCACCTACCACAGACCTAACCACATGATGATTCGATTTGATGCCAAGGGAAGAAAAGACAGCAAAACCTCAGGGAATGAGTATGTTCAAGAGCAGGAAGAGGAGCCATGATGAGGGTTTTGTGAGGGTAATAAGAACCCTGCAGAGTCACAAAGGCCTAGGGGAGAGAATTTTAAGGAGGAGGGCGTGGTTGGTGATGTCGAATGAGCAGGAGGTTGAAGAGGCTGGAGATGATGATGCCACTAGATCTGGAGACTTGGAGGTCTCTGGCCACCTTCAGGAAAAACATTCCAGTAGCAGGAGAAAGGAGTTGATGAGATCTGAAAGGTTTGGGAGGGAGGAAGGGGTGTGGAAGCAGTTATTTTCTGACCTGACTGCCACAGCACTTGACATTGACCCTCTCTATTTACTGAATCACTTTCCCCTTCTTTGGCTCCTACGAAGCACATTTTACATCTCCTCAGATTCCTTCGTGGGCTCCTTGTTCTCTATTGACCTTTAAATGTCAAGGTTTCCAAGGTTCTGTTTTTAGCCCTTGTCTCTGCTTAATGCTTAAACTCTCCCATTCATGATGATTTCAATGATGCCTACCTCTTGGTGACCCCACACTCTTATCTCCAGCCCTGGACTCTCCCCAGGCTTCAGACCCGTTTTTAGCTCCACCTGTTGCACATGGAGATTCTTCAGGGTTACAACAAGCTCACCTTTCTGGAACCCAACTCACCAGCCACCACCAAAAATCCCCCCTCAAAACCTGCTTCCAAATTTTCAGCAACTGTATCAACCTATTACAATCCAAAGACTTCTTAACTCTTTCCTCCTCATTTTTTATTTTTTTTTCTCCTCATTTTTTAAATTCTGTCAATCCTACTATCTCCTTTTTATACACTGAAAACAAACTAGGAAGAGAAATTAAGAAAACAATCCCATTTACAGATCACTTCAAAAAAAAAATGCCTGCTAATAAATCTAACTAAGGAGGTAAAAGACCTGTACTCAGAAATATGATGATGTGATGAAAGAAACTGAAGATAATGCAAACAAATGGGAAGATACACTGTGCTCATGGATTGGAAGAATACTGTTCAAATGAACATACAACCTAAGGCAAATTACAGATTCAATACAATTCCTATCAAAATGCCAATGGCATTTTTCACATAACTGGAACAAATAATTCTAAAATCTGTAGAGAAACACAAAAGTCCCTGAGTAGCCTAAGCAGTCCTAAGGAAGAAGACAAAGCTGGAGGTATCTTGCTCCCTGATTTCAAACTACAAGTCTGCAGTAACCAAAATAGTATGGTACTGCTACTTCCCTGGTGGTCCAGCGGTTACGACTCTGCATTCCCAATGCAGAGGGACTGGGTTCGGTCCCTGGTCAGGGAACTAGATCCCACGTGCTGGAGCTAAGAACCTGTGTGATGCAACTGAAGATCCTGCATGTGACAATGAAGATCTTGTGTTCTGTAACTAAGACCCAGTGCAGCCAAATTAAAAAAAAAAAAAAAATAGCATGGTACTGGCACAAAAACAGGCACATGGATCTAGGAAAGGGGATAGAGAATCCAGGGGGAAAACCCACATTGATATGGTCAATACATCTATGACAAAGGAGGCAAGAATATTCAATGGGGAAAAGACAGCCTCTTCAATAAAGGAAATAAAGGAAAACTACACAGAGGACGAGATGGCTGGATGGCATCACCGACTTGATGGACGTGCGTTTGAGTGAACTCTGGGAGTTGGTGATGGACAGGGAGGCCTGGCGTGCTGTGATTCATGGGGTTGCAAAGAGTATGACACGACTGAGTGACTGAACTGAACTGAGACAGAAGATGAGATGGTTGGATGGCATCACTGACTCAATGGACATGAGTTTGAGTAAACTCCAGGAGTTGGTGATGGACAGGGAGGTCTGGCGTGCTGCAGTATATGGGGTCCCAAAGAGTCAGACACAACTGAGCGACTGAACTGAACTGAGGGAATTATAAGCAAAAGAATCAGACTAGACTACTCTCTCACATCACATATGAGAATAACCTCAAAATGGATTAAGGACTTAAATGTAAGGCCTGAAACCATAAAATTTCTGGAAGAAAACATAGGCAATATGCTCTTTAACATGAGTCTTAGCAATACTTTTTTGGATGTCTCCTCAGGCAAAAGAAACAAAAGCAAAAATAAGCAAATGGGATTGCATCAAACTAAAAAGCTTTTGCAGAGTGAAACTGTTAACAAAATGAAAGGGCTGCCTACTGAATAGGAGAAGATATCTGCAAATGATATATCTGATAAGGGGTTAATATCTGAAACACACAAAGAATGTACACAACTCAACATCAAGAAGACAAAAATCTTGATTAAAAAATGGACAGAGGAGCTTAATAGACATTTTTCCAAAGCAGACATACAGATGGTTAATAGACCCATGAAAAGATGCCCAACATCACTAGCCATCAGGGGAATGCAAATCAAAACCACTGAGATATCACCTCACACCTGTCAGAATGGCCATTATCAAAAAGACAAGAGATGACAAGTGTTGGTGAGGATGCGGAGGAAAGGGAACGCGCGCGCACTGTTGGTGGGAATGTAAATTTGTGTACCTACTCTGGAAAGGAGCATAATGGCCTCCCTCAAAAAATTAAAAACAGAACTACCATAAGATCCAGCAATTTCACTCCTGGGTATTTATACAAAGAAAATGAAAAGATATATGCGCCCTATGTTAATTACAGCATTACTAACAATAGTCAAGATATGGACGCAATCTAAGTGCCCATCAATAGAAAAATGGATAAAGAAGATGTGATATACATATATGTAGATACACATAAACACACGATGGAGTATTACTTAGCCATGAAAAAGAATGAAATCTTGCCATTTGTGACAACATGGTTGGACCAAGAGGTGCTAAGTGAAATAATATAGGCAGAGAAAGACAATACTGTATGATTTCACTTATATATGGAATCTAAAAAACCAAAATAAATGAACAAACATAACTAAACAACAGAGTCACTAATACAGAGACTAACATGTGGTTGCTAGAAGGGAGGGGGTTGGAGGAAGAAGAAAAAAAAATCCTATTACCTCAATAATCCGGAAATTCATTCCCTCTTTTTCCAAACCCATTGCTTAAATTCTAGCATTCAAATTTTTCTACCACATTGTTACAATCACCCCAAGTCAATTCTCAATTCCTCTTTGAGTATTCTCCACACTGTTTCCACAGAAGTCTTTTTCCTCTAGTACTTAAAAAAAAAAAAGGATGCATAATTTACATACAATAAAACAAATTGTAAGTGCAAAGTTTGACAGGTTTAAGCATAACCACCACCCCATCAAGAAATAGAACATTTCCATAGCCTCAGAAAGTTCCATTATGACTCTCTCCAGTCAAGCCCCTGATGCCCAGAGGCAGAAATGTCCTGATTTCTATTACCACAGAATAGTTTTGCCTGTTCTTAAACTATGTGTAAATGGAATCACATGGTATGGATTATCTTGTGTCTGGATTCTTCAGTCAACACAGTGACTGTGAAAGTCATCCAGGCTACGGCATTTTCACTGGTTTGTTCCTTTACACTGCTGTGCATGCGTGCTCAGTCACTTCAGTCACGTCCAACTCTTTGTGACGCCCTGAACTGTAGCCCATCAGGCTCCTCTGTCCATGGGCTTCTCCAGGCAAGAATACTGGAGTGAGTTGCCATGCCCTCCTCCAGGGGATCTTCCCAACCCAGGGATTGAACCTGGGTCTCCTACATTGCAGGAGGATTCTTTACCGCTGAGCCACTGAGGAAGTCAGTGAGTAGTACACAATTGTATGGATATACCACAACTTATTTTTCCATTCATCCGTTGATGAAAAATTGAGTTGTTTCTAGTTTTCGCTCTTATGAAAAAGCTGTCATGAACATTTTTGTCTATCTTTTTTGGACATATATTTTCAATTTTAGATAAATATATAGGAATAGAAGTGCCAGTTCACAGGATAGGTGTATGTTAAATTTTGTAAGAAACTGTCAAACAGCTTTCCAATATGGTTCTATTATTTTATATTTCCACAAGCCATGTCTGAGAGTTCCAGTTGCTAAAATAAGTCTTTTTCAAATGCAAATATGTCATGCTATTTTCCTACTTAGAGATCATCTCTGTCTCCACACATGCTCAAATTCCACAGGAAACAGGCAAGGGTCTCCATGATCTGTGCCCCAATTGTCCAGCCTCACCTCTTACTATTTCTCCACATGTTCCCTTCATTCCAGTTATAGAAACGTCACTCAGTTCCCTCAACTCATGAAGTCTTTTCACTTCTTTGTATAAGTCTTTCCGTCTGCCACAATGCCATTTTCCTCTCATTTGCTCAACGGATGTCTACTCATCTTTTCAAAGGTGTTTGCTGATTACTTCACACCTGTACCTACACCCCTATGAGTTAATGGCTGCTATTCTGTACCCGTTAACATACACAATATAATTCCATTAGGATACCCCACTCAAAGCCAAAGCATTAGAACACATTATTTTCTTCTTGCTATCTGACTAGCTCCTGAAAGACACTTCTATCACTGTTTAATGATAGTCTACTGGCAGACATTACTAGCAGTTGGGCATAAAGTAAGTAAAAATAGCCATGACCCTTGCTCCCTAGAGTTTAGGGAAGAGTGGAAAAGAAAGCTAGGTAACCACACTCATAAATGGAGAATCAAGTAGTGAGTTAATTAGGTGACCAAATCCGAGCAGCTTCTGGTCTGTCCCTTCCATCACACGGGGACCATCAGTCTCTGTTCTCAAATCTCCCCAGCTTCATTTCAGTTTCTTGAACTGTCTCAAGTTCTCTCACCTGATTAATCCCTAGATTCCAATTAGATTATCTGCTCAAGGAAACCTTCCATGCCCTACCTCCACCATATTTAGGATAGATTTTTTTCTTTTACATACTCATAGACTCATCATCCCCTTTGTTCAGAACTCCTAGCTGCAGGAGACCTGGTGGCATCATCCTCCACTGACGGCCACAACGGATGCCCGCCATCCACCACTGTACGCAGCATGGGGTCATGTGAAACAGACATGTGTGAAATAATTTTAGAAGCACTCAAGAAGCTTGACAGCTAAAGGGAAGGAGGGACCACATGTATCTTGAGTGGGCTGCAGAATTAAGGAATAGTGTTTTTAAGCAAGGGCACAACTTGGGTTTGTTGAGGGAATGCAGCTAATAAAGGGATGGACTATGTAAATAGAGTTCTGAATCACAAATACAGAGATTATCAGTTTTGAAAAGGAAGTATAATTCTTCCACTGAGGTATGAGAAAAGGGCAGAAAAACTGGGAAAGATCTAGAGAAAAGACATGAACTCATGGCAGATGTGCTATTACGGGGCAGGAGTGTTATTACAGTCACGTGGATTCACTGGAAATGTCATTGAATCTGCATGGGGCTATCAGACGATCACTCTTTGTCAGCTGTGCTGTGGATTCTGCCTACAGTCATGGCAGCAGATTTATAGAGTGGTGACTCACAATCAGCATGACACTAAGTTTTCACGTACATTCGCCATCTAACTAAACTTTCACAGTTCACAATTTTTCAAAGTATATAATTTTAGGCCCAATTTACAGATGAATTACAATTTACAGAACTTGGGTTCAAGGAGGTTGAAAACCTTTCCTGGATCCACACTGTCAGTGACTGGATGACCTAGAATTGGAACTCTAGTCCTGCGGCAACTTGGTAGACTGGCCGTTCTGCTCCCTGTGCACTGGTTTCAGATGCTTTATTCCAATACAGCTGGAACATGGGCATAGCGCAAGGCGGCAGAGGCAGTTTTTGTCTATAGGGTTGGTTTAATTTGACAATGTGCTTTCCAGGGTCTCCTTATGAGTGAATGAGGAATAAGAACACAGTTTGGGAAGCTAGAAGGCAACATTCTGGCCTAGAACCCATTGTCCTCTTACTGAGATGGGAAGAATCAAATCATAAAGAAACCAACACTGGAGTATGCCACAAGTTTTAACTAAAGATGAGGTCAGTAACTTCACCGTAGAGGGCCATGAGTCCAGGAACGTCATGGAGACACGCCTTCACGCGGCCTTTTGAGCTTCAGGCACAGATGCCAAGATGGCAATAGCTTGGGTAACTAGAGTGACTATGGGCGGGGCAGCCCTTAGAAGACAAACCTATCCCAACAGGAGAAAAAAAGCCTTTGGAATAAGTGCCAGAGTGTCCACGGAAAGCTACAAAGCTGTGAAGACCCTGGGCCAGGAGACAGGTGTCCACACCAACAGAGAACAGCAGGTGATGCGGGAACTGGCTCCATCTGTAGAGAGCAGTACTGCAGGAGTGATCTGAATTAGAGGAGGGAAAGGGAGCCAGATGGGCAGGTTCCTCGTTTGGAGAGGTGCCTTTAGGGATCTTAACAGGAGACACTGCGCATCACTGCTGCCACCAGCCAGTGTGGTCTCTTGACCATTATTAAGCTTCCTTATGCTATCTTATTGGAGAAGGAAATGGCAACCCACTCCAGTATTCTTGCCTGGAGAATTCCATGGACAGAGGAGCCTGGCGAGCCACTGTCCATGGGGTCGCAAAGAGTTGGAGATGACTGAGTGATTAACATTCACACATACTGTTTTATGGGTTTCCCAGGTGGCAGAGCGGTACAGAAACTGCCTGCCAATGCAGGAGATGTGGGTTTGATCCCACGTCTGGGTAGGGAAGATCCCGTAGAGCAGGAAATGGCAACCCACTCCAGAAATCTTGCCTGGAAAATTCCATGGACAGAGGAGCTGGGCAGCTACAGTCCATGGGGTCGTAAAGAGCCAGACGTGATTGAGCACACACACATGCTGTCTTATTGCCCATGCATTTGCAGACTGAGATCTACTTAGTCTGTGCTGTAGTTGACATGTTTTTGTATTAAATTTTTTTAATCTTTTGTTCATTCCACATGGCATGTAGGATCTTAGTTCCCCAACCAGGATTGAACCCTGATTGAACCCTGCATTGGCAGCACAGAGTCTTAACTACTGGACCAACAGGGAAGTCCTCATTCATATTTATTTTAGCATAACCTAAGACTCATTCCAGCCCTTGCAGCTTTTCCAGCTTAAGGAGATACAGTCAGTTGACCAGCGCCCCCTGCAAAAGTCATGTGACCTTATTTAGAAATAGGTCTCTGTGATTAATTAAGGACACACCGGAGTAGGGTGGGCCCTAAATCCAATGACAGGTTTCCTTAAAAGAGATAAAGAGAAGACAGAGAAGGCCATGTGAAGACCAAGGCACAGACTGGTGTGATGAGGCCACAATCCAAGAAACACCTGCGTCCACCAGAACTGGCGAAGATGATTCACCGCTAGAGCTTTCGGAGGGAATATAGCCCTCTTGACTCCTTGATCTTAGACTTTTGGCCTCCAGAACTGTGAGAGAAGACATCTCTGTTCTTTCAAGCCACTCAGTGTCTGGTACAGCATCCCCAGGAAACTAACACAGGAACTGAGGTCATTCTCCTGAAAGATACATCAATGAGCTCTCCAGGCCTCAGCAGCCCCTTACTTCACCCCTATATGTGAGCACCAAGAAAAAATGTCTGCTGAATAAATACATTTCCCAGATTTTAAATTGAGGGGGAAGCATGATGCTCCTTGAGGTGGCGTAGAGGGATCAACAGTAACAGTAGATAGCATCTGGGAGACTCCAAGCCTGTATCTCAAAATGTCTGATCATGTGGCTTTAGCAGGCAAATTCACTAAGCGTCAGGATGTGGTCTCTAGTTTTGTCAATCTCAAGGTTGAGTCAACCTTTGCGTGATTAGCTAAATCATGCTAATCAAACTCCCAAGAAATAAAAACCAGGTTGCAAATGTATTCATTGGTACATGTGTGAGAAAGAGAGAAAGCTTCCCTTTCAGGATCCAAAATGCTCAAGTTCACTACCAGGGGCCCAGAGTGAGCACACCAAAAGCTGATCAGAGACTATATATATATATATATATACACACATATTTGGCTGCATTAAGTCTTAGTTGGATCTTCAGTTGTGGCATGTGGGATCTAGTTTCCTGACCAAGGATTGAACTTGGCCCCCCTGCATTAGGAACACAGAGCTTTAGCCACTGGACCACCAGAGAAGTCCCAATAATTGTATTTAAACTTGCTATATTATAGTTATGTTCTGGACTTGCTTCCCTAATATCACAAAGCAGGTGACGTTCACTAAACTACCGGATTCTTCTAAACCCACACAGACTGCAGCACACCAGGCTTCCCTGTCCTTCACTGTCTCCCAGAATTTGCTCAAATTCATGTCCATTGAGTTGGTTATGCCATGCAACCATCTCATACTCTGTCATCCCCTTTTCCTCTTGCCTTCAATCTTTCCCAGCCTCAGGGTCTTTTCCAAAGAGTTGGCTCTTCGCATCAGGTGGCCAAAGTATTGGAGTTTCAGCTTCAGTCCTTCCAATGCATATTCAGGGTTGATTTCCTTTAGGATTGACTGCTTTGATCACCTAGCTGTCCAAGGGACTCTCAAGAGTCTTCTCTAGCACCATAATTTGAAAGCATCAATTCTTTGGTGCCCAGCCTTCTTTATGGTCCAAATCTCACACCTATACATGACTACTGGAAAAACCATAGCTTTGATAGTATGGACCTTTGTCAGCAAAGTGATGTCTCTGCTGTTTAACATGCTATCTAGGTTTGTCATAGCTTTTCTTCCAAGGAGCAAGTGTCTTTTAATTTCATGGCTGCAGTCACCATCCACAGTGATTTTGGAGCCCAAGAAAATAAAATTTGTCACTGCTTCCACTTTTTCTCCTTCTATTTGCCATGAAGTGATGGGGCTGGATACCATTTGTTAATAACCATAATTAATATCATTAAGTTTCCTGTAGCTACTGTAACAAAGTATCACAAACATGGAGATATTCTTTTTAAAGAGTATAAATATATTCTCTTGCAGTTCTTGAGGCCAAAGTTCCAAAATTAATGCACTGGTAGGGCTGTGCTCTCTCTGGGGAAGCTCTGGTTCTGGCCTCCTCTACCTTCTCATCACTCCAGGTGTTCCTTGGCTTGCGGCCTCATCACTCCAGTCTTGGCCTCTGGGTCACACTGCCACTTCTTCTTCTCCATGTGTCCATGATAATCCAGAATGATCTCATCTCAAAAATTTTAACTTAATCACATCTGCCTTAAATCACATTCCCCCCCCACCAAAAATAACACAGGTTCCAGGGACTTGGTTTGAATACCTTTTGCAGTTTGTGGGGGTGTGGTTTGGCAGTCACCATTCAAGGCTTTTGAACACTGGGACCTATCTGTCTTCATATTTCTTCAGTGTCTCACATATGAATGCAAATGAATAGATAATAAAGGCAATCTTATTTCTAAATTCTAAGGTGCCTCACTACCACTACAGACCATCAATATCCCTCTGAAAGGTAATCTAGAATCTTTATACCATTGGCCACGCAAGCACAGGCCAGTGTGAATGAGTTTCATGAGTTCATGATTCAGTGTGAATTATCTCTTACAAGGAACCCATCTCTTCAGGCCAACCTGTCTGTATAAACAGTCATCGCAATCAGCACTAACTTTGACTATGATGTTAAATATCTTGCATGATTATCTTTTGCTCTACCTGTTCAAATCCTTTCTACCTTTTGAGGCCCAGCTAATGCTCTACTTTTCCAGGAGATGACATTTTCTTACCCTCCACACCTTTTCACAATCCTGCTTTCCTTTGAGTTCTTCCTGCCCTTTCTGCCCATGGGAATCACTTCTGGTTTGTTGCTGTTCAGTCGCCAAGCCATGTCTGCCTCTTTGCAACCCCATGGACTGCAGCACGCCAGGCCTTCCTGTCCTTCACCATCTCCCTAAGTTTGCCCACGTTCATGTCCATTGCATCGATGATGCCATCCAGGCACCTCATCCTCTGATGCCTTCTTCTCCTTCTGCTTGGGACTTGGTAAACTCTTTCTAAGAGTTTCTTTCTCAAATGAGACTCAATGCATACAGTATAGTATGCTGTTGGAATTTTGTTAAATAATTGTTGGGTGATGAATGTAAGGAAAACTAGTGAGCTAAAGAACAGATCACACTAAAACAAGATTTCTCCACTCTGAGGCAGGAAAAAACACCTATTTGCCTGGAGGGTCCAAGAGAAGACAGAATACTCATTTTGGGATCAACTGATTTAGAAAATTAGATAATTATCTCCTGGAGGATGAGATGTTTAACATTCAGCTAAAAGATAAAGTTCTTTTACATAAGTGGTAACTGTTAAGAAGGCTTCCCAGGTGGCACAGCAGTAAAGAATCCGTCTGCCAATGCTGGAGATGCAGGAGACAGGGGATCAACCCCTGGGTCAGGAAGATCCCCTGGGGTAGGAAATGGCAACCCACTCCAGTATTCTTGCCTGGGAAATCAAGACAAATTTTTTGATTTCCCAGAGAAATCAAGAGAAGTCTGGTAGGCTATAGTCCACGGGGGTCACAAAGAGTCGGACATGTCTGAGCAAGCACACATGCAGACAGCTGTTAAGACAGTCAGGGACTGTGATTTTCTATCAAGGAATATATCATAAAGGGGCTTCCCTGGTGGTCCAGTGGTTAAAACCCAGAGCTGCCAATGTAGGGGGCATGGGTTCCATTGCTGATGAGGGAACTAAGATCCCACATGCCATGTGGTGCAACTAAAGATTTAAAAGAAAGAAAGACAGACAGCATAGACCTTTAAAGAAGGAAAGTTAGAGGGCGCCAAGTGTCTTCCTCTCCTCCCAGACAGGATTTGGGGAAGAATTTGTACAGACAAAATAGCCCCGATTTCAAAATGTATGTGAATATGCAGCAGCAGAACTCTAAGACTCAGAAGCTCTGAAAGGAAGGAGAATTGCCTGATTCAGGAGTCCCTGACATCATCAGTTCACGGAACCTGGTGACAAGAGCCACATCCCAAGTACGAGGCATGACCTTCATGTTGATAAATACAGCACTCAATTTCTCAGACACATGGGACAACGGACCACTCACCCTTCCTTCTTGAAATATTTTGTACTCTTTATCTCTGCCTTCAATGGATGTTCCTTCTCAGTTTCCTTCACTGGGTCCTCTACCTCCTCTTGACCTCTAAATGTTGACATGCCCCAGGGCTCATTACTCAGACCTCTTGTCTTATTCACTGCTCCTCTCTTCCAGGGCCTAGGTGAGCTCACTCAGTCTCACGACTTAAAAATGTCATTCACACATGCTTTCTCCAAAATGGTATCTCTGGCCCCATTCTTTCCCTTGAACTCCAGACTTGCATATCCAGCTACCTACTTGATATCTTCAATGAAACATCTCATAGATTGTAAAACTGAAAATGACTGAAACAGAACTCTTCATTTCTCCCCACCTAAAACCTCCTCCTCCTCCATCTCGTGCTTCCCTGATAGCTTAGTTGGTAAAGAATCCGCCTGCAATGCAGGAGACACTGGCTCGATTCCTGGGTTGGGAAGATCCACTGGAGAAGAGATAGACTACCCACTCCAGTATTCTTGGGCTTCCCTTGTGGCTCAGCTGGTAGAGAATCCGCCTGAAATGTGGGAGACCTGGGTTCGATCCCTGGGTTGGGAAGATCCCCTGGAGAAGGGAAAGACCACTCACTCCAGTATTGTGGCCTAGAGAATTCCATGGACTGTATAGTCTATGGGGTCGCAGAGTCAGACACGACTGAACGACTTTCACTTTCCTCCATCTCCACTTCAGGAAATGGCAATTTCATTCGGTGGCTCAAGCCCAGAACCTTGAAGTCAACCTTGACTCCTCTCTCTCTCTCACCCGACATCCAATCCATCAACAAATCCTATTGGTTCTAACTTCCACATATATCCAGAATCCAACCATTTGCCTTTGCTTCCACTGAGGGCAACCTGGTCCATGACACTATCAACTCTCACCTGAAAGAAACTCCCCACTGCTTGTCTGCTTTCTCTCCCACCCCCTGCTAATCAAACTCTAGGAGGCAGCCCAGTAAGACAAACTAAATCATGTTACTCCTCCGCCCTCAACTATACAAAGATGTCCCGGTAAATTTTGCATGAAATTCAATGCTCACCATAGTCCACAAGGCCCTGCAAATGCTCTTTTCCAGTTTTATTTCCTATTTTTGTTACACAGGCCTCCTTGTTGTCTTCAGTAAGTTATTAAACTGAACATATATGCCTCAAAATATGAGATAGGATATAAAAAGAAAATTTTTGCCATCAATAACACAAAGTGTGTGTAGTGGGGTTGTGCAGCTGTAAAAAAAAACAAAGTCCTCGTGTTTATCAGGTACAGAGCTTCGATTTTGCAAGACGAGGAGAGTTCTGGACATGTATGGTGGTGATGGTGAACAACAATGTGGATTTACTTAATTACAGGCTCTATTTTGTTCAGCAGATCTCCAGAACTTAATGTGAATGCACTTAATGTCACTGAACTATATATTTAAAAATAGTCAAAATAGTAAATTCTATGTTATGCGTATTTTACCAAAATAGGTAAAATGGTAAATTCTTTTTTTTTGGCCACAGTTAGTAGCATGCAGGATCTTAGTTTCCTGACCAGGGATTGAACCCATGCCCTCTGCATTGGCAGTATGGAGTATTAACCACTGGACTGACAGGGAAGTTCCCCAAAAGGGTAAATTCTACATTATGTGTATTCTACCAAAATAAATAATAAAAAAGAAAACAATCATTAATATTTGTGTATTTGCAAAACAGGTCTGAAAGAATAAGCACAAAAGGGGAATAGTAATTATAGAGTAGAGTTACTTGCTCAGTTGTGTCTGACTCTTTGCGACCCCATGGACTGTAGCCCACCAGCCTCCTCTGTCCATGGGATTCTCCAGGCAAGAATACTGGAGTGGGTTGCCATGCCCTCCTCCAGAGGATCTCCCTGACCCAAGGATTGAACCAGCAGGGTTAAACCCAATTTCCTGCATTGCAGGCAGATTCTTTACCAAGTCTGAGCCACTAGGGAAGCCTGTTAGGGTAGGAGGATTACATATGATTTTCTTTTTGCAGGAAAAGTGCTTCTGATATATATATTACTTATGTGTGATTTTTATATATTACATATATAATAAAATTCATAAGGAGCTCTGTATAAAACTTATACCTAGTATGGTGATATTTAACTACATACAAACTCTGGAAATAAATATGTTATCACTAAACTTCCTATTTAGTGTCATCAATTTCAATGGATTCATCGCTATAGGAACTAGACAAGAGGACTTTAAATATAGGAGCACTTAGATTTTCAAATGAAGACTCAGGTGACAACATGGATGCTACCTGTCTGACACAGGACAATCATACTACAGATGAGCAAGCTATTGCAAAAACTCTGATACGTCTCTACAATGTGTCATTTGATAATGTGGCATCTTTTGACATAGACCAAGCTACAGAGCTGCCTATTGTGCATAATTAAGGGTTTCGGATGTACTAAGGTTTTCTCCTGCCAAATGCCATTCATCTATGCTTGACTCTTCCAACAAATATAACTGAAGTACAATTTGTAAAGCAAGCTCGCTGTGTGAATTATTTTGTCCTGCTGTTTTAAGTCACTGCACGGTTCAGAGGAGTAGAGAAATTATTCTGGGATACCTAAATCACAAAGTACAATCCCATCATTTGGGGAGAGGATGCCAAGACCCAGAAGACAAAGTGGTCCAGAGTTACCCTCCTAGTGTGTGCAATAGCGGGGGCTCGCCTCCAGAAATCCTTATGCCTTAGTCCCATGCATTTTCTCAAAAGTTGGAATGTTATCTGTGGAAAAGGAGAGTAACAACAGTCTGAATGTGGTTACAACTAGAAACAGCCTTATCTCTCCCCAACCTTTGTCTTCAAATAGACTCCATAGCTTTCTGATTACTCATACTTTCAAGGACCACCTAATTTTAGCAATTAAGACTAATTTTCAGGTGTTGTTTTTTGTTTTAAATTCATCTGGTCTAAATCAAATCTTCAATCTCACTTTTAGCTCAAAGTTCTTTCTGTCCACATGGCTCAGACTGACTCACAGCTTGAGGTCTTGCAAATGGGGAAGGAGATGAAATCTGCTTTTCTCTCCTTCCTTTCCTCCATTGCTCTCACGTCCCAGGATCAGTGGTGGGCCGGGAGTGGAGGAGTTGACAAGGATTGAAGTAAAGGGGCTAAAGTCTTTGCACTTGACTGTAAAGCTTCCTTAACTGACAGCATTCTCTGGGTTGGTGTCCAAAGATGGAACATACCTTGGGATGCAGCTATGGCTTCTGAAAAGGCCTTATGGGAATCTCCATAGGATCTGAGTCAGGGGCACCAAAGTGAGGGTGCTGTGGGAGCCCTCTCCCTTGGCTGGGAGGCATCAAGGCTCTCCCTGCCCATCTCCAATTGCACTGTCCCTCAAACTCTGCCCAGTGAATCAAATCTTCTTGACTAGTCTTTTTTTTTTTTAAGTTGAGAATTATGTTTTATTTTTAATATATATTTTATTTTGTAGAGTATTTTTATTCATTTATTTTTGGCCATGCTATATGTGGCCATATATAGATCTTAGTTCCCTGGCCAGGGATTGAACCCAAGACCCCTGCCCTGGGAGCATGGGATCTTTAACCAGTGGACCACAAGGGAAATCCCTGTCTGGTCTTTTTTTCACACAGGCTGGTGGGTGATGGTAGCCAGAAAAGTTTATCCACCTTCATATAAATCTTGAGGGGTTTTGCCTAGCTATTCCTCTTCAGAAGTGTATGGTACTTAACACATAGCATTTTCATTTAAAAAAACTCCATTCAGTATTGTCTTATGGGAGTCCTAAGTGTCAGTAAGTTTGTTCTTACTTTTGGAAAGGAAGACAAAGAGGAAGCAGTTGTTGGGAAGATCCTACAGGGAGAGAGGGAATTACCCACAGACTGGAAAAAGGAGGGACTGCCTCCAAAGACAACCCTCCCTCATCATAGGGAATGTCAAAGATTTTGAGAAGACTCTGAGGGGAGCTGCTTCTCTGGGACCAAGCAGATTGGGGGCATCAGGATAAGATAAAATCCTGCCTCTGCCCTTCACCCACTCAGTAGTATAGACTGAGCTCTTTCCTCCTTCTGAACTCTGGGTTCCCCATCTATAAAATAGGGGGATGGTCACTACTTGTCATTTTTGGCTGCATAGCATTGTAGCACCATCTCTACTGGAGGAATTACAAGATGGGTGGTGGGCAGACTCTCCCTTTGGCCATTATGGAAGCCCAAGAGGAGGCCATACAGTCTCACTCCCTACCCTTCCTATATATTACAGCATGGAAATATGACTTAGGCTCATCCAAGGACTCTGAATCCTTAGTAAGAATGCAAAAGTGTAACTGGTGGAATGAGAGTCCATGGGAATGGCATGAATGTTGACTGCAAGTGACCAGCCCAGACTAGTGCAGCAGCGCCCATGCCTTTGAGCTGTGCCTGGCCACCTTGATTATATTCTGAGCCTGGCTCTCTAGCCCCCAATGATTCTGCAGAGATGTCATGTTCTCTGTGATAATTACCTTAACTTGGCTCACAAGTCCCATTCAACCGTTTTCTCCCTCTACAGTAGAGGCTAGAAAGCAAAATACTTGTACTCCCAGACACCTTTGCATTAAGAAGTGGTAATGTGATATAGTCCTGATTAATAAAATAAAACATGAAGTCCCTTCCCCAGTATGAAGGTAAAACCTGGAGAGGAAAAAGCTTTTTTACTTCACCTTTGTCCCTCTCCTTCTTCCTGCCCGGAATATACATGAAATGCCTGGAGGTGAAGCATGTGCTCATGACCATGAGAAACAAAATGCTAAATGAAATCCTAGCCTCTGATGACATTCCTGAGCAGCAAGACAAGCCTAGACCACCACTTTCAGAAGTTAAATACCGGTGAGGAAATAAATCTTGCTATATGGTATACAGCAGGTCAGAAGAGATTCCATGGATTGGGTCTAATTTGCTACAGAGATTCAAATGGAACTATTTTAGTTTATGATATAACAGATGAAGATTCTTTTTGGAAGGTTAAAAACTGGGTGAAATAATTATGGAAAATGTTGGGAAATGAAATCTGTTTATGTATAGTAGGAATCTACTGTCTGAGTAGTGGCTCAGACAGTAAAGAATCTGCCTACAATGCAGGAGACCCAGGTTCGATCCCTGGGTTGGGAAGCACTCCTGGAGAAGGGAATGGCAACTCACTCCAGTATGCGTGGCTGGAGAATTCCATGGGCAGAGGAGCCTGGCGGGCTATAGGCTATGGGATTGCAAAGAGTCAGACACAACTGAGTGACTAACACACATACAGGTGATAAACTAGACTTGGAGAAGGAGAGACATGTTTTCATTCAGGAAGTAGAGTCGTATGCAGAATCTGTGGGAGCAAAACATTATCATACTTCAGTCAAACAGAACCAAGGAATTGACTCTTTCTTGACCTTTGTAAAAGAGAAAATAAACACATATCCTTCTACTCCGCCATCTTGATCACCTCATCACAATCAAAGAAAGCTAACCAAAATGATCACACGCATCACAGTCTTGTATGACTCAACGAAGCTATGAGCCATGCCATGCAGGGCCACCCAAGACGGACAGGTCATGGTGGACAGTCCTGACAAAACATGGTCCACTGGAGAAAGGAATGGCAAACCACCTCAGTATTCTTGCCTCAAGAACCCCGTGAATTGTATGAAAAGGCAAAAAGATATGACGCCAGAAGATGAGCCCCCCAGGTTGGTAGGTGTCCAATATGCTACTGGGGAAAAGCAGAGAAATAGCTCCAGAAAGAATTCAGCGGGGCCAAAGTGTAAAAGACACTTGGTTGTGGATGCGTCCAGTGGTGAAAGTAAAGTCTGATTCTGTGAAGAACAATATTGCATAGTAACCTGGAACGGTAGATCCATGAATTAAGGTGAACTGGATCTGCTCAAGCAGGAGATGGCAAGAGTGAATACCAACATTTTAGGAATCAGTGAACTAAAATGGACAGGAATGGGTGAATTTAATTCACATGACAAGGGGATCTTCCCAACCCAGGGATCGAACCCAGGTCTCCCACATGTGGGCAGATTCTGTACTGTCTGAGCCACCAGGGAAACCCAAGAATACTGGAGTGGGTAGCCTACCCCTTCTCCAGAGGATCTTCCCAACCCAGGAATCAAACTGGGGTCTCCTGCATTGCAGACAGATTCTTTACCAGCTGAGCTCCCAAGGAAGCCCAGATTTCTGCATCCTAGGCAAAATCTGAGTTGAGCATGATATTTATATTTGTAAAATATTTTGTAGTTTAGAACTTAAACTGTCATTTTTTGTACCATCTCACTGATCCTCACAGCAATGCTGAGCTAAACAGGGCAAGCACAAGGACTATGAGGAGAGATGGGTTCTAGAGATAAGGATGGCTGGTTGGATGGCATCACTGATTCAGTGGACATGAACTTGGGCAAACTCTGGGAGACATCGAGAGACAGGGAAGCCTGGTGTGTTGCAGTCCACAAGGTTGTGAAGAGTCAGACACTTCAAGACTGCACGACTGAACAACAACAGCAACAATGACCCGAGGCAGTGGGGAAAGAGGAACAGACATTGGACTAGGGCTCACGAAACCTGTTTTGTGCTCCAGTTCTACCACTAACTTAGTACCTGGACCTTGGGAAAGTCGTTACCTCTCTGGATCCAGTCTCTTCATCTGTTCAGTGAGGATGCTGGATGTACTAGTCAACTTAGACTGCCTTAACAAAATTCCTTAGACTACATGGCTTAAATAACACACTTATTTTCTCACAGTTCTGGAGATGAAAAGTCCAAGATCAGAGTGCCAGTACAGTCTGGTTCTAGTGAGAGCTCTTCTTTCTGCTATATCCTCACACTGGGAGTGGGGAAAAAGAGAGAGGGAGAGACAGCTAGAAAGAACTCCCTAGCAGATTAAGGCCCCATCCTTATGACCTCAGTCAATCTTTTCTTTTTAAACTGGAGTATAATTGCTTTTCAATGTTGTGTTAGTTTCTGCTGTACAATGAAGTGAATCAGCTATATGTATACATATATCCCTTCCCTCTTGAAGCTCCCTCCCACCCACCCCATCCCACCCCTCTAGGCCATCACAGAGCACTGAGCTGAGTCTCCTGTGCTATGTAGCAGGTCCCCACTAGCTACCTATTCTACACATGGTAGTGTATGCATGTCAATCCCACTCCCAATTCATCTCACCCTCCACTCCCCCGTGTCTACACGTGTGTTCTCTGCGTCTGCATCTCTGTTCCCGCCCTGCAAATAGGTTCATCAGCACCATCTCTCTAGATTCCATACATATGCATTAATAAGCAATATCTGTTTTTCTCTTTCTGACTTACTTCACTCTGTATGACAGACTCTCGGCCCATCCACATCACTACTGATGACCCAATTTCATTCCTTTTTATGGCGGATAATATTCCATCATATATATGTACCACATCTACTTTATTCAGTCATCTGTCAATGGACATTTAGGTTACTTCCATGTCGTGGCTAATGTAAACAGCACCACAATGAACATTGGGATACATCTTTTTTTTTTAATTATTGACCTCATTTAATCTTAATTATTTCCTCAAGATTCTTGCTCCACAAACAACCACACTGGGGGTTAGGATTTCATCATATGCATTTTGGGGGAACACAGTTCACCTCACAGCACTGACATGACATTTGGAGTTCTTTTCACCTGTTAGCACAAGTCTGGAACACTGAAGATGCTCACAGTTATCCATGGAATCAGTTAGTCTACTGGCTTCCTTGATTCAAGACATTGCACAAGGCTCATTTCTCAACTCTTGGGTAGTGAGCATCTTGGGGTCTTCTGTGTATGCGTTTCCTTTTCAAAGGAAATTAACACACCAAAGGTGATCTCTGGTCAAAGCAGGTCTCTCCTGAGGCTGGAGCCTTAAGGTTTTTCAGAAGGCAGTATATTTATTGTTACTTTCAGTCTTGGGGCGTGACATGAAACGTAGCTACTGTCTTTAGAAAGAACACCATGGTGACTGTCAGTTGGAGTTGGGTTTCAAATCACACGTATACAGTTACATTTTCTGACTGCCATGGACACTGCTGATCAATTGTGGGCCTTCACCAAAGCCCAAAATGCCTTGTCATTACTCCTTCACCCCTGAAGCGCCTGCAAGTGCTGTTTTCAAGCATCTTTGTGGTCAGAAGCAGCCTCTGGTGAAGCGAGCCAGCCAACCTTAGGTCAAATATAATTTTCTCCAATGGTAATTAACCACAATTTCTCCAGAAATATTAATTATTTTTGGTTTAATATACTTATAGTCAAAGGCCTAAATACAATTATATACTCACTGCCAAAGGCCTTAAATACAATTCCAACAAAAATATTCCATGGATGGTTGAAACAGCCCTAGAATGAGGTGTTGTATTCAGATCCAAGGCCATTAGGGGTAAAATGGTCTCAACTTCTATAATGACTTTATTTGTTTACTTCTTCTTATTTATGATAAAATCTATAACTGCTTATAACACTAAAGTTTCCCTGTGTTAGTAATTTCAAACATAAATTCACCTTTTACAGCTATTAAAATCCTCACCTTCAGTTGCCCCCAACTGTCCAAATTCTGGTATTCTTGCACAATGGTAAGATGCTGAGTTTCCATGTTTGATCCTATAGAGCAATGGTTCTCAACTGAGAGATGCCAAAGATTCCCAGGGGGCATCTGGCAATATGTAGAGGCATTTTTTGGTCATCACAACTGGCAGCTGGTAGGTAGAGGCCCAGGATGCTACTAAACAGTGCACAGGACAGCTCCCCTACAACAAAGTTATCCAGCCCCACATGTCAATAATGCTGAAGCTGAAAAATCCTGCTACAGATCTGAAGATGCAAAGAACATGGTCTGTAAGGCTGCCAGGGTAAGAGAGGGGAAACTTCTACTGGCAGCACAACTCTGTGACTATACACGACCTCAGAGACACAGCAGAAACTGATGGGAGTATCTGCCATGCCAACAGAATGTCAGGAACAGGATTAACTTTTTTTTAAGTAGGCAGCCCCTCCTCTGATCTTCATTCAACTTCACTGTTCTCTTCACCTGCATAGTAAGGGGAAAGAAAACAGGGCTAGAACACAGTGGCTCAGGAGCAGGCCTGTAACGAGGTCTAAAGATTTGCCACTTAAACCCTCAGAGCTCATTTTACTTGGGATGGATGGCAGGAGGACAGAAGAAAGCTCCACTTTATAAAATCCTAACAGCTTCATGGGTTGGTAGGATTTCAAACTCCTTTTAAAAAGCATTAAATAACTCCCTGTGCTCCCATTATTTTAATGATTTCTGTATATCCCTCCTCATTCCAAAAAGGTTGAGGTGGTTAACTCGCCCTGTGGTGTCAAGTCAATCTCCCCATATAAAGCTTACATGGGCTTTAGGACCGATCAATAGGTGTTTCAGTGTAGGAGGAAAAAGGATTTTGGGAGGACCAAGGAAACCTATAAAGTTCTGGCAGTTCAAAGATATGAGTTAAATTCCTACTATGTGTAAAGTACAGTGCTAAATGCTGAGGCAATATTTTTTAAGAGTATAAATCACAGCTGGTGTCCTTAGGTAATTTATAATCTGCCTGAGAGAGATAGGCTCGGTGCCCAAGGGAGGATGTCTTTCATTATAAGGCGGTCTGTGCTCAGAGCCTCCAGGCAGGCACAGCGCTCAGCTCTCTTCCCTTCCTTGGCGGGGGAAGGAGGATCAGAGCAAAGGCTAGGAAGTGGGCACACTCTGGAAAGAGTTGGGGCAGAGAGCAAACTAATCAGGTGCTAAAGTTACGGTTTTACCCCGCAGCTACCAGACTCTGAAGGCATCCAAACAGGAAGTTACAGGGATAAAAGGTGACATTTACTGAGTGCTTGCTGTTTACCAGGCACACTCATTTCATCTTCTTCCTGACAGCCCTATGACAAAGCTACTCTTCTTCCCATTTGACTGATGAGGAAACTGAGGCATGGGGTTATTAAACCATTTGTGCAAAGTCACACAATTAGGAAGAGCTAGAGCCAGGATTCACCCCCTGGGCAGAGCTCACACTCTAATTTCTTCTCAGGGCTGCCTCTTGATAGAACAGAAAGGTTGAGAGCTGAGGAAAGATCAGACAGGTTAGGAAGACACTGCCAGCAGGGAGCAGTTCAAGGAGTGGAAGTCAATGGGGTCAGATGTTGCTGAGCCATCAGGAACGAAATCTGAGAAAGGGCCATTGGATTTGTGATTAGGCAATCAGGGGTGACCTTTAAGAGTTCTGTTCCGAAGACGAAGACGGGTGGGGACAGGGGTTCCCGGTAAGACAGGAAGTGGGGAGTGAAAATGCAGAGTCCCTGGTAGAAACTGATAATGAAAGGACAGGGAGAAAAGAAAGAGACTCTTCCAGGCTTTTCTTTTGAAGCTCTGCTACCAAACAATGGAACACAATTACAATATATTTTACCTTGTTATTTTGTTTTGAAGGGTATAACTAATACATTTCAGTGGCCATGGTTAAAGGAGAATTATCAAGTGTCACAGAAATTGTTTTGTGTTTTTTTTTTTAAAGCTGCATCAAAATAAGGTAAAATCAAAGATTTAACTGTTTGAAGGGAAATCATTATGGGAGAAAGGTTACTTAACCTTATTTCTATATTGCATTGGCTGGACATGATGGCAATTCTGTAACTGGGATGGGGGACTGTCAGAAAATCACGGATGAAATAACTCACTTCAGACTTAGTTCAAGCCAAGAGTAGCAGAAAGCACTGCATGTGTTATGGCTTGAGGCTGAAATTCAGAGAAGAGCTGCCTGATAGCAGAATGCACTTCCAAAAACCTGGGCTGCAAAGGGCAGAAATACTTATTAAAATTCTTTGTTTTAATGAGCTGTGGGAGCCCGAGTTATTGGCCCTGTCCTAGCTACTGAGTAGTTTCCATTACAAATCAAAAGCAGTTTCAGGCAGGTTGCATTTTCTTGGAGGGGAATTCTCTCCTGGTAGATAATTCGGACCGCCTAGGGCAGCAATTAAAGGCACTGAGGAGGAGAGAAGGAGAAGGAGGCTTCCCTGTGGCTGAGGAGAGGCTCCACCGAGACTTCATCCCATAGCCATTCCCTCCCTCTGGCATTCCAGTGTACTCAGTTCTACAGTGTTCTGAGTCACGTTCGTGTCCCAGATGCCCATCATTTTGCTGCTGCCCAAGAACTACTGCAAACAATAGATGAATGAACGGTAACTCAGAGTCTGAGACTGCTGGGACCAAAATAATCTCAGGCTGGGATGCTATTGGGGTACGTTTTCTGCAAAACTCAGAGTCATGAGATAAATGCTTTGGCAATGAACTTTCACACCCTGGCTTAAGCAGGAAAGACACCAACAGGTATTCAACTTAAAAAAAAAAAAAAAAAGGATGAAGCTGTTGGTGCCATGATTAACCTGCCTGTTTGAGTGTTCACAGATTCCTTTTCTTTTCTAGTGACTCAGGCCATGGGAAAGTTGGTGAAATCTAGAGCATCCTTCTTTGGAAGTCTTCAAAATTGTTCTGCACTCCAAATAGAAGGGAACCCACACAGGTCTCCTTTCCGTCCCAAGCCATATGCCGATGTACCTTTTGCTTCCTTGTTATACACTGCAGCCCTCAGGAGACTTTCTTTTCATCTTCCCAAGGGCTGACTCTGTCTGGGAGGTTCCTCTTTTGCCAACAATGGCTCAAAAGTAAGACAAGATCTCCCCCGATTCTTCTCCACTTTTCTTGTTGTTCTCCCCCACCCCCAACACATATAGAGCCTTTGCATTTGAGAGGTTTCACTGCTCACGACGGGGAACTGTAAGGGCTACAAGAAAACAAGAAGAGTGGGAGGTTGGAAAGACTCAAGGATGCCACGGTGACTTGTCAGATCTTTTCCACAGCACCAGGGTTAGGGGAGTGCACAAAATAGACAAAATCCCTGTGCTCTGGAGCGTTCATTCCCTGGGGCTGATTTTTATAGAGTGTGTTTGGAGGGGCTGTGGATAAAAGCAAAGCAGGAGGAGGGGTGGGAATGCCTGTGGGAGGGTGTGTAGTTTTAAAGGAGTGATGAGACTTTGAGCAGAGCCAAAAGGAGGTGAGGGAGCAAACCATGCAGGAATCTGCAGGAAGCATGGTCCAGGAGAGGGAGGCGCTAGTGCTAAGGCTCTGAGGCAGCAGGAACAGCAAGGGGGGCCCCGGTGGACAGGCAGAGGCAGAGGAGGGTGGGAGGCGCTCTCCATCCTGCAGTGCGAGTGAAGAGGAGGAAAAGGCCCAGATTCTGAGCCATACTGGCCAGGGCCTGCACCTCAGCCTCTGCTCCTTATGTCACGTACCTCGGACTCTTCTCTTCTAATCTAGAAAGAGTTGACCACAAAGGGTCCTTGCAAAGGGCTAAAGGAGACACGAATGTGAAACTACCTATGGCAGGACACAGCACACATCAGTTCCCTTCCTCCAGCCCTGGTTACAGGGCTCCTCTCGTCTAGCTCCCATTGTGGCCGTGTCCATAAGTATGCCATTCAAGGGCTCTCTAGTGGTTCAAAGTATACTGCCAAGTACAAGAAAAGAAACTGCAAAGCAGTATGCACCTATGTATAGTATTGTTGGTGAACAGTAACATTTTAGTATCTGCATTAAGAAATCCAGAGAAATCCATACCAAACTATTAACGGTGGTCTCGTGAAGGTATAAGACTATCAAAGATTCTAACCATGGACCTCTACTTTCTATATTTATGTAATGGTTGAACATTTTACAACACATACATATTTGCAAGTAGAAATCACAATAGATACTCATGTTGGTACAGAAGAATTGATTTCCTGGCCCTTTCCTATAAGCAGCCTCCATCCTCCCTTGCGCCCAAAGCCCACAGATGTGAGCCCACTTTAGGAACCCTTACATCTTCCTTATGGGGCAACTCAGTGCATACAAGCTCAACCAAAGGTCTAGGTCTCTCAACAGACCAGGACTATTGGAGAAAGTCCTATGGAGGGTGTGCCTGGCCAGCATTTGTGAACTCTGGTTCAGTTTGGAAAGGGGATGGATTAACTAGCAGGTTGTGAACCACTTTCTAAATAAAATTAAAACCCTTGCTATAGCTTCCACCAAGGAGAGAAAAAGACAACTGGTGAAAATCGAGTATTTCAGAGTAACTGACTGTGAACTTTCGTGATTCCAGATTGCTGACACAGAGACAAATATCTCATTTTAGAGAATACTAAGTTAAGTGTAAGAAAACAAAACATTTCACAAGTAAGTAGCCTACAAGGTCAGTCAAGGAAAGACAATATGCCAGTTCCCAGTGTCTTACTCAACAATACATTAAAATGTGCATTACAATAAGTCACTGCAATGCATGTTAGTTACATAGCTTGGAAAAATTTTAGTTGCTTCCAAAAAAAAAAAAAAAATCCTTGGCGAAGGGAAAAAAAATAACACTTAAGCATCCATAGTTGCCCATATGGTTTTTCCCAGTGTAAACATATGTTTCAGAAAAACAAATATGTAGTCAGAAACATTTTAATGTTCCTCAAATTGACCACTGCACCAGAAAAGGGTGCTCAGCCCTGCAGTAAATAAAATCCTGCTTGAATAGAAGAAAGTAGACTTCTTGGATGCTTTTTAATTATGAGACAACTGACTGTAGAAGATAGAGGTGCTCCCCATCGGAAAACCCATTTACTCCCCAGAATCAAACAATGCCTCTCTTTGCTTTCCACTTCCCCCTCAGTTAACATCAGGACTTTTCTTGAGTTTATCTGATCAGAAACTGGAAATCCCCAGGGCAGAAAGGCTCCACCTCAGCATTTCCATAAGCACCAGAGCTGTGTGCTTCCAAAACCAAGTGACTTCTGTGAGGCAAAATGGTTGTAACAAATTGCTTTACTATCAACAGAATACAGAATAATGAAAAAAGTAACATCATGATGTCCTAAAACCAGTTATATTGCCCAAGAAAGAAAACAAAGCTTATAGAATTTACAAGAGAGTCTTTTATTTCTGACCTAATATTATTCACCAATTTAACATTAAAGCTGTAACTTCCATGGGATACAATTTTCAAATAATCCCTTATGCTTATCTATACTTTTCTCACCACCCTCTCAAATATGTGACCTGAGTATAAAACTTTGTAGCCCCCCTGGATGAATTTCCCATCAATGCAACTACAGTGAAAACTGTTAGGAATGTGTAACAAGATCTAATACCTGCATTATAATAATGCATTTATATAAAAATATTAAATTTACATCCATTGTTAAATGTACAAATTCCAAGATTTTTCTAATGAAGAGCTGCTACAATCACAGAGAAACTGGATTATGGTCTACAGCTTGCATAGATTTCTTCACCTGGTTAAGGCACATACACACACGTGTGTCAATGTTTTAATGACTGGCAGTGAGACCAGAAAATGGTGTGCAGTGTAGGGAGAAGATAGGACTGGAATGTGACCATGAGAAATGTGAATGATTCATTCTACCTGATGTATATACATTTTATAGATTTAAATGTGAAGGGAAACAACTTTTTGAAACTGTTTTGGGAGAGCCGAACAGACACATGTCTTTAAAAAAAAATTTTTTTTAATCTTTTTATTTTGTATTGGGGTATGGCGTCACTGACTCAATGGACGTGAGTCTGAGTGAACTCTGGGAGCTGGTGATGGACAGGGAGGCCTGGCATGCTGCGATTCATGGGGTCGCAGAGTCGGACACGACTGAGCGACTGATCTGATCTGATCTGATCTGATAGTCGATTAACAATGTTGTGATAGTTTCAGGTGAACAGAGAAGGGACTCAGACATACGTATCCATGTATCCATTCTCCCCCCAACCCCCCTCCCATCCAGGCTGCCACGTAACACTGAGCAGAGTTCCATACGCTATACAGTAGGTCTTTGTTGGTTGTCCATTTTAAATACAGCAGTGTGCACATGTCCATCCCAAACTCCCTATCCTGTCCCTCCATCCACTCCCCATCTGGCAACCATAAGTGCATTCTCTGCAAGTCTAAGAAACATGTCTCAAATCCATGTTTATAGGCTCAGTGCCACCTTAAAAAATTCCACACAAATCCATTCTGAAACAACAGTTTCTATTACTGGAAAGTCACAAAGGTTGAATTGAATCTATGAAATGGAAAATCAGATCCAAGCCTGTATGTTCATTCATAAGCTTTGATCTTAATGAAAATGTAGATGGAGTGGCAGTACGAGGGTTAAACATTACTCCCACCCCTTTACCCACGCACTAAACCCCTCCTTCCCCAGCAACCAGATGCACTAGAGTTTGTATCCTTATCCTGTCCCTGACTGTGTGACCTTGGGCAAGTTAGCTAACCTAAGTCTTAGCCTCTTCGTGTTCAACATGGAGATAACAGGTTTGTTATGAAGATTAAATGAGATCATGTACCAATATCTGGTATATATGACCATTAAAAAAATGTGTTCTCAGGATTAAATGTGGCACTCTACTATATATTTTAGAAGCAATTATAGTCCTGTTGCCATATCCAAACATCTTGTGATAACCATTTTTATTCTATACTTCTAGCTTTCGCTATTTTTTCACCAAAGCATTTCAAGGGGGGGAGAAGGTAGTTTCATACGTCCCACTTTTGGAACTGTTTCTTGAAGCAAGATGAAAAGCTGGGGAAATAGATAACTGAAGAGAAATTTAGTCTTTAGGATATGATGTTATATGTGTATCGAATATAAACAAATCATCTCATTTCAATCTATAACATATGGGGCATCAAATCATAGGTTTTATTTTAAAAGAGACAAAAGCCAAGCAGTATTAAAGAATACATTAGGAATCAATATGGGCCTATTGCTATCTCAGTATTAGTGTCTGAAACAGGGATTGGTGGGCTAGATTACAGGGAATTTCATGGGGTCTAACTTCCAACAGGTGGCAAGCTTTAGTCATCCTCAGATGCAAAACCTTAATGAGTTTGAGTATGCAAGTCTCAGGGATTCTGTTCAAGGCCTCCTCTCGGCAATCAAGGGAAACAATTTTCTGATTTTAAGCCACCCTGGCAAGTTAGCAAGCAGGGGAACTGTCTGCCGTAGCTTGCACCTGTCCCTAGAACGGGATTCTGGCCTGACGGTGAAAAACCACCATTCTTTCTTGCCAGTCCATTCTGCCGCTGTGGCGCCTCCAGACAAATGGGGGAAGCCCACTAGGAAGCGGTTACGACCAACCAAGCCACAAATCCCCGGGGTGTGGGATTTCCACCTCAATACCACACTCGAAAACCGAAAACAGGCGCTCGCTTGTTATACTGCAATGGGATTCCCCCCAGCAGCAATCCCCCCCCCCACCCCCAGCTTGCATGTTTTATTAATAAATGCAAGATGGCACACGGAGGCAAAGAATGGGAGGTAAGGCATCTGCAGCTGGACCCGAACCAGGGCAGTTTGCAAAAATAAATAAGAAGCATGTGACAAGAAGCAGATCTCCAGGCTGGAGCTGAAGCCTTGGGCTGCCCCAGGCACCCTAGCCTTGCTACCCCGGCCAGAGGGGATGAAGGTCAGTGGTAAGATCCCAGCCCTCCCGGGCACGTACCCTGCAAACCCTGACCGGCCCCCACCCCCGCCCCGGCCACAGGACCCGGGCAGCGTGGCAGGGGAAGCCCCGGCCACGGCCGGCTGCGGGGACACATACCTGCTGCCGGGGCTGGGGATTCGCTCGGCTCTGCAGCGGCGCCGGCCGCGGCTCGCGCTCCCGGGGCTCCCCTCTCCGCCCCCCCGCCCCCTCGCGGCCCCGCGGCTTCCTCCGCTCCTCCGCCCACCGCGCTCGGGGGCGCGCGCGCGGCCCCGCGCCGGCGGCAGGACCGGGCCCGCGCCTGCGCCCTCGCCTCCTTTTTCGGGGCGCGCGCCTAGGTGGCTGCGGAGCGGCCGCGCGGCTGTCTAGGAAACCGGCAGATTCGGCGGGTCGGGCGGCGGGAACCGGGCAGGGGGCGGGGGCTGGGGACGCGGCTCGCGCCTGGGCCCGAACGGAGCGCGCAGGTTTCGTGGCGTGGGTGAGGGGGTCGCGGGGACGTGTCGGGTGTATGGGGGGCTGCGCGTGCGCGTGTGGAATCAGGAAGGGGTCGTGGAGAGAAGGTCTGAGGTAGAAGGGCTGGGAAGCAACAAGTGAGGGGGCCCCATTCGCGGTATTTCGTGCAACCGAGAATAGAAATCTTCTCTGGCTTTGGTGCAGCGTTTTGCAGTTTCCAAAGCTCTTTGCCAGCCGTTGGTTACATCCACACACGGCACCCGGGTGGTGAGGCAGCGAACGGTGGGCATGGATTGCCCTTTGAGCTTTGATGAACCCCTTTCTGGCCTCGGTCGAACCAGAGTCAGAGACCCCCTGACCCTCAGGCTGCTGTCTGGGGAAAAAATTACTTGTCAGGACCTTCATTTCATAGTTAACCTCGGGACCCATGTAGGTCAGTGTTTTTCAACCTTTTTTTTTTTTTTCATTATCGTTCTCTTAAGCCTTTTAAAACGTTTTGCTCATCAATTTCTTGCTCCTTGACGCCATGAAATTCTG
The DNA here is from genome assembly GCF_027580195.1 of Bos mutus. Lineage (NCBI taxonomy): Eukaryota > Metazoa > Chordata > Mammalia > Artiodactyla > Bovidae > Bos > Bos mutus. The sequence goes on along the minus strand of NC_091637.1, from coordinate 30,618,787 downwards.
ATACCGTTCATATACCGCATAGCTGCTTATGAACCGTACGTGTATCGTGTTTTACACATAAAAGGAATAAGATCTCACCCTTAGGAGGTAAAACATCTTCCCCGTGGAGAATGCTTGCTTTAGGACAGTGGCAGTTGGTTAGCGGGTGTGGCAAATGGCTTAGGTGAGGACTCTGGGTGCACCCACAAGACTATAGATTTAAGTTCTTACATCCTCCCTGTTTCTGATGTCTGTACAGGCTGCTGTGAGCAGTAGAATAATACAATCACTTAAGCACCTTCTGGAGTCAGAGTAGCTCTTGTCTCTTGTAGTCTCAATTCATGCTAAAGATCTAGCCATTTTCCAGTAGAGTCCCGATAGTTTTGCTAAAGTACTTGAAAAGATCGCAAACTCTCTCTTGTAGACCACCAAGTTCCAGGGTGAGCTCTAGCTCTACAGACAGCCTTGATTTCTGGTTCTCATACCTCTTATAAAGGTTTTGTTGTTTATTTTGGTTAGGCCTGTTTGATAAGCAGGAATGTCTTAGTCTAGTCATCCCTGTCTTTCTAGCTAAAAGTTGGAAATTGTGGAGTTGAAAGGCTTCAAAACCCAGGTCACAGAATTGCCCCAGAGGCTTGGATTATACGTTTCTTAGACAAAGAAATTGGAGAAGGCAATGGCACCCCACTCCAGTACTCTTGCCTGGAAAATCCCATGGAGGAAGGAGCCTGGTAGGCTGCAGTCCATGGGGTCGCTAGGAGTCGGACACGACTGAGCGACTTCATTTTCACTTTTCACTTTCCTGCATTGGAGAAGGAAATGGCAACCCACTCCAGTGTTCTTGCCTGGAGAATCCCAGGAACGGGGGAGCCTGGTGGGCTGCCGTCTATGGGGTCGCACAGAGTTGGACACGACTGAAGCGACTTAGCAGCAGCAGCAGCAGCAGACAAAGAAATATCTAGATCAGGAATGTGTGTCTTTTTGGCAAGTTGGGAAATAAGTAAAATACCTTCTTCAGGTCCTCCCTCATCTTTAACCCAACTCTAATGGAATTTAAGAGGAACACAAAGCCTTTGGAGGTGATATTTGTAGAAGCTACCTGAGTGGCCAGAGGATTTTTCTTCTCCATTTAATGTAGACTTGAAAAGAGAAAGTGGGGATGAGTCTGGAAAAGTTGGGAGGACGGATGGGATGGGGAATGGGTAGTTTTCTGACAGGTGGTGGCAACATTTCAACTACACTTGAAAAAGTGTAAGAAAAAGTAGCCTTGGCATAGCTTGTTCATGTTATTTTCCACCCCCATTCCCCACCCTACATTTAGTAGAACTCCAAAGGCTTGATTAAAAGCGTCCAGTTACAATGGTAGTTGAAACAGTAGGACACGTGTTTTGAAACTTTCAGACAGAAAAATTGGAACACCACTTTGGTTTGCCTGAAATCTTTGTAGTCTAATACCAGTTTTACATTCAGGTGTAATACTACTTCAAGGGAACTTTTTTCCTATAACAGCTGTCATTGAAGACCCTCTAGAGAGAGAAAGCTGTGGGAATTATGTGCTAATATCTTTTACCTGGGTCTTTTAAGTGTGCTGCTTTTTTTTTTTTTTTTTTTTGGTAATCTGAGTTCATGGAAAATGTAGGTGCACCTATCTTATGTGGTAGTTTGTAGTCCAAAAAAAATCCCCTAACACCTGTAATTTATCAGCTCTATGCTGACCCTGGTGGTGTGTACTTCATATTACCTACCCAAACTAAACCCCACCTCCAAGTCTTTAGGGATGTTGAAAACCCAAATTAGCTGTGTAGACAAGATGCTATTCTGCTTTCTCCAAAGTTTTCCTGCTCTATTTTCAAATTTCTAAGTCCTAATACCTGGAGGAGGATTAGCCCCTGAGGGTGATCAATTTGGAGGAACCGTGAAGAACTCTGGCAGGCCTCTTTAGCTTATTCTTAAATGTGTCTATAGGAATCTCTTGAGGATGCTTGATTAAAATCAGATTCTGGAGGCTCCCCTCAAATCCATTAAAATTGAATCGACACAAGTATGGCCTGTTATTTTTATTTTTAACTGCCCCAGGTGATGCTTATCAACAGGAGAGGCTGAGGAACACTGGAGCTATAAATAGGACAGGTGCCCGCTTCAGTAGAATGTAGGTGACTAGAGAAGGGATTTTGTGGGTGATGGAACCCCACAGCAAAAGGAAAACAGGACCTATACAGCAGAAATAGAAGAAATTAACTGTAGTTTTAAGGCTTATGTGTCACTTTCTTGCCAGATATATCTGCTTCTAATGTGGCTGTAATTACCATGCTCTTCCATACCAAAATATCTTTTGAGGTAAGTCAGATTTTCTTTTATTTAAAAAGACTGTCTTTTCAAGAGTACCAGAATCACATAATCAGAAAAATTGTGCATGTATGCAGCTGCAAGATTAGGAGAAGGCAGACTGGAGATTACGTTGATCCTATGAATGTCTGAAAAAGATTGCTATTAGAGTTAAAATTTGTTCTCTTGAGGTAGTTGCTTGAAAAAGTAGAACGTGTGAATTCTGATGCCATGTGATTTGTGAAATTTAAATAATATCAAGAGATTTTAAGTTGTTAATGTTTATGTAAATGTTAATATTTTAAAACCTCTGCTGCATGTTGATTTGGGATGCAGCCTCACTTATTGGGAACACACAGGGAGAAAGCCAATCTGAGTCAATGAAAAGCTTGAAAAATGGAATATATGTGAATTTGTGTGATAATTATTTAAAATTTTAAGTATACATAGTACCTGCTAACAAAGTAGCTTTCAAAATCCTGCTGAATGCTTTAATGAATAAATGTGATTGACTTGTAATTAGCAAAATTCATGTGCATATATTCTGTGTAGATAAAGCAAAGTGCAGTACTGTGCACTGAATAGGTCCTCAATTAATATTCTTTTAAAAACTACTTTCTCATAAATAGGTTAAATACACTTAATGTAGCAAGCCCATTTTCAAGGACAGAAGGGGCAGATTTTACCTTGAGTGGGGGCATGCCAAGAATGGGGCAGTGAGAACATCACTTGGGGTGTAGGCAAAAATGTTCTCATTGTCTGTAGGGAATTTATAATATACTCACTAAAATCCTGTCTGATTTTCATGACCAGCAGTTTTTATGTACCAGAAATGCTAAACAATGTCAATGATAAAATATTCTTCCTTGAAAAATTTCTTATGAACCTAGTTTCTAAACAAGTTCCATATTCACTATATATATATACATATATATATATAAAATTTATTTTATTTTTGACAGTGCTAGGTCTTTGTTGCTGCACATGGGCTTTCTCTAGTTTCAGCGTACCCTATAGCTGGGATGCTTTGGCTCCTCATTTCGGTGGCTTCTCTGGTTGTGGAGCATGGCTCTAGCGCCCACAAGCTTCAGTAGTCGCTGCACGCCGGCTTGGTAGTTGTGGAACACGGGCTTAGTTGCCTTGTGACATGTGGAATCTTCTGGATCTGGGTTGAAATCCCTGTTCCCTGCATTGACTGGCGGATTCTTAACTACCAGACCACCAGGGAAATGTTTATGGGGCTCTCCATGCAAGAATACTGGAGTGGTTTGCCATTTCCTCCTCTAGTAGACTGTGTTTTGTCAGAACTCTTCAGTATGACCTATTCATCTTGGGCGGCCCTGCATGGCATGGCTCATCGTGTCACTGAATTATGCAAGGCCCTTCACCATGACAAGGCTGTGATCTATGAAGGGGAAGAGAAACAAAAGGCAAGGGAGTAAGGGAAAGATATACCCAACTGAAGGCTTCCCTGGTAGCTCAGACGGTAAATAATCAACCTGCAATGCAGGAGACCCAGGTTCAATCCCTGGGTCAGGAAGATTCCCCTGGAGAAGGGAATGGCAACCCACTCCAGTATTCTTGCCTGGAGAATTCCATGGACAGAGGAGCCTGCTGAGCTACAGTCCATGGGGTTGCATAGAATTGGACACAACTGAGTGACTAACACAACAACTACATACCCAATGCAGACTTCCCGAGAATAGCAAGAAGAGAAAGAAAGCCTTCTTAAATGAGCAATTCAAATAGAGGAAAACAGTAGAATGGGAAAGGTTAAGATCTCTTCAAGAAAACTGGAGGTATCATGGACCATTTCATGCAAGGATGGGCATGATAAAGGATAGAAACTATAAAGACCTAACAGGAGCAGAAGACATTAAGAAGAGGTGGCAAGAATACACAGAAGATCTGTATAGAAAAGGTCTTAATGATTTGGATAACCACATTGGCGTGGTCATTCACCTAGAGCCGGACATTCTGGAGCATGAAGTCAAGTGGACCTTAGGAAGCATTACTATGAACAAAGCTAATGGAGGTGATGGAATTCTAGCTGAGCTATTTCTGATCCTAAAAGATGATGCTATTAAAGAGTTGTACTGAATATGCCAGCAAATTTGGAAAACTCAGCAGTGGCCACAGGACTGGAAAATGTTGATTTTCATTCCAATCCTAAAAAAAGTTCAAGTGAAAGTGTTAGTCATTCAGTCATGTCCGACTCTTTGTGACCGTATGGACTCTAGCCCTCCAGACTCTTCTGTCCATAGTATTCTCTGGGAAAGAATACTGGAGTGGGTATCCATTTCCTTCTCCAGGGTATCATCCCACCCTAGGGATCAAACCCAGGTCTCCCACACTGCAGGCAGATTTTTTACTGTCTGAGCCACCAGGAAGTCCCAAACTACTAGACAATTGTGCTCATTTCACATGCTAGCAAGGTAGTGCTCAAAATCTTTTAAGCTAGGCTTCAGCAGTACGTGAACTGAGAACTTTCAGATGTACAAACTGGGTTTAGAAAAGGCAGAAGAACCAGAGATCAAATTGTCAATATTCATTGGACCATGAAGAAAGCAAGGGAATTCCATAAAAACGTCTACCCCATTAACTGTGCTAAAGCTTTTGACTGTGTGGATCACAACAAACTGGAAAATTCTTGAAGAGATAGGAGTACCAGACCACCTTAACCTGTCTCCTGAGAAACATGTATGAGGGTCAAGAAGCAACAGTCAGAACCAGACATGGAACAACAGACTGATTCAAAATCGAGAAAGGAGTACATCAAGGCTGTATATTGTCACCCTGCTTGTTTAACTTATATGCAGAGTATATCACTTGATATTCCAGGTTGAATGAATCACAAGCTGCAATCAAGACTGCAGGAAGAAATATCAACAACCTCAGATGATACTGCTCTAATGGCAGAAAGTGAAGAGGAGCTAAAGTGCCTCTTGATGAAGGTGAAAGAGGAGGGTGAAAAAGCTGGCTTAAAAGTCAACATTCAAAACACTTAAGATCATGGCATCTGGTCCCATCACTTCATGGCAAATAGATGGGGAAACAATGAAAAGAGTGACAGATTTTATTTTCTTGGGTTCCAGAATCACAGCAGATGGTGACTATAGCCATGAAATTAAAAGACGCTTGCTCCTTGGAAGGAAAGCTATGACAAACCTAGATAACGTGTTAAAAAGCAGAGACGTCACTTTGCTGACAAAGGTCCATACTATGTTTTTTCCAGTAGTCACATACAGATGTGAGAATTGGTCCATAAAGAAGGCTGAGTGCTGAAGAATTAATGCCTTATAGCACCACAGTTAGAAGGCATTAATTCTTCAGCACTCAGCCTTCTTTATGGTCCAGTTCTCACATCTGTATGTGACTACTGGAAAAAAGTATGGACCTTTGTCAGCAAAGTGATGTCTCAGCATATTCAAAAGCAGAGACATTACTTTGCCAGCAAAGGTCCGTCTAGTCAAGGCTATGTTTTTTCCAGTGGTCATGTATGGATGTGAGAGCTGGACTGTGAAGAAAGCTGAGCTCTGAAGAATTGATGCTTTTGAACTGTGGTGTTGGAGAAGACTCTTGAGAGTCCCCTTGGACTGCAAGGAGATCCAACCAGTCCATTCTGAAGGAGATCAGCCCTGGGATTTCTTTGGAAGGAATGACGCTAAAGCTGAAACTCCAGTACTTTGACCACCTCATGTGAAGAGTTGACTCATTGGAAAAAGACTCTGATGCTGGGAGGGATTGGGGGCAGGAGGAGAAGGGGATGAGAGAGGATGAGATGGCTGGATGGCATCACTGACTCTGGACATGAGTCTGAGTGAACTCCGGGAGTTGGTGATGGACAGGGAGGCCTGGCGTGCTGCGATTCATGGGGTCACAAAGAGTTGGACACGACTGAGCGACTGAACTGAACTGAACTGTGGTGCTGGAGAAGACTCTTGAGAGTCCCTTGGATAGCAAGGAGACCAAACCAGTCAATCCTAAAGGAAATTAACTCTGAATATTCATTGGAAGGACTGAAGCTGAAGCTTCAGTACTTTGGCCACCTGATGTGAAGAGCCAACTCACTGGAAAAGACCCTGATACTAGGAAAGTTTGCGAGCACGAGAAGGAGGCAACAGAGAATGCCATGTTGGATGGTATCAATGGACATCAATTTGAGCAAACTCTGGAAGGTAGTGAAGGACAGGGAAGCCTGGCATGCTGCTGTTCATGGGGTTGCAAAAGTTGGACATGACTTAGGGACTGAAGAACAAACAACAGTGTAAGCTTCAAATTAGCACATTTTAATTATCGACCCTTTAATAAATATTATATTCTACAGAGACGTTAAATCAGAGAACTCCCAATTATATAGCTGGCCTTCAATAAATCTAGACTCAAGTCTACAGATATTTTTCCAAATAAATTCATAAAAATTCAGGGTAATGCAAGGCTTCAGGTGCAGTTCATGTCTGCAACCCCTTTGGTCCATATCCCTGTATTTAAATAGTAGATTCTTATGCAGTGATAGTACAGAGACTGTAAGGTGAAGAAACAGCTTGATTACTTTAGCATTTTCATTCCATGTGATGACCTAAGAGTTTTCATTTGTGTTTAACATTTAAGAGTGAAACAAAGTATAAACTTTGAGGTATAATCTTTTTGGCTTGTAAGTACAAATTTTAGTTAATATGTGAAATTATCCTTTTGAATAATTGAATTAAAATATATTTAACTCTAAAATTTATTCTTTTTAAATTGTTTACTCCAAAACTGAAGGAATCAAGAGAATAGGAAATATAATATTATTTAGTACTTCCACAAAACAATATATAGGTTTAAGTTTTTCCTTTTTTCAAAACATTAATTCCATTACTTTTTTCTTTTTTGTACTATAATATTTATTTTATATTGACATATAAGTGAATTTGAGTCAGAGAATTTTCACTGTCTGTTTCATTCCTGACTATTATTATTTGTTTCATTTCATGGTCATTACTGAAAATAATTTTGTCACACAGAGAAGGGTATGTTTAGAACAAAGATCCCTCTGGATATTATATTCTGAGAATACCACTGGACTCAAATGATCACAAAATGAATGATGTTCAAATTAAGTGAGCTGTATTATGTGTTTAATATCTGGAATTTTGCATGTACTTCATGAGGAAACCATTTTGGGGGTACTGTTTATATGGCAAATGAAATACCAGTGGTGGTATATGTATTTTAAAACATAAAAATGATCTAATGTTCTACTTCTAGTATATTTAGGTTATTTTAAAATCTAGAAAATACATGTCCATGTGTTTATCAGTAGACTCCTAATGATTTCTGACATTTATTAAATGCTTGCAATGTGTCAGACATCATTCTGTGAGCTTTATTTGTATTTTTTATAATAGTCCTATTGGCAAAGTATAGTTGTTATCTCATTTTACAGATGAGAAAACTGAGACACAGTGAAATTTAGTAATTTGCTCAAGATCACCCAAATAGCAAGTGGAGGAACCCAAAATTCAAACCTGGACAGTCTGACTCAGAGACCTCTCATTCAACCCTGCTGCGTCACATGTATATTCAAAATTGTGCCTCAGTTAGTTTGAGGAATCATGATGTAGTGGGAAAAGCATTCTGGGTTCCAGGGTTTCACCTCCAGTTCATTATTTTTTTTCTTTAATTTTATTTATTTTTGGCTGCGCTGGGTCTTCATTGCTACAAACAGGCTTTCTCTGTTTGCACTTCTCATTGTGGTGGCTTCTCCTGCTGCAGAGCACGGGGTTCTAGGATGCGGGCTCAGTTGTTGTGGCCCACGGTGGACTTAGTTTGCTTCGTGGCATGTGAAATCTTCCCGGATCAGGATTGAACCCATGTCTGCTGCATTGGCATGCAGATTCTTAACACTGGGCCACCAGGGAAGTTCCCTCCAGTTCATTCTTTAACTTTGAAAAAGGCAATTAAATGAGTGTCTCTGATTTGGAGAGGATTGAACTTAATATACCTAGAAATTCTCGAAATTTCTTTCTAGCTCTAAGTTTTTGTGATTCTATGATTATTTTTATGTAAAGAAGAAAATTTGATTTTTCACTTATCCAACAGACTAAAAATGAACCAGAAAAAAAAAAACTAGCATGATTAAATTTGAAGGTAGATAAATTTTTGATATTTTGTTGCAAAATTAGCTATTATTAAGCCTTTCATGTTCATTATTTTTGTGACTACAGAAAGACCATAAACTTCTTTTTTTAATTGAAATATAGTTGATTCGGAAAATTGTGTTTTGTATATACAGCATAATGGGTTTTTTTTGCAAATTATATCCTGTTATAGATTATTATAAAATTATTAAAATATTCCATTGTTATTATATGCGTATTTTGATATTGGGTATAATTCTGTGTTATGTAGTAAATCCTTGTTTATCTATTTTATGTATAGTACTTTGTATCTGTTAATCTCATACTCTTAGTTTATTCCTTACCCTCTCCCTCTCCTCTTTGGTAACCATGAGTTTGTTTTCTATGTCTGTGAATTGTTTTCTGTTTTGTATACAGATTCATTTGTATTATTTTTCAGGTTCCCCATATAAGTGATACCATGTAGTATATGTCTTTCTCTGGCTTCTTTTACTAAGCATAATATTCTCGAGGTCCACCCATGTTGCTGTGAATGGCAATATTCTGTTCTTCTATTTTTTTTGGCATTGTATACATGGCACACATATATATTCCACAACTTATCTGTCCATTCACCTGTTGATAGACATTTAGGTTGCTAACTGTGGAAAATTCTGAAAGAGATGGGCATACCAGACCACCTGACCTGCCTCTTGAGAAACCTGTATGCAGGTCAGGAAGCAAGAGTTAGAACTGGCCATGGAACAACAGACTGGTTCCAAATAGGAAAAGGAGTACGTCAAGGCTGTATATTGTCACCCTGCTTATTTCACTTATATGCAGCGTACATCATGAGAAACGCTGGGCTGGAAGAAGCACAGGCTGGAATCAAGATTTCCAGGAGAAATATCAATCACCTCAGATATGCAGATGACACCACTCTTATGGCAGAAAGTGAAGAGGAACTAAAAAGCCTCTTGTTGAAAGTGAAAGTGGAGAGTGAAAGAGTTGGCTTAAAGCTCAGCATTCAGAAAATGAAGATCATGGCATCTGGTCCCATCACTTCATGGGAAATAGATGGGGAAACAGTGGAAACAGTGACTGACTTTGTTTTTTTGGGGGCTCCAAAATCATTGCAGATGGTGATTGCAGCCATGAAATTAAAAGACTCTTACTCCTTGGAAGGAAAGTTATGACCAACCTAGATAGCATATTCAAAAGCAGAGACATTACTTTGCCAACAAGGGTCCATCTAGTCAAGGCTATGGTTTTTCCAGTGGTCATGTATGGATGTGAGAGTTGGACTGTGAAGAAAGCTGAGCACTGACAAATTGATGCCTTTGAACTGTGGTGTTGGAGAAGACTCTTGAGAGTCCCTTGGACTGCAGGGATATCCAACCAGTCCATCCTAAGGGAGATCAGTCCTGGGTGTTCATTGGAAGGACTGATGCTAAAGCTGAAACTCCAATACTTTGTCCACCTGATGCGAAGAGTTGACTCATTGGAAAAGACCTTGATGCTGGGAGGGATTGGGGGCAGGAGGAGAAGGGGACGACAGAGGATGAGATGGCTGGATGGCATCACCGACTCGATGGACTTGAGTTTGTGTGAACTGTGGGAGTTGGTGATGGACAGAGAGGCCTGGCGTGCTGCAATTCATGGGGTCTCAGAGTTGGACATGAACTGAGCAACTGAACTGAATTGATACATGACACAGATATATATTCCACAACTTATTTGTCGATTCATCTGTTGATAGACATTTAGATTGCTTCCATGTCCTGGTTATTATAAATAGTGCATCTATGAGCATTGAGGTGCATGTATCTTTTCAAAGTAGAGTTTTTGGTTTTTGTTACTGGCCTCCCAGGTGGCCCTAGTGGTAAAGAATCCACCTGCCAATCCAGGAGAGACGTAAGAGATGCAGGTTTGATCCCTGGGTGGGGAAGATCCTCTGAAGGAGGGCATAACAATCCACTCAAGTATTCTTGCCTGGAGAATCCCATGGACAGAGGAGCCTGGCAGGCTGCAGTCCATGGGGTCACAAAGAGTTGAACATGACTGAGGGACTTTCACTTTCACTTTTTTTCATACCAAGGAGGGAATTGCCAAATCATATGGTTGATCTGTTTTCAGGGTTTTTTTTTAAGGAACCTCCATACTGTTTCCCAATTTACATTCCCTCCAGTATTGTATGAGTGTTTCCATTTCTCCACACCCTCTCTAGCATTTATTATTTGTGGACTTTTTGATGATAGCCATTCCACCATTGTGAGGTGATACCTTATTGTTGACGGAGAAGGCAATGGCAAGCCACTCCAGTTGTTGTTGACGGAGAAGGCAATGGCAAGCCACTCCATTGTTCTTGCCTGGAGAATCCCAGGGACGGCAGAGCCTGGTAGGCTGCAGTCCATGGGGTTGCTAGGAGTAGGATATGACTGAGCGACTTCGCTTTCACTTTTCACTTTCATGCATTGGAGAAGGAAATGGCAACCCACTCCAGTGTTCTTGCCTGGAGAATCCCAGGAACGGGGGAGCCTGGTGGGCTGCCATCTATGGGGTCGCACAGAGTTGGACACGACTGAAGTGACTTAGCAGCAGCAGCAGCAGCATGTGGGTCTAGAAATACCATAAAAGTTCTGAGGAATTAATTATGCATTCTGATAATTGGCTTGATATAAAAATTTATATATGCCACTTCTATATACTTAAGGTGTTCTGAGCCTTGATCTTCTTAGTGCCATATAAAATAAAGCTCTTTGGAAAAAGGAACTTTTAAAGTGGAAGATAGATCATATTGTATACCACTTTTCCCCCCTCCTTTCTCATGAAGGTTACCACTTTATTAAAATGATCATCATTATTAACCCTCTATCCATAATATTGCATGTAAAATTTTTTCTAGGTGGAGACATAACGTAAAAAATAATTTTTATAGAGAAGGAAATAAAATTCCTTGAAAGAAAGTGAAAGTATTGGTTGCTCAGTGATGTCCGACTCTTTGTGACTCTATGGACTTTAGCCTACCAGGCTCCTCTGTCCATGGAATTCCCCAAGCAAGAATACTGGAGTGGATTGCCATTTCCTTCTCCAGGGGATTTTCCTGACCCAGGGATTGAACCCAGGTCTCTCACAATGTGGGCAGATTCTTTACCATCTGAGCCACCAGGGAAGCCTTGCCATCTTCTAAAGTCTCTGAAAGGGTTTTCTTTCTTCCACCCAATAATATTTTAATAAAATTCTGTGTCCTTCTTAATCCAACTTCTAGCCTTGTATTTAGAAGTATTAACAATAAATAGTTTTCCTGGGACTTAAAAAAGGGGAAGAAGGAGAAATTAAGCATATTAAAGTTTCTGTCTGGAGAAGGAAATGGCAACCCACTCCAGTGTTCTTGCTTGGAGAATCCCAGGGACGGGGGAGCCTGGTGGGCTGCCGTCTATAGGGTCGCACAGAGTCGGACACGACTGAAGTGACTTAGCAGCAGCAAAGTTTCTGTCACTTATTATGAAGTTCTCTGAAGGTATACCTAAAGAAATGAAAGTTTATGAAATGTGTAAACAGATGCTATTTTCCTTCTCTCCATGTGTTACTAAAATTGCTATATAAAATATTTTGTTTTTATTTATAGCAGCTACAATTTCTATCAAAGCAGAAGAAATAGAGGTGAACTATAAAGCTGGTTTCCTCTCTACCCTGCAATCTGGAGAAAAACTTTCTCCCAAGGACAAAACAGGTAAGTGATTATTAATTCATTCTTTGTAATGTTTTGGGGCCAATATGTGGAGCCATAATTTGTCAACTATAGCCATAGATTATTGGTTTAGTTCAACTAAGAGACAATAGAAATAGATTCCATAATATGGAGGATTCTTTTACTTCTGATTTACAGAAGCTTAGAGCTCAATTCTAATGTTGGAAAAGCCTGTATGTATAGAACCATGTTCATGTATGTGTTAACTATTCATAAAACATTAAAAACAGCAAACTTGTATGCTGGTTAAGTCCAAGTCTAGTCTTAGTAATTTGAAAATAATATGAATATAGTTAAAGAAGGTTAAGAAGGTCTTGGAGAGCAAGAATCTGGAAAATAGTTCAAGTTGTTGAGTTTATAAGAGTGAAGGCTAAGGGATGATATTGCTTTTCAAGTAGATAAGAAGCTGAGAATGGTGCCTTTTTCCCATCTCCATAGAGGAAAAACAGCAGGAGAAATATAGATAAGAAAAGTTAAAGCTTTTGAAATTAAGGATGTTTAAGATTAGAATGATTGACCTTGGGAAGTTGTAGAATCCTTTTTCTGGAAGGTCTTCTAAGTAGTCTGATCATCTGCCAAGAACAGTTTATATATCCATCATAAGGCCTTTTAATTTTATGTTGTTATGGTTTTATTTTGACAAACATATGGTGATATGTGTCTAAGGCAGTAGCTGACATGATATATTTATAATGACAGAATATATAAACTAGTAGAACTTGACTTTAGGAGTATTGTGGAAACTTACAGAGTTATTTTATGAGCACAGGTATAGTCATGTGTTTTATTCCGCTTGTTCCATTGTTGACCGTGTGATCATCATTAACATGTTTAAGTTTTCTGGTTCATATTATACTCTTCAAATACATGTGTTAATATTAGTAGAAATTGAATTGTGACTCTTAATGAATGACCTCTATCAAGTCTGGAGAGAAGGATGGGAGGATAAATTTAAAGAACAGTTTGTTCAGATAGGATTGTTGAGGACAGCTCTGTGAAATGTGAGACAAGGTGAAGATTTCAAAGGAGAGTGGACCACAGTGTGATAATCTGAAGTTGGCATTTGTTCCACATTTCTTCCTATTGATTCAGAGAAAGAGCAGAAGGTAAGGATTAAATAAGTTATATTGGAAACTTATAAGATACCTTGTGACCTTAGGGGAAACCAGATTTTTTTTTTAAAGAGTAAATTGCAGAGAAGTGAAAAATAGTTTTGGATAAAAGAGTTTTTCCTCAAATAAACAGATCCGCTAGTAGTTGGAGGATAGGGCAAGATGATAAAGAATGACAGAAGTGGAAGAATTGGGTGTAAAATGAGCATGGCTGGGGGAGTTTGAGAGATGTGCCTGGAAGTCAGAAGCAAAAGGGAAAAAAGAATTGTGCTGTAGGAGGTGAATAAATAAAACAAAAGAAGTACTTGAGTAGTAAAGTAGACACAAGTTAAAGGAAAATCAGGGCCATTAGGATAATAATTCTTTATGAGCAGGGATGTATTAAAGATGACCAGTTACTTATACTAAGGAAAATGGGAGGGGATGGTAATTACTCCAGGTCTGAGAATGGCACATGCCTGTGAAAAATAACCAGGATGACTGACATCTTATTTCAGGAAAAGTTTTCTGGGATGGGTTCAAAGACTTAATTCTGTTTGGATATTGACTGTAGAGTTTCTAGGCTCTAGTGACATTGACATAGAAAACCTCTAGGAAGACCAGGATCAATATGGAGAGGTCAGCGGGTTGGAAGTGCTGTGATATTTATCTGCTTCACATCCCTGTGTAGAGCTGTAGCGTTTTGTAGGAGACATGCATAATTCAAGACTATTCCTGGCAGCAAAGAATGGAAAGTTTGCCATTGCCTTGTGGCGGTAGCTTAAAAGAGTTTGTAAATCACTGACCAGCCAGTTTTGAAACTGTGATTCTTAATGAATTATTAATTGGAGGGAATTTTGCATTATTTCATATTGTGCATATAAAGTGAATCTTAATTATCAAGTCATTTTACCTGTGCATAAAATGCAACCATGTACCATTAGATTTTCCAGCTAACACTTGTTGAGTGCTTCTTATATTTCAAGCACTTTATATGTAAAAATTAATTTTACATTCAGACAGCTCTTTGAAGTAGGCACTATTATTTTGTCCCCACTACCTCAAACCTCACTTATGGATGAGGAAACTTGGCACAAAGATTTTTGCTCAATTCTGTGGTAGAATGTTCTAATGTGGTAGAATGTTCTAATTAAGAGAACTAGGATTTGCACTCTGGCCTTCTGGCTGTGGACCCATGCCCATAACCCCTGTACTACATACCTTTTTATATAAATTTTTTAAAAATTTATTTTAATTGGAGGCTAATTACTTTACAATATTGTATTGGTTTTGCCATACATCAACATGAATCTGCCACAGGTGTACACGTGTTCCCAATCCTGAACCCCCTCCCACCTCCCTCCCCATACCATCCCTCTGGGTCATCCCAGTGCACCAGCCCCAAGCATCCTGTATCCTGCATTGAACCTGGACTGGCGATTCGTTTCTTACATGATATTATACATGTTTCAATGCCATTCTCCCAAATCATCCCCTGCACAACAGAGTCCAAAAGACTGTTCTATACATATGTGTCTCTTTTGCTGTCTCACATACAGGGTTATCGTTACCATCTTTCTAAATTCCATATATATGTGTTAGTATACTGTATTGGTGTTTTTCTTTCTGGCTTACTTCACTCTGTATAATCGGCTCCAGTTTCATCCACCTCATTAGAACTGATTCAAATGTATTCTTCTTAATGGCTGAGTAATACTCCATTGTGTATATGTATCACAGCTTTCTTATCCATTCATCTGCTGATGGACATCTAGGTTGCTTCCATGTCCTGGCTATTATAGACAGTGCTGCGATGAACATTGGGGTACACGTGTCTCTTTCAATTCTGGTTTTCCTCAGTGTGTATGCCCAGCAGTGGGATTGCTGGATCATAAGGCAGTTCTATTTCCAGTTTTTTAAGGAATCTCCACACTGTTCTCCATAGTGGCTGTACTAGTTTGCATTCCCACCAACAGTGTAAGAGGGTTCCTTTTCTCCACATCCTCTCCAGCATTTATTGCTTTCTAACACCATACACAAAAATAAACTCAAAATGGATTAAAGATCTAAACATAAGACCAGAAACTACAAAACTTTTAGAGGAGAACATAGGCAAAACACTCTCCGACATAAATCACAGCAGGATCCTCTATGACCCACCTTCCAGAATGGTGGAAATGAAAGCAAAAATAAACAAATGGGACCTAATTAAAATAAAAAGCTTCTGCACAACAAAGGAAACTATAAGCAAGGTGTAAAGATAGCCTTCAGAATGGGAGAAAATAATAGCAAATGAAGCAACTGACAAACAACTAATCTCAAAAATATACAAGCAACTCCTACAGCTCAATTCCAGAAAAATAAACGACCCAATCAAAAAATGGGCCAAAGAACTAAATAGACATTTCTCCAAAGAAGACATACAGATGGCTAACAAACATATGAAAAGATGCTCAACATCACTTATTATCAGAGAAATGCAAATCAAAACCACAATGAGGTACCATTTCATGCCAGTCAGAATGGCTGCGATCCAAAAGTCTATATAAAATTTTTTAGTTGAAAGTGGAAATCGCTTAGTCATGTCCAACTGTTTGTGTCTCCGTGGACTATACAGTCCATGGATTTCTCTAGGCCAGAATACTGGAGTGGGTAGCCTTTCCCTTCTTCCCAACCCAGTGATCTAACCCAGGTCTCCTGCATTGCAGGCAGATTCTTTACCAACTGTGCTATCAGAGAAGCACAGTTTGAAAGTTACTTGGAAACTATTTTGCTTTGAACATTGTGGCAAGTATATTTATAGGTGGCACAATTTACATCAAAGAAAGTGGCTTTTGTGAGCTGCTACATGGAATGAAAATTGATTTATTGTTTCTGCCAATACACTCAGTGCTACTGTTATTCAGAAGACCAGATTGGATGGTATAACCTTAGTGAGTTTACCAGGGTCTAACTCTCAGTATTGTGGTCTTAAGAAAGCCGGTCTGAACAGTAAGTGTCCCAGAGAGGATTAAATTAGTCTGACGACCTCATCAGCTTAAGATGTGGAGCCAGAATGCAAATTAATTTAAATATAATGAGATGAAACTATTATAAAAACCAGATGTAACAGTATGATCAGTGTATTTTCTTTCAGGTGGTGCATTGAGAAGGGAAACCAAATTACAAAAGGTTTCCTGGTAAACAACAGGCATCATGAATGTTTTGAATATTTCTTGTGTTTTTTTTCATAATATTTATCTATTTAAAAAATTCCTCAAGAATTTCATCAATAATAGCTGCTATTGGCATGTACTGTCAGTCCTTAACTTATAAATAGCCTCCAGCCCTGTGCCCTCCACCAGGGGCTCTGCTGCCATAGAAACAGTTGTTAATAAACATGGGTATTTTAGAGAATCTGTGGGTTCAGAATTGAAGAAAGGGAAGAGTCTGTTGAAAGCAGTTACTAAAGGTGTTAATTTCAGGGACAGACTCCTAAATAGGCTGCATTTGCCTGAGTAGAGCTCTCTTGACCAAAAATGTATTTCTATAGCACTGCCTGAGGGGCTTCCCCTCACTTCTGTTGTTCAGATTTCACCAAATAGAGATTGCTTTTTATTTTTCAAACATTTTCTTAAAACTATAAATGTCTGTGTGTGGTAGATATTCTTAGTGACCTCCCTTCTATCCATTCCCTATTGCTTACCTTCACTTTGTTAGGGGCAGCAGTGTTCCCTGCTGCTGCTGCTGCTAAGTCGCTTCAGTCGTGTCTGACTCTGTGCGACCCCATAGATGGCAGCCCACCAGGCTCCGTCATCCCTGGGATTCTCCAGGCAAGAACACTGGAGTGGGTTGCCATTGCCTTCTCCAAGGCATGAAAGTGAAAGTGAAGTCGCTCAGTTGTGTCCGACTCTTCGCAACTCCGTGGACTGCAGCCCACCAGGCTCGTCTGCCCATGAGATTTTCCAGGCAAGAGTACTGGAGTGGGGTGCCACTGCCTTCTCTGAGCAGTGTTCCCAGCTCCTAGCAAAAAACCTTGAATAGTTGAAGCCAGTCGTGACAATCCTATTCTCCTTTGCCAGTGATCGTAAAGGGAAGACTGCTGAGCTCAGGGATTGCCTTTGCTTTCCTGATAAAGAGAACAGAGGTGGCTGGTGCTCTCTTCTTTTCCCCTCCTTTGTGCCTTAAATGCAGACATGAAGCCTGGAGATACAGCAGCCATTTTGTAACCATGGGGTGACAGGCATGAGAGTGAAAAGATGATTTTAACAAGCTGAGGACCATGGAGAGGAAGGTTTGACAGAGTCTGGGACATTGTTGAACAGCTCTTCCAGTCTTGGACTGCCTACCTCCAGACTTCTGGAGAAAATTAAGGAGAGGAAAGTTGTAACCCTTGTTACATGGTCATAGAGCATTTGATTAACCTACACCTGCCGTCCCATGGAAGGCTGACTGTGCAAACTGAGACTGCATGTTAGGAGAAATGAAAGGAAAAATTGGAATAATGTGCATATTGGTGACTTCTTGTGGCTTTTCAGTAGGATCCCACACAAGGGAGTGAACTCAAATTAGTGCTGCTCAGCATGAAAGCAGAGAGGCTAGAAGAATACAGCTTTGCTATGGAACTAACCTGCCTTTAGCTTGTAGTCTAAATTGACAAAGAGTCCTGTAATTTGAAATTTGGGGATTGAGGGTAGTATCTTCTTACCTAAGACTTGTCGTTAGAATTGCCTTGTCTTTTATGATGGTTCAAAGGTCGGCAGCTAAGAGATGAGAGTCTCTAAGCCTAAAGATTATTTCTAGAGACTTCTAGAAACAATTTTTTGGTTGTGATTACTCACACAAGGACTTCCCTGGTGGCTCAGACAGTAAAGCATCTGCCTACAATGTGGGTGACCCGGGTTCAATCCCTGGGTTGGGGATATCTCCTGGAGAAGGAAATGGCAACCCACTCCAGGATTCTTACCTGGAAAATCCCATGGACGGAGGAGCCTGGTAGGCTACAGTCCATGAGGTTGCAAAAAGTCGGACACGACTTAGCGACTTCACTTTCACTCACACAAGAAATTGATCTGACCAGAAGCTTGATATGTTTTTGAGGGAACTGTAGTACAAAGCTGACAATTAGTTGTGATTGTCTTTACCTTCCAAGCAATCCTCATCCTTTTCTCCCTGTGTCAAACCAGGGTGAAGTAGGCTACAAAAGTTGTGAATCCCCTGGAAGGGTCATCCACTTCACAGCCTACCTTAGATATGGCTGCAGAGGACAATGACACAGCAGATCCTCCTGAGACTTGAAGTAGGCACTGTCAGATTGACTGACCAAGGGATTTATTGCCTGCAGGGGAATCTGTGATTTCTGTCCAATAAGATATGATATGGATTGTTGATTGTGGAAGACTGTGTACTTCTTATAATCTCCCTTTCTCAATGGAATTTTTGTTGAGATCACTTTGTTCTTTCTTTTTCGTCCTTGTATATATGTGAGGGGAGTTGTTTAGAGACATTTCTCTTTTAGCGATACAAATGGTCAGATGAGAGTTGTCATATTTGGTCTTCATAGAGCAGACAGAAAATCAACCAGAGATCTTGCATCATGCAATGACTGGATGACAGAGTGGGGCTGTCTTCCTGGAAGAGAGGATGAGTATGTTGTGTTTAACACTCATGTAAAAAGTGTGTGTGTATGTGCATATTGAGTTGAGGACTGCAGACACTGTTGGCTGACCAATCTATATTCATTTCTTACCTCTATTGTAAAAATTAGAAAAGTTAAATATTTGATTTTCTAGTCTTCCCTATTGCTACAATAGTCATGTAATACAACTGTAGCCCATAAACCTGCTGAGGGACTTCACTGATAAAAGAATCAGACAGGACTGGAGTTAATGCTTGGAGCTGCAGTGACCATCTTGAAATCATTAGGCAACAAACTTGAATGGAAAAAGTAAACTCACTCAGGTCTGCTCTTGCCTTCTGAGATGGCCCACACTCTGCCTGTGGGTGTGTTTCTCTCTAAATAAATCCATTTCTTACTTTAGAAAAAGTAAACACACTCAGGATGGTGGAACAAAAATATTAAAGATACTAATGGCATCATTAGTAAACCACCCTTAGCAATCACCAAATTCAAGGCTTTTTGTCTTGTGAGAGAAGTGAAACCATATTGTTAATACTCTTGTGAACTGAGTTCACTGTTGCCTACAGCCCAAACCATCTTAAACTGAGCAGTATAGATGTCTGTTTTCTGTACTACAACCTCAAAGATAGTTTTTGTTTATTGGTTCATTTTTAGCATGAAGCCTTTTTAGTAAATAGTTATATGAAGTAAGAAAAAGATTTTTTTAAAAAGCTTTACAATAGGCTGATTCACATGTAAATGGCATTATTGACATGTTATTATGGATAGGCGTCTTCTCCATACATGGCCTAGCCTACTTTGGTTCCTTTTTGAAATAGAATATGGGTATAGCTCAGCATTGTACATTTAATGTAATTAGGGAACACCTTTTGGAAATTGGTTTCCCATGCTGAGGTATGCAGTGGGAAAAGCTAAAATTGTTACCACCAAATAAAAGTCTTCAGGAAGAAATTGCTGACTGGAATAGAATATGTTCAATATAAAGTCTTGGCTTTTGTATAGAACAATCTTTTACTTCTGCATCATTGACTACTAGTAAATGTTTACTACTTCCAAAATGATGTTTTACTCTCTATGCTTTATTTCAGAGCATGCATTTTTTAATTCCAGTGTCCTTTTAAATGTTTTTTAGAACATTTCATCATTTCAGAACAATTTTTTATTCCAGTTTTTGACTCAACCATATGAGGTTCACAATTGTATTTTTCTGTTTTTTGCCTTTCTTAACATTAATTGGTTGTAGTAGACATGTGTGCCAGCTTTTTATATGAAAAGGAAATTCTTGAATACCAACCAAAGGTAAATATGGAGTTAAGGAGAACAGAAATATTTCTTTGGATGTATTTTATAGAAAAATTATATTTGGCTTCAAGAAAAACTGGCTTTTTAATTTGTGTTCACATGTTGACAAAATGTGATCCAAATCATTTTTTTTATTTTCTAAAATCTATTTTAATCTGAAGGGGTTTTAAAAAATACATTAAATTCTAAAAACAAAAGCTTTTAAAATTGTTTTTAAAATAAGCTGAGAAGGCCTGACACTGGAGATCTTATTATTACATGTCTAAATACGCATGAAGTGATTTTCAGGTATTGAGATGTACTGGTCTCCACTATTTTCTTGCTTACTGGCTTCATACATAATATTTTGCTTTCCTTTCCTGATGTACCGAGTCAGGCCTGACAAAAAACTACTAATATTGTAAGACTAGCGAGCTAACATCTAAGTGGGAAATTCTTAAATATATGATAAGGCTATTTTTGAGCAACCAATGTAAACTCTTTGACCTGTTTCAGCTAAGATTTGAACACTCTAGAAAGAGTTTGAAACAGAGCTGAAAGCTTGAGGATTTTCTTGATTTACTCTTATTTTTAAGCATGTGTTGTTGGAGTGGTGGCTTTTATGACTATCATATAAAGTCTGTCTGCCTGGTGATTATCTACTTTTTACCCTGTTTTCTGGCTTTTCTTAAATCATATATGACGTACACGTGCCCATCTTTCACTCTGAGATGCAGCATTGCTGGGTGGATGCCTCCCTCTCTGGGCTCATCTTACGCCACTATCTGCTCAAATTGCATAAGTCTTCTCTTAGTACAGATATCCCAGTTATCTGACTACTTCTAAGTCCCCACAGTTATGATTCCGAAGGGAAGTCAAAGGTATAATAATATTCACTAATGAACGACTCACTTATAAAGCTGACTGTCCCTCATACATGCATTCTTGTCTAGCTTAGGAGCATTGTTGGCTGGTCTTTTCATGATTGTTGAATATTCCTATAAAACACAAATACATACAGGTGATTTTAGGGCAAAATTGTGAATCTTGAAAAGATGTAGGAGAGACGATGAAAATGATGTTGGGGAACTCAGATCACAAATGATACCAATGGCAAAAGAAGATGTGGCAGACTTAGGCCACAACAGTTGAAAAATAGAGAAAGTGCAATGATGATGGCAACTCATCTCTTTTAAAAAAGTTCAATATTAGGATTCAAAGAAGGCCTTGGGAAAATTGTCAGCAATGTTAAATTTTTTACAACCATCTTTACAATTGTCCATATGAAAACTAGACATTAGATGAAGTCTGTTTATATATGATACAACTTTGTCAGAAAAATTATGCCCAAATCCCTACTTGATTTGTTCATTCTAAGGATTAACACACATTGATATCACTTATATATGGAGTCTAGGAAGAGTGGTACAACTGAGCCTATTTACAAAGCAGAAATAGAGTCACAGTTGTAGAAAACAAACTTATGGTTAACAATGGGGAAGGTGGGGGGTGGGAGAGATAAATTGGGAAATTGGGATTTACATATACACACTACTGTCCATGAAACAGATAACTAATATTAATCTATTGTAAAGTGCAGGGAACTAGTCGATACTCTGTAATGACCTATCTGGAAATAGAATCTTTAACAAAAAAAAAGATGTATGTATGTGTATGGGCTTCCCAGGTGGCGCTAGTGGTAAAGAACCTGCCTACCAATAGAAGAGACGCAGATTCCATCCCTGGGTCAGGAAGATCCCTGGAGCAGGGCATGGCAACGCATGCCAGTATTCTTGCCTGGAGAAGCCCATGGACAGAGTAGCCTGGTGGGCTGGAGTCCATAGGGTCCCGAAGAATTGGACACCACTGAAGCGACTTAGCATGCATGTATGTGTATAACCGATTAACTTTGCTGTACAGCTGAAACTAACAACACTGGAAGTCGACTGCACTCCAAGAAAAGTTAATTATAAAACAATTAGCACATAATTGCAATTATAACCCAAACTCTTAAATATAAGATGAAATAAACCTCAAAATTTTTACCCCTGTTTTTATATGAAATTTTCATCTCTGTTTAAAGTGGATTTTTTTTTTTTTTGGCTGTGCTATGTAGCACATGTGGGATCTTAGTTCCCTGACCAGGGATCGAGCCTGTGCCCCTTGTATTAGGAGTGTGGAGTCTTAATCACCAGGGATGGTTAAGACACTGCAGCACCAGGGAAGTCCCTAAGTAGACTAACTTTAAACGGCTTTTTTCCCCCTAATAGCAATTATCTTCAGAGAAAGTGATCTCATATACATTCTGTACCTGGGATATAAAAGAATTTTGTCTATCTGGGATTTTGAGAATATATTTACATATTCCATTCATAAGTAAATTCATGAGACTAAATATGTACAGTCTATTTACTATGGTACATTTTTTAAAATTCTGCCACTTACAGGCTGTACTTTGAGAAAAGTCACTTCACTTCTCTTGGTGTCAGTTTCCTTTGTAAAATGGAGCTAATCCCTACACTGTAAGACTGTTTTTTAAATTGTATTTGTTTATTTATTGGGCTGCACCGGGTCTTAGTTGTGGCATGTGGTGGGATTTTCAGTTGGCATGTGGGATCTAGTTCCTTGACCAGGGACAGAACCTGAGCTACCTGCATTGGGAGTGTGGAGTCTTAGCCTTGACTCACCAGGCAAGTCCCCAGATTACTGTTAAGGACTATATAATGTACCTGAGGCTTCTGTTGTTTTGTCTGGCATACTGTGAGTGTATAGTAAATGGTAGCTCTTATTATTAACTCACATGGATACTTTTTTTTTTTTTTTGGCTTTGACTTTCACATCCACAGTTCTTGTTCATTAAAGACTGAGAGGGCGTAGAGCAGTTCTGTGACAGCCAAAGTATCATAGATATAATTTAGATTCTTTCTTGAAAAATCAGTTCTATTATCTGAATCTGATTCACATTTGGGGGCTAACAAAGATTTTCTTCTTGACCAGTCTCTAGCCAGGGTCCTCTAAATTGTCTTCTTGACTAGTAGCACAACAGTAGCATGTCTTCTAACAGCTGACGCCACATCCCTAGAATGACCCTACCCTCCCATCCCCACCCCCTTTAAAGTGCCTGCTTAAGGAAAATCAAGGCTGCCAAAAGAATTTATTTTTTATTTCAGCCAGCACCTGAAGATAGAGTTCCTATCTCCCAGTCTCTATGGGAGTGTAGGAGCTTACCTTGGATGACTGCCAGTTAATAAACCCAGATAGGACTCACATGGAAAAACCTTTGCACCTTCTTGCTTTTTGTAATTTTTCAAGTCCTTCACTCTACTAAGCCTCCACTCACTTCCCCTCCCTATTCCCTCATTCTCTCTTGCAAACACCTAGTCACCTCATAGATTCTTGCCTTCTTTGTTATAGATTGCTGCTAAGTCACGTCAGTCATGTCCGACTCTGTGCGACCCCAAAACAGCAGCCCACCAGGCTCCAGTCCCTGGGATTCTCCAGGCAAGAACACTGGAGTGGGTTGCCATTTCCTTCTCAGCGCATGAAAATGAAAAGTGAAAATGAAGTCGCTCAGTCGTGTCCGACTCTTTGCAACCCCATGGACTGCAGCCCACCAGGCTCCTCCGTCCATGGGATTTTCCAGGCAAGAGTACTGGAGTGTGTCGCCATTGCCTTCTCCTGTTATAGATTAATTTACCATATATACATAGGTTTGTTTCTGGGTCCTCTATTCTGTTCCATTGATCTATGTGTTTGTTTTTATGCCAGTACTATACAATTTTGATTGCTGTAGCTTTATAATATAATTTGAAAGTATGGAATGTGATACCTCTAGCTTTGTTCTTCCTTCTCAAGGTTGCTTTGGCTATTTGGGGTCTTTTGTGGTTCCATACAAATTTTAGGGTTATTGGTTCTGTTTCTATAAAAAATACCATTGGAGTTTTGATAGGGCTTGTCATATGTAGCCTTTATTACGCTGAAGTACACTTCATCTGCATCTGCTTTGTTGGGAGTTTTTATCATGCGTAGATATTGAATTTACCACATAGTGTTCTTCATTGTGGAATCAGGCTTCAGTCGGGGATCATTTACCTTTAGCCTTTAGAAGTTTAGAAATTTCTTCATTGTTTTTTGTAAAGCTAGGTCTATTAGCCACAAATACACTTACCTTTCATTTTAGTGTGTTTCAATTTTGTGTCATTTTTTGAAGAATATTTTTTTAATTAATTTATTTTTTTAATTGAAGGATAATTGCTTTACAGAATTGTGTTGGTTTCTACAAAACATCAGCATGAATCAGCCATGGGTATATGTATGTTTTTGTTAGGTATGGAATTCTAGGATAGAAGAATTTTTGTTTTTTCTTCAGCACTTCAAAGATACCATTTTTCTGCTGACTTTGTGATGGGAAATTAGCCATTGGGTGTTTTTTAAGCTAATCATCCCATTTCTTGAATTCTCCAGCTTTTGGCAACCGCTGTTTCACTCCCTGCCTCCAAGAGTTTAACTTTTCCATATTCCACATACAAGTAAGATGACGTAGTTCTTGTCCTTGTGTGTCTGGCTCACTATACCCTGTGTCCTCGAAGTTCATCCACATTATCACAAATGGCAGGATCTCCTTCTTCCCTAAAGCTGAATAACAATTCATTGTTAAATACACTACACCAAAATGACTCCACCCATTCATTTGTTGATGGAGGCATAGATTGACTCCCTATCTTGGGTGTTGTGAATAACACTGCAGTGAATGTGGGAGCTCAAATAGTTCCTCGAGCTTTGATATCATTTCCTCTGGATGCATACCTAGACAGGGGGCCACCGGACCACACGGCAGCTCCAATCCCAGTCTTTGGCGCAGCCACCGTACTGGCTTCTGTGATGTTTGCACCAGTCTACCTTCTTGTCACAAAGGCTCCCTTCTCTTCACATCCTCACCAACACTTTTTTTTTGTCTTTTTAGTAATAGCAGTTCCAACATGTATGATGTGATATCTCACTGTGGTTTCAGTCTGCACCTCCCTATTGATCATTGATGTTGAGCATCATCCCGTATATTCGTTGGCCATTTGTATGTCTTCCTTTGAAAAATATGTATTTAGGTCCTCTGCCCATTTAAAAAATTGGGTCATCTGTCTTCCTGCTGTGGAGTTATTTGAGTACCTGATATATTCTAAATATCTACTCCTTACCAAATGTATGGTTTGCAGAATCCTCTCCTATATCCTCTCCTATATATTTTTTAAGGTAATATGAAGATATCGCCATATTAATTCTTCCAATCCATGAACGTGGAATATCTTTCTAATTATTTGTGTCATCTTCAGTTTCTTTTTTCAGTGTTTTATGGTTTTCACTGTACAGCTTGTTCACCTCCTTGGTTAAATTTGTTCCTGAGTATTTTATTCTTTTATAAATGGGATTGTTTTCTTAATTCCTCTTTAGATAGTTTGTTGTTAGTGTATAGAAGTACAACTGCTTTTTTGTAAATTGATTTTGTATCTTGCAGTTTCACTGAATTCATTGATTAATTCTATACATTTTTTGGTGGTGTCTTCAGGGTATTCCATATGTGATATCATGTATCTATAGACAGAGGGAATTCTATTTCTTCCCTTTTTTTTTTTAAATCTAATTGCTCTGACTAGGACTTTCACTACTGTGTTGTCTTCTTCCTGATCTTAGAGGAAAAGCTTAAAGCTTTTCACTGTTGGGTATGGTGTTAGCTGTGACCTTGTCATATAAGGCCTTTTTTATGTTCAGGTATGTTCCATCTATGCCTAATTTTTTGAGAGAGTTTTTAATCATGAAAGGATGTTGCATTTCATCAAGTGCTTTTTCTGTAACTATTGAAATGATTGTAGGATTTTAATTCTTCCTTTTGACACTGCACTCCTTCTTGGGTGGGACTTGAACCTAGCTAAAACTCAGACTTGTGCTCAAACCCACAATCCCTGGCTTAGGAAGGGACTTGAACCCCTGCCTTTTGATTAAAACCACTCACCTGGTGTCAGGACTTACTGAAGCTCAGACTCTTTTGTCTCATCATGGAAACAATTCAGCAGCAGGCAAAGACCAAGTTTATCAGCATAGGATGCTTGTGAAAGATACAGGGAGGCGGGCACAGGAGCACAGCCCCAAGAACAAAGAGGGCTACATTTTTATAATCAAAGAAAAATTGGGGAGGGGAGGAGACCACCTTCTTCCTCATTCTTGGACAGACATGAAGACTTACATCATTAGTTCCTCCTTTGGCCCTGCATGGCCATGTCATGACAGACACCAGGACTGTCATGGTGCTATTTAAATCATATGTACATTAGCAAAAGGGTGGTAAAAATATTAAAATATGGTAATTCATCCCAGGTTTTGGTATAATGTCCTCTTTCACCTAATTTCTTTCCCTTTTCACCTGTATTTCTTTCCTGGTTACATGCAGAAATGCTACTCTTCAAAGACTGTTAACTCTCTGACTTAAAGTAACAGGATTCAGACCCATATCTGTTGTCTTGCATTTTAACTGTCAGGGTTGTGACTTGTGTTTGGTGCTTGGATGCACCTGGTCTTCCTTCAAGGTAGTGTAGATTGTTGCTAGGTTATTGGATTCTCTTCTTGAGTGGTCATTAGCTTGCAACAGTCTCCCAAACTGCCTTAAAATTTCCTGTCTTTAGTCTCCTAGAGGGATTTTTAAACTGACTGATTATCTTATTCTATCCCTAATCACTTTTGTTAATAAAGAGAATCTCATTGATTGAATCGTGTATGTTGAAGCACTTACATCCCAGGAATAAATCCCACTTGATCATGGTGTATCTTTTAGATTTCTAAAAGATGGTGACCTTTAAAATTTCTAAAATACTGTTGAATTGGTAGTGGTTGAATTGGTTTAATT
Organism: Bos mutus; assembly: GCF_027580195.1. NCBI lineage: Eukaryota > Metazoa > Chordata > Mammalia > Artiodactyla > Bovidae > Bos > Bos mutus. The sequence goes on along the minus strand of NC_091637.1, from coordinate 30,591,747 downwards.
TGCTAGTGTTGTGTTGAGGATTTTTGCATCTATTTCATCCAGGATATTGAACTGTAATTTTTAAATTTTTTCTTGCTCAATCTTAATAAATGATAGTCAATTTTTCTAAACTTTTCAAAGATTAGATCAATTTCTGGCCTTGTTAATTCTCTGAATTGTATGTTTGCTTTTCATTTTGTTGTTTCTGTTCTTTGTTTCCTTCTTTAAACTTTCTTTGAATTGTTTTCTTGTTCTTTTTAGCTGAATGTTTAGCTTAACATCTGTAAGCCTCTTTTTCCCTTAACATATGCATTTAAGGCTGTAAATTTTCCTCTAAATGTTGCTTTAGTTTCCTCCACATTTTAATATATAATATTTCCAAAATTGATATGTATGATCCTATTACCATTTATTTTGTTGTTTTGAGTTAAAATATATTTTTAATTTCTTCGCTGAACCATTTAAAATTTCTAGTTTATTCTCACTATGGTCAGAGAACTTACTCCATATGATTTCAGTCATTTAAACATTTCTGAGACTTGCTTTTCAGTAATGATATGTTTTTATAAATCTGTGTATGCTTGAAAAAAAAGTTTATTTAGCACTTGTTAGGAGCATTGTTTACATATCTTTATTAGCTCAAGTTTTTTTTATATTATGTAGTTCAAACTTATATCATTGTTCAAACATTTTGCCTAAAAGAAATAAACTTCCAGCAACAATTTTAAAAAGTGGGTTTATTTCGGATCAGCAGAGAATTTCAGTTCAGTGTCTGCAGGCATGGTAATCTACGTGCAAGTCCCCACACAGCAAAGTTAAAGAGAACACTTTTGTACAGGGAGAAACAAATTGAAAAGGCTATAATAAACAAAGAGTTCATGACTTTCTTATTGGCTGAGTTCCTAAGAGGAGATGGGGGAAATCTTCTTCCTGTTTACTCTATCTCCTTTGATTCATAGTGTGTCTCTGGCATCTGTTTTATTTTCTCTCCTTTTGCCTTCTTAGGGATTTTTTGTTTCAGCTTTCCCCTCTGCTAGTTTGTTTAAGTTTGAACTTAAAACACTGTTTCTATTGTACTGGTAATTACCCTAGAAAGTACCAGATGCATTCTTCATTTACTGAAATCTTTCAGACTTTATTTTTTGGGCTCCAAAATCACTGCAGACGGTGATTGCAGCCATGAAATTAAAAGATGCTTACTCCTTGGAAGGAAAGTTATGACCAACCTAGATAGCATATTCAAAAGCAGAGACATTACTTTGCCAACAAAGGTCCGTCTAGTCAAGGCTATGGTTTTTCCAGTGGTCATGTATGGATGTGAAATTTGGACTGTGAAGAAGGCTGAGCGCCGAAGAATTGATGCTTTTGAACTGTGGTGTTGGAGAAGACTCTTGAGAGTCCCCTTGACTGCAAGGAGATCCAACCAGTCCATTCTAAAGGAGATCAGTCCTGGGTGTTCTTTGGAAGGAATGATGCTAAGGCTGAAACTCCAGTACTTTGGCCACCTCATTCGAAGAGTTGCCTCATTGGAAAAGACTGATGCTGGGAGGGATTGGGGGCAGGAGGAGAAGGGGATGACAGAGAATGAGATGGCTGGATGGCATCACCGACCCAATGGACATGAGTTTGAGTGAACTCCGGGAGTTGGTGATGGACAGGGAGGCCTGGCGTGCTGCAATTCATGGGGTTGCAAAGAGTTGGACACGACTGAGTGACTGAACTGAATGTCTTCAATGGCACCCCACTCCAGTACTCTTGCCTGGAAAATCCCACGGACGGAGGAGCCTGGTAGGCTGCAGTCCATGAGGTCGCTAAGAGTCAGACGACTGAGCAACTTCACTTTGACTTTTCACTTTCATGCATTGGAAAAGGAAATGGCAACCCATTCCAGTGTTCTTGCCTGGAGAATCCTAGGGACGGGGGAGCCTGGTGGGCTATGGGGTCGCACAGAGTCGGACACGACTGAAGTGACTTAGCAGCAGCAGCAGCAGCAATGTCTTTGGAAACTGAAATTAAAACCTCAACAAGATACTACTACCTACCTACTAGAATAACTATAATAAAAAATACTGACAATATAGTTTTGGCAAGGATATAGAGAAACTGAAAGCCTTATACAATACTAGTGGAAATGTAAAATGGTATCGCCACTTTGGAAAAGTGAAAAAATTTCACTTCCAAAGTCAAAAGTGTAACTTTTGCTCTCAATCCCACAAAATAAAAGGATCTTAGGACACATTTAATTTACCCCTTGCTAACTTTCATGCTTTTGTTTTTAGGTATTTAATGCTACTTGGATATTGCTTTGCTGTGCCTAGTCGCTCAGTTGAATCCAACTCTTTGCAACCCCATGGACTGTAGCCTGCCAGGCCCCTCTGTTCATGGGGATTCTCCAGGCAAAAATACTGGAGTGAGTTGCCATGCCTTCCTCCAGGGGATCTTCCCAACTCAGGGATCGAACCCAGGTCTCCTGCATTGCAGGCAGATTCTTTACTGTCTGAGCCACCAGGGAAGCCCAATACTGGAGTGGGTAGCCTATCCCTTCTCCAGGGGAACGTCCTGACCCAGGAATTGAACCAGGGTCTCCTGCATTGCAGGCAGATTCTTTACCAGCTGAACCCAAAGGACATTTCTACTTTTTATATAGTGTTTATTTAGATTTGCCACCATATTCACAGCTTTCTTGGCCCTTAATTCCTTTTTACAGCTAGAATTATTTTCCTTTTTTGCATTCATTCTTCACATACTTTCCATTCATACTTTAATGCAGCTTTTTTTAGTACAATTTTTTTCATTTTTGGTTTATTCAAAGTGTCTAAATTTAAAAATCTGGTATGAATATTTGTGTACAAATCTTTTGAGTGGACATATGTTTTCATTTCTTTTAGACAGATTCTTAGGAGAAAGATTGCTGGGTTTTATGATAAACATATGTTGATGTTTTTAAGAAACAGCCACACTCTTCCAAAGTGGTGGTACCATTTTACATTTCCATCAGAACTGTATGAGACTTCCAGTTTCTCTACATCCTTGCGAAAACTATATTGTCAGTATTTTTTATTATAGTTATTCTAGTAAATAAGTAGTAGTATCTTATTGAGGTTTTAATTTAAGTTTCCCTAAGTTGAAAAAAAATGATTGCCCATTTTTTAATTGGATTGTCTTCCTTTCATTTGTAAGAGTTCTTTATATTGTCTGGATACAAGTCTTTAATCAGATATATGATTTGTAAATATGTTCTTTCTTTCTGTGACTTGCCTTTTCATTTTCTTAATTTTTTTATTGAAAAAGTTAAACTTTGATAGTCTAACTTGTCAACTTTTTCTTTTATGAACTGTCCTCTTGCTGTCATATTTAAGAAATCTTTGCCTAACCCAAAGTCACAAAGATTTTCTTTTAGAAGTTTTATAGTTTTAGCTCTTACATTTAGGCCTGTGATGTATTTTGAGTTAATTTTTCTGTATGCTACAAGGTAAAGGTATAATTCTGTGTTTTGCACATGGATATTCAAATATTCCAGCACCATTTGTTGAAAAGACTACCTTTTCCTCACTGAATTACCTTCATACTCTTGTTGAAATAATATAAGGGTTTGTTCTAAGCGTGTAGTTCTTCATCTATAGATTAAACACGTTCACTATCAGTATCCCATCAGCATTTAAAAAATAGTAATTGGTAAGCTAATTCTAGAATTTATATAGAAAGGCAGAGGACCTAGAATAGCTGAAACGATTTAGAAAAGGAACAAACCTGGAGGACTTAGACTACCTGATTTCAAAATTTGCTGCTGTAGCCATTGAAGTGTTAGTCACTCAGTCGTGTCCGACTCTATGACTTCATGGATTGTAGCCTGCCAGGCTCCTCTGTCCGTGGGGATTCCCCAGGCAAGAATGCGGGAGTGGGTTGCCGTTTCCTCCTCCAGGGACTCCCCCTAACCCAGGGATTGAATTGCGTCTCTTATGTCTCCTGCATTGGTAGGCAGGTCCTTTACCAGTTAGTGCCACCGGGAAACCCAGTAGTGTGGGTAGCCATTCCCTACTCCAGGGGATCTTCCCGAGCCAAGGATCAAACCTGAGTCTCCTGCATTGCAGGCATATTCTTTAGCATCTGAGCCATCATCAAAGGAGTGTGCTTATTTCCAGGAAGAAAAGAGATATGCCAACTTTAGGCCATTATTTTTATTTTATTTTTGAATTCTTTTCCATTATGGCTTATTATACAATATTGAATATTGTTTATCTATCTTATTTATAGTAGTTTGTATCTGCTAATCTCAAACTCTTGACTTATTGCCCCCACGTTTCTCCTTTGGTAACTATAAGTTTGTTTTCTGTATATATGAATCTGTTCTGTAAAAAGTTCATTTGTATCTTTTTTAGATTCCACATATAAGTGATATCACGTATTTGTCTGACTTACTTCACTTAGTATGATCCATGTTGCTACAGATGACATTGTTTCATTCTTTTTTATGGCTGAATATTATTCCATTGTGTATAAATACTACATCATCTTCATCCATCCATCTGTCGATGGACATCTAGGTTGCTTCCATGTCTTGGCTATTGTAAATAATGCTGCTGCGAACATTGGGGCACATGCATTTTTGGATTATGGTTTTCTCTGTATACATTCCCAGAAGTGGGGTTGCCAAAAGATATGGTAAATCTATTTTTAGTTTTTGAGGAACCACCATACTATTTTTCATAGTAGCTGCACCACTTTATCGGAGAAGGAAATGGCAACCCACTCCAGTGTTCTTGCCTCGAATCCTGTGGACAGAGGAGCCTGGTAAGCTGCTGTCCATAGGGTCACACAAAGTCGGACACGACTGAAGTGACTTAGCATGCATGCATGCATTGGAGAACTGAATGGCAACCCACTCCAGTATTCTTGCCTGGAGAATCCCAGGAACAGAGGATCCTGGTGGGCTGCCCTCTATGGTTTCGCACAGAGTCAGGCACAACTGAAGCGACTTAGCAGCAGCAACAGCACCAATTTATATTCTTACCAAAAGTGTAGGACAGTTACCTTTCCTCCACACCCTCTCCAGCATTTATTATTTGTAGACTTTTTAATGATGGCCATTCTGACCGGTGTAAGGTGATATCTTATTGTGGTTTTGACTTGCATTTCTCTAATAATTAGTGATGCTGAGCATCTTTTCATGTGTTGTTTGCCATCTGTATGTTCTCTTTGGAGAAATGTCTCTTTAGGTCTTGATTTTTTTTTTGTTTGTTTTGCTATCGAGCTTTATGAGCTATTTGTGTATTTTGGACATTAATCCCTGCTGGTTGCATCATTTACAAATATTTTCTCCCATTCTATAGATTGTTTTTTCATTTTGTTTATGGTTTCCTTTGCTATGCAAAAGATTTTAAATTCAATTAGGTCTCATTTGTTTATTTTTGTTTTTGTTTTTATTACTCAAGGAGGTAGATCCAAAAAAATAATTGCTTCAATTTATATCAAAGAATGTCCTGACTGTGTTTTCATCTAGGAGTTTTATAGTGTCCAGTCTTACATTTAGGTCTTTGATCCATTTTGAGTTTATTTTTGCATATGGTTTTAGTGAAATCACTTATATATGAAATCTAGAAACATGAGGATGTCACTGGTGCTATAGTGGAGGAGAGTCTGCCTGCCGATGCAGGGGACATGGGTTTGATCCCTAGTCTGGGAAGTTTTCACATGCTGCAGAGCACTAAGCCTGTGCACCAGAGCTACTGAGCCTTTGCCCTACAGCCTGCATGCTGCAACCCATGTGCCTAGAGCCCATGCTCCGAAACAAGAGAAGTGACTGCAGTGAGAAGCCCACACACTACACCTAGAGAGTAGAGCCCCCTGCTCTCCACAGCTAGAGAAAGGCCACGTGCAGTGATGAAGACCAGTGCAACCAAAAATAAATAAATAAAAATTATTAAAAAAATAATCCAACTGTTTAAAAAAGGATACAAATGAACTTATTTACAAAACAGAAATAGACTCACAGACATAGAAAACAAACTGTGGTTACCAAAAGGGAAAAGGGGAAGGGATAAATTTGGAATTTGGGATTAACAAATACAGACTACTATATATAAATAAATAACAAGGACCTACTATATAACACAGGGAACTGTATTCAATAGTTTATAATAACCTATAATGGCAAAAAGTTTAAAAAAGAATAGAGACATATATGTGTAGCCAAATCACTTTCCTGTATACCTGAAACATTGTAAATCACCTATACTTCAGTAAAAAATAAAAGTTAAAAAAAGCAGTAGTTATTATTGTTATGCTGAATTTGGTAGTAGTTCTAGATTTGAGCAAGAGATAGAGTGTTGGAAGGGCTGTCTAACAAAATCAAAGAAGACTACATGCAATAAATAGTATGATTAAGACACTGAGTATTTGAGGGCTGGGGCTGTGTGGAGTGGGCACCAGGCCAACTGTCAGGTTGAGGTTGCCCTGGGCCCAGGTAAGGACTCATCCAGGTGTGCCCTATCCACCTAGGAAAAACTGCTCTGTCCCTGCCTTCCACTTGGCCCAGGAGGGTACGTGGGTGGGTATGGGCATTGCAATATGCTCTGGGACTGCTTCCTGAGCCTCTGAATAAGGCCATCAGGCCCTGGTTGCATGCCTACTCTAGTGAGAATTCTGTCCTCATGACAGCCCCATGACTGACTCCTCCTGCACTCCTGGATTACACACTTGACTGTCGACATGCAGTAACTTCCTATGCCTCCTTGGGCTAATGCGGGCCAACCCCAAACTGAAACCCAGGGGTCTCGGATCCTAAAGGAAAGCATAACTAATCAACACAGTTTGCATGTTCCTCCCAAGGACTGGCCTCTAGGCCCAGCAGGTGGGGCAACTCTTAAGCCAAAGCAACTGCCACAGAAACAGAAGACAGCTCCTTGCTCTAGTGGTTTCTGCTTCTCGTTCCTGTTACTGCCTTTGGCCCAGGGACATGGCAGATCCAGTGTCAGAAGTGGAAGCTAAAGTTGATGGCAGAGCTAGAATCCAGAGTGATTACCAAGCCCATTTCTCTGCCAGCAGATCCAGTGGAACCGAAACATCTGGAGTACAGGCCAGTGAAGGTCAGGAGGCACTTTGACCTCCAAGTTGCTGTACATGATGTCTCGGACCATGGTGGACCAGTGCCGGGAGGCTGGCCTACTGGCTCCCTTTGTTTACTAGTGCCTACCTTGACACTCCCTTTCACTGTGCTGACCTGGGAATCACCATTCTGCTAAACAGGGTGTTTGTGCCCAGGAAGAAAGTGAATCCTGAAACGTTGTATAAAGTCTAGATTGAGGGAGAAGTGGGCCTAGTCGTGGTGCTGAGGCTGACAGAAACCAGGAAGTCATTTGTCTCCAAGACTAATCCAGACAGAACCACTGGCATTACCAGGACCTGGAGACCATGGCCAGTCTCCCAGGTACAGACCCCATTTTCATTGATGCTGACTTCCAGAGCACGGTTCTTGAAAGACCCATTGGAAGACAACCAGAGTCACTCTGAGGACTGAGCACCAGTCCTCTGTGCAGTCACGTCATACCTGTGGTTTAAGTAATTCCTACCTTGGACTCCTGGTATGTGAAGAGATTAGATGATGTAGCCCTGTCCCTGAATTATTAGGAAGTCACAGAGTAAACATTTCAAGAGATTTGATTTTATGCTGGATCATGTGCTATTGGTATAAATAAATCCCTATACTACAAAAAAAGCAGCTGAATATTTGAGATGTTATGATAAAGCACAGTATTCTTCACTTGTCCCTCCAGCCTACCAAAAAGAAGGCAACTGTCAAGCTCTCAAGCTTGAAAAACAAGGTACAAATAAAATGCATATGCACATACAGCATGATTTTAATCAATCTAGAGTTGAAGAGAATCTATTTTGTCTTGCTGTTGGAATATTATCTAATGAATAGCCCAAGTATTTTGGCCTTGAAACAAGAGAAGAAAATATTCACATGGCATGGATCTGCTGTTAATAGTATTTATAGTAATATTGATAAAACTATAGTTTATTGGTTTTCAACTTTTACATCTAGAGGCAAAGTTATGAAACACTTTTTTAGGGTCACAGATGAGAATGTAAATGTTAAAAACCTTCATGATATAGGAGTCAAGGTATAGCTACCAAGGCAGAAAGAGGAAGAGGGGAGAGAAAAGTTGGAAGCAAAGTTACTGTAAAGTTAAGCCGGTCTGTGAATTGACTCAAGTTCATTGATGAGGACCTAGAAGTATGAGTATATTATTTAAAATTGCAGATATAACCAAGAGAAGAAATAGAGACAGTGTAACTTATCAAACATTCAAATCAAAGAAGTAGAGGGTAGTGTAAGACAGCTGAAGCCTCATCTTCCATTGCTGGGGGTTAGATGTTGACTAAAGTGCTAGAGCCTTTGACTGTGTGGATCACAATAAACTGTGGAAAATCCTGAAAGAGATGGGGATACCAGACCACCTGATCTGCCTCTTGAGAAATTTGTATGCAGGTCAGGAAGCAACAGTTAGAACTGGACATGGAACAACAGACTGGTTCCAAATAGGAAAAGGAGTACGTCAAGGCTGTATATTGTCACCCTGTTTATTTAACTTATATGCAGAGTACATCATGAGAAATGCTGGACTGGAAGAAACACAAACTGGAATCCAGGTTACCAGGAGAAATATCAATCACCTCAGATATGCAGATGATACCACCCTTATGGCAGAAAGTGAAGAGGAACTAAAAAGCCTCTTGATGAAGGTGAAAGAGGAGAGTGAAAAAGTTGGCTTAAAGTTCAACATTCAGAAAACGAAGATCATGGCATCTGGTCCCACCACTTCATGGGAAATAGATGGGGAAACAGTAGAAACAGTGTCCGACTTTATTTTTCTGGGCTCCAAAATCACTACAGATGGTGACTGCAGCCATGAAATTAAAAGATGCTTACTCCTTGGAAGGAAAGTTGTGACCAACCTAGGTAACATATTCAAAAGCAGAGACATTACTTTGCCAACAAAGGTCCGTCTAGTCAAGGCTATGGTTTTTCCAGTGGTCATGTATGGATGTGAGAGCTGGACTGTGAAGAAGGCTGAGCGCCGAAGAATTGATGCTTTTGAACTGTGGTGTTGGAGAAGACTCTTGAGAGTCCCTTGGACTGCAAGGAGATCCAACCAGTCCATTCTGAAGGAGATCAGCCCTGAGATTTCTTTGGAAGGAATGATGCTAAGGCTGAAACTCCAGTACTTTGGCCACCTCATGTGAAGAGTTGACTCATTGGAAAAGACTCTGATGCTGGGAGGGATTGGGGGCAAGAGGAGAAGGGGATGACAGAGGATGAGATGGCTGGATGGCATCACTGACTTGATGGACATGAGTCTGAGTGAACTCCAGGAGTTGGTGATGGACAGGGAGGCCTGGCGTGCTGCGGTTTGTGGGGTCGCAAAGAGTCGGATGTGACTGAGCGACTGATCTGATCTGAAAGTGCTAAATTTAGAAATAGAGAGGATAAGCATTTTGAATTGTGGAAGAAGAGCTTGCTGTTGGTCACATTTGTTCTTTTCTTATTTCTCTGATAATTTCTTAACGGGCTCCTTCTACAAAAGTTCAGTGTTGGTATTTTCCAGGGGTCAGTCCATGGCCTCTGTCTCATACAACACATGCACACTGTGAGCTAGTTCGTTCACATAAATGACTTCAGGAACTGCCTGTATCTCTGAGCTGATGGTTACCCTGCATGCAAGATTTGCATTTTCAGGCAATTCCTTCTACATGTCCCAGTAGCACTTTAAAGTTAACATGTCCAAGTAGTAATCATTATCTTACTCATGAACTCTGTTTCAGTATTTCATTTTTTTTAACAGCTTTATTGAAACATAATTTATATACCATAAAATTCACCTTTTTTTTTAGCCTGATCAATTATGCTTATCAAATTTGCAACTGCCTCAACAGTCCAATTGTAGAATATTTCTATCATTCTAAAAAGATCTTTTATGTTTATTTGTATCATTTCCTTTTCCCACCCCCAGTCCCAAGCAATTATTAATCTATTCCTGTCGCTTGATTTGCCTTTTCTAAAGATTTCATACCCCACGTCCAAGGTAAGAGAAACCCAAGTAAGATGGTAGGTGTTGTGAGAGGGCATCAGAGGGCAGACACACTGAAACCATAATCTCAGAAAACTAGCCAATCTGATCACATAGACCACAGCCTTGTCTAATTCAATAAAACTAAGCCATGCCCGTGAGGCAACCCAAGATGGGCGGGTCATGGTGGGGAGGTCTGACAGAATGTGGTCCACTGGAGAAGGGAATAGCAAACCACTTCATTATTCTTGCCTTGAGAACCCCATGAACAGTATGAAAAGGCAAAATGATAGGATACTGAAAGGGAACTCTCTGGGTCAGTAGGAGCCCAAAATGGTACTGGAGATCAGTGGAGAAATAACTCCAGAAAGAATGAAGGGATGGAGCCAAAGCAAAAACAATACCCAGTTGTGGATGTGACTGGTGATAGAAGAAGGTCTGTTGCTGTAAAGAGCAATATTGCATAGGAACCTGGAATGTCAGGTCCGTGAATCAAGGCAAATTAGAAGTGGTCAGACAGGAGATGGCAAGAGTGAATGTCGATATTCTAAAGGAATTGGTGAACTAAAATGGACTGGAATGGTTAATTTCTACTACTACACAGTAGTAGACCATATACCTACTACTGTAGGCAGGAATCCCTTAGAAGAAATGGAGTAGCCATCATGGTCAGCAATCTCAAAAACGACAGAATCATCTCTGTTCATTTCCAAGGCAAACCATTCAATATCATGGTAATCCAAGCCTATTCCCTAACCAGTAACGCTAAAGAAGCTGAAGTTGAATGGTTCTATGAAGCCCTACAAGACCTTTTAGAACTAACACCCAAAAAAGATATCCTTTTCATTATAGGGGACTGGAATGCAAAAGTAGGAAGTCAAAAAAACCTGGGGTAACAGGCAGATTTGGCCTTGGAGTATGGAACGAAGCAGGGCAAAGGCTAATAGAGTTTTGCCAAGAGAACACACTGGTCATAGCAAACACCCTCTTCCAACAACACAAGAGAAGACTCTACACATGGACATCACCAGATGGTCAACACCGAAATCAGATTGATTATATTCTTTGCAGCCAAAGATGGAGAAGCTCTATACAGTCAGCAAAAACAAGACCGGGAGCTGACTGTGGCTCAGATCATGAACTCCTTATTGCCAAATTCAGACTTAAATTGAAGAAACTAGGGGAAACCACTAGACCATTCAGGTATGACCTAAATCAAATCCCTTATGATTATACAGTTGAAGTGAGAAATAGATTTAAGGGCCTAGATCTGATAGACAGAGTGCCTGATGAACTGTGGACGGAGGTTCGTGACATTGTACAGGAGACAGGGATGAAGACCATCCCCATGGAAAAGAAATGCAAAAAGGCAAAATGGCTGTCTGGGGAGGCCTTACAAACAGCTGTGAAAAAAAGAGAAGCGAAAAGCAAAGGAGAAAAGGAAAGATATAAACATCTGAATGCAGAGTTCCAAAGAATAGCAAAGAGAGTTAAGAAAGCCTTCCTCAGTGTTCAATGCAAAGAAATAGAGGAGGGAGGAGGGTTCAGGATGGGGAGCACAGGTATACCTGTGGCGGATTCATTTTGATGTTTGGCAAAACTAATACAATATTGTAAAGTTTAAAAATAAAAAAAACAACTTTAACTGCTCAACCTACAAAAAAAAAAAAAAAAGAAATAGAGGAAAACAACAGAATTGGAAAGACTAGAGATCTCTTCAAGAAAATTAGAGATACCAAGGGAACATTTCATGCAAAGATGGGCTCAATAAAGGACAGAAATGGTATGGTCCTAACAGAAGCAGAAGATATTAAGAAGAGATGGCAAGAATACACAGAAGAACTGTATAAAAAATAGCTTCACGATCAAGATAATCATGATGGTGTGATAACTGACCTAGAGCCAGACATCCTGGAATGTGAAGTCAAGTGGGCCTTAGGAAGCATCACTACGAACAAAGCTAGTGGAGGTGATGGAATTCCAGTTGAGCTATTTCAAATCCTGAAAGATGATGCTGTGAAAGTGCTGCACTCAGTATGCCAGAAAATTTGGAAAACTCAGCAGTGGCCACAGGACTGGAAAAGGTCAGTTTTCATTCCAATCCCAAAGAAAGGCAATGCCAAAGAATGCTCAAACTACCACACAATTGCACTCATCTCACACGCTAGTAAAGTAATGCTCAAAATTCTCCAAGCCAGGCTTCAGCAATACATGAACCGTGAACTTCCTGATGTTCAAGCTGGTTTTAGAAAAGGCAGAGGAACCAGAGATCAAATTGCCAACATCTGTTGGATCATGGAAAAAGCAAGAGAGTTCCAGAAAAACATCTATTTCTGCTTTATTAAATATGCCAAAGCCTTTGACTGTGTGGATCACAATAAACGGTGGAAAATTCTGAAAGAGATGGGAATACCAGACCACCTGACCTGCCTCTTGAGAAACTTATATGCAGGTCAGGAAGCAACAGTTAGAACTGGACATGGAACAACAGACTGGCTCCAAATAGGACAAGGAGTACGTCAAGGCTGTATATTGTCACCGTTTATTTAACTTATATGCAGAATACATCATGAGAAACGCTGGACTGGAAGTAGCACAAGCTGGAATCAAAATTGCCGGGAGAAATATCAATAACCTCAGATATGCAGATGATACCACCCTTATGGCAGAAAGTGAAGAGGAACTAAAAAGCCTCTTGATGAAAGTGAAAGTGGAGAGTGAAAAAGTTGGCTTAACGCTCAACATTCAGAAAACGAAGATCATGGCATCTGGTCCCACCACTTCATGGGAAATAGATGGGGAGACAGTGGAAACAGTGTCCAACTTTATTTTTCTGGGCTCCAAAATCACTACAGATGGTGACTGCAGCCATGAAATTAAAAGACGCTTGCTCCTTGGAAGGAAAGTTATGACCAACCTAGATAGCATATTCAAAAGCAGAGACATTACTTTGCCAACAAAGGTCCGTCTAGTCAAGGCTATGGTTTTTCCAGTGGTCATGTATGGATGTGAGAGTTGGACTGTGAAGAAAGCTGAGCGCCGAAGAATTGATGCTTTTGAACTGTGGTGTTGGAGAAGACTCTTGAGAGTCCCTTGGACTGCAAGGAGATCCAACCAGTCCATTCTGAAGGAGATCAGCCCTGGGATTTCTTTGGAGGGAATGATGCTGAAGCTGAAACTCCAGTACTTTGTCCACCTCATGCAAAGTGTTGACTCATTGGAAAAGACCTTGATGCTGGGAGGGATTGGGGGCAGGAGGAGAAGGGGACGACAGAGGATGAAATGGCTGGATGGCATCCCCGACTCGATGGACGTGAGTTTGAGTGAACTCCGGGAGTTGGTGATGGACAGGGAGACCTGGCGTACTGTGATTCATGGGGTCTCAAAGAGTCGGACATTACTGAGTGACCGAACTGAACTGAACTGAAAGATTTCACATAAATGAAATCATACAATATGTGGTTTTTGTGACTGGCTTCTGTCACTTAGCATGTTTTTGAAATTCATGTACCAACACACCATCCCTTTTTACTGCTGAGTTGTATTCCACTGTATGGCTGTACCATATTTTGTTTATCTGTTTATCAGTTGATGGACATTTGAGTTGTTTTCTAGTTTGGGGCATTATGAATAATGTTCTAAACATTATAGTCCTGTCTTTGTGTAGATCCATATTTCCATATCTCTTGGATTCATTTATGACAAATTTGGGCTTCTCAGGTGGCATAGTGCTAAAGAACCTGTCTGCCAGTGCAGGAGACGTAAGAGACGCAGGTTCAGTCTCTGAGTCAGGAAGATTCCCTGGAGGAGGGTATGGCAACCCCCTCCATTATTCTTGCCTGGAGAATCCCATCAACAGAGGAGCCTGGCGGGCTACAGGCCATGGGGTCAGACAGAACTGGACACAACTGAAGCAACTTAGTATGCACGCATGGAAATTTTATATTTTAACTTTTTAGGAAGGTATCGAATTATTTTCTAAAATGTGCAATTTTATAGTTCCACTAGCAATGAGAGGTCTAGTTTCTCTTTGTTATTGTTTGCCATTTTTCTTATAGATATTCTAGTAGGGTGTGAAATGGTACCTCAGTGTAGATTTTTAAAAATATTTTTATTTATTTATTTTTGGCTGTTGTGGCATGTGGGAGCTTTTGTTGCAGCAGAGGAGCTTCTCTCTAGTTGGGACGTGTGCCGGTTCTGGAGTGCGTGGGCTCTGTAGTTGCCACATGCAGGCTTAGTTGCTTCCTGACATGTGGGATCTTAGTTCCCTGACTGGTGATCGAACCTGTGTCCGCTGCATTAGAATACAGATTCTTATCAACTGGACCACCAGGGAGGTCCCATCTCTTTGTGGTTTTCATATACGTTTCCCTAATGGGTACTTGCCTGGAGGAGGGCATGGCAACCCACTCCAGTATTCTTGCCTGGAGAATCCCCATGGACAGAGGAGCCTGGCAGGCTGCAGTCCGTGGGGTCGCAAAGAGTGGGACATGACTGAGCACAGCACAATGTGTACTTGAAGGTTAGCCTTGATTTTTCCTTTTGTACCCTGCTATCCACTCTGGGAGTGTACCTATTAAGTATATCTTTAATTCTCTCCTTTATGCTCATTCCCATTACTTTATTTCTTCACTATTTTTGATTATTAAAATGGCCTCCAAATGGTTTTCTCTGATAGCAGTTCCTCTGCAGATTGTAGTCTATTTTTCTACACTATTATCAAAATGAATTTTCTAAAATGTAGGTGTGGTCATGCTACTTCTTTGCTAAAAACCTTTCCAAGGAGCCCCATTGCCCTTTAGATAAAGTCCACTGTCTAAAACCTGCTTGTTTTACAAGGCTTGTTCTTGCCATCGTCCCTCACCATCGTCTCCTCTTATAAAGCCACATACACACCCTGAACGCATCATGACCTGTAATCTACCTGCTGTTATCTGAACACATTAGGATTTTCTTTCTTCTGTGCCTTTGAGCATGCTGTTACCTCTATCGGAAAACAATAAACCCTTACTTGTTCTTCAAGGCTCAGCACAAATAAAACTCCCTTTTAGAATCTTTCTCTGATTTTCCTTAACAGTTAAGCTTTGTTTCTGTGTGTGTTAATATGGTGACATAAATAGGTGTCTGTGAAAATATAGTAGGTTGAGTTGCATTGTCAGCCTAAAACATTTCTGTAATTACTTGCTACTGTTTATATTTCTATCCTTTGTTAATGATAGCAGGTCACTTACCACATATTTATCGATAGATGCATGAACAAATTATTTTTGAAGATCATGGCTTTTATTTAGAATGAAAGTTAACTTGAAAAGTGTTAAGTCATCTTCTTTAGAATCATGTAGCCTCAAACATTAAATTTATTTGTATTGTGTGAAAAATTATTAATACCAAACCAACTGCCATGATAAGTCTCTTAATAAATAGCATCTTGAATATCCTGAATGAACTCATAGATTATTATCTCTCACATACAGTTTAGTAGTCATTTTCATGTTAGTGGACAGAAATATATTTCAATAGTTCAAATCAAATTTACTGATTTTTCATAAAAATGTCATTTTAAAATCCAAACAGTGTAAGCTAACAAAATTTTATATATATGTATATATATGTTTGCATGTGTGTGTTTATAAGATTGTAATATGTAAAAGTTACCTTTGAGATAGTATTTAGTAATGTAAAGAGTTTTTTTCAGAATATGGATTATGAGTTTATTTAAATATTTTCTTAAAAGAGCAAATGTACTAGTTTCTACATTTTACATCAAACAAGTTCATGTCTGAGTTGTTTTAGAAAAGAAAACCATATGAATGGTTGGCATACTTTAGGTAGTTACTTGCTAAAGAACTCTGTACTTCAATTTTAAACAAAATTATGCTTTACTTTATTAAGTTATTTATGATTTTAAACCTTATCACTTTCCTTAATGCATATATTACAGCTTTGTTATAGTTTGCAGATAGTTATATTGCCATCAGAATGAGTCATGTTCAGTGCTTATATTCACTTCAAACTGAACATGGTATTGTATGTATGCTGTATTGTAACTGTTGCCTTCTTTAAATTTTCTCAGTACTTCAAATCATTATTTATGTTAATGTTATATATTTTGTAAGGAAATTCCTTTTTAAAAAAACCCTATGGACATGGAATATTACTCAGCTATTAAAAAGAACACATTTGAGTCAGTTCTAATAAGATGGATGAAATTGGAGCCTATTATACAGAGTGAAGTAAGTCAGAAAGAAAAATGCCAGTACAGTATATTAATGCATATATATGGAATTTAGAAAGATGGTAACACCGACCCTATATATGAGACAACAAAAGAGACACAGATAAAAAGAACAGACTTTTGGACTCTGTGGGAGAAGGTGAGGGCAGGATAATTTGAGAGAATAGCATTGAAACATGTATATTGTCATACATAAGTTAGATCACCAGTCCAAGTTCGATGCATGAAACAGGGCACTCAGAGCCAGTACACTGGGACAACCCAGAGGGGTGGGATGGGGAGGGAGGTGGGAGGGGGCTTTGGGACTGGGGAACACGTGTACACCCGTGGCTGATTCATGTCAATGTATGGCAAAAATAACCACAATATTGTAAAGTAATTAGCCTCCAATTACAATAAATTAATTAATTAAAAAAAAATCCTTGGAGGGCGGATGTGGGAGTGGGGTCAGAAGCTGGTAGGAACCTGAAACGTCTTGTAATTGTCTGAAGATTCTTCAATCACTGTGTCAAGTGACACAGATGTTTCTCTTTCTTCATATGATGAAGATCAGGGATCTAAACTTATCCAAAAAGCTAGAGAGGCACCATTTGTCCCCGTTGGAATGGCAGGTTTTGCAGCAATTGTTGCATATGGATTATATAGATTGAAGAGCAGGGGAAATACTAAAATGTCTGTTCACCTGATCCGAGCATGTGGCAGCTCAAGGCTTTGTTGTGGGAGCAATGACTCTTGGTATGGGCTATTCCCTATATCAAGAATTCTGGGCAAAACCTAAACTTTAGAAGAGGAGATGCCGTCTTGGTCTTGTTGGTAGTGCTTGCTTTAGTTAGACATCTCGTATTGAGGTTATATGTTTATGCTAAAAATAAATTGTTTGGGTCAGACAAAAAAAAAAAAAAATCCATGGAATACTTGTCTACTAACTCCATGTTAAAATTCCTTTTCTTCACAAAGTTATACAACACGATGGAATTATTCAGCCATACAAAGATAAGTTAGGAGCCAAATGAATATGGTTTACTTAATCACTTGAAAATATTGGAAAGTGATTTGAGAAGGCAGCTTAGAACAACTTATTTTCTAAATAAAATTCTGCTCCATTTGTAACTCTGAACATGTGGACTGAAAGGGCTGGTTCCCTTGGCTGGTGCCTGACTTCTGTGCACACCTTGGTCTTTCTCAGTTGCACCCACACTGCGCACTACAGCCATATAAATTAGATTTTTGACGGATTATAAAGGGCAAGGCACAACTGCTGCAGATTGCATTATTCAGAAACTTTTGAAATGCTGCATATCCAACAGAATTTATTGTTTGTTTGAACATAAGTTTTTATTGAGGTAAGCCTGTTTCTTTAGAAAAAGAAACTCATACAATGAGCCAGTGATTATTTCAAATTAAATAGGTTTAATTTCTGTCTTTCTCTCTCTCACTGCTTGTTTGTTTAAGAGTGACTTGCTTTGAAAGAAGATCTTGCTTATTACACCTGTGTTAATAGGAAGTTGTTGATTGAGATTTCTGTTACAAAAGTTTTTCTCCTTAAGTCAGGAGTAAGTTAAGTGTCTTTTATAAAATGAAATTGAGAGCATATAATCATAATGTAAGTATAAATCTATCATCTTTGCAAATGTCTTTTGGAATTCCTTTGTTTCTGTTAAAGCAGATAACTTCATACATAACTCCTTTGTTTTGCCAGATGCCAGATATTTTTCAAAAGAAAGGCACATGTAGATTGGTAAATGTAATATGTAATCTACAGTAAATTTAAAAGTACTTTTATAAAAATTTTAAAGGTTCTGTAGAAATGCAAACCTTTTGGTCATTTTTAATAAACTGAAAAATTGAAAGTTGTTCTTTTGAAAAGTCAAATTAGAAATAGGCTTTATGAGAAAGTTAAAATGTCAATTTCAAGTCACTCATTTTTACTTATTATCTCATATTTTTCATATAGAAACTCACATAGTATACTACTAAATTAACATAGTTTATTGGGCTTCCCTGATAGCTCAGTTGGTAAAGAATCTGCCTGCAATGCAGGAGACCCCTGTTTGATTCCTGGGTTGGGAAGATCTGCTGGAGAAGGGATAGGCTACCCACTCCAGTATTCTTGGGCTTCCCTTGAGGCTCAGCCGGTAAAGATACTGTCTGCAATGTGGGAGACCTGGGTTTGATCCCTGGTTTGGGAAGATCCCCTGGTGGAGGACATGGCCCAGTGCAGTAATCTCACCTAGAGAATTCCATGGACTGTATAGTCCATGGGGTCACAAAGAGTTGGACACAACTGAGCGACTTTCACTTTCATTAAAAGTAAAACATTAGACTTTTCTTTAGAGAGAGATTTAAGATTGCATTATATTACTTAGGCAGTGATTTGTATCTAGTGCATTTATACTATTTATTGATCTTTTAGTTTCACCTGTTCAGACTTTTTTATTGATATATAAGTATCTAAAAATATAGATATTCTAACCAAAGAATTTAGTCCCTAGCCTATAAATGCCTAATTATTTTCATCATTTAAAAGAATATTATTGTTACGATATTTGAAATTTTGTAATGCTATCAAAAGAGGATAATTTTTCCTGAATTATTAATTTTAGGTGCTGTTTTTCAACCCTAAACTTTCAGCCAAGAATGAAACTATTTAGAAGTTAAGATGACAACAGGTAATTTCTTGTAAGTTTATACTTTTGTCAATGTGTGTCAAAAAATTTATATCATAGAAATAGAAACAAAAAAGAAATGTATATCAACACAAGACTGTATTTTTTCCATCTAAAATTATCCTAGAAATGTGAAATACCTTGGTTTTGAAAGACCTTGCTTTGTAACATGGAACTATTTTATTTAGACCTGTAGTTTTAGACCTACATTTTATCGCTTTTTACAAACTAATTCTGGTGTACTCTAAATCTGCTATCAGCTTTACAAATAAGTAAATGAAATCAGAATACAAATAGATTCAGAGATAGTGATTCAGGTTAGATGAGTATTCCTTACTGATAAAATCCGAGATGTTGAGTCATAACTGGTTGTGATGCTATTAAAAACAAGGACATTAATTTCAGCTACAGAAATCATTCTGTGATAAAGTTGACACACCCTCAATGGAAAACCGTATGTGATGATGTCCATGATTCTAACGTAATGTCAACTGGGATTTTATTTGTTAGCCAGATTATTCCTGGAAAATTGTTAGAATTATCTTATAAAAAGTTGTTTTGAAAAAAAGAAAAAGTTGTCTTGTTGTAAAGAAGCTTCAGTTCAGTTCAGTTCATTTACTCAGTCGTATCCGACTCTTTGCCCCCATGGACTGTAGCACACCAGGCTTCCCTGTCCATCACCAACTCCGAGTTTACTCAAACTCATGTTCATTATGTTAGTGACATCCAACCATCTCATCCTCTGTCGTCGCCTTCTCCTCCCGCCTTCAATCTTTCCCAGCATCAGAGTCTTTTCCAATGAGTCAGTTCTTTGCATCAGGTGGCCAAAGTATTGGAGTTTCAGCTTCATTACCAGTCCTTCCAATGAATATTCAGGACTGATTTCCTTTAGTAAAGAAGCATAACATTGTGTAAAAAAGAAAAAAATTAGAAGATTAGTTCTGGTTGGTTTACTTTCCTTTTTTCCACTTAAATTCTTTGTAAGTTCTGTTTTCCTCTTTACATTTTTATACTTTTATAATTGTAATGTGAGGGTGAAACAATTTAAAATAAAAGAAAAGTTCAAATTCTTACAGTGAAGACATCTGGTTCGATAGTAATTATATCTTAAGGATATTAATATCTTAGTGGCAAATAAATACTAAATAACTTTTTTTAAATTAGTGTGCTTTTTTTAAAATGCCAAATTGGAACAATGCCATTTTCTTCTTCACATAAGATTCTACGTCACTTTCTGCACAGAAATGATCAGGAACCAACAAAGTTCAATTTTAAAGCAATGTATTAAATAATTCCCCCTTCAGGATCAAAAGATAAAGCATTCAGCAATTGACTTTTCTAATCATAAATAGTAGTCTATAGTAGTATAACTCAATGAGTAACTATAAAGACATATTTAAAGTATATAGTATATATAATACACACAGGAGATATGTTATAATGTTATAACATATGTTATACATATACATATATGTTATATAATATATAATGTTATAACATTATAACATATCTCCTGTGTTTATTTCTAAGTTTTTCTATATAATGGTTTTGGGGGGGTTTTTTTTCAAAGAGTGAGTGAAGAGGTAGAGTCTGGAAGGGAGGGATAGGTACCAAGAAAGAAAGGGAAGGCACAGAAAGAAGCATAACAGAAAGGTCAAAGATAAGGAAGGAAGAAAGGAGGGAGAAAGAGGAGAAAAAGGAAGAGAGACACGGAAATTTATTTTCTTAATATTCCAAAGTTTTTTGCTGTATCCCATATGGTGGTATTATTGTTTTCAGTTTTACTGAAGACTTGAAGTATGTCTTTATAGTTACTAGCTATTACCTAATGTCCGCTTGCAAATCAAAACCTAATAAAATATTTTTGTTTTTTGATGTTAGAATTGTCATATATAGAAATACTTAAAGATGATTTTGAACATCAGAATTTATTTAATAATCTAAAAATTTTTTCCCACAGCAATTTCAGGCTTTAATGTATCCGAAACCTTAAAGGAAAAATAGGAAACCAAGTATACTATTGGGACAGAACTCTAAGCGAAGCTGTACTGAATGAGAAAAGCCACTATTCATTTTAAGATACTGGTCTTCTCCTTTGAATCTATTATATCATTTAGTAGCTAAGTTGTGTCCAACTCTTTCCTGAACCCATGGACTGTAGCCCACCCAGCTTCTCTGTCCACGGAATTTCCTAGGCAACAATACTGGAGTGGGTTGCCATTTTTTTTCTCCAGGGAATCTTCCTAACTCAGGATAACCCGTGACTCCTGTGTTAGCAGGTAGATTCTTCACCACTGAGCCACCAGGGAAGCCCTTGATATATTATAGAGAGTCCCTATGTCTGCAATACAGTTTTAAACTCCATTGTAATTAATGGCCATATCCTTAAGACAGATTAATTTCTTTCCCTCAAAGAGATAGAAGTCCCTGCTTATCAAATAAGGAATAAGACTAAGTCCTTCATTTTAAGAAACAATTCTTTATTCTAATTTTTAGAATTACTACTTCAATCTAAGATATTTAGTCCTTTTCCTTATTTTATTAGAAAAACTATAATTTGTCTTTTATTTATGTATATGTTTTAGATCACGAAGAGCCCTGTGGTCCTAGTCACAGGTCATTCTGCTTGAATGGAGGACTTTGTTATGTGATACCTACTATTCCCAGCCCGTTTTGTAGGTGAGTAAAATGGGCTGGGGGAGAGGGTAATTTTATTTTTCACTATCTACTCACTTCTTTAAGAAGTGATAAATATTGAATAAAGAATGTGAGATGAAAAGGGCAAGGAACACTTCATATCTATATAAATATTTATAGATAAATATTTACCTATATAAATATGAAGTGTTCCTTGCCCTTTTTCATCTCACATTCTTTATTCAGTATTTATCACTCCTTGAAGAAGTGGAAAAGAATTATGGTTTAAAAAAACAAAGCAAAGTGGCAAATCATCTCAAAAGCATTTATTTTGAAAATTTGTAGTGGTAGTTTCAAGTCTATTAGTATTTTTTAATAATCCGTTTTAGTAAACTCTCTACAATTTTAGCAAATTAGGGAAGACAGTCTATACTTAACATTCTGGCAAAACAGCTAGAGAACTCACAAATGTAAGAAAACACACCATGAGATATTTTGCTTTGATTTAGAATATATAAGTACATGATAACTGTGTTGGTACCAAGACTTCATTTGATATATTAAATTGAAAATGAAGAGTTAAGTTTTTCTAACAGTGGGAGCAAATTTTGAAAAGAAAGGATCTTAGTTTTTATTGTTTTAAAAGAATATGATTCACTTTGGGAGTATAGTTATAGCCAGTGGTTAATAAAAGACTTGAAAACAGTACTTGTATAGCTGACTTTATGTGAGTTTGGTTGAATAGGATTAAAGGGGGTTACAATAAGCCTCTTTTAATATGTGAACTAACAACATGGTACTACCAGTACTGTTCCTAGGTTTTAGCAGAGCTGACATCCAAAGATATTTTGTGGCATGTGTGTCAATTACTCTGTTTTTGTTATTTAACTGAAATGAGAGAGAGAGAATTTAGATTTAAGACCATATTAAATAAAGGAATAGGAAAGTGAAATTTTCAGAAAAAGAGAAGAATGTTGGGATTTAGTGTGGAGGAGGAGAGACAGAGAAATAACCTTATAATTATCTCAGGGAGTTTTTAGAAGTTTTCATGGAAGGAATAGTGACTGACTATTTTTAAAAATAGGTATTTTTTTCCTCTTAGGTGAAAAAATAAGGGGATAAAGGAACAAATTAACAATTATTTCTCACCCTCCAGATGCTTTACATTAGATTACATTTTAAATCCATTTACTGAAATATAATTTATGTATGATAAACATTCATGTAAGTGCATTAACTGATGAATTTTGACTAATGTTTATACCTGTGAAACCACCACCACCACGAAATACAGAATATTTCCATTATCCCCTCAAATTTCTTTACTGACCATATTCTTTATTTACATTTCCATGTTTCATTCTCAGAAAAACCTTAGAGAAAAGGTGGAGAGGAGACCTAAGGAAATAGAAAAATAAGGAGAAAATGAAAAATTGACTGTATACTAACTGTCTGTTATATTGCACTGAGTAAGTGGAAAGAAAGAGTTAAAGAGTATTGAAATATGGAAAGTCATTGAAATGGGAAGAAATCTAGTGTTTTAGTTCAGGCTACTATAGCAAAATACCATAGACTGAGTGGCTTATGAAAAACAAAAATTTATTTCTTATAGTTCTAAAGGCCAGAAGTCTGAGATCAGGGTGCCAGCCTGGATGCTTCCTGGTTTGCAGATGTACCTGGGTAGAACTTTTGACTGGCAGATTTATTGTCAGGAAGAGCTGGTAAGGAGCCAGCTATCAGACTGCAGAGACAACATATGATAGAATGAGGAGGACCTTCCTCTAGGTGTAAGCAAATTACAAACCACAGGCCAGATTGTTTTTTGTTTGACCCTTGACTTAAGGTTTTTTTTTTTGCTTTTTAAAGGGTTATAAAACATATTCAGAAAATTATGGAAGATTATGCCATGCATGGCAGGAAGAGAGAGTTCACTAGAGCCTCTTTTATAAGGTTGCTAATCCCATTCATGAGGGATTCCATCCTCATGACTTAATCACCTCCCAAAGCCTCTACCTTCTAATACTATCATATTGGGGTTATGAAATTCAACATATGATTTTTTGGGGGGACACAGATGTTTAGCCCATAGAACTTAGGTTGTCACTCTGCTTTTGCATTTTATATAGATGCATTTTTAGTTTATTTTTAAAGAGTGACTAATGAAAGAGAATGGGCTGCTTTGCTGGGAACTCATGCCAGGCTTAAGAATCTATCTGATTTCTTCCTAATTTCAGACTTTAATAGTGGTAGTAATTGAGGAGAAGTTGAAACCATGCCCCACGATTCATAATGGCTAGGAAGGAAGCAAGGTCACCATGTTGCGTGATCACAGGAGATTCTTTGAGATTAGCACTTGCTGCACAGTGTACAAGGTATATCCTGGAGTTATTAAACATACTGAAAGAAGGTGAAGTCAGGAGGAACAAAAGGCACCTTGAGAAAAAAGGAAGAAATATAGTGACTAAGAGTTCAGTGAAACTGAATGGCAGATAAGTTTAAAATCATATTTTGTAAAAATAATTGCCTTCTAATAATTTTAGGACCATTTTTCTAATACAGTCCTATAGGCTATATTGCCTATATGTAAAGGCAAACTCATTTCCCATCCCAACTCATTCTATTTCCTGCATTCCCTATTTCTGACAATCCAACCACCTTGTCACTCACTGATTCTTCTTTAACTGTCGTTGAAGTCTTGTCTGGTTGTCAGGTCAAAATTCTGCCTTTGCTGTAGGTCTCTCATCTTTCTAGCCCCCTGTGTTCTTACAATCATTGTGTTAGCTCATACCTTCTTAATCCCTGATTTGTCTATAGAAATGGTTTCCTAGCCAATTTTCTTGGACCCTAATTCTCATCACTGCTTCTGCTAAAATAAAACTTCAGTGACAACCTTCATACCTACCCATCTGCCACAGATACCATGAAGTTTCACCTTTTGCCATAGCTTTTAGAGACATCTACTGTTTGCCCCCAAACCACCTTTGTGATCTTCTATTCTTCCTTGGTCTGAGTTCTACCTTGAACAATTTACTATTTATGTTAGACACATTTTGCATTTTCTCACCCTTCCTTTTCTTCCTGTCTGTTGGCATCTCACTCCAGAATACTTGCCTGGGAAGTCCCATGGACAGAGGAGCCTGGCAGACTACAGTTCGTAGAGTCACAAAGAGTAGAACTTGACTTGCGACCGAGTACAAACGCATGTGCATATTCAAATCCTACTTGTATTTCAAGGTTGCCTCCTTCCTAATCACTCACCTCATCACAAATCAAAATTAATCTCCTCCTCTCTGTACAGAGAAATGTGTGGAATTTATTGCCTTGTATTTTGTATCACATATATACTCACTTTCTTTATTCTACAATAAATATCCCCCATCATTCTTATCATTTAGGAAATTGCCTTGCCCATGATAGATGACAGTTTAAATAATTGTTGATTCATCTCTGAATCAGTGGTCAGTATATTTTTCTTGTGTGAAATATATAAGTAAATTAATAAAATACTTAGAAATACTACAATGGCAATAAACAAATAGGCTTTACAAATTTAATTTACTCTTTCTTACACATTGGTCTTTTTCTTCTGTCTCTCTCTTTTTTTTTTTTTTCTTCTTATTTGGACTTTCAAACCAGCATCCTCTGGTTTTTCTCATGTAGTTTCTTTATTTGCTTATTTAGCACAGTGATCTTCCTTTTTTAAGCTAATATTTTAAAGTTGAGGACTACATGGTATGAGTTTGTTAGTGTTGAGATTTGCTCTGGAGCCTGATTCACGTACAGAATTTTAAATGGTCTGTGTCTGCGAAAGAAGATTGTGGATTCTTTAATCGACAGATGTCGAGATTTATGTATACACTTTAAATCAGGCTTGTTATAATGTGCTGTTCAAATCTCTCATATCCTTAATAATCTTATCTTCATGATTTATCAGTAATTAAAGGGGACAGGGAGGCCTGGTGTGCTGCGATTCATGGGGTCGCAAAGAATTGGACACAACTGAGCGACTGAACTGAACTGAAAGGATTATGTCCAAATTTCTCACTAATTTTGGATCTTTAATACCATGATTTCTGTTAATTTTTGCTGAATGTATTTCAGGCAGTGTTATTAAGCATATATTAATTTAGAATGGTTATGTCTTCTGGGGGGTGGGTGTGTGTGTGTGTAGTCATGTCCAACTTTTTGCGACCCCATGGACTGCAGCCTGCCAAGCTCCTCTGTCCATGGGATTTTCCAGGCAAGAATACTAGAGTAGGTTGCCATTTTCTCTTCCAGGTCTTCTGATGAAGTGTCCTTTTTTATCATGATATAGTGACCTTCTTCATCACTAATATTTTTTGTCTTAAAATCTATTTAACTGACATTAGTGTGTTATACTAGCCTTCCTGTTTTGGTACTTGACTTGTATACATTTTTCTTTCAATTTTACAGTGTGTGTCTATAAACACATACAGTTAGTTGAACTTCACCTTTTCTGTCTTTACTGGAATGATTGAGTTTTATTTTTCCATCCTACATTCTGTTTATTTTCATTGACATGGCTTAAAATTAATGAAAAGAACAGAAAAAAATATTAGAATAAATAGTACATAATGAGTGTAAGTGTTATTTTGAAACTTGTGCTTCAGATATGTCAGTGTGCATGTGTTTGGAGTCACATATACTATTTTTTGATTCAGTGGCTCAATATTGTTATTTTTTTAATTGATGGTGGTATAGTCGCTAAGTCTTGTCTAACTCTTGCAACCACATGGACTGTAACCCCCCAGGTAAGAATACTGGAATAGGTTGCCTTTTCTTTCTCTAGGGGATCTTCCAGACCCAGGGATTGAACCCAGGTCTCCTGTACTGTGGGCGGTTTCTTTACCAACTGAGCCACCAGGGAAACCCTATTTTTTTTTAATTGGAGTATAGTTAATTTACAATGTTGTGTTACTTTCTGTTGTATAGCACAGTGAATCAATTATATATATTTCCCCACTTTTTTAGACTCATTTCCCACATGGGTCATTACATAGTACTGAGTAGAGTTCTGTTGGGCTCTATATGCACGCTCAGTCACTTCAGTTGTGTCCTACTCTTTGCGACCCTATGGACTGTAGCCCATGAGGCTCTCTGTACGTGGGATTCTGTAGGCAAGGATACTGGAGTGGGTTGCTGTGCCCTCCTCAAGGGAATCTTCCTGACTCAAGGTTTGAACTAGAGTCTCTTGCGACTCTTGCATTACAGGCAGATTCTTTACCCACTGAGCCACCTGGAAGGCCCCTATGCTATACAGTAGGTCATTATTAATATTTATTTATTTTATATATGGGCTTCCTTGGTAGCTCAGCTGGTAAAGAATCTGCCTGTAGAGCAGGAGATCCCGGTTTGATTCCTGGGGTGGGAAGATCCCTTGGAGAAGGGTAGGCTACCCACTCCAGTATTCTTGGGCTTCCCTGGTGGCTCAGCTGGTAAAGAATCTGCCTGTGATGTGGGAGACATGGGTTCGATCCCTGGGTCAGGAAGATCCCCCAGAGGAAGGCATGGCAACCCACTCCGGTATTCTTGCCTGGAGAATCCCCATGGACTGAGGAGTCTGGCAGACTACAGTCCATGGGGTTGCAGAGTCAGACACAACTGAGCGACTAAGCACTGCACAGCATTTTCTATGTGGTAATGTATATATTATTGTTGTTGTTCAGTTGCTAAGTTGGGTCCAACTGTTTGTGACCCTATGGACTGTAGAATGCCAGGCTTATCTGTCCTTCACTAACTTCCAGAATTTGCTCAAATTCATGTCCATTGAGTCAGTGATGCTAAAAATTTCACCCTCTGCAGCCTCCTTCTTTTACCTTCAGTCGTTCTCAGCATCAGAGTCTTTTTCAATGAGTTGGCTTTTGGCATCACATGGCCAAAGTATTGGAGCTTCAGCTTTAGCATCAGTGCTTCCAGTGAGTAGTCAAGAATTGACTGGTGTGAACTCTTTGCAGTCCAAAGGACTCTCAAGAGTCTTTTCCAGCACAGTTCAAAAGTGTGTATATGTTATGCCCTTTTCCTCTTGCCCTCAATCTTTCCTAACATCAGGGTCTTTTCTGATGAGTCAGTTCTTCACATCAGGTGGCCAAAGTATCGGAGCTTCAGCTTTAACATCAGTCCTTCCAATGAATATTCAGGGTTGATTTCCTTTAGGATTGACTGCTTTGATCTCCTTGCTGTCCAAGACACTCTCAAGAGTCTTCTCCAGCACCACAGTTCAAAAGCATCAATTCTTTGGTGCTCAGCCTCCTTTATGGTCCAACTCTCACATCCATACATGACTATTGGAAAAACCATAGCTTTGACTATACAGACCTTTGTCAGCAAAGTGATGTCTCTGCTTTTTAATACACTGTCTAGGTTCTTCTTAGCTTTTCTTCCAAGGAGCAAGTATCTTTTAATTTTGTGGCTGTAGTCACCATCCACAGTGATTTTGGAGCCTGAAAATGAAATCTGACAGTTTCCACTTTTTTCCCATCTATTTGCCATGAAGTGATGTGATTGAATCCCATGATCTTCGTTTTTTGAATATTGAGTTTTAAACCAGCTTTTTCACTCTTTTTCACCTTCATCAAAAGGCTCTTTAGTTCCTCTTTGCTTTCTGCCATTAGGGTGGTATCATCTGCATATCTGAGGTTGTTGATAATTTCTCCTGGCAATATTGATTCTAGATTGTGAAGTCATCTAGCCCAGCATTTTGCATGATGTACCCTGCATATAAGTTAAATAAGCAGGGTGACAGTATATAGCCTTGACATACTCCTTTCCCAATTTTGAACCAGTCCTTTTTTCCATGTCCAGTTCTAACTATTGCTTCTTGACCTGCAAACAGATTTCTCAGGAGGCAGGTAAGGTGGTCTGGTATTCCCATCTCTTCAGAAATATTCCATAGTTTGTTGTGATCCATACAGTAGAAGGCTTTAGTGTAGTCAATGAAACAGAAGTAGATGTTTTTTTGGAATTCCCTTGCTTTTTCTATGATCCAACGGATGTTGGCACTTTGATCTCTGTTTCCTCTGACTTTTCTAAATCCAGCTTATACATCTGGAAGTTCTTGGTTCACATAGGGCTGAAGCCTAGCCTGAAAGAGTTTGAGCATAATCTTGCTAGCACATGAAATGAGTGCAATTGTGCGGTAGTTTGAGCATTGTTTGGCGTTGCCTTTCTTTGGTATTGGAATAAAAGCTGACCTTTTCCAGTCCTGAGGCCACTGCTGAGTTTTCCAAATTTGCTGGCATATTGAGTACAGCACTTTAACAGCATCATCTTTTAGGATTTTAACTAGCTCAGCTGGAATTCCATCAGCTCCACTAACTTTGTTCATAGCCACATTTCCTAAGGCCCACTTGACCTCACACTCCAGGATGTCTGGCTCTAGGTTAGTGATCACACCACTGTGGTTATCTGGGTCATTAAGAGCATTTTTGTACAGTTCTGTGTATTCTTGCCACCTCTTCTTAATCCCTCTGTTCTGTTAAGTCCTTGCTATTTTTGTCCTTTATTGTGCCCTCTTTGCATGAAATGTTCCCTTTGTATCTCCAATTTTCTTAAAGAGATCTCTGGTCTTTCCCATTCTGTTGTTTTCCTCTGTTTCTTTGCATTGTTCACTTAAAAAGGATTTCTTATTTCTCCTTTCTATTCTCTGGAACTCTGCATTCAATTGGGTTTATCTTTCCCTTTCTACTTTACCTTTCACTTCTCTTCTTTTCTCAGCTATTTGTAAGGCCTCCTCAGACAACCGCTTTGCCTCCCTGCATTTCTTTTTCTTGAGGATGGTGTTGGTCACCACGTCCTGTACAGTGTTACAAACCTCTGTCCATAGTTCTTCAGGCACTCTTATCGGATCTAATCCCTTGAATCTAGTCGTCACCTCTACTATATAATCATAAGAGATTTGATTTAGGTCGTATGAATGGCCTAGTGGTTTTCCCTACTTTCTTCAGTTTGAGCCTGAATTTTATAATAAAGAGTTCATGATCTGAGCCACAGTCAGCTCCCGGTCTTGTTTTTGCTGACTGTATAGAGCTTTTCCATCTTTGGCTGCAAAGACTGTAATCAATTTGATTTCGGTATTGACCACCTGGAAATGTCCATGTGTAGAGTCGCCTCTTGTGTTATTGGAAGAGGGTATTTGCTATGACCAATGCATCAATGCATTCTCTTGCCAAAACTCTGTTAGCTTTTGCCCTGCTTTATTTTGTGCTCCAAGGCCAAGCAAGACTCTTACTTGAGGTATCTCTTGACTTCCTACTTTTGCATTCCAGTCCTCTATGATGAAAAGGGCATCTTTTTTGGTGTTAGTTCTAGAAGGTCTTGTAGGTCTTCATAGAATCGTTCAACTTCATCTTCTTCAGCATCAGTGGTTGGGGCATAGACTTGGAATACTGTGATGTTGAATGGTTTGCCTTGGAAACCAATACAGATCATTTCTGTCATTTTTGAGATTGTAACCAAGTACTGCATTTCAGACTCTTTTGTTGACTATAAAGGGCTTCACCATTCCTTCTAAGGGATTCTTGTCCACAGTAGTAGATATAGTGGTCATCTGAATTAAATCCACCCACTCCCATCCATTTTAGTTCACTGATTCCAAAAATGTCAATGTTCACTCTTGCCATCTCCTGTCCATGAATTCACCTTGATTCATGGACCTAACGTTCCAGGTTCCTATGCAATGTTATTCTCTTATTACCTTTTAAACATCTGAAAAGTCTGTATCTATAGTGATGGTCACCTTTTAATTTCTGATGTAAATGTTTTGTGTTTTTTCTTTTTTTCCTAGAGGTTTATTTATTATTTTTTTAACACCAGTTTTAAGCTTTGTTGATTTTTCTCAATTGCATTTTTGTTTCCTATTTCACTGATTTTTTTTTTTCCAGTGAAACTTTTAAATTAGTAATTTACCTCAGTCCCCATCCCAAATCACATAACTTCATATCAGTTCAGCCCTTAGCCTGAGCCTCATGACCAGTTGTTTTTATGTAGGATAAATCAAAGATAGTAGTCAACTTTTTCCATCTAACATTATCTCATAAATGCTTTTTTTTAATTGCCTTATCTCTTGATGCCATTTCTAATGAAGTATGGTTGACATTGGAGAAGGCAATGGCACCCCGATCCAGTACTCTTGCTTAGAAAATCCCATGGACGGAGGAGCCTGTTAGGCTGCAGTCCATGGGGTCGCTAAGAGTCAGACACGACTGAGTGACTTCACTTTCACTTTTCACTTTCATGCATTGGAGAAGGAAATGGCAACCCACTCCAGTGTTCTTGCCTGGAGAATCCCAGGGATGGGGGAGCCTGGTGGGCTGCCGTCTATGGGGTTGCACAGAGTTGGACACGACTGAAGTGACTTAGCATAGCATAGCATAGCATGGTTGACATGCAACATTCCATTCATTTCAGATGTATAGCATAATGATTTGACATTCATATGCATGAATGTCTGTGTCCTTAAGTTAGGGAAGTTTCAGTCATTGTTTCTTTGAATAAGCTTTCTGCTCCTTTTTCTCTTGCTCTTCTTCTGAGACCCCTGTAATGTAAATTTTATTGTATTTGATGCTGTCCCATTGGTCCTTTAAGCTGTCTCTCTTTTTAAAATCTTTTTTTTGTTTGTTTTCCTGCTCTGTTTTGCTGAGTTCTGTTGCCTGGAAAATCCCATGGATGGAGGAGCCTGGTAGGCTGCAGTCCATGGGGTCGCTAAGAGTCGGACACGACTAAGCGACTTCACTTTCACTTTCCACTTTCATGCATTGAAGAAGGAAATGGCAACCCACTCCAGTGTTCTTGCCTGGAGAATCCCATGGACGGAGAAGCCTGGTGGGCTGCCACCTATGGAGTCGCACAGAGTCGGATACGACTGAAGCGACTTAGCAGCAGCAGCAGCACAGAGTGTCCTATACCCTAGAACACTGATTCTTTCTCCTTAATCTAGTCTGCTGTTGAACCCCTCTAGTATATTTTTTTTCAGAGAAGGCAGTGGCACCCCACTCCAGTACTCTTGCCTGGAAAATCCCATGGGTGGAGGAGCCTGGTGGGCTGCAGTCCATGGGGTCGGGAAGAGTCGAACACCACTGAGTGACTTCACTTCCCCTTTTCACTTTCATGCATTGGAGAAGGAAATGGCAACCCACTCCAGTGTTCTTGCCTGGAGAATCCCAGGGACAGGGGAGCCTGGTGGGCTGCTGTCTATGGGGTTGCAGAGTCTGACATGACTGAAGTGACGCAGCAGCAGCAGTGTATTTTTTAGTTCATTTATTGTGTTCTTCAGCTCTCTGACTTCTGTTTGGTACTTTCTTATATTTTCTATTTCTTTGTTGAAGTTATCTCTGTGTTTATCCTTTCTTCTTCCAAGTTTGGTGTCTTTATAACTATTACTTTTAACTGTTTATTAGGTAAATGACTTTTCACTTAGGCCATTAAGTGACTTTTCACTTAAATACCATTTCACTTAGGTTTTTTGTTTTTTGTTTTCCTGGAGTTCGCTTATTCTTTCATTTGGAACATATTCCTCTGTTTCCTCATTTTGCTTGACTCTGTATTTGTTTCTATGTATTAGGCAAGATAGCTCTCTCTCCCAATTTTGAAGGAGTGGCCTTGTGTAGGAGATGAACCTTATTGTTTAACTTTGCCCTGGATCTTTATTGTCTCTTCAGCTGCCTTGCTGTTGTTTCAGACCTGTGAGGCTTGAAACGCATTCCCCTCTGGCCAACAGAGCCTGACAGTCAAGGGGCATCCCCCCTGGGGAGAGGGCTCCACATGACTACTGGTTCTGGCAGGACCTAGGGAGAAGCACTGGAAATGGGACACTTGCCTGTCACCTCTGCCAGGTTAGTGCCTGCATTTATTTCTTATAAATTACTTAAGGATATTTCCTGACACATAGTGAACAATCAACCAATATCTGTGGAATGAATAAGCAGCTCTGTATATATGGAGTGAAGTTCTCGTTTCAGTTTTTTTCTTAGGGTAACTTTCCGGGCCTGGAATGAACAGTCATAGAGCATATGTTCTTGCCTGGGAAATCCCATGGACAGAGGAGCCTGGTGGGATACAGTCCTTGGGGTTGCAAAAGAATTGGACAGGACTTAGTGACTACATAAGAACAACAATGTAACAACATATTTTCATAGCAGACAGTGTTGAGTTTTGTTTAAGAACGCAGGGTCTAGACTTCAGCATAGCTGTGAGACTGTCTTTGCCCATACAAGCTGTATGCTTGTGGACTATTTGCCTCACTTCTTTGACTCACATTTGAAATTGAAGAAACAAACTCCTCTTGCCCAAAGATGTTATGAAAAATTTAAGCACAAGTAAATGGCAACCCACTCCAGTGTTCTTGCCTGGAGAATCCCAGGGACGGGGGAGCCTGGTGGGCTGCCGTCTATGGGGTCGCACAGAGTCGGACACGACTAAAGCGACTTAGCAGCAGCAGCAGCATTGGCTAACATCTGCTCGTTATTTCTTTTTTGCACTTTCTTTGGGTTTGATTTTCTCTTCATTCTTAAGCTCTTTGAACTCATCATTGGATGTTACTGCTTACACAATGCTGAAGTATATAACTGTGTGTATAAATCTGCACATGTATGAAATCACTTATCTAGAAAGTAAATTCCTAGAGGTAAGATTTCAGGATTGAAGATACATACTTTTGTGATTTTAATAGGTGTCGCCAAATAGTTCTCTATGGGAATTATAATACTATTTTGAACTCCTGCCAGTAATGTATTTGAGTAACTGTTTCCATTACAACAGAGTTGTCAAACTTCTGGATTTTTGCAAATACGATAGATTAAAACCATAGTATCTCAGTGTTCTTTTCATTTATATTTTCCTAATTATATGTAAAGTCAGACATCTTTCATTGCTTAAATACTAGCTATCTTTTTTGATAAACGTTTGTTCACATATTTGCTTATTTTTAAAAATTGGGTTATTGATACTTTTTATTTCTAGAACTTGTCTTATATTGGGCAGGTTAGCCTTTTATGTATAATATTAATTTAAAATAATTATTTATAGTTTATTATGTTTCTTTTTGTCTATCCTACGGTGTTTACTTTTCCATGCAGCAGTTCTTTTATTTGTCTGCAGTCAAAATTTTCAGTCTTTTGTTTTTTTCTTAAACTTCAAATTTGAGTCATACTTAGAAAAGTCTTTCTTACTCCAAGGTTATAATGAATTTTCTCATGTTTGTTTCAGGTTCTTTTTTAAAAGTTAAAAATTTATTCTACTTAGAGTATGTATATGGTCCAGATTTATCTTCTTCAATATAACTACCCAGTCCTCTCAACATTATTGATTTAATGTCATAATTCCCATTAGAATGTCATCCTCATAAGGACAAGAACTTTTACTCATGGTTACTCATGGAATTGTGCCTGAAACATAATAGGTATTCAGTAAGTATTTATTAAATGCTTGAATTCCTCTACTGATGTGAAATGCCAGCTTTGTTATATACTAAGTTTCAAATGTAAGTATTTGAATTCTTTCTGGAATTTCTCTCATTTTCCTTTGGCCTGTTCATGTGCCAGTAGCAACTTCTTTTAATTGTTGGATCTTTATAGTGAGATTTAATGTATAGTAAGTCTAGGTTTTGCATCACCACACCCCAACCACCCTTGATTTTTAATTTTTTCATATGAACTTTTAGAATTAATTTATCTGTCCAGAAAGAAAGACTGTGGATTTTTTTGAGTGGGTAATTGCATTAAATTGATACATTCACATAAGGACAGTTTTTTTTTTATTAATTGCATTAAATTGATACATTCATGTAAGGAAAAAAATTTTTTTATAGTGCTGAGTCTTTTTATCCAAGAATAATACATATCTTCTTACTTATTCAAATTCCCTTTTGTGTCCTTTAGGGTGGACACATTTTATAAAACATTTAATATAAATGTTTTATAAAACATTTAATATAAATGTTTTATAAAACATTTAATATAAATTTTGCACATTTCTCTAGTTTTTTCCTATAGATTTTATGTTTTGCTGCAAATATAAATCATTTTACACATAAACTTAATAAATATCATGTTATTCCTATATTTAAAACTCTTCAATGACTTTCCATTTCACTCACATAAAGACCAGAGGCTTAAATGGCTGTCGTATTTCTCTACCCTCATATCTTATTCCTCTCCTGTTGTTCAGT
This sequence comes from Bos mutus, assembly GCF_027580195.1. Lineage (NCBI taxonomy): Eukaryota > Metazoa > Chordata > Mammalia > Artiodactyla > Bovidae > Bos > Bos mutus. The sequence continues at coordinate 30,556,977 of NC_091637.1, read as the reverse complement.
CTACTTCAGCCACACTGGCATCCTTGGTGTTCCCCAATGCCAAGAAAGTTCCTGACTTTAAGATAATGTCTTGGTTTTTCCTTCTGTTATAGAATGCTCTTCCTCAAGATATCCTTTTGGCTAACTCCCTCACATCATGCATCTCTTCACTGTCAACTTTGGACCACTATTTAAAAAATGAAACCTATTCTTCTCCCATTTCCACTCTTCCTTTATCCACATCTCTTATGATCCACTAACATGCTATCTGATTTTTTATTTATTTTTAAAATAATTTTTATTTATTTTATTTTTGATTGCGCTGGATCTTCATTACTACACGGACTTTTCTCTGGTGGTGGCGAGCAGGGGCTACTCTCTACTCGTGGCGCATGGGCTTTTCATTGCAGTGGCTTCTCTTGTTGCAGAGGCTCTAGGATGCGTGGACTTCACTAGTTGTGGCACATGGGCTCAGTAGTTGCGGCTCCTGGGCTCTAGAGCACAGGCTGATTAGTTGTGGCACACAGACTTAGTTACTCCATGGCATGTGAGATCTTCCCAGATCAGGGGTCAAACCTGTGTCTCTTGCATTGGCAGGCAGATTCTTTATCACTGAGTCACCAGGAAAGCCCTTGTTTACTTTATTACTTACTATCTCCCCAGGATCGATTATAAACTCCATGGTTTTTTTAATTTAAAAATTTAAGAATTTTTATTTTATTTTATTTTATTCAGTGGTGTTTCCCATAGATCTAGAACAAGTGCTCAATAATTATCTTTCGAATGAATGGAGGCCCAGCTATTCTGCTAAATTCTTTTATTGTTCGTAATATTTTTTCAGTTGATTCTCTTGGTTTTCTCATCATGTACAATGGAAAACTGATAGAGTGATCTGGTACCCAGTTCAAGCATTATATTTTCTATAAAGCTTTTCCAAGTAGAATTAACTGGCCTCCATTTACACTCTGTGGCAGAGCCTGTTAGTGTTCAATAAATACCTTTGGGGTCTTCTACATTTCCCAGCCCCACTTGTCGATAAGTTGGATCCCTGAGATTGAGTTCTGGGACAGAGTGTTATGGGAAGGGATTCAGGCCACTTCCAAACCTGGCCCCAGACAACTGTTTCCTGAAAAACTCCAGCCTGTCTTTTTCCTACCTCAGTGACCTTGGAGGCCATGTTTTCAAGGTAGTAGATTTAAGTGATGGAGAGGGCTGCCTGTGAATAAAACACTTTTCTTGTATTAAGCCACCAGTTTAAGGATTACCCTAAATATCAGCTAGTAATTATATTCTCACATACTCAAACATGTTTTAGACATCTTTATGACTCTTTATGTCACTTAAATGACTTCTGTATATGCTGCTCCCTAATAGAATAATAAGCCCCTTAGAGGAAATGCATCCTCTTACTTGTCTTTGAATTGCCTGCATCCAGTATAAGTCCTAGAATATAATAAATGCTAAAAGAAAAAAAAATTTCTCGGTAAAATGTTGACGAGGAAAACCAGGATAGAGAAGAATTTGGAAATCTTATCACTGAAAAATAAGGATATTTAATACCAAGTAATCAAAGCTAAGATATAATAAATTCTGTGAGGAAGATGTTTACAATAGATTGGATTTGAAAATAAAAGTTATTTGCGATTTTCTACAAAGATATATTGAATTGTTTTTTTGCCCTTTTTAGTTTACACATTTCCTTCTCTCATTAAGTTAATAACAAACCAGTGCTTCTAAAAATCTCAGAAAATTTTCTTTGTCTAATAAAGTATTAGAATGGGAAGGGCTCAAATGAGGGAAAGGCCATGAAAAGAAGCCTTAAAAATATCATTAAATTAATTTCCTCAGTTTTACACCTGCCTCATCCTTTTTACAAAGCATCTCAACCAATATGTGTTAAATAGAAATTCAAAATATAGAGCTAATTATGGCCATCAAGAAAAAATGTGTAAATATTATATTTATAGATCTTTATGATGCAATTCTTTTAACACATTTCACTGGGAATATTGAGGTTTGATCTAGGACCTGTTCATTCTTCATTCTGATAAAACCATTTTATCTGATTTCTACCAAGACAGTACAAGCAGATGTAGTAATAACAAATGTAATATTGAGATCTAATACTATCATTATGTAGGTAAACAATTCACTCAGTTCAGTTCAGTTCAGTCGCTCAGTCGTGTCTGACTCTTTGCGACCCCATGAATCGTAGCACGCCAGGCCTCCCTGTCCATCACCAACTCCTGGAGTTCACTCAGTCCATTGAGTCAGTGATGCCATCCAGCCATCTCATCCTCTGTCGTCCCCTTCTCCTCCTGCCCCAATCCCTCCCAGCATCAGAGTCTTTTCCAATGAGTCAACTCTTCTCATGAGGTGGCCAAAGTACTAGAGTTTCAGCTTTAGCATCATTCCTTCCAAAGAAATCCCAGGGCTGATCTCCTTCAGAATGGACTGGTTGGATCTCCTTGCAGTCCAAGGGACTCTCAAGAGTCTTCTCCAACACCACAGTTCAAAAGCATCAATTCTTCGGCACTCAGCCTTCTTCACAGTCCAACTCTCACATCCATACATGACCACTGGAAAAACCATAGCCTTGACTAGACGGACCTTTGTTGGCAAAGTAATGTCTCTGCTTTTCAATATGCTGTCTAGGTTGGTCATAACTTTCCTTCCAAGGAGTAAGCGTCTTTTAATTTCATGGCTTCAGTCACCATCTGCTGTGATTTTGGAGCCCAAAAAACAATTCACTAGTTGCTGTAAAAATAAATCATTATAAACAAGAATTGGGCATTATTTTCCAGTTTTGTGAATGAATCTCTTTTCTGTTACATGTAAGGGGTAGCTTATGTCAAGGACTATATCTGATTTCCTGACCTTTCACTAGTGTTTTGTCAGCAGTATCTCTTTATCCCACTGTCTTATGTAATCAAGTACATCTGTTAAAAAGCAAAACCAAGTTTTTTAATAATATGAAGATTTAAATTTCAAACTCTTGTAATTAAAAAGAAAATGAACTACTCGGTAAAGTTTGTACACCTAGGCCATAAAATAAGTAGCCTTATGAAATTCTGTATAACCATATAACCGTATTTTCACAACCTGGAGATCCTCTCTTGGTCTCCATGCTTTCAGACCTAATTATGCATAGTGTAGTATGTGTGTATTAGTCACTCTGTCATGTCTGAGTCTTTGTGATGCTATGGACTGTAGCCCACCAAGCTCCTCTGTCTGTGGGATTTCCCAGACAAGAATACTGGAGTGGATAGCCATTTCCTTCTCCAGGGGAACTTCCCGACCCAGAGATTGAACCCAGGTCCCCAGCATTGCAGGCAGATTCTTTACCTTCTGAGCCACCAGGGAAGCCCCATGCATAGCATGGCGGGGGGAGGGGGTTCTCATCCCTCATGAGCACAAACTGGGCCTGTAGAGACTAATAACTAAAATAACCATTCCAGTTTATTAACTTTTGAGTGGTAGTTAACACAGACTTGAGTTAATGTGAGTCAGGTATTTTCTCTGTGTAGACTGTTACACATGGGAAGTCAAGTTTATAATTAGAGCATTGTTTAGGGAATATAGAATGGAAACAAAGTTATATAAATTGGATTTGTCACTAGCCTGTTGCATTCATTTCCATAAGAGGAATAATCTTACCTAGGACTGTAATACTTGAAGTCTGGCCCATAACTTCTCTATTAGTGCTTAGATGAGTACTGCTGAAGTTTGCCTCTTGTGCTCTTTGCCCCTGGGTTTCTCTTGCTGACCAACGGCTCCTCAGATTGACAGGCTTTTTCTTTAGATATGTTAATATATATACAGCCATTCTCCATTTTTTGAAGGACCTTGGCTTTGTTCATCTCTGCTTCATAGACTTTATAATTTAGCTTTTGTTAAATAACCTTTTTTCATTCATTTATCAGTAGTGTAGAGCATCTTAACACAGTAAATGTATTACTTACTTGTACTTAATGCACAGTCTAAATATAGTTGAGGTGTGTTGCAAGTATTACATATCTTATATATATTTTTTTGTGTCCTTTAGCCCATGACTACCAACAATATGAGTCTTGTGGCTAGTATTGTTTAAAATGACTAAACATGAAGGTAGAATTTCATTTTAATTTATAAGCCTTTTAACTACCTCTGTATTATATTTTTAATTTTTGCTCCAAGGATATATACAGGTTTAACTTCACAGTTAATATGATCATGACTGATTTTCACTTCATATAAGATGCAGAATCTTGCCAACCGTATTCTTTCACTTGTTTCCCTATTCTTTATGCCGTCATTATCCTAAGTAATGTATCTACATAAGTCTGTAGGCTCCACAATACAGTGTTTTTGTTTTTGGTTTAAATAGTCATATGTATTTTTCTAAATGGAGATTTAAGTGACACTTTTTTTAACTGTTTCCAGTGCTCATCATCCCTTTCTATAGATTTGTCTCCATCTAGTTATTTCCCCTGAGCCGGGAGACCTTCCTTTTTACTTTTCTTACAAAACAGGGTGCTGACCATAAGTTATCTTTTTTTTCTTGTATCTAAAAATGTCTTTATACTGCCTTCAGTCTTTTTCTTAGCAGCTTTATTGAGATATAATTAGCATATCATATAATTTGCCCAGTTAAAGTAAATAGTTCAATGTTTTTTCATATGTTCACAGTGTTATGCAATGAACTATCACTGTAATCTAATTTTAGGACATTTTTCATCCTCTCCTAAAAGCTTCCCTGGTGGCTCAGATGGTAAAGAATCTGTGAACCTGCCTGCAACGCGGGAGACCAGGGTTCGATCCTTGTGTCGGGAAGATTCCCTGGAGAAGGGAACCCACTCCAGTATTCTTGCCTGGAGAATTCCATGGACAGAGGAGCCTGGCGGGCTACAGTCCATGGGGTCCCAAGAGTCGGACACAACTAAGTGACTAACACATTCACTTTCACACTTAGAAGTACACCACAAACATTTGTAATTAATCCCTATTCTCTACCACATACTTAATCTACTTTCAGTCTCATTATCCTATTTTGGATATTTAATACAAATGGAATGAGACAATAAGGGTTATTTTGTGAATGGCTTCTTTGACTTAGCCTGAGTTACTTTATGTTGTAGAGTTATCTATTTTGTAGCATGTCTCAGTACTTTATTTTTATCACCAAATAATGTTGTATTGTATAGATATACATTTTATTTCTCCACTTATTGGTTAATGAACCTTTGAGATTTTTCCTACTTTTGGGCTATTATGAGTAGTGCTGCTGTTATTGCTTTCATATTTAAAGGGTATTTCTGCAAAATACAGAGTTCTGGGTTCAATTTTTTTCCCCACACTTTAAATATTTCCTTCTACTGTCTTCTGGTCTCTATGATTTCTGATACAAAGTCAGCTATCATTCATATTACTATTTCCCCATGTGTTCTGTGTTGTTCTCTCTGATTACTTTCAAGATTTTCTCTTTTTTCCCTCCAGCCACTTAACTATGATGTGCCTAAATTTGCTTGGTATATGCCGTTTCAGTATGCAAATTTATCTTTCACTAAAGTTGGGAAATTTGAGGGCATAATTTCTTTAAATATTCTTTTCCTGCCCCATTCTCTAATTTTTCTCCTTTTGGGTTTCCAATTACAAGTATGTTGACCTTTTAATACTGTTCCATAAATCACTGGATTTTTCTTTCTTTTTTTAAAAAAATCTTTCTGTATTTTAAACAGATAGTTTGTAATGATCTGTGTTTAAGTTCACTGACCCTCCTATTATTTACAATCTGCTGTTAAGGCCATCCAATCAATTTTTTATTTCATATATTATTTTATGAGTTCTAAAATTTCCATGTTAATTATTTTTTCATATTTCCTATTTTTCTGCTGAGCTATCTTATTTCTTCATTGATTATATTTTCTTTTATGTCCTTGAGCATTAAACCTTGGGATTTAAAATTCTTGTCTGCTAATTTCAGTGTCTAGGTCATCTCAGGGTCAGACTCCAGTTGATTTTTCTTTACACTCTTACTGTAACATATATGTCCTAATAAGGGAGGAGAAAAGTCTTTTTCCTCTACCCATCTGAGGTTTATTGGTTGAGGCCTTGCAAATTAGACTGACAAAAATTAAAAAGAGAAAAACAGAAGTTTACAAATGCATGTATTCTGAATAAATACATGAGACTATTTGGTGATGAGTAACTCAAAGGGTTGGTTTAAACTTGGGGTTTCTATAACATCTGAACAAAAAACAATAAATTTGTAAAGAAGTGACAAGACAAGAAGAGATTTTAGACTTTAAGGATGGCAAACCATGAAAAAGTAGATATATGGGGAAAACTAATGGAAGATAAACAATGTTATATATGCAGATGGTACCACTGTAATGGCAGAAAGTGAAGAGAAACCAGAGCCTCTTGATGGGGGTAAGAGAATGAAAACCTGGCTTAAAACTCAACATTCAAAAACCTAAGATCATGGCATCTGGTTCAATCACTTCATGGCAAATAGGTTGAGAAAAAGTGGAAACAGTGACAGATTTCGTTTTCTTGGGCTCCAAAATCACTGCGAATGGTTACTGCAGCTGTGAAATTAAATGATGCTTGTTTCTTGCAAGAAAGGCAATAACAATCCTAGATGAAAGTAGAGGCATCATTTTGTTGACTGAGGTCCATATAGTCAAAGCTATGATTTTTCCAGCAGTCATGTATGGGTGTTGGACCATAAAGAATACTGAGTGCCAAAGAATTGATGCTTTCAAATTGTGGTGCAGGAGATGACTCTTGAGAGTCCTTTGGACGGATATGAGTCTGAGCAATGCCAAAGAATGTTCAAACCACCGCACAATTGCACTCATCTCACACGCTAGCAAAGTAATGCTCAAAATTCTCCAAGCCAGGCTTCAACAGTATGTGAACTGTGAACTTCCAGATGTTCAAGCTAGATTTAGAAAAGGCAGAGGAACCAGAGATCATATTGCTAATATCTGTTGGAGCATAGAATAAGCAAGGGAATTCCAGAAAAACATCTACTTCTGCTTTATTGACTACGCCAAAGCCTTTGACTGTGTGGATCATAAAAAACTGCAAAATTCTTAAAGAGATGGGAATAGCAGATCACCTTACCTGCCTACTGAGAAACTTGTATGCAGGTCAAGAAGCAACAGTTAGAACTGGACATGGAACAACAGACTAGTTCCAAATTGGGAAAGGAGTACATCAAGGCTGTATATTGTCACCCTGTTTATTTAACTTATACGGAGAGTACATCATGAGAAATGCTGGACTGGATGAAGCACAAGCTGAAATCAAGATTGCCAGGAGAAATATCAATAACCTCAGATATGCAGATGACACCACCATTATGGCAGAAAGTGAAGAAGAACTAAAGAGCCTCTTGATGAAAGTGAAAGAGGACAGTGAAAAAGTTGGCTTAAAGCTCAACATTCAGAAAACGAAGATCATGGCATCTGGTCCCATCACTTCACAGCAAATAGATGGGGAAACAGTGGAAACAGTGAGAGAATTTATTTCTTTGGGCTCCAAAATCACTGCAGATAGTGACTGCAGCCATGAAATTAAAAGACGCTTGCTCCTTGGAAGAAAAGCTGTGACCAACCTAGACAACATATTAAAAAGCAGAGACGTTAATTTGCCGACAAAGGTCCATCTTGTCAAAGCTATGGTTTTTCCAGTAGTCATGTAGTCAGAGAGTTGGACTATAAAGAAAGCTGAACACCAAAGAATCGATGGCTTTGAACTGTGGTGTTGGAGAAGACTCTTGAGAGTCTCTTGGACTGCAAGGAGATCAAACTGGTCAATTCTAAAGGAAATCAGTCCTGAATGTTCATTGGAAGGACTGATGTTGACGCTGAAACTCCAATACTTTGGCTACCTGATGCGAGAACTGACTCATTGGAAAAGACCCTGATGCTGGAAAAGATTGAAGGCAGGAGGAGAAGGGGATGACAGAGAATGAGATGGTTGGATGGTATCACCGATTCTATGGACATGAGTTTGAGCAAGCTCCAGGAGTTGGTGATGGACAGGGAAGCCTGGTGTGCTGCAGTCCATGGGGTCACAAAGAGTAGGACACAACTGAGAGACTGAACTGGACTGAGTCTGAGCAAGCTCCGGAAGATAGTGATGGACAGGGGAGCCTGCTGTGCTGTAGTCCACGTAATTGCAAAGAGCAGTACATGACTTGGCGACTGAACAACAGCAGTGGAAGATAAGGACTTTAGGATTTGAACAGGCTTTTGGTTTGTGGTTTCTTTGGTAATGCAGCCCACTTAAAAGCTTACTAGGCTCTAGATGCGGAGAAGGCAATGGCACCCCACTCCAGTACTTTTGCCTAGAAAATCCCATGGACGGAGGAGCCTGGTAGGCTGCAGTCCATGGGGTCGTGAAGAGTCGGACACGACTGAGCGACTTCACTTCCACTTTTCACTTTCATGCATTGGAGAAGGAAATGGCAACCCACTCCAGTGTTCTTTCCTGGAGAATCCCAGGGATGGGGAAGCCTGATGGGCTGCCGTCTCTGGGGTCGCACAGAGTCGGACACGACTGAAGCGAATTAGCAGCAGCAGCAGCAGGCTCTAGGTGTGTCCTTGTTTCCACTTAGTTCTAGAATGTAAGTACCATAGCTGGAGATCTAAGGGGAACTGTTCTTTAACTTTATATTTTAGGTCTTTCACTTAATGTTCTCTTAGTTTATCCTTTCCCTTCCAACTTTGCTTCTGAGCAGGCCAGCATTGTCTGGCAAAGATATGAATAAAAGGCCCGGGGCATTATCTTATCTCCTGCTAAGATTATTCCTTTGCAACCATCTCCTAAGTTTGCTTCAGTTTTGGTTACAAAATACATTGACATATTAAAAATTTGATAAATTTATGTGACCCAACAATTAAGCAATAGTAAAAGATATACAGCATAAATTGTTCTTTTCACCTATTTCCCTATTTTCTACTTACAACTAATTTTATGTATTGTTTATCTTCTAACATATTTATGCATGTATAAGCCAAAACCAACCTGAGATCTTATTTTCAATCAATTTTTGCACTGTTTTCTACTTTGCTTTTTTCACTTTGTAATACATTTTAGAGAGCTTTCAATGACAATACACAGAATGCTTTATAACAGTTTCATAGTGTTGTGTCTTATGTAAGTACTATGGTGTATTTAACCCTTTTGATGAACCTTTGAGTTGCTTCTCAGCATTTGCTAATGCAAATAGTGCAGTAGTAGATAACCTTGGATGGAGAGATGCGTGCATTGCTCAGTCGTGTCCAACTCTGTGGAACCCCATGGACTGTACCCAACAGGCTCCTCTGTCCATGGAATTCTCCAGGCAAGAATACTAGAGTGGGTTGTCATTTCCTCTCCCAGGGGATCTTTCCAGCCCAGGGAAAGAACCCCTGTCTCCTGTGTCTCCTGTATTGCAGGCAAATTCTTTACCCGCTGAGCCACTGGGGAAACCTAGGCTTAAAATGGGGAAATGTCGTTTATAGAGTGCAAGTAAATTTCAGGAATTTGACTGGGTCAAGGGTATATGCATTTGTAATTTGGGTAGATATTGGCAAATTGCTCTGCATAGGTATTTGAGATTGCCTCATTTTCCGGCAGAGTATATTATCTAACTTTGGACCTTCACCAATCTTATAGGTGAGAAATGGTATCTGAGTGTTGCCTTAACTCAAACTTACCTTTTTTAAAAAATAATTTTCATTGGAGTATAGTTGATTTACAGTGTTTCATTGTTTTCTGCCATACAGCAAAGTGAATCAGTTACGCATACATATAGCCACTTTTTTTAGATCTGTTTCCCATTTAGGTCATTACAGATAATTGAGAAGAGTTCCCTGTGCTATACAGTAGCTCCTTAATTAGTTACCTGTTTTATATATAGTATCGTGTATATGTCAATCCCAGTCTCCCAATTTATCCCTCCCTTTTTCTTTCCCCATTGTTAACCTTGTTTGTTTTATACATCTGTGACTATTTCTCTTTTGTAAATAGGTTCACTTGTACCATTCTTTTAGATTTCACATGTATGTGATACCATGTGATATTTATCTTTCTCTGACACATTTATTTTATGATAGATGAAGCTGCGCCATTTGTATTTCTTATTCTGTCAATTTTTTTTCTCCCCAGTTTTTCTGTTAAGTTGTAGTCTTTTAGGATTCATTTTCAGGGCTTTTTATATAATAAGGAAAATTCTTAAATTTTAATATAGTGTGGAAAATTATTCAAAGAAATGGGAGTTCTAGACCACCTTACCTGTCTCCTGAAAAGCCTGTAATGCAGGTGAAGAAGGAACAATTAGAACCGGACATGGAACAACTGATTGGTTCAAAATTGGAAAAGGAGTGTGACAAAGCTGTATATTGTCACCCTGCTTATATGCAGAGTACATCATGAGAAACGCTGGGCTGGAAGAAGCACAAGCTGGAATCAAGATTGCCAGGAGCTCAGATATGCAGATGACATCACGCTTATGGCAGGAAGTGAAGAACTAAAGAGCCTCTTGATGAAAGTGAAAGAGGACAGTGAAAAAGTTGGCTTAAAGGCAAAACCAATACAATATTGTAAAGTTAAATAAAATAAAATTAATTTAAAAAAAAGCGGGGGGGAAAGGTCAACATTCAGAAAACTAAGATCATGGCATCTGGTCCCATCACTTCATGGTAAATAGATGGGGAAACAGTAGAAACAGTGGATGACTATTTTTTTTTGGCTCCAAAATCACTGCAGATGGTGACTTGCAGCCATGAAATTAAAAGACCTTTGCCCCTTGGAAGAAAAGTTATTACCAACCTAGACAACATATTAAAAAGCAGAGACATTACTTTGCCAACGAAGGTCCATCTAGTCAAGGCTATGGTTTTTCCAGTAGTCATGTATGGATGTGACAGTTGGACTATGAAGAAAGCTGAGTGCTGAAGAATTGATGCTTTTGAACTGTGGTGTTGGAGAAGACTCTTGAGAGTCCCTTGGACTGCAAGGAGATCCAACCAGTCCATCCTAAAGGAGATCAGTCCTGGGTGTTCATTGGAAGGACTGATGTTGAAGCTGAAACTCCAATACTTCGGCCACTTGATGCGAAGAGCTGACTCATTTGAAAAGACTCTGATGCTGGGAAAGAATGAAGGCAGGAGGAGAAGGGGACCACAGAGGATGAGATGGCTGGATGGCATCACCGACTCAATGGACATGAGTTTGGGAAAACTCCAGGGGTTGGTGATGGACAGGGAGGCCTGGCGTGCTGCGGTTCATGGGGTCACAAAGAGGTGGACACGACTGAGTGACTGAACTTAACAGAACTGAACTGTTTTCACAGTTAAAAAAAAAATCTCTATGTGCATATATTTCTCTACTACTTGATGTTTTATTGTTAAATACCTGCTGTGACTGCCAGCCAGTGTATGCTTTAGATTGCAGTCCTCACTCCACTCCTATTTTTGTTACTCTCTTCCCAATTTTTGTAAATGGTACAATTTCTACTTTGTCAGAGTATATGACATTTTCTCTGTGTTTTGTCACCGTTTTCCTCATCTGTTTTGGCCTGCGTTCTGTAGTTGAGTATATTCAGTGGTCCTTGCTTGCCCTTTGGCCATTGCCTCTGTAATCATGTCATGATGAGCTGAAGTTTGTTTGCTAGATGCCTTCCAGAAGTCAGGCTCCCAGATTCAGGATTTCCTCCATGCTCTGGCACACTTGCACATTTCTGCTGCCCTGTCTCCTTATGTTCCTTCCTGTGTTCCTGGTTCCTTCACAGGCCACTGCAAACAAGTCAAAATGAGCCTTTCATCTTCCAGGAAGCATATGGTGCACAAAGAGATCTGCTTCCTTCTTCGTCCCCCAAGCTCTTATTTTGTAGTGTCTGCCCAATCGCAGCTTCTTTTGACATTTCTCACATATTTTATAATCTGTAGATCCCATCTTTTCAAAAAGTAGGAAGAAAGAAAAGGAGATACTTCTCCTTTTAAGGATGTTTTCTTGAAGTTGGAAGTTGCAGCTGTCACTTTCCTGCACTCTCTTAGTTGGAACCTAGTCATATGGCTTTTCCTCAGTGAATGTGGAATTTGGAAGCACAGTGTTTATTTCATGTAGCCATGTGCCTAGCCAAGGTTTCTTGTAATTGGAGGAGAGAAAGGATAAAATGATAATGGAGGATAGGGGATATTTAGGGGTTTTTGCCTGTTTGTAGTCTTATTAGGGAAAAGGAGCATTATTGTCTAAATTGTTGTTGTTCAGTTGCTAAGTCATATCCAAATTACACATAATTAAATGATGAAGCATAACATGTATAACATTGGTAAGGATCAAAGGATGTATATTTCTCAAACTAGAATATGAAATAGTCCTTCTTTTCTAACAATAATGTAAACTGAGAGGAGCCTTACTTATCTAGAAAATTTTCCTTCAGAGTGTCTAAATTCTTTAGATGATTAATTGCTCAACTTGCCTTTAGTGGGAATAAATGTAGCCAGTTATTATTACCCAAGTCTAGCTAAATGTATAAAGGTCTTGAATAGTATAACTTGATTATTTTCTGTATATTATGAGGCTCTCTGTTATATGCAAATGATCCTCTAAGGATTACACTTTGGTCATTAGTATTACTTAGTATTTGAAATCAATTTATCAGAACTGAGCAAAATATCTCTGACAGGTGGAGGCGGCAGAGAGTGGTCTGGAACGTGGGATCTTTTCTGGATATCACAGCACTGCTGCTAAGTCACTTCAGTCGTGTCCGACTCTGTGCGACCCCATAGACAGCAGCCACCAGGCTCCCCTGTCCCTGGGATTCTCCAGGCAAGAACACTGGAGTGGGTTGCCATTTCCTTCTCCAATGCATGAAAGTGAAAAGTGAAAGTGAAGTCGCTCAGTCATGTCTGACCCTCAGTGACCCCATGGCCTGCAGCCTACCAGGCTCCTCCATCCATGGGATTTTCCAGTGAAGAGTACTGGAGGGGGGTGCCATTGCCTTCTCCGATCACAGCACTAGGATGTCCTAAATACCTTTTAAGACTCAAGACTTTGGGAATGGATGCCATGTGACAACAAAGCTGAAAAATGAGGTGAAATGATGCCAGAGATAACCTTGAAACACTGCCATTTTGTTTGGAAATACCCTAGATTTTCATACTGGGTATACTCTTCCTCATACTTTCGATTGATTTGCTGTATTTGATTTTACTAATTGACATCAGTTTAAAAGAAAAAGTCACCAGAGAAAACTATTTCATTTATTTTGAGTCTACCTGATATTTTTCAGTACACCTCCACCATTTCTTTCACTAATCTCTGCTTTCCCTTTTACTATTCTCTGGAGTCTAGGTAATTTGGGAAAGCTGAGAGTTTCTTATGTGCTTGGTAAAAAAATCCTTGAGATGTATTCTCTTTAGTTTGTGATTGTTCTGAAACTAATTTGTTTTACTACTGAACAGTTGGTTCATGTTTTCCAGTTCTAGACTGTGGACTCTTTTGAAGGAAAGTTCTTTCTCATAGATGTATTTTGAATAGGTTATAAGATTATCAGGTGAAAAATAGTAGAAATAGTTGATAGAATGTAATATTTTAGATACTTATACTCACAAATATTTTTCAGGAAAAAATTGTAAACTAATTGACTTATCAATAAAATAATTCTGGAAGTCTGAAACATAGTAGATGTAAGACTTATAAACTACTATTAATGCTAAGAAAGATGCCTAAATTATCATATACAGTTTTATTTTACCTGAGCTCTTTGTTGTTTTATTTATTAGGAAATAGCTAAAATTCTTTAACTGTTTAATAGGAGATAGTTAAAATTATTGAGAATGAGCATATAGAGGAGGCAGGAAAAATATGTGAAGGAAGAAAGAATAATTTAGTAAATTTACTTTGACATGCAAAAGTCTGAAAAAAATTTTTTGGCCATGCCATGTGGCATGCAGGATCTTCCCTGACCAGGGATTGAATCCCTACCCTCTACAGTGAGCACACAGAGTTTTAAGTGCTGGACTGTAGAGTCTTAACTGCTGGACCACAGGAAGTCCCCAAAAGTCTAAATATTAAAATGCATTTGTGTGCATGCTCAGTTGCTCAGTTGTGTCCAACTCTTTGTGACCCCCATGGACTATAGCCCTCCAGCTTCTCTGTCCATGGTATTATCCTGGCAAAAATACTGGTGTGGTTTGCCATTTCCTCCTCCAGGGGATCTTCCTGACCCAGGGATTGAACCTGCATCTCCTACATTGGCAGGTAATTCTTTACCACTGAGCCACCTGGGAAGCCCAAAATGTATTTATATTCAGCTGTATCGATTTCTTATTTAAGCTATTAATATAATACCCAGAAGTGAAATGTATCATAGTTGGGTGAACTATGATCATTTTTGTTCACTTTTTTTGGGTCAGTATTTACAAATCTGATTCTATATAATCATGATTTGAACAGGAAATATTACCTCTTCAATACAGTGTAACCTTTTAAACCAGATTTAAATTTCAACTATATTGATTTTGACAAATAATACTTATAAAATGGCCCCAAGATAAAATTATTTGTGTGTCCTCACTATAAACCTACATATTCAGATAAACTTAATTAAAACAGAAAATTGTATTTCCCACATAATAAATTACTTGGAAGTACAGAAGTAAGATATGTCTGTGGGTACATATAATTGTATTTTATATGCATAGAGAAAGTTAGCCCAAATACAAAGAAAATGGGGTGTGTGTGTGTCAAAATCCATTCAATTTGGAGATAAGAAAAGAATAATATAAAGAGTTTTGCTGATATAAGCATAGGCTAATGCTATTACTGCCTAACTATAGCTATGCTGAGCTGTTCCACTATTATTCAGGTGTCAGCATTTCTATTGTGGACTTAGGACGTTGTCGTTATAAGAATTTACTATAATTTATAGTCTAAAATAAAAGGATACTATTGTTTTTGAACTTCAACTGAGAATATTAATACAATAGGAAGAAAATATAGCACAAAGTTTAGATTTTCAGTCACATTATTCAGCTTTTTACTCACTTTTAGAGAAAATATATATGTAACTATCTCAAACTTCTTAAAGAATTTTCAGAAAAATAAGTAATTATTATACATCTTCATAGATTCATATGTATATAGTATATTTTGTAGTTATTCAGGTTCTCTATATAATTTATTCCAGTTTTGCAAATAAATTCCAGAAATCCACATACCAGGCTTTTGTGTAATGCATTTAGTGTTTTTCCATTTATTCATTTCCTTTTCAGACTTTCTCTGATAACACCATCCTTTCAAGTAGGAAAACAGTAAGCAGTCAAGTCACAGCTTGTATTCGGGAGTTTGTTGGATCACTGGATTGCAACTCACTGAAAAAGACCCTGATGCTGGGAAAGATTGGGAGCAGGAGGAGAAGGGGGCAAAGAGGATAGATGGTTGGACGGCATCAGTGACACAATGGACACGAGATTGAGCAAACTTCCAGAAACAGCGAATGACAGGGAAGCCTGCTGTGTTGCAGTCCGCGTGGTCGCAGAGAGTCAGGTGTGACTTAGCAACGGAACAACAAAAACAAACATTATTGACCGCCTTGATATGCCAAATGCTTTAAAATACTTGATCTCATTGGATCATTCCAAAGTCCCTTTTTAGATGGGTGTGACGTCCCAAGTTTGAGCAACTTATTTCAGGCCACTAGCCCTTTCTACTATTATATACACCTTCTTACCTTTGTGTACCCAAGACTTCTCTTAGAAATACGTATTCTAATTTCTGTTGAAGAAAAAGGTGGTTGTTATCAGGGGCCAAGTGTGAAGTAGCAAAATTTTATCTTTTTACCTCTTTTTGTGCCGTGATTATTTTCTTTATACTATGCATTCCTTCCACTGTTCTATTTTAAAAATTCTTTCTGAAAATTCCTCCCCACGTAGAGATTTAAATGACAGTGTAGCTTAACCTATTACTTTTCCCAAAGATATTGGCATTTTAACTTTTACTGCAGAAAGAGAATTGAAAGGAAAAGCTGAATCTCATGGTGCCAATTGCCTAGCTATTAGGAAGACTTTTACCCATATCTCATCAAAGCTGCCACTGAATTTGTTAGCCCTGATCCAAATGGATTTTACTAATTTATCATTTAGTTTTTTGTAAGATAAAGGAAATTACAGTCGCTTTATGCTTGGCATTCCTTTTTGTATTATTTTTTAAATAATTTTCCTGTTGTATTACTGTGTACAAGTGGCAGAAATTAACCCTTGGCATGTTGTGTGTTTCTGAAAGAAATTACATATTTTTCTTTACTTTTACATACTTAGTTGTTAAAAATAGGGTGGTAGATAGAAAAAAAAAATGCAGAAGTACAGTTCTGTAGCAGTGCTTTCTGCCAAGCATAACATTAAAATAAAAGTATATAAATGATAGTTACTTAATGACTATGGGAAATTTATTTCTCTAGTTAATGATATCAGGGTGAATAAGGGTAAAATTTTCTGTTGAAGTATAGTGTATAACTATTTCATAAGAGTTTTGATTGGCATTTCCTCTGTATGAACTGGGAATTTCCTGGTGGTCCAGTGGTTAGGACTGTGTGCTTCCGCTGAGCGAGCGTGGGTTTGAGAACTAAGATCCCTTTTGCTGCGTGGTACAGCCAAAAGGAAAAAACAACAACAACACTATGTGCAGCGAAGGCATTCACAGATGTCCAGGAAATTTCATAGATCTTTGGTCATTATTTTACTGTAATAATTATTTCTATCATCTCTGTTTTTAAAAGACAAAGAAAAATTGTGATTTTCTGGGGTCCTCTGGGAAATCTCAAATATAGTTTTGGATATAGTGGATATCATGATTTTTTATTTTATTTTTCCAATATTTAGGTTCCAATTTTGGGATGGCAAAATCAAAAAAGTTATCAGAGGAGATCTGGGCACTTGGTTAAGATAGGTGCCCAAGAAGTAATATTCAATTACCTCTTTAGTCAAAAAGTGAGAAGTGAAGTCAGTCGTGTCTGACTCATTGCGACCCCATGGACTGTAGCCCACCAGGCTTCTCTGTCCATGGCATTCTCCAGGCAAGAATACTGGAGTGGGTTGCCATTTCCTTCTTCAGGGGATCTTCCTGACCCAGGGATCGAACCCAGGTCTCCTGCATTGCAGGCAGACGCTTTAACCTCTGAGCCACCAGGGAAGCCCTAGTCAAAAAGACAAAATGTATTTTCTAAGCTCTGTTCTTCATTATACTTTCTCATATTCTAGAACAAACTGATCTAGTTCTCTTTTAGGAGTTGACCTATTCAAGCCATTTTTGTAACAATGAGATGTAATTTTTAACACACTTTGTGTTCATTACTATCTTCAAATGAACCAATTAATAAGTATTTTGTAAATTTATATTTTACTTCCTAATATAGTAAATGCCAATAGTTCTGAACCCATATAAACAAAAGCTCTCTGGAGTCCTAAGTCCTAGAGTCATTTGGATTGGAGACTGAAAATCTTGAGAACTACTGCAAACTGCTGCTTCCAGACACACCTACCCTTGGAAAACAAAAGTACACACAGAGTTGTATTTCTCTGTCACAATTGTTCCAAGTATAGTCTCATCAGTTCAGTTCAGTCGCTCAGTCGTGTCCGACTCTTTGCGACCCCATGAATCGCAGCACGCCAGGCCTCCCTGTCCATCACCAACTCCCGGAGTTCACCCAGACTCACGTCCATCGAGTCAGTGATGCCATCCAGCCATCTCATTCTCTGTCGTCCCCTTCTCCTCCTGCCCTCAATCCCTGCCAGCATCAGGGTCTTTTCCAATGAGTCAACTCTTCGCATGAGGTGGTCAAAGTACTGGAGTTTCAGCTTTAGCATCGTTCCTTTCAAAGAAATCCCAGGGCTGATCTCCTTTAGAATGGACTGGTTGGATCTCCTTGCAGTCCAAGGGACTCTCAAGAGTCTTCTCCAACACCACAGTGCAAAAGTATCAATTCTTCAGCACTCAGCTTTCTTCACAGTCCAATTCTCATATCCATACATGACCACAGGAAAAACCATAACCTTGACTAGACGAACCTTTGTTGGCAAAGTAATGTCTCTGCTTTTGAATATGCTATCTAGGTTGGACATAACTTTCCTTCCAAGGAGTAAGCGTCTTTTAATTTCATGGCTGCAATCGCCATCTGCAATGATTTTGGAGCCCAGAAAAATAAAGTCTGACACTGTTTCCACTGTTTCCCCATCTATTTCCCATGAAGTGATGGGACAGGATGCCATGATCTTCATTTTATGAATGTTGAGCTTTAAGCCAACTTTTTCACTGTCCTCTTTCACCTTCATCAAGAGGCTTTTTAGTTCCTCTTCACTTTCTGCCATAAGGATAGTGTCATCTGCATATCTGAGGTTATTGATATTTCTCCCGGCAATCTTGATTCCAGCTTGTGCTTCTTCCAGCCCAGCATTTCTCATGATGTACTCTGCATATAAGTTAAATAAGCAGGGTGACAATATACAGCCTTGACGTACTCCTTTTCCTATTTGGAGCCAGTCTGTTGTTCCATGTCCAGTTCTAACTGTTGCTTCCTGACCTGCATATAGGTTTCTCAAGAGGCAGATCAGGTGGTCTGGTATTCCCATCTCATAACTCATATCAATTATAATTTTCAACCAAGTAACTATAACTAACTTGTACTTTACAGAGAAAACTAGGGTAGTGGATAATTTAGAACTGTATGGCATCCACAAGCAGTTTAGTAGGTGTGCAAAGTCATGAATTCATGTATTGCAGCTTTCTACTACCACACACATCTCTTACATGACTTTCTAATATGGAAGAAATGAGTATGTTCATTAACATGACCAAAGCTGTAACCTTAAGAAGCAAAATTATATAAATTTAAAATTATACTTAGTGATTAATATTTCAGTATTTTGTCTTGGGCTTCCCTGGTGACTGAGAAGGTTAAGAATCTGCCTGCAAAAAAAAAAAAAAAGAATCTGCCTGCAATGCAGGAGACCTGTGTTCCATCCCTGGGTCAGGAAGATCCCTGGGAAAAGGAAATGGCAACCCACTCCTGTATTCTTGCCTGGAGAATACCATGGACAGAGGAGCCTGGCGGGCTGCAGCCCACAGGGGCACAAAAGAGTCAGACATGACTGAGAACTAACACACACATTCTATCTTACTTAAAATTTATCTATGTCTAATAATATCCATTAATTCAATTTAATATAAGTTTAAGCTTTTACATTACCTTGGAAATTATCTACTAAAAACAAATACTATAAAACATACTTATGGTTGAAATAAATGTTTGTCAGAATAATGATTGAATTTAACTGAATACAGTGTTCATTTTTCATAGTTTTTAATAATATGTAGGAGTAATATTGGCTTAACTTGATTAGTAAACCTGTATAATTTTAGGAAAAACAAACCCAAGTGGAATAAAATGTATGCTTCTGTAATACTTAATACTGATAATTCCAAGATACAGATGTTTTATTAAGCTAGTATTGTTTACTAGAGATTTAGTCTTATTAATGTGAACTTGGATTCTTAGAATATTTCATAGTTTTAGCAAGAAGAATTTTAAGTTTAGTACATTTAAAGCATTGCTGCTGCTACTGCTGCTAAGTCGCTTCAGTCGTGTCCGACTCTGTGCGACCCCATAGACGGCAGCCCACCAGGCTCCCTGGTCCCTGGGATTCTCCAGGCAAGAACACTGGAGTGGGTTGCCATTTCCTTCTCCAATGCATGAAAGTGAAAAGTGAAAGTGAAGTTGCTCAGTCGTTTCCGACTCTTAGCGACCCCATGGACTGCAGCCTACCAGGTTCCTCCACCCATGGGATTTTCCAGGCAAGAGTACTGGAGTGGGATGCCATTGCCTTCTCCGCATTTAAAGCATTAGAAGTTCAGAAAACAAAGTCCTACTGTAGAGCACAGGGAATTATATTCAATAACCTGTGATAAACCATGATGGAGAAGAATATGAAAAAGAATATATATAACTGAGTCACTTTGCTGTATAGCAGAAATTAGTACAACATTATAAATCAAGTATATTTCAATAAAATTTAAAAAAAGCATTACAAGTTCAATTTCCTATTCTGAGAATTTTAGGAATATTGAATTTATGTAAGAGCTTATTTATCTCTGTTAAGTCAATCAGATTAGAACTTCTTTATTTTTTTTTTAGAACTGCTTTAATTTAAGAAACCTTGTACTATCATTTTTTCATATCCTCTAGAGAAAGGAAGAAATTTCACATGGAGTGAAAGGTAAAGGCCTTTCTGAGTTTTACACATAGGCACAGAGAGGGCTTATAGCTTCAGATCTATACCTTTGGCACAGATCAAGTAAACACAGAAACTTAAAATCTCACTGTCCAAATGTCAAAGAGGTATTCTCCTCCCCTCAGTGGGTATGTAATTTTTTATTTATTTGAGCTAAAAAAAATAGAGAAATTTTTAACAAGAGTCTAATAAACCAGTTTCTCTGTCAACTAGATAAATAGATCTCTATCATCCATTTACAGAGATCATCAGATTGTCAAACTATAAAACCAAACTCCTTATCATTGCTCTTACTAATGGGAAAATAACTTATCAGTAGTAAGAAAACCAACAACAACAAAAACTAAAACATGAAATTAGTGGATAGGGAAGAGAGCTAGAGAAACAGAGAGCCAGCAAATTTTAAATTCTATTGCTGCTTGAGATTCACTTCTGGGAGCCAGGAAAAGACATGCCGGGGCTTAAGCTACTCAGGAGGTGCGCTTCACTGGCAGCTCCATTTACCAGCTTTGTCAGATGAATCCATCTCAGTGGGTGACCTTCAAACTCGTTTAAAAAAAAAATTTAAAGAGAAAATCATGATTTTCATGCAAATATAATATGAACATGTGTCAGAGACATATTTAACTCATTCATTAACAAGGGAACCAATAAAATGTTACAACTGACTCAAAGACAAGTGCAAACAACACACGCATGGGAGTTTCCTGGCCTTACAGTGGTTAGGTCTTCAGGTTTTCACTGCTGAGGGCCCTCACAGCGGGGCCAAAAACAAACAAAAACCAACACACACGTGTAAGTATAGGTGATCAATCTATAATGTTGAAGTGAATTTATAAATACTAATCAGTATCCACAGGGAAATCTCTCTACTGGACAAAATTAATTTACATTGTAATAGATTTTCTAAATTTACAGAGTTGTAAAATAGCTCAAAGACAATGCAAAACACAGGACCCCATAGTATCAGACAACCCAGAGGGTTGTTAGGACGCCTAACAACCATTCTTGTCTATTTCAAAGTCACTGAGAACAATCCAGGTGAAGTCCTTTACTGCCCTTGTCCTCTTGGCCAACTTAGGCACAAGGTTAGCCAGCCCCTGACCTTTCAGCCTTCCAACTAGAACTTTCTAGGTTTGTGGAGCAAAGATAGGGAGAAAGGATTTGTTTTCACCTGTGTTTGCATCACTAGCTGGATGAGGCCTCTCCTTGCTGCTTCGCTTTCCTCCAGGTTTCTTGTGATCACTCTGGAGCCAACCGTTGCTCAGTGTGGAGGTGGAATTTTAAAAGGAATTTTAAAAGGTACCTTCCCAGAGTGACTCAGTAAGCTCTGGCTCCCTGAGCCTGATGACCAGAATTCTTCCAGAGGGGCATTCCTAAGAATTATCTGCCCACAGAGCCACAGGCTCAGACCAAAGAACCTGAGACCCTGCTGCCTTGGCTAAAGCCAAGCTTTTTAATTTTCTTTTTTAAATTTTTGGCTATGTAGGATATGAGTTCCCCAACAAGGGTTTGAACCCACACCCCCTGCATTGGAAACATGATGTCTTAACCACTGAATTGTCGGGGAAGTCTTTGAAGCCAAGCTTTGTCCCCTATCTACAGCAGTTCCAGTGTTGGGCAGGTAAAAATCATCATTTGTCAAGGTGATAAAGACTCAATTCTATTTAAGAGAAGCAATTTAGGACTACAAACGTAATACACGAAAGTCTTGCTATATGAAAGGCTTGTTTTATGAAAGTAAAATAATTGATGTTGAGAATTAGAATTGAGAAAATGTAAGGAAATCAACATTTATTGTACTTCTGCATTGGACATGTTACCTCTTTTAACTCTATATTGCATTTGTGCCTGTCCACGGTTTTGCCGGGCCTCAGTGTAGGTATTACTAAACTCAATTTCCAAAAGGAATTTTCTGGTTTTATGAGTTGTTTTATTAATCACATAAAATTTTAGTTTTCTTAAGGTCAGTAGTTACGATAGACCAGTTCTTGGCACTCTTTTTAGGTAAGACTTCTGGTTTTTCATCTGTAAATTTAGTAGAGGGTTATACTTTAAAGAAAGAAAGTTCAAAATGCTACTGTGATGTTAATCAGAATGGAGTCCTCTTTACTTTGACTTTTGGCAGTGTACCACATGCTTTATTAAACATCAGGATTTAGATTGATCTTTAGAACACCTTTACAGAAAGGAAATCACAGCCTTGAAGCTGATGATAGGACAGTTGCAAAATTTGAAACAACTGCTTTATTTAGCTATGCATTTTGTTGACACTTTTCATTTTAGTAACCTTATTTTTCATTAGTATTCTCAGCAGAAACAACTGATATATCTTTCTTGACCTCATCATGCTTAGAACAAAAACTTAAAAGAATAAATCTTCTTGAAACCTCACGTTTTTCCAGATCACCTGCTTGTC
This sequence comes from Bos mutus, assembly GCF_027580195.1. NCBI lineage: Eukaryota > Metazoa > Chordata > Mammalia > Artiodactyla > Bovidae > Bos > Bos mutus. The sequence goes on along the minus strand of NC_091637.1, from coordinate 30,534,315 downwards.
AAACACGGCAGAATACAGTTTTGAAACAGTGCAAACATACCTGCTGTCTTAGGTCTCCGTGTCTTCCACCAGCCTTTGTCTTACTCCTTTGTATCACTTGTCCAAGAGCAGAAACTATTCTTCAGAACTGACTCAGGTGTTCTAGGAAGCAGAGTGCCAATAAAAGACAACGAATATCCTCCTTTAAAGCGCCTTCATTTTCTTCTTATGTGTTGCTTTATGAAGTTATATCAGATTGTGTGTTTGCTTCTGAATTTTGGATATCCTTTTAGATAGTGTCTTTTTCATCCACTACTTCCCTTGACAGGCCACTGAAAAATATCCCAATTTCTCATCAACAAGATTTCATTTTTAACATAGGATACCATGCAAACTGGAAACTGTGACTTTTGTTCAGCTCTAATACTTAACTTCTTTTGTCAGGAAGTGAGCTGATGCTGGCTTCTCTTTGTCTTATTCCAAGTTGGGGCATGAGATTTTCTCTGCATTAGAAGGTTGTTGAGACCTGAAGCCTGGGAAGGTAAGATGCCAGCATGAATACTGTCCGTTTAGAACTGTGGTTTAATTGAGTGGTGATTTAAGAGGATGAGTCTTTCCAGTTGTCCCTGACCTTTCAGTTTTACCAAAACATGTGGAAAATGTCTACAGTTGGGAGGTCCATTAATATAATTTGTTTTTGTATAAATTTTAAATATAGTTTTATATTTACTGAAATTATTACTTAAAAGAAAGGAAGAACTGACCTATACCGATTTTATATATAAATAAATCTTTGTATACACAAATATATATATATTTATACCAAGGATTATAGCAATATAGACTACAAATATATATATATATTTCCTGCTTATAGTTTTACTTTTCTTCCCTGATCATTTTTAAAATATATATACTTTGTCTTTCAAGAACATTTTTGGATTTCCTTTCTGGTTTTTTTTTTTTTTTTTAAGGAAAGCAGAATAGGGTGTGCAAAGAATTGAGATAATTTTTCTCACACAGAGAAAGGCAATATTTGGGAAAAAAATTTTAATCACAAAATTTTGCCTAAGTATTCTGGTGAACCAAGCAGCATTCTATGGCTGTCTCTCCCAAAAAGTCTTCATTGGAAAAGACTAGCCAATGTATGGGTTGAGTAATGAAGGTCCTGTTTTAAATTTCTTGCTTACTCTCATCATTTGTTTACATGCTTCCTTCATTCATGGTGCTTTAGCTTGTTTCAGTAAGTAAAATGTTTAAAATTTTCACAGTGTTTTACTAAAACAAAAAAAAAATCATAATTTTTCACAATAATACTATCATACATGACAAATATTAATTATTCTCTATGGAGAACATTTTATCCATTTATATACAGATATAATCTGTAGTCCATTTCAGCCCATGAATTATCTGGTTAATAGTCCACCTTGGAAGAACCTAATAGATTTTGCTTTTTTATTGGACTTAGATTATAGTTTACACTTTTAAAGCGCAATATTTATTGGTTTTTAAGGGTGCTAATATCATAAAGTATTTTATTAAGCAAAACTTTTGCAAAGTTGAATATTAGCTAAGTGTCTCTTACTTAATATTAAGAATCTATTAATGCTTAGTGAAATTACATTTATGGCATTAGCTAATAAAAGAATCAGTCTTCCCTAAATTCTTGACCTATAAAAATATAGTAGGAGTTCCATAGGATGTTGCCATGTTTTTGTATGCTTATCTGGCTCTGGATCGCTAAAGGGACTTAAGCTCGTTTTATTTTATTTTGGATTTGCTTTTGCAATTTTTCATGGGTTTCAGATTGAACTTTGATTGCTATAAACTAGGAATCAAACTTGGAAGTCAATTTTAGCATATGCCAATATTATACTTTTTTCTTTCTAGGATAGATTAGCCCAAATCAAGTGGCATTGATATTGAGTCTCTACTTGGTTAGTGAACTCTTCTAAAGTTGTTTATTATTTCTGAAAAGCTTTTAATTGTTTCTGGCTATAACTTTTCTTAAGTATTTTATTCCATGAGATGTAAACATGGCCTTTGTAAAGTAACTAATTTCAGTTTCACGTGCATAGTGTGTTTCCATATTCAAAGCACTTTTAGACATTACTTATTTCATTCTGACAATAGGCCTATGAAATAGGTACAGCAGATGTTATTTTGATTTTACAGTCTTAGTTTGAGTGACTTGCTGAAGGTCACACAATCAAGTCAAAAGAGTGTATCAAGAAATCAGTTTTTTCTAGCTCACAGTCCAATACTCTTCTTAGAGCTATATGGCACTGTTTATTTACACGATTAAAAACTTGGTTCTAACAACTTACCTTGAATCCTGTAGAATCTAATGAATTTATTTCATGTGCAATGTACTAACATAGCTTCTGGGTTTAAGTAGAGATTGTTGGTGTTATTCAGCCAGAAAACCAACACATATGTCTTGGGTTCTGAATTTTGAAATTTCTCACGTGGTTAAGCATTAGTACCTGTTCTGGCATTCGTCTTTCAGTTCCAGGAAAATGTGCATTATCCTAGTACTTGGTATTTACCTCGGTAGATGGCACAGCTGTTTGCTACTTGGCAGTCTGTGCAGAAATGATGTCCAAAAATAAATTAGCAAGGAAGTTACATAAAGACTGAAGGCTACTTAGTTCTACATGAAATGGTGGTACAAATGTCCCACCTTTCTATTTTGCTTCAATCAATACTACTGTCTCATTTTCTGTCTAAATCTTAATTCACCTCCTCCGCCTTTTTTTTTTTTTTGAAAGGTGCTCAGTCGTGTCTGACTCTTTGTGACCCCATGGACTGTAGCCCATCAGGCTCCTCTGTCCATGGAATTCTCCAGGCCAGAATACTGGAGTGGGTAGCCTTTCCCTTCTCCAGTGCATCTTCCCAACCCAGGGACCGAACCCAGGTCTCCTGCATTGTAGGCAGATTCTTTACCAGCTGAGCCACCAGGGAAGCCCTAATTCACCCTTATTTATTTATCCTTAAAGGAGCTGACTTTGCCTGAAGTTTGATATTTTTGTCATAACTGGGTCATAACATTTTCACAAATGAGCTCGAGCTTTAAAAGTGGGATCCTCCAATATTGTAAAGTTTAAAAATAAAATAAAATAAAAAAAAAAAAAGTGGGATCCTCACATCCTGGGCCATAAATCTAGCCTTGGTAAATTCAAAAAAATTGAAATCATGCCAATCATCTTTTCTGAGCACAATGCAGTAAGATTAGATCTCAATTACAGGAAAAAAACCTACTAAAAATTCCAACATATGGAGGCTAAACAACATACTTCTGAATAACCAACAAATCGTAGAAGAAATCAAAATATGCATTGAAATGAATGAAAATGAAAAAACAACAACCCAAAACCTATGGGACACTGTAAAAGCAGTGCTAAGGGGAAGGTTCATAGCAATACAGGCTTACCTCAAGAAGCAAGAAAAAAATCAAATAAATAAAAGCACCTAAAGCAACTAGAAAAGGAAGAAATGAAGACCCCTAGGGTTAGTACAAGGAAAGAAATCTTAAAAATTAGGCAGAAATAAATGCAAAAGAAACAAAAGAGACCATAGCAAAAATCAACAAAGCTAAAAGCTGGTTTTTGAGAAGATAAATAAAATTGACAAACCATTAGCCAGACTCACCAAGAAACAAAGGGAGAAGAATCAAATCAACAAAGTTAGAAATGAAAATGGAGAAATCACAACAGACAACACAGAAATACAAAGGATCATAGGAGACTACTATCAGCAACTATATGCCAATAAAATGGACAACTTGGAAGAAATGGATGAATTCTTAGAAAAGTATAACTGTCCAAAACTGAACCAGGAAGAAATAGAAGATCTTAACAGACCCATCACAAGCATGGAAATTGAAACTGTAATCAGAAATCTTCCAGCAAACAAAAGCCCAGGACCAGATGGCTTCACAGCTGAATTCTACCAAAAATTTAGAGAAGAGTTAACACCTATCTTACTCAAACTCTTCCAGAAAACTGCAGAAAAGGTAAACTTCCAAACTCATTCTATGAGGCCACCATCACCCTAGTACCAAAACCAGACAAAAATGCCACAAAAAAAGAAAACTACAGGCCAATATCATTGATGAACATAGATGCAAAAATCCTTAACAAAATTCTAGCAAACAGAATCCAACAACATATTAAAAGATTGTACATCATTAAAAAGATTGTACATTATCCCAGGGATGCAAGGATTCTTCAGTATCCATAAATCAATCAATGTGTTACACCACATTAACACATTGAAAGATAAAAACCATATGATTATCTCAATAGATGCAGAAAAAGCCTTGGACAAAATTCAACATCCATTTATGATAAAAAAAAAAAACTCTCCAGAAAGCAGGAATAGAAGGAACATACCTCAACATAATAAAAGCTATATATGACAAACTCACAGCAAACATTATCCTCAATGGTGAAAAATTGAAAGCATTTCCTCTAAAGTCAGGAACAAGACAAGGGTGCCCACTTTCACCATTACTATTCAACATAGTTTTGGAAGTTTTGGCCACAGCAATCAGAGCAGAAAAAGAAATAAAAGGAATCCAAATTGGAAAAGAAGAAGTAAAACTCTCACTGTTTGCAGATGACATGATCCTCTACATAGAAAACCCTAAAAACTCCACCAGAAAATTACTAGAGCTAATCAATGAATATAGTAAAGTTGCAGAATACAAAATCAACACACAGAAATCCCTTGCATTCCTATACACTAATAATGAGAAAATAGAGAAATTAAGGAAACAATTCCATTCACCATTGCAATGAAAAGAATAAAATACTTAGGAATATATCTACCTAAAGAAACTAAAGACCTATATATAGAAAACTATAAAACACTGGTGAAAGAAATCAAAGAGGACACTAATAGATGGAGAAATATACCATGTTCATGGATTGGAAGAATCAATATGGTGAAAATGAGTATACTACCCAAAGCAATTTATAGATTCAATGCAATCCCTATCAAGCTACCAACGGTATTCTTCACAGAGCTAGAACAAATAATTTCACAATTTGTATGGAAATACAAAAAACCTCAAATAGCTAAAGCTATCTTGAGAAAGAAGAATGGAACTGGAGGAATCAACCTGCCTGACTTCAGGCTCTACTACAAAGCCACAGTCATCAAGACAGTATGGTACTGGCACAAAGACAGAAATATAGATCAATGGAACAAAATAGAAAGCCCAGAGGTAAATCCACACACATATGCACACCTTATCTTTGACAAAGGAGGCAAAAATATACAATGGATTAAAGACAATCTCTTTAACAAGTGGTGATGGGAAAACTGGTCAACCACTTGTAAAAGAATGAAACTAGAGCACTTTCTAACATCATACACAAACATAAACTCAAAATGGATTAAAGATCTAAACGTAAGATCAGAAACTATAAAACTCCTAGAGGAGAACATAGGAAAAACACTTTCCGACATACATCACAGCAGGATCCTCTATGATCCACCTCCCAGAATATTGGAAATAAAAGCAAAAATAAACAAATGGGACCTAATTAAACCTAAAAGCTTCTGCACAACAAAGGAAATTATAAGCAAGGTGAAAAGACAGCCTTCAGAATGGGAGAAAATAATAGCAAATGAAGCAACTGACAAACAACTAATCTCAAAAATACACAAGCAGCTGTACAGCTCAATTCCAGAAAAATAAACGACCCAATCAAAAAATGGGCCAAAGAACTAAATAGACATTTCTCCAAAGAAGACATACAGATGGCTAACAAACACATGAAAAGATGCTCAACATCACTCATTATCAGAGAAATGCAAATCAAAACCACTATGAGGTACCATTTCACGCCAGTCAGAATGGCTATGATCCAAAAGTCTACAAGCAATAAACGCTGGAGAGGGTGTGGAGAAAAGGGAACCCTCTTACACTTTTGGTGGGAATGCAAACTAGTACAGCCACTATGGAGAACAGTGTGGAGATTCCTTAAAAAACTGGAAATAGAACTGCCTTATGACCCAGCAATCCCACTGCTGGGCATACACACCAAGGAAACCAGAATTGAAAGAGACACGTGTACCCCAGTGTTCATCGCAGCACTGTTTATAATAGCCAGGACATGGAAGCAACCTAGATGCCCATCAGCAGATGAATGGATAAGAAAGCTGTGGTACATATACACAATGGAGTATTACTCAGCCATTAAAAAGAATGCATTTGAATCAGTTCTAATGAGGTGGATGAAACTGGAGCCGATTATACAGAGTGAAGTAAGCCAGGAATAAAAACACCAATACAGTATACTAATGCATATATATGGAATTTAGAAAGATGGTAACAATAACCCTGTATACAAGACAGCAAAAGAGACACAGATGTATAGAACAGTCTTTTGGACTCTGTGGGAGAGGGAGAGGGTGGGATGATTTGGGAGAATGGCATTGAAACATGTATAATATCATATATGAAATGAGTCGCCAGTCCAGGTTCGATGCACGATACTGGATGCTTGGGGCTGGTGCACTGGGACGACCCAGAGGGATGGTATGGGGAGGGAGGAGGGAGGAAGATTTGGGATGGGGAACACATGTATACCTGTGGCGGATTCATTTTGATATATGGCAAAACCAATACAATATTGTAAAGTTAAAAAATAAAATAAAAATTAAAAAAAAAAACCACAATGAAGTACCATCTCATGCCAGTCAGAATGGCTGCTATCCAAAAATCTACAAACAATAAATGCTGGAGAGGGTGTGGAGAAAAGGGAACCCTCTTACACTTTTGGTGGGAATGCAAACTAGTTCAGCCACTATGGAGAACAGTGTGGAGATTCCTTAAAAAACTGGAAATAGAGTTGCCATACGACCCACCAATCCCACTGCTGGGCGTACACACCAAGAAAACCAGAAGTGAAAGAGACATGTGTACCCCAATGTTCATCACAGCACTGTTTATAATAGCCAGGACATGGAAGCAACCTAGATGTCCATCAGCAGACGAATAGATAAGAAAGCTGTGGTACATATACACAATGGAATATTACTCAGCCATTAAAAAGAATAAATTTGAATCAGTTCTAATGAGGTGGATGAAACTGGAGCCTATTATACAGACTGAAGTAAGCCAGAAAGGAAAGCACCAATAAGTATACTAACGCATATATATGGAATTTAGAAAGATAATGATAACCCTGTATGCGAGACAGCAAAAGAGACACAGATGTATAGAACAGTCTTTTGGACTCTGTGGGAGAAGGTGAGGGTGGGATGATATGAGAGAATAGCATTGAAACATATTATCACATATGAAACAGATCTCCAGTCCAGGTTTGATGCATGAGACAGGGTGCTCAGGGCTGGTGCACTGGGATGACCCAGAGGGATGGGATGGGGAGGGAAATTGGGGGGGGGGGTTCAGGATGAGGAACACATGTAAATGCATAGCTGATTCATATCAATGTATGACAAAAACCACTACAATATTGTAAATTAATTAGCCTCCAACTAAAATAAATAAATTTTTAAAAAAATTAATAAAAGTGGTATCCTTGTACCTACTCATTGGTAGGCTGTGTTTATCTTCTGTAAATATATCTGAAAATTTGAAGTTAACTTTTAGGTTAGTCATTTCTACTTCTTGGATAACAACATAATATTTAAATTTCTCTTTGTTTTTTCTCTAAATTCTGTTCTGACTAGTTAAATAACAAAAAGATATATTTTTTCTTGACTTTGCTTTATTTAAAGATACCATCAGCTTTTGATTTTCTCACAAGAGCATGTGTTTGTTTGGCCTTGCTGTAAGACAACGGACAGCACTCTAGTGTTGATTGGTTTCCTTTATATGCCTTTTTTTGTCTGTCAGCCTACAACCTCATCTGACCGCTCCGTTTATATTTATACCATTCTCTTGACTCCATCCAACTCATATGATGTGACTAACATATAGTTAGTTACATCAGCTAGTTTGTCATCTTGCTTGAAGTTCTATCTTACCTAAACTTGAACCAGCCTTAAGAAATTTGAGTAATGAGTTTATAGTTGTTGTTTTTTTTAATCTTCCTTATAAAGGAGAATTCAGTTCAGTTTAGTCGCTCAGTCGTGTCCGACTCTTCGTGACCCCATGGACTGCAGCACTCCAGGCCTCCTTGTCCATCACCAACTCCCGGAGTCCAGTTAGTCAGTGATGCCATCCAGCCATCTCATCCTCTGTCGTCCCCTTCTCCACCTGCCCTCAATCTTTCCCAGCATCAGGGTCTTTTCAAATGACTCAGCTCTTTGCATCAGGTGGCCAAAGTATTGGAGTTTCAGCTTCAACATCAGTCCTTCCAATGAACACCCAGGACTGATCTCCTTTAGGATGGACTGGTTGGATCTCCTTGCAGTCCAAGGGGCTCTCAAGAGTCTTCTCCAACACCACAGTTCAAAAGCATCAATTCTTCGGTGCTGAGCTTTCTTTACAGTCTAGTTCTCACATCCATACATGACCACTGGAAAAACCATAGTCTTGACTAGACGGACCTTCGTTGGCAAAGTAATGTCTCTGCTTTTTAATATGCTGTCTAGGTTGGTCATAACTTTCCTTCCAAGGAGTAAGCGTCTTTTAATTTCATGGCTGCAGTCACCTCTGTAGTGATTTTGGAGCCCAAGGAAATAAAGTCTGTCACTGTTTCCATTGTTTCTCCATCTATTTGCCATGGAGTGATGGGAAGGATACCATGATCTTTGTTTTTTGAATGTTGAGTTGTAAGCCAACTTTTTCACTCTTCTCTTTCACTTTCATCAAGAGGCTCTTTAGTTCCTCTTCACTTTCTGCCATAAGGGCGGTGTCATCTGTGTATCTGAGGTAATTGATATTTCTCCCGGCAGTCTTGATTCCAGCTTGTGCTTCATCCAGCCTGGCATTTCACACGATGTACTCTGCATATAAGTTAAATAAGCAGGGTGACAGTATACAGCCTTGACATACTCCTTTTCCAATTTGGAACCATTCTGTTGTTCCATGTCCAGTTCTAACCGTTGCTTCTTGAACTGCATACAGATTTCTCAGGAAGCAGATGCCTTGATCTATGGGGAAAAAATGTATTTTTTATTTAAACTTCAGGTAATTGTGCTTTCTAACGTATTTTACTTCCATTTCAGTTTACTACTCATATTCCGTCCTTTCTCTTCCTCTCTGTGTCCCAACTCCATCTTTACAGTGGTTTTGAGAGTGGTTTTGAGAGAATGGGAACTGTTGGTCATACTGACACCCCCTCTAGTGGAAGCTCTAACCAATAACACCACTTTCTCACCAGCAGTAGGACTTGAGATTCATAAAACATCTTTCATATACTCATTTAAGTAAAATTGATACCTGTGCTGTAACTTGATATTCTTTTCTCTTATTTATTTGTATACTGCTTTATTGCCTATCACATTAGTTGCCAAGCTTTGTTAGTAATTAGTTCACATGTAACTTTCTAGGCCTGCATCCTTGTTAGTCTAGGATGGGAGAAAAGAAGGTAACATTTATAAATACTTCCTAAACTGGAAAGAGTTGGGGAGAATTAATTTAATAGAACAAATATTTCTGGTTTTGGTAATGCTACTTTGAAGAATATATACACACACATACTTTTTTACACAAAATTTTTGCTAAGTATAGTTTACTGTTTAACTTTGTGGGTTGCTTTATAACTAAACATTAGTATATATTAAAAATGCTATTATTTATCTTAACTGCAAATATGAAATAATCAAATTGATCTGGTGCCAAAGTCACTAATTCATATCAATTTTTATGTTTTATAATCTTTGAACATATTAACAGGGAGAAAGCAACTGGTTGATATTACCAAAGATTATGGATTTCTGCCACATAAGTTTTAAAGAGCTGAAAGTAAATGGGCTTAAAATATTCGGCTGGCAAATGAAAATATCACAAAATCTCTAGAAAAGCAAAGTGATAATATAAGGAGTAGAACTACCAGATACTAAAACATAAAGTAACAGTATTGAAGCAGTAAGGTGGAAGCCCAAGATTAGATGTACAGATCACTGAAGAGTAAAGAACTGTCGTCACTTATACAAACTTGACATATATTAAAGGAGGCACTGTTAAAACAGCAGGCAAGAGAACGATTATTTAGTAAATGGGGTGGAAGAGCTGTTTAGCATTGTCAAGGAAAAATACACTTAGAATCACATCTACACCAGAGATAACAAAATAAATTTCAGATGAACCTTAAGTGTGGACAATTACATATTGAAAATATGGAAGGTAAAAGGACTGACTATTCTATAATTTCTCTGGAGTTTCTAAGCAATTTGAAAATTGGAAAAGGAAGATAGTAAAGATCAGACTGCAGATGCTAATTTGTTTTATTCTAACTGTAGCTCTGTAAGCATCATAGTAAAGCATTCCTAGTCTATGTTCCAAATCTGAAAATTAGTCTTCTTTTTTTTTTTCATACCAGCTGGAAAACTTATGCTTCCTATATTAGTTCATGGAACAGAGAACGCAACTCTGTATCTAACATTTTGTTCCATAGATGCATTGAAAATTATACAGGCGCTCGTTGTGAAGAGGTTTTTCTCCCAAGCTCCAGTATCCAAACTAAAAGTGACCTGTTCACAGCTTTCGTGGCATTGACTGTTCTTCTGGGAACTCTTATCCTTGGAGCCCTCTACTTCCTCTGCAGGTAACCAAAATAGAAACATGCTCTTGAAAAGAAAAAAGTAATACATAGTAGTTATTGTTTGACTAAATAATCAATATGCCCTTTAGCTCTAGATTATTTTTCCAGATCATGTTTTCTGTTTAGAGTTATTTCTCTAATGCAGTTATTGTTACTAAATTGTATCTTTTATTTATTTTTGTTATTAAATTAATGTCAGTTTTGAAAGGATCTTATTCTTTGTTACTATCATCATCATTACCTTAACTTTTCTAAACTAGTAAGGTAGACCCACATTCACTGAAGTTATCATGCCAAAAACACCTAAATATTTGGAGTAAGTCTATTTAAAGTAGACTTTGAATGTGAAAGAAAAGCAATGATTTATTAGTTACCCAAATACCCATCAACAAAAGAATGGACACCAAGTTGTGATATATTGCTATTAAAGGGTAATATATAAGCAGAAATGAATTACAGTTACACAGTTGTGATTCTGAAAGCTCAGCTTCTCTGTACATCAGTGCCGAATCGAATCTTGGAGACAGAGTTTTGGGTAAGGTAGAAAAGGATAGCTTTATTACTTTGCCAGGCAAAGGAGGACTCAGTGGACTTTGGCCTCGAAAACTGTGTGTCCCAGCTTGGAGAAGATAGTCAGAAGTTTTATAGTAATGATTTTAAAAGGGTGTGATCAGCTTGTGGACATTCTTCTGATGGGTTGGTGGTAAGATAAGTAGGAGTCAGCATCATCAACCTTTAGGTTTCAACTGATCTGGATCTACATGCTTGTGGATAGCATACCATCTAACTTTCTCCCACCTGCGGAGGGTTTCAGTATCTGCAAAACAGCTTAAAGATATTGGGTGTTTCTGTTGATGGGGAACCAGGACCTTGTCCCAAGGCTGCACTACTGTTTCTCTTGGCTGTTTGTTTCTTCCTGGTCTAGCATTCCCTCCCTTCCCTAATTAACAGCTGCTTGAATCTGCCCATTAGAACTCAGGAAAAGTCATAGAGGCTGAAAAAAGGCTATTTCCTATAATCAAAGAAATGAGAGACACAGAAAGGCTTTGTGCCCAGGAGCCCCAGAGGACCCTGCTCGGTATCAAGTGCCTGGGTAAATCTTAGAAACATAATTTTATGTGAAAGAAGCAAGTCACATAAGAAAATGTAACAATATGATCCCACTCATGAAAAGTTTAAAACTAGACAAAACTAAATAATGTGTTGGTTAGGGTGATACATATGACTGATTCAAGTAAGAGACTGGTTAGCACAAAATACAGAATGATAGTTACTTGTGGTGGGAAGAGAAAGGGAAGCACTCAAAGAAGGCATGGAATGTTAACAGCCTGTTTCAAATCTTGTGCTGTGCATGTAAGGGTCTATCACTGATTTTTAAACTGGTGTCAACTTAAATGTTCACAACCAAAAGTTGAGAGTTATGTGTTCTTTTGGCAGGAATTTTTAAGACTTCAAGCCTCGGAGGCAGCATTTCAAGTAACCTTGAGAAAATTGCTCAGATGAGGCAAAGGGGGAGGTAGGAGAGATAGAAGTTTTGCCACAAAGGGCAGGTAGTTAGAACATCAAAAGATGTTTAAATCTTTTAAGTATTGTTAATTAAAGAAAACCAGCTACAGTAAGTTAAGGAATTTAGCACTTTTCTGTATAGGAGAAGATTCGAGAATCTGGATTCACTGAAATCATTCCTTTGATATGCACTGTAATTATTTGGGGCCAGTTTCCTGTGTTTTTACCTCCTGTTTTCCTGAGGGCTCACTACAGGGAGTGGCAGCAGTCAGATGGCAGGTATTCTTTCCTTTCTAAGTTCCCTCAGGGCTCACGAGTGGCCTGTGGGCACGCTGCAAGCTGACGTCTGTGACATCCTTAGTTTACTGACAGGGCAGGAGATATTTCATTTCTCTCTAAGCATAAATATTGCCATTCACTCTTTTTATATGTGTACTTTATTGAAAAATAAAGCAACTTTTTGCCATATATAAATGTTAAATATTGTCATATTAATTGGAAAAATGAATGTAAATTTAATAACTGAGAAAAATAGCATCCTTAAGATTCTTACAAAAATAATATGACATTGAATAGTTTTCAGAAACGGTTATAATATGCTACCCACTGTACCTTTTCCATTTTTAAATGACAGCACAAGCAGAGGTATTTCTGCATGATGATTTGTGTCTTGTCAAAATCAAGAGTAGAATTAATTTGAAAAAAACATGAGTAGCTATTGCTTATAAAATCTAGGCATAAGATTTAGGCTCTTGCATCCTGACCAGGTGAAACATACTGTCTGAAATGTGCTTTCAAGAATTAAAACAAGTCCCTGATTGCTGTAGTAGCTTTTAGGTCCATCAGTGGCTGAAATTGCTTTAAGCCGAAGCCCTTTTGAAATTTAATAACTAATTAATGTCATATTTGAATGAGGTCCAAAATAATAACCCATATGCTGAAATCTAGGCAGAATCAATCATGTTTTACGAAGAGGAATCAGTGTATTTTTAGAAAACACATTTCATTTTGCTATGGTAAAAAGTGGTTTTGAATTAATTTTCATTAATGTAGGTAATACTCTAGGCATTGACTTACTGAAAAAAAAATCGAAAGCAAGTGTACGTTCCAATATCTTATTTAATATTAAACGTGGTTTTTAAAAACTCTGTCATGAGCATTTGAGTGTAATTAGAAACTATATTAATGGACCAGATGACAAAAAAGATTGATGAACTGTAGCCTTAAAAAAGTGCAAGTGAGGGACTTCTCTGCTGGTCCAGTGGTTAAGAATCTGCCTGCCAATGCAGGGAACATGGATTTAATTCCTGGTCCAGGAAGATCGCACTTGCTGGGGGGCACCTAAGCCCACACACCACAACTCCTGAGGCCCATGCGTCCTAAAGCCTGTGCTCCACAGCAAGAGAAACCACCACAGTGAGAAGCCTGTGCGCCGCAGCTAAGAACAGCCCACTTGCCTCAACTAGAAAGAGCCTGTGCACAACACTGAAGATCCAGTGCAGCCAAAAATAAATAAAAATTTTTTAAAGGTGCAATTGAGTTTTTCAGTAGTTGAGTAAAGCCACCCCATGTCACATAAAGTGTTACTCAGTAGACTCTGACTCTTTGCGACCCCATGGACTGTAGCCCACCATGCTCCTCTGTCCATGGAAATCTCCAGGCAAGAAAACTAGAGTGGGCTGCTATTCCCTTCTCCAGGGGATCTCACTGACCCGGGGATCAAACCTGGGTCTCCTGCATTGCAAGCGGATTCTTTACTATCTGAGCCACCATAAGGATCCCAACTAATAATGAAAACTAACCACTTTAAGAAGAGCACAAAAATGCTACATTAAAATAGCACAGTTCTGCTGTCTTAAAGGAAAAAGACTAAGTGGCATCATCAGCATCTGGAGCCACTACAGATGACCTACCTGCCCTGGTGCATTTGTTAAATAATGGGGCACAGTTTTAGGGAAGCTCTGGCAGTTTCAGACAGTTGCAGAAAAGAAAATAAACCTCCATATATTCAAATTTAAACTTGCTTTCTGCATTTGCACTTACCCATTTTCCATTTGTATGTTTCTTTCTTCTTTATTGTCAGGAAGGGCCATCTTCAGAGGGCCAGTTCAGTCCAGTATGATATCAACTTGGTAGAGACAAGCAGTACCAGTGTCCCCCACAGTGAGTAAATTCAAAATAAATGTATATTTTAAAACCCTAAGTTAGATGTTGGTTGTTTAATGGGATTTGGATCTATCCAAAAAATGTTGACCCTAAAAATTTTTTCTATAGATTTTTTACCTGAAGATAATTTCTCATTAGCTGTATGACACAAGTCGTATTTTTTCCCCAAAGAAAACTATGTTATCACAATATGTGAAATTATGATGTTAGTTATAATATGTTTCACAGACTGATTTTTACAGAAGTAATTTGAAGTGGGCTGGTATATGGACAGGAGGGGGATTTTTATTATCAGATCAGATCAGATCAGTCGCTCAGTCATGTCCGACTCTTTGCGACCCCATGAATCGCAGCACGCCAGGCCTCCCTGTCCATCGCCAACTCCCGGAGTTCACTCAGACTCATGTCCATCGAGACAGTGATGCCATCCAGCCATCTCATCCTCTGTCGTCCCCTTCTCCTCCTGCCCCCAATCCCTCCCAGCATCAGAGTCTTTTCCAATGAGTCAACTCTTCTCATGAGGTGGCCAAAGTACTGGAGTTTCAGCTTTAGCATCATTCCTTCCAAAGAAATCCCAGGGCTGATCTCCTTCAGTATGGACTGGTTGGATCTCCTTGCAGTCCAAGGGACTCTCAAGAGTCTTCTCCAACACCACAGTTCAAAAGCATCAATTCTTTGGCGCTCAACCTTCTTCACAGTCCAGCAAATCTTTTGGAAACATATGGGTCAATTCATGTTTTAAAAATATCGTGAAAAAAAAAAATATCGTGAGACTTCTGTCTCTGACCAAGATGGAGTAACAGAGACTGGATTTACCTCCTCCTTGAAATAATTTATAAATGGACATTATACATTAAGCGATGGTTTTCAAGACATTGGACAACAGGGAACAAAGGATCGTGAGAGACTGAAAACAGATGAGATGACCCAATGATTCCCTCAAAGTATTGCCTTGAGAGAATTTCCAGACTGTGGCATGGGAAAGTTGGGTGGATGACCCAGGTTGATCAATGTGGCTTGATCAATATAGTTCACTGAATGGAGTACTGGGAGAGCCACACAGAGAGAGAATTTCAGAGATCTTCAAGTATTCAGTTGAGTAATAATCACATATATACTAGGAAAGTCCTTGATATTAGGCAAAGAATCACCTGATAGGATTAGAGGTACCCATATTCACACAAGGCTAGGAAAAGTGCCTGTTCCCAATAATAAGGCTAAAAATCCTAATTATTCATTGAGTAACAGTGTACACAGAAGATTGTTTCTTCAGTAGTGGGGAATAATTAGCCCTACATTGAGTACTGCTCCAGTCCTGCCTAACAGACCATAAAAGCAAGAACTGAAAGAATCAAATTGTTTCTAAATAACCTAACTGCATCATCATCATCAGCTCAATCACTCAGTCATGTCCGACTCCTTGCGACCCCATGGATTGCAGCATGCCAGACTTCCCAGTCCATCACCAACTCCCAGAGCTTGCTCAAACTCCCAGCATCAGGATCTTTTCCAGTGAGTCAGTTCTTTACATCAGGGGGCCACAGTATGAGAGTTTCAGCTTCAGCATCAGTTCTTCCCAATAAATACTCAGGACTGACTTCTTTAAAATTGACTCATTTGACCTCCTTGGAGTCCAAGGGATTCTCAAGAGTCTTCCCCAACACCCTAGTTCAAAAGCACCAATTCTTTGGCACTCAGCTTTCTTTATAGTCCAACTCTCACAACCATACATGACTACTGGAAAAACCGTTGTTCTGACTAGGCAGACCTTTGTTGGCAAAGTAATGTCTCTGCTTTTTAATACACTGTCTAGGTTCATCATAGCTTTTCTTCCCAGGAGCAAGTGTCTTTTAATTTCATGGCTGCAGTCACCATCCACAGTGATATTGGATCCCAAGAAAATAAAGTCTGTCACTGTTTCCATTGTTTCTTATCTATTTGCCATGAAGTGATGGGACTGGATGCCATGATCTTCTTATTTTGAATGCTGAGTTTTAAGCCAACTTTTTTACCCTCCTCTTTCACTTTCATCAAGAGGCTCTTTAGTTCCTCTTCACTTTCTGACATAAGGGTGGTGTCATCTGCATATCTGAGGTTATTGATATTTCTCCCAGCAGTCTTGACTCCAGCTTTGCTTCATCCAGTCCAGCATTTTGCATGATGTACTCTGCATAAAAGTTAAATAAGCAGGGTGACAATATACAGCCTTGATGTACTCCTTTCCCAATTTGGAACCAGTCTATTGTTCCATGTCTGGTTCTAACTGTTGCTTCTTGACCTGCATACAGATTTCTCAGGATGTAGGTAAGATGGTCTGCTATTCCCATCTCTTTAAGAATTTTCCAGTTTGTTGTGATCCACACAGTCAAAGGCTTTGGCGTAATCAATAAAGCAGAAGTAGAGGCTTTTCTGGAACTCTCTTTGACCTAACAGATGTTGGCAATATGATTTCTGGTTCCTCTACCTTTTCTAAAACCAGCTTGAACATCTGGAAGTTCTCGGTTCACGTGCTGTTGAAGCCTAGCTTGGAGGATTTTGAGCATTACTTTGCTAGCATGTGAAATGAGTGCACTTGTGTGGTAGTTTGAACATACTTTGACATTGCCTTTCTTTTGGATTAGAATGAAAACTGATCTTTTCCAGTCCTGTGGCCACTGCTGAGTTTTCCAGATTTGCTAGCATATTGAAAATGGTTAAAATGGTAAATTTTATTAAGTATATTTCACGATAAAAAGCCAGAAAGAGATGCTGCAGTTTTTTTGGTTTTTGGTTATACTGGGTCCTCGTTGCTGTATGCAGGTTTTCTCTAGTTGCAGCAAGCTGGGGCTACTCTTCACTACAGTACATAAGCTTCTCACTGCAGCAAGCTGGGGCTACTCTTCACTGCAGTACACAAGCTTCTCACTGCAGCAAGCTGAGGCTACTCTTCACTGCAGTACACAAGCTTCTCATTGCAGTGGCTTCTCTCGTTGCAGAGCGCAGGCTCTGGGGTTTGCAGGCTTCAGTAGTTGTGGCACAGGGGCTTGGTTACTCTGTGGCATGTGAAATCTTCCCCAACCAGGGATCAAACCTCTGTCCCTTGCATTGGCAGGTGGATTCTTAGTCAGGGTACCACCAGGGAAGTCTAAGATGCCATTATTAAATGGTACTATCAGATGATTCATTTTAATATACTCAAAATTATCATTTGAGTTATCAAGAGATTGAGTTGTGTTCTTCTACTTTGTAATTGGGTGAAGTCATGTATGTTAATGGTTTGATGAGTTTTTTTATTTTTGCTGTTATTTGTAATGATAATGTCTGGAACTACATTCATTTTTTAAATGCTTGATGATAAAATAACCAGTGAAAAAATTCTCAGAGAACTGAATGTATTATCGTGCATGGTTTTAACTGGGAAGATTAGTACAAATAGGGCCAAATGTGACAGGAAAAAATGTGGGAATGGCTGACTGCCACTAACGCTTGAATGCACGAGTATCCATGCTTGTAATTCACCAATGGTTTCTCTGCTCAAAGGATTTGCCTCTTAATTTTTTTTCAGAACGTTCAATGGGGTGGTAAAAACTCAAATTATTTTTTAGAAACCACATACACCTAAAAAGCAAGTTGGCTTCTTTTCAGTTTATAAAGACATGTTTGTAATAAAATAGAAACTACCTTGGAGCCTTTCCACAGAGGTACTCTGGTTTAATTGGGAAAAGAGTTTCAGAACTCAAGTATTAAATTGCTGCCTTATTTTAATGAGGAAAAAAGGGTATCACAATCAGGGGTAAAAATCTGGATAAGGTGTTGGGCATAGCTCACAAAATTAGCTCACTGGCCACTTATTTTTTCAATGTCAAACAGTCTCAGTAACTGCAAAGCCATTACTTTAAGAAAAGCAAAATAAATGCCTTTACCACATGTGACAAGATCTGTGTCATGAAAACAAAGTTGATCGTGAGGATTGGGAATTTCTTCATGCTATTAGCTTATATTTGTTATGAAAATCAGAGCATAATGGTACATGTTATTTTAAAATTTATTAATGAGCTATTTTCACCAGGAAACTCTTCTTGCCACCATCCCATAAAGCTTTATTCAGTTTAATCCTCCTTTCTAATAGATTCATTCATGTCACCTTGTATGCCTCTGAAATATAGATCTCCCAAGGCAATTTTTTAATTTGTTCATTAAGTAAACCTACAGCTTTAAGTCCTGGCATCCATTTAGATTGTGATTACGTGTCATCCCTATTGCAATAACACACTAGTTCTTAAAGTACAGCTCTTTAAATGAAAAGAAAGTAAGGTAACTATGGAACTGTGAACATCAGGTACCTATAGGTGCCAGACACTGTGGCTGGTATTTCACTTTGGAGACTCTTATAAGTCTTAATACCCATTGTGAAATGTCAATAATCTCAGATACACAGATGATACCACCATTATGGCAGAAAGTGAAGAGGAACTAAACAGCCTCTTGATGAAAGTGAAAGAGGAGAGTGAAAATGGCTTAAAACTCAACATTCAAAATATGAAGATCATGGTATCTGGTCCCATCACCTCATGGCAAATAGATGGGGAAACAGTGGAAACAGTGAAAGACTTTATTTTGGGGGCTCCAGAATCACTGCAGATGGTGATTACAGCCATGAAACTAAAAGCCACTTGCTCCTTGGTATGACCAACCTAGACAGCATATTAAAAAGCAGAGGCATTACTTTGCCAACAAAGGTCTGCCTAGTCAAAGCTATGGTATTTCCAGTAGTCATGTATGGATGTGAGAAGTGGACTATAAAGAAAGCTGAGTGCCAAAGAATTGATGCTTTTAAACTGGGGTGTTGGAGAAGACTCCTGAGAATCCCTTGAACTGCAAGGAGGTCAAACCAGTCTATCCTAAAGGAAATCAGTCCTGAATATTCACTGAGAAGGACTAATGCTGAAGCTGAAACTCCAATACTTTGGCCACCTGATGTGAAGAACTGACTCACTGGAAAAGACCCTGATGCTGGGAAAGACTAAGGGCAGGAGGAGAAGGGGACAACAGAGGATGAGATGGTTGGATGGCATCCCCGACTCGATAGACATGAGTTTGAGCAAGCTCTGGGAGTTGCTGATGGAGAGGGAAGCCTGCATGCTACAGTTCATGGGGTCACAAAAAGTCGGACACAACTGAGTGACTGAACTGAACTGAATGCAACCCATTGTGAGGCAAGTGGCATTCTTCTCTATGAAAAATAAAACAGGTTTAGAGAGGTTAAAATCAAGATCACACATCAGAAGGTGGTAAGACAGGATCTAAACCCAGGTGAATCTAGTTCCCAAGTCCAAGTTTTTCATACTGTACTTATGGTTCCACAGATGGGGGTAACAGGCTCAGGGCTCATTGGCTCTTGTGGGAGCCAGTTGTCCCTACGTTAAACACCAGCCACAGGTTTGGTTTTATCTCGGTTTTTGTTACTGTCTCCTGTTTTCCTGCCATCAGTTATTCATTTTTATTGCTGTTAGAGTGACTCACTTTACCAATCTTTCGCTCTTACCCTCTTTGTCATTTGTAATATCTTTTTAAAAATTCACCAAGCTTGTTAGAACTTCAGGTAACAGAAAATAGGCAGTGAGAAAAGGCAGGGACACTTCTGTGAGATCTGAATGGAGGTGCTGATACAACTCTTCTGTGTTCTGGGGTGTGTTAAGAGGCTCATTGGATGTTCTAGGCTAGTTCACCTCAACTTTTCACAAACAGAAGGGGTGGATGTACATGTGTAAATAAAGATGTGTTGACAGTTGTACATATAAAGAAAAACTGAGATGGAGAAAACATCTTGATTCTTATTTTCCATAGGTCATGGAGAACATTGAAGAAATAACACAGTGAAGCCAAATCATTGCTTCTTTGTTACAAAGGCAGAAAGTGAAACACTAAATGGTAAAATAAACAAGTTAATCTTTCTTTGTTCTCTAAATAAAAGACTGAAAGTTATACCTTGAAACACAGTCCATCCTGTTGCAAAGTATGTGTGTTTCTGTAACATATATTATTAACTTATTTGCAGTTGGTAAATAGGAAAGTAATATCAATCCTGTATGAAAGTTGCATGGATTCAAACGTGATTTTTTTTTCCCAGTAAGCTAATATGTTGAAGCAACTAGAGGCAAACTTTCTCACAGCTCAGGAGAAACTCTTAATAATATATAAAGACCCTAAAAGAAAAGTGAAAATCCCTTAAGGGCAAAGAGTGACTGTTTTAGTAGCACACTGTATTAAACTGGCGGCACCCCACTCCAGTACTCTTGCCTGGAAAATCCCATGGATGGAGGAGCCTGGTGGGCTGCAGTCCATGGGGTCGCTAGGAGTCAGACACAACTAAGCGACTTCACTTTCAAGCATTGGAGAAGGAAATGGCAGCCCACTCCAGTGTTCTTGCCTGGAGAATCCCAGGGACAGGGGAGCCTGTTGGGCTGCCGTCTATGGGGTCTCACAGAGTCGGACACGACTGAAGCGACTTAGCAGCAGCAGGGAAGCTGCAAAGAGCAAGTTAACCATGAAGACATTTCACCTGGTTATTAGGAAAAAAGTATTGACTGATGAAAGTGAAACTGCATAGCTCATCTCAGGACTTAGCAAATCACAGGTTTTTTATGTCTTGGTGCGGAAGGAATTCAGTGAGGGACAAAGTGAGAGGTAAGAAGTGGATTTATAGTTTAGGATGCTTTTGAAGGATACTAGCAGGCAGGCAAGAGACCTCTGCCCTGAGAACTAAGTGGGCAACATGTTTATAAGCAAAGGGAAAATAGAAAGGGTTGAAGAAGACCACTTTCTTCCTCGTTCTTTGAGTGGATGTCAAGCTTACATCACTAGCTCCTCCTTAAGTCAGGCAGAGGACTTTTTGCCCCTATATGGTCAAACTGGGACTGTCATGGTGCTATCCACATCAGCAGAAGTGTGGTAATGTAAACTAACATACAGCAAAATATGTTAAATAACCTCAGGTTTTAGTATGATGAGGTCTTCTACTTTGGAATGGCACCTTGCCCATGTATTCCTGTCTTTGGTATATGCTAAGGGGCTTGTCCTAAGGATCATTCTCATGCTGACCTGGACCAGCAGGGTGCAGGCCTCACTTTTTCACTTATTGGACTGGAGCATATCTTATGCTTTTATTGTGTGGTTTTGTAGTTAAGCAGGCCTGTTTCACTATAGTCTGATTGCTTTCCTGAGTGATCATTAGCTTACAATGATCTCCCTAAGTTCCTTCTGTATCTAGAACTCCCTAGTGGGATGTCAAAAGCTACCTGTGTAACTATCCTGCTCTATCCCTATCATTGGGAGCTACCTTTAGATCCTATTTTTAATGTTAATGAAACTGGTTTCCTTTAAAAATAAATATTTATTTGGTTGCATTGGGTCTTATTTGTGCATGCGGGAATCCTTAGTTGAGGATGTAGGTTCTAGTTGCCTAATCAAGTATCGAACCGAGGCCCCCTTCATTGGGAGTGTAGAGTCCTAGCCACTGGACTGCCAGGGAAGTCCTGAAAATGGTTTCTATGAGGAGCAATTGATTTCAGGGTCTATATCTGAAAGGAAGAAGCATAAATCCCAAACTTTAAGTATACAAAAGATGGACTAATTCTCAGTGCAGATACTAGTGGAGATTTAGGATTCTTGTTTTTGTTACTGCTCAGGTTACAGAATTCCAAACCTTTTTTCCCCCATAAGGCTTTTAATTTTAGGGCATGATTTTACAGATCATGAGGTTTTCATCTTATTAGGAGCGATATAAAGAATGCATTTGGTAAAGTTGGTAACAGAAGTCCATCGTTTTCATTAAGGCTCCTCTTTTTTTTTTTTTACAGTTTTATAGATTTTAACAAATGCATGATTTCATGTGTCCACCACTACAGTATCACATTGAATAATTTCACCACCCAAAAATCTCCTGTGCTCCATCTACTCTTTCCCAGTTTCAGTGGTAACCACTGATCCCTTTATTATCTCTATAGTTTTTTACCATCTCTATAGCTTTTTCTGGAATGTCATATAGTTGGAATCATACAGTAGGTAACCTTTTCAGATTGGCTTCTTTCACTTCTTAGCCTTTTACACATGCAATTCAATGGCATTAAGTATATTCCCATTGGTTCAACCATCACCACTGTCCATCTCCAGAACTTTCTCATCATCCTATTACTGAATGCTATACCCATTAAACAATAACTCTTCATTCCCTCCTCTACTCAGACCATGGTAGCTAACATTCTACTTAATCTTTAAGCATCTTAATATTCTCAGTGCTTGATATAAGTCTCAGTATCTCATACAAATACATGAATCATGCATTTGTCCTTTTGTATGTGGCTTATTTCACTTACCATGTCTTCAAGGTTCATCAACAGTATAGTATGTATCCAAATTTCATTCCTTTTTATGACTGAATGATATTCCATTGTATATATTTACCTCATTTTGTTTATTCATTTATCAACAGGTGAACATGAGTCATTTCACCTTTTGGCTATTGTGATGATGCTTCTAGGAACATACATCTGCAAACAGCTGTTCAAACCCCTGTTTTCTATTCTTTTGCATAAATACCCAGAAGTAGTATCAAATGTTAATTCTATATTTAATTTTTTGAGGAACTATTATCCTGTTTTCTACAGCAGCTATACTGCTTTATATTCATATATATATATATGAATATATATATATTATAGCAATGCACTCTAGTTTCTCCACATCCTTGTCAACACTTTTTAAAAAAATAAATAATAGCCACTCTAATGGGTATGAAGCGCTATTTCATCGTGGTGTTTTTTTTTTTTTTTTTAAACTTTACATAATTGTATTAGTTTTGCCAAATATCAAAATGAATCCGCCACAGGTATGCATTTCCCAAATGATTAGTAATGTTGAGCGTCTTTTCATGTGCTAATTGGTCTATATCTTCTTTGGATACCTGTCTATTGAAGTCCTTTGCCCAGTTTTGAATTGGGTTGTCTTTTATAACTGTTGTTGCATTTTAGGAGTTTTGTATATGTTGTATATATATATAAAAATGGGTATTAATCCCTCATCAGATATGTGATCTGCAAATATTTTCTCCCATTCTGTGGATTGCCTTTTTTACTCTGATAGTATCCTTTGATACATAAATGTTTTACTTCGTTTTGGCCATACTGGGTCTTTGTTGCTTTGTTGCTTTGTGTGGGCTTTCTCTGCATTGGTTGTGGCAGACAGGGGCTACTCTTCACTGTGGTGTGTGGGCTTCTCACTGCGGTGGCTTCTCTTGTTGCAGAGCGCAGGATGTAGAGTGTATAGGCTTCACTAGGTATAGCATGCGGAGAAGGCGATGGCACCCCACTCCAGTACTCTTGCCTGGAAAATCCCATGGGCGGGGGAGCCTGGTAGGCTGCAGTCCATGGGGTCGCTAAGAGTTGGACACGACTGAGCGACTTCACTTTCACTTTTCACTTTCATGCATTGGAGAAGGAAATGGCAACCCACTCCAGTGTTCTTGCCTGGAGAATCCCAGGGACGGGGGAGCCTGGTGGGCTGCCGTCTCTGGGGTCACACAGAGTCGGACACGACTGGAGCGACTTAGCAGCAGCAGCAGTCATAGCACGTGGGTACAGCAGTTGCAGCATGTGGTCTCTAGGTGCGTGGCCTTCAGTAGTTGTGGCACACAGGCTCCGTAGTTGTGCATGGGCTCAGTCGCTCTGTGGCATGTAGAATCTTTCTGGACCAGGGATCAAACCCGTGTTCCCTGCATTGGCAGGCGGATTCTTATCCACTGTGCCAACAGGAAAGTCCAAATGTCTAATTTTTGAAGCTCAGTTTGTCTCTTTTCTCTTTTCATGCCTATGACTTTGGTGTCATATCAAAGAAATTACTCCTAAATCCAGTGTTCTGAAACTTTCCCCCTGTTTTTTTTTTTCCCTAAGAGTGGAGTTTTAAGTCTTATGGTTAGGTATTTGATCCATTTGAACTAATTTCTGTATATAGTGTTAGGTAAGAATCCAACTTCATTCTCTGGCATGTGGGTATCCAGTTTTCTCAACACGATTTGTTGAAAACACTGTCCTTTTCCCATTAAATGGTCTTGGTGTGCTTCCTCCAAATCATTTGACCATATATGTGAGAATTTCTGGATTCGTTATTCTATTCCACTGGTCTATATGTCTGTTTTTATTCAGTATCACACTGTTTTGATTATTGTATCTTTGCAGTAAAATTTGAAATCAGGAAGTGTGAGTCTTCCAACTTTGATCTTTTTTAAGATTATTGTTGTTTTTCAGTTGCGAAGTCATGTCTGACTGTGATTCCATGGACTGCAGCATACCAGACTTCCCTGTCCTTCACCATCTCCCAGAGCTTGCTCAAACTCATGTCCATTGATGCCGTCCGACCATCTCATCCTCTGTCATCCTCTTCTCCTCCTGTCCTCAGTCTTTCCCAGAATCAGGGTCTTCCCACTGAGTCGGCTCTTTGCATCAGGTGGCCAAAGTATTGGAGCTTCAGCTTCAGCATCAGTCCTTCCAATTCAGGGTTCATTTCCTTTAGGATTGACTGGTTTGATCTCCTTGCTGTCTAAGGGACTCTCAAGAGTCTTTTCCAGCACCACGGTTTGAAAGCATCAATTCTTTGGTATTCAGCTTTCTTCTTTTCAAGATTGTTTTGGCTATTTGGATCCTAGATATTCCACTTGAATTATTTTTCTGTATCTGTAAAGAATGTCACTGAGATTTTGAAGTGAATTACATTGAATTTGTAGATCACTTTGGGTAGTACTGACATCATACCAATATTAAGTCTTCCAGTCTGTTTACATGGGATGTTTTTCAACTTATTTGTGTCATCTTTAACATCATTAGTATCAGCTTCCCTGGAATAGCTCAGTTGGTAAAGAATCTATCTGCAATGCAGGAGACCCCGGTTTGATTCCTGGGTTGGGAAGATCTGTTGGAGAATGGATAGGCTACCCACTCCAGTATTCCCCTTGTAGCTCAGCTGGTAAAGAATCTGCCTGCAATGTGGGAGACCTGGGTTCAATCCCTGAGTTGGGAAGATCCCCTAGAGAAGGGAAAGGCTGCCCATTCCAGTATCCTGGCCTGGAGAATTCTATAGACTGTATAATCCATGGGGTGGCAAGGAGTCGGACACAGCTGAGAGACTTTCACGTTAACATCATTCAGCAATGTCTTGTGGTTTTCAATGTACAAGTCATCAACAACTTCATTAAGATTTCATTAAGTCTTTGGGGTTGTTCATATTAGTATATAGAAAGGCAACTGGTTTTGTGTGTTGCTTCTGTATCTGAACTTTGCTGGATTTTTTTCTTAGTGCTAACAGATTTGGGGGTGTAGAGATCATTTGTGTTTTCTACACAAAGGACCATGTATTCTGCAGAGATAATTTTACTTCATTCTTTCTAATTCCATTCTTTTTCTTGACTAATTACTCTGCCTTGAACTTCCAACACTGTGCTGAATAGGAGTAGTAAAAGCTGCATCCTTGTCTTATTCATGATTTCAGTCCTTTTCCATTGAGTATAATGTTAGCTGTTAAGAGTTTCATATGTGGTCTTTATTATGCTGAGGTGCTGCTGCTGCTGCTAAGTCGCTTCAGTTGTGTTCGACTCTGTGCAACCCCATAGACGGCAGCCCACCAGGCTCCCCGGTCCCTGGGATTCTCCAGGCAAGAACACTGGAGTGGGTTGCTATTCCCTCTCCAATGCATGAAAGTGAAAAGTGAAAGTGAAGTTGCTCAGTCATGTCCGACTTTTTGCGACCCCATGGACTGCAGCCTACCAGGCTCCTCCGCACATGGGATTTTCCAGGCAAGAGTACTGGAGTGGGTTGCCATTGCATTCTCCTATGTTGAGATAGCTTCCTTCAATTCCTAGTGTGTTGAGTGGTTTTTCGTTGTTTTTTTTTTTAATCAAAAATAATTTTGTCAAATCCTTTTTCAGCATCAGTGATATGATCCACTTGGGACCCTCATTCTGCTAATGTGGTGTATTGTATTCAATTGGATTTGATTGATATTTGATTTGATTTGATATTCAGTTTATCTGTTGGACCATCCTTGCATTGTAGCAATAAACCCATGTGTTCAAAATATATAAAATTTTTAAAGTGATCTTGAATTCAGTTTGCTAATCCTTTAAGAATTTTGCATCAGTATTCAACAGGGATATTGGTCTTTAACTTTCTTTTCTTGTGTTGTCATTGTCTGGTTTTGGTATCAGGGTAATACTAGGCTTATATAGTGGATTAGGAAGTCTTCTTTCATATTGAATTGTTTATTTTGAAAAGTTTGAGGACTGATGTTATTTCTTCTTTAAATGTTTGGTAGAACTGAGTAAAGTCAGAGGTTGCAGGATTCTCTTTTGTTGGGAGGTTTTTGACTGCTGATTCAATCTCCTTTCTAATTATAGGTCTATGAAGACCTAATTTCTTCATGAATCAGTCTTGGTATGGATTTTACAAATATATCCATTACATCTAGGTTATCCAAGATGTTTACAACTGCTCTTGTATTCTTATTTTTTATTTTTGTAGACTCATTAGTAATATCCTTAATCTTGTTTTTTGAAGTTGAGTCTTTCCTGTTATTGATCTAGCTAAAAGTTAACCCATTTTATTAACCTTTTCAAAGAACTAACTTTTGGTTCAAAATTTTCTGTTGATTTTCTGTTCAGTATTTTGCTTATCTTAGTTCTAATATTCTAGTAGCTTTGGGCTTAGTCCATTCTTCTTTTTCTAGTTCCTTAAGTTATAAAGTTAGAATGTTGATTTCAGTTTTCTTTCTTAAACATTTATAGCTAAAATATTCTCTTTTATGAGATGCAATGAAAGCAATGCATGTTGTGTTTTGCTTAATGTCATTTTGCTATTTCTCTTCTAAATTCTTCATGGATTTTTGCTCCTTATTTTGTTAGTGTCTTTTGTGGTTTTTTTTTTTTTTTTTTTTTGTAGTAAAACATATAAATTCTCTCCTTTTGTATGTATTCTATAGCTATTTCTCTTTTTTGGCAGTTGTTTTTTCCCTGCTGCACTGCACAGTTTATGGGATCTTAGTTCCCCAAGCAGGGACTGAACCTAGGATCTTAGCATTGAGAGTGCAGAGTCCTAACCACTGGACTACAAGGGAATTCTTCTGTAGCTATTTCTTTGTGGTTATCATGGGGATTCCATTTAATGTCATAAAGTAATAACACTAATTTGAGTTTATAGCAGCTTAAGTTCAATAGTTAATAAAAACTTTGCTACCTTGCTCTTATGTAACTTTGCCTTCACTCCCTTTCAGCCGTTAATGTCACAAGAGTCCATCTTTAAGCGCTGTGTTGGAAAACACAAGCCAATAACTATTTTTATACACTGGTTCCTAAGTTGTGTGGAAAGTAGAGTTAAACATCAGAGTTATACTAGTTTCTGTAATTGTTCATGTATACCTTTACTGCAGAGTTTAGTTTCTTTTTACGGTTTCCTGTTCGTATCCTTTGTCCTTGAAGAATTCCCTTTAGCATCTCTTGCAGGGCATATCTAGTTCTAGTAGTCTCTTCCTGCTTTTATCTGATAATGGTTCCATTTCTCCCTCATTTTTGATGGATAGTTTTGCCAGATAAAATACTCTAGGTTGACAGTCTTTTCTTTTACACTTTGAATATATCAAACTACTGCCATTTGGCCTCCATGGCTTCTGATGAGGAATCTGAGAATCTTACTGAAGATTGTTTTACTTTTGGCTGAGCTAGGTCTTCACTGCTGCATGGGCGTTTCCTGGCTGTGGCAAGCAGGAGCAACTCTCTGGTTGCGTGCCCAGGCTTCTCACTGTGGTGGTCTCCCTTGTCGTGGAGCACAGGCTCTGCAGTGCACCAGCTTCACTAGTGGCGGCATATAAGCTCAGGAGTTGTGTCCCCAGACTCTAGAGCACAGGCTCAATAGTGGTGGCACACAGGCTTAGTCAGGCTTAGTTGCTCTGCGGAACACAGAATCTTCCTGGATGAGGGGGCAAGCCCATGTCTCCTGCTTTTACAGGTGGATTCTTTACCGCTAAGCCACATAGGAAGCTCTGAACGTCCGCTTTATGAGTCTCTTCATTCTTGCTGCTTTCAAGATTCTTTTTGTATAGCTTAATTATACAGTACTTCCTTGACTTACAGTGGGATTGTATATTGATAAACCCATGGTAAGTTGACAATATCATAAGTTGAAATGCATTTTATATACCTGTCCTACTGAACTTCATAGCGAAGCCTATCCTACCTTAAATGTGCTCTGAACAATTACATTAGCAAAAATCATCTAATACTAAGCCTATTTTGAAGTGATATAATTGAATAGTGTGCTGAAAAACAGAATGATTGTAAGTATATTAGATGTTTACCCTCATGATCACGTGGCTGACTGGGAGCTGTTGCTATCACTGCCAGTCAGCATAAGTGCATCTCATTGCATACTGCTAACCTGGGAAAAGATCAAAATTCAAAACTTGAAATGTGGCTTTTAATGAATCCATATCACTTTTGTAACATTATGTTTGAAAAATCCCAGGTCCTAGATTGAGGACAAACTATGATGTATTTTTTGACTTTACCCTATTTGGTGTTCACTGAGCCTCTGGACATCTACATCCACATCTTACATCAAATTTGGCAAGCTTCTTGTCATTATTTATTCAAATAATCATTATATAGTTTTCTCTTTCTTCCTTGGACTCCTATAATGTTTCTTGTTCCATTTGAGGGTATCTTGCAAATCCCTTAGATTTTTAGTTTTATAGCAGTTTCAACTGTCCTGTCTTCAGCTTTGCTGGTGAGTGTTTTTGCTTGCTCAATTCTACTGTTCAACCCCTCTAGTGAAATTTTATTATTTTAACTTTCTGCTCCAGAATTTCTTTGGTTCCTTTCTGTAATTTCTCTCCATTGGTATTCCCATTTTATTCATCACTTTCTTGATTTTCATTAGTTCTTTGAGCATAATTAAAGATCTTTTTCTATTAAGTTCAGTGTGTGGGCTTCCTCCAGGCTAGTTTCTGTTTCATTAAATTGACCTTATTTCCTTGTTCCTTTGTATGCCTTTCAGGTTTTTTGTTGTTGTTGTTGAAAATTGGGCACTTTACTATTATAATATTGTAATTCTGAATATAACATTGTTTTATCCTCAGTTCCCAAGTTGTTGCTGACAGCTAAAGGCTGTTCATTTGTTTTTGAGACTTCCAAGCCCTTTTTGCAAAGCCTATTCCTTGTGTGTGATCATTGAAACCTCTGTCCCTATTATCTCATGTTTATCTCATTTTAGAGACTTCCCTGAATGCCAGTTCTCCTTTTTGCAGTTTAGCTGTGTCCTAAGGCATTCCCGCCTTACTTAGTTAGGCTTGCTTCTATCCTAGGTATCAGACCAAGATGAAAGCCCAAGGTCTTAAGTCTTTTCTGAGCCATTTTTGTCTGTGCACACATTTGGCATTCTGCATTCCTTGGGTACAACTGCTTTTGAACATCTGGTTTGTCAAAAATCTCACCCCAGTTTCTCGTCTGGGCCTTATATGGCCTGTATCTAGATGCCTGCGATTCTGTAGTCATCTGGCGGCTTTCACAAGTGGTACCTACCTTTTCTTGCCTGTTTCCAAGTTATGGAAAACAATGATGAACAGCTTGAATTAAACTTTGTAATCCTAAAGACAGATTAGAAAAGGCAGTGATTTGCAAGTAAAGTCTATTCTCCCTCTTCTGGCTTGAGGAAGGGAAATGGAAACCAGCTTCTCTTATTTTAAGAATAAGCCCACCATTGCACGGGAGGCAAGGGTGGGTAAAAGACAATGGGTTTTCTTCACTGGGCTGTGTGTTGGTTGCTGTAAACCTTTGACTGTTTTCCAGGATTCCAACAAAGTTGGTTCATATAGTTGCTGCTTTCCCCCTTTTCTCCCCAGTGTTTCTGTGGAGGAATGAAAGCTGGAATGTCATAGATCACAATTTTGCTTGTGTCAGTCAGATCAATTATGTTTATTCCTACCTGTAATTCTAGTATCCTGACTAGGCTTTGAATAGGGCATGTTTCAGATACATGTATGGTGACTGAATTTTAGTTAGACTTGGAAATTTTGTGTAAATGTTAAGAAAAGGGTCTCAATTATTTTTGTCTACATTTAAAATTAATGAATACATATTTTTTCCAATTCCTTGTAGTAATCAATCTTTCCTTTTTTACTATGATGTTACTGTTGTTGTTCAATCACTCAGTTGTGTCCGATTCTTTGCAACCCCACGGACTACCCCACGCCAGGCTTCCCTGGGGTTGCCCCACGCCAGGCTTCCCTGTCCATCACCAACTCCTGGAGCTTGCTCAAACTCATGTTCATCAAGTCAGTGATGCCATCCAACTATCTCATCCTCTGTGACCTCCTTCTCCTCCTGCCCTCAGTATTTCCCAGCATCAGGTCTTTTCCAGTGAGTAGGCTCTTTGCATCAGGTAGCCGAAGTATTGGAGCTTCAACTTCAGCATCAGTTCTTCCCAGTGGCTATTCATGGTTGATTTCCTTGACTGGTTTGATCTCCTTCCTGTCCGAGAAGTCTCAAGTGTATTCTCCAGCACCTCGGTTTGAAAGTATCAATCCTTTGGTGCTCAGCCTTCTTTATGGTCCAACTCTCACAGCTCTACATGACTACTGGAAAAACCACAGCTTTGACTAGACAGACCTTTGTCAGCAAAGTGATGTCTCTGCTTTTTAATACACTATCTAGGTTCACCATAGCTTTTCTTCCCAGGAGCAAGCGTCTTTTAATTTCACAGCTGCAGTCACCGTCCACAGTGATATTGGATCCCAAGAAAATAAAGTCTGTCACTGTTTCCATTTTTCCCCCATCTATTTGCCATGAAGTGATGGGACCAGATGCCATGATCTTAGTTTTTCGTATGTTGAGTTTTAAGCCAGATTTTTCACTCTCCTCTTTCATCAAGAGGCTCTTTAGTTCTTCTTCTCGTTCTGCTGTTAGGGTGGTGTCATCTACATATCTGAGGTTATTGATATTTCTCCCAGCAATCCTGATTTCAGCTTGAGCTATTTCACATGATGTACTCTGCATATAAGTTAAATAAGCAGAGTGACAATATACAGCCTTGATATACTCCTTTCCCAATTTGGAACCAGTCTGTTGTTCCATGTCTGGTTCTAACTGTTGCTTCCTGACCTGCATACAGCTTTCTCAGGAGTCAGGTAAGGTGATCTGGTATTCCCATCTCTTTCAGAATTTTGTAGATGTTGATTCACACAAAGGCCTTAGTGTAGTCAGTGAAGCAGATGTTTTTCTGTAATTCTCTTGCTTTTTCTATGATCCAGCGGATGTTGGCAATTTAATCTCTGGTTCCTCTGCCTTTTCCAAATCCAGCTTGAACATCTGGAAGTTCTCAGTTCACATACTGTTGAAGCCTTGCTTGGAGAATTTTAAGCATTGCTGTGCTAGCATGTGAGATGAGGGCAATTGTGCAATAGTTTGAACACTCTTTTGCATTGCCTTTGTCATTGGGATGAAAACTGACCTTTTCCAGTCCTGTGGCCACTGCTGAGTTTTCCAAATTTGCTGGCATAGAGTGCAGCATTTTAACAGCATCACCTTTTAGGATTTGAAATAGCTCAGCTGGAATTCCATTCCCTCCCATAGCTTTGTTCATATGAAAAGGCAAAAAGATATGATGTCCACAGAACACTAACTTTTATAAAGCCTTTCTGAAATGAAATGCTCCATACACTCTTAGTACCAAAACATTAAATGGTGTTTATTGGCTTCTGCCAATGTTTTCTGCTTTATAGTAGCATATGTTCTTCTGTCTCCATCATGGCATAGTGCAGAAATGAAATAAAACAAAAATAACATGTCTCATATAAATATTTGACTTTTTCTATAAATGTGCCAATATTAAAATGACTTCCTGGTAACACTCTTTTACTTAGTATAGGTGTTAGTTTTGTTCATTTAACAAGGATGTTATTACTAATATTCACTATGTTTTATTTTAGGATTTTCATAAAGCAAGACTCAAATTGTTTCTACAAGTGAAAACCAAGTCAGTCATCTAAAATCTCAATTTCAAATCAAGAGGATTTAGAGTCTTCTGTTTTTATTAAAATGGAATTTATGGTGGTGTTTAAATGGGTTAGGCTGTGTGGGCACAAAATGACAAAAGTAGATTTAATTATTTTCTCAAAAATTTCTGTAGAATGCATAGGAAATTATCAGATTTGTAGAAGTTTATTTTACATTCTTTCATGTTCACTGTGTCAAATTTGCAGTATAAATCAGTGGCAAAACCTTTGCTGTTCGGCTTCTCTTACTAGATTGAAAAGTGGTTTTATTTACCAGTGGTCCAGGTTTAAGCAAAGTTGAGAATTACAGCAATGAACTGGCCTTCTGGGCCTCTTCATTAGTCTAGGTCACAGGCTATTAACTACAACAATATGCAGGATGTCTGTTTCTAGGTCTTAATCCCAAGCTTCCCTCCTCTTCCTTACATTGTTACTTGGCTTTTCAAGGAGTTTATTCCTTGAAGCAGACTTTAACAAGGCAAATTGTAGCTGCAGAAAGATTCTGCTTTGAAAGCACATAAGAAAGCATTTTTTAAACATTTTGATTGAATAAACAATCCTGTCAACCCTGTCACTTGACAGAAGGCAGTTCAGTATGCAGACACTAAGAATACATCTTTAGTTTTTTTATACCCGTGTCGATTTTTTCACGTGATCATTTTTCTGGTTTCACAAATGACTATACAACAGTTGCCACTCTAGGAATTTAATGTTTTTAGCTGAAACAGTAATAATGCTTGCTTTTAAGACAAGCCTTTCAAAAACAGCTAAATACTAATATTCAAAAAATATTCGATTGCAATCAAACTTTTCTTTGGACTTTCTTCTCACTCCAGTACTCTCGCCTGGAGAATCCCAGGGATGGGGGAGCCTGGTGGGCTGCCATCTATGGGGTCACACAGTCAGAAAAGACGGAGGCAACTTAGCAGCAGCAGCAGGAACTAATATTGAGGATAATCATAATTTAAAGAAACTTTAAAGTATTTTCATCATTCATATAAATAGCAGAAAGAAAATCTTTTGGAGTAAAAATTGGTTTAACAAATTATTGAACACAGAAAAGTGTGAATGTTCATCTATTTTGATTTCACTTACCTTGCAAGTTTCCGTCTATGCTGCTAGAACCACTGACTGTTACAAAAGGGCCATAGTTATGTCGTACATATTAGAATATGCTAATACACATGTCCTGTAACAAAGACCTGGGAAGAAAACAAGTGGCTTAGGCAAGACTGATTTTAATTTCTGTCTTGTAAAACAGTTTAAAGAGAGGCAGTCCAGATCAGTTATGCACTTCAACAAAAAACTGTATACTGTTCTGTATGGTTCTCTTCCACAAAACAGCATTGACTCTGCTGTGGAGTCTAAGATGGCTCACTACCATATCCACTTCTAAGGAACAGGATTGATTAAAGGAAAACAAAACAAAAACGGTCATACTTTTAAAGGAAATATTATCATTTCCCTCACACTTCACTGTCCTGAATAGTCATACTTGCAAGGGAGACTAGGAAATGTAGGCTTTATTCTGGTGTGCGTGTGCCTGGCTAAAAACCAAAGGTGTTATCTGTGTGAACAGGAATGAATAGATATCAGGAGAAAATTGGTATTCTCTGCCCCTATTTTGATATATTTACAAATAATTAGAAATTTAAAGTTGAAAATCCTTTTACTGGAAATGTGCCAGGATTTGCTAGCTGACAAATACCATCATTCTGGGTGTTCCTCTTAGTTTCCTTCACTCACTCACGAAAAGTGATGGAGATGGTGAAGGACAGGGAAATCTGCCATGCTGCAGTCCATGGGGTTGCAAAGAGTTGAACACAGCTGAGCAACTTAACAACAACACAACTATCTGAGTTTCCAAGGTATGTTACATTGGTATAAAATTAAAGAAAGGTGATGTAATTGCCTGATCTGCCAACTAGCTATATAGAAGTAGGTGAAAAAAGAATCTTCCAATGCAATTTTTTTTTTTTTAATCTCAACAGTGATGTTTATTTGCTGGTGACTATGCCCTGAGGGCCACAGTGAGTGACTAAGGTCAGCAGTTACTCTTCAAGGACTCTAGCACACAAAGGCAACAGCTGATACCCAAGTGTGACTCTAGCCTCGATCCTTTGTCCATGATGCAATGTCTTTATTGAGGGAAAAGGAAAATGTTTTCCCTTATAATCAAATATGGATTAGCCTTGGCAATTCATTTGACTAAGCAACTTTATAGAGTACTAAAACAAAACAGTTCTTTAATACTTATCAAGTGAAAAGTCAGTAATAATTTTGTTACAGCTTCTGAATAACATGGTGCAACTGTAAAGCAGAGAAAAATTTATCAAGCCATCTGTATAGTTTTCTCTTTTATTAAGGAAGGAAAAAAAATCTTCATGATTCTGCTGAAAGATCATCTCCCACTGCAGAGGTAGTCATGGAATGTCTCAGCTCTCCTTCCTTCGATGGGTCCTTTCTCAGTCTTCCCATGCAGAAGACTATGTAAAGTCCTGTCATACAGCAGTCACACAGCCTGGTGCGATAGTCATAATCGGTTCACTTGTGCCTGATGCAGAAATTCTCAACTCTGGGTCCCCATTATGTTATATACAAAGTTATCCTTCCTCTAATACATTAAAAACTACCAAAAAAATCTTTAGAGTGTCAAAGCTATAAAACAGATACATATAAAGTTTCTTTTGTCTGAAATATACACCTCCCAAGTTTCCATTTTCCAGAAAAGGCAGAGCCTACAAGCTACATATTGTGAAAGCCACTTTACAGGTGGCTTTATTTAGATGACCCAAGATGAATCAGTGCCATTATTGTTGTATAGCTGTGAAATAGATCATTATAGTTAAACTCATTACATTTCTTCAGTATAAAGTTCCCAGTGACTATGCGATCACATCCAATTTCTCCATTTCCAAAGAAGCCAAATAAAGGAACACTAGGAAAAAACTTTCTAAATGCATCAGCCTCCACATTCTTCTTGGCTCTGTAATACTGAGAGCCCCTGCCGACGCATGCAAACATGAAACCAATGGTGTTCTGCTCTGGAATGTTTGCTGCCTTGAGGCGCTGCATTGCAGCGTCAGCAGTCTTCTCGTCATTGACATCCTCGTTGAGAAGCACTGTGGCACCCTGGACTTGGTGTCCACTAAATGACAGTCCGACCACACCAGTGGCATCAATGTCCAGGGGGCTCCTAGGAAATGAAATCAGAAAAGTGGCGACGTGTCGTGAAACACAATTCAGATTTACAGTGTAAAAGAAAAGAAAACTCCTCCCAATTCTCACTGGTTGAGAAGTGCTGCCTTAATTTACGGTTAGTCTGAGGTGCTCCCTCCCCGATCAGAGGTAAGGCAGAAAGGGTTACAAATGAAACTACTGAAATTAATACAATAAAAGAACGCAGAAGGCAGATCTGCGGAGAAGAAAGCAATTCTTTCTTCAGTCATAGATACAAAGGGGCCAATGCATCACCACAAAGATTCTAAAACCCAGCCTGGGCTGTCGAGGGGCACAGAGCATCCTTACCTTACCCTCTTCCTTAGAAAGGAACCTTACAACTTTACTCATATATACAATGCTGAAGCTTTCGGCATTATTTACAGCTTCAGTACCTTTTTATCCCCTACCTCAGCTTGTCAAATTTAATATTCAATCATGGAGGATAATTTTATTAGAACCCATAATTCCAGAAGTTTTAGCTCTCTTCTATTTGGTCCATAAAGAAACAGGTTACATTGCTGTGTCTTATTTATTGCTTTGAGCCAATAATTAAGTTTAATCTGAAGGACAAAAATCACATTTTCTTTTTGTTTCTATTTACCTGGCATTTTTTAAAATGAAATACTTTATGGTTACTAAAGAAAATATAAAGTGTTAATAAAGTTGTAACACCCACTGGGGGAAACCAAGTAAGTACCTTTTTTATCAGGCTTAGCAACATCTGAGTCTGTGAACAGGCAGGATTCACTGGGTTAATAAGAAACTGAGACTTAAAAGGCTTAAGCAGTAAGGCCCTTAAGGCTAACCAGTGGCAAAACGAGTCT
Organism: Bos mutus; assembly: GCF_027580195.1. Classification (NCBI taxonomy): domain Eukaryota; kingdom Metazoa; phylum Chordata; class Mammalia; order Artiodactyla; family Bovidae; genus Bos; species Bos mutus. Next base: position 30,497,861 of record NC_091637.1, on the reverse strand, counting down.
CTGAGGGGCAGATCCATCTTCCGGAGTCTGCTGCTGCTCCTTTAACATTATTGCATTTCCTCTTCGGTGTACAATGGCGACAGGTGTCTCCTGCCTAAAAGAATCAGTCTTCTTTTTTTTAGAGGGAGAGGGGTTTATATCTGGACACCACTAAAATGAAGCACTGATATACTCGATGGCTTCCCTTACTCAATGACACAGTGTAAAGACCACATTAATGTGTCACGTAAAGGGTAATGATTGCTGGAGGGTGTATCTCCCCATATTAGGTAGAAAGGGTGTGTTACAGACAGACAGCCATGCTAAACTAACTGGCCAGCATCTCAGATGGTACATGTCTGAATGAGTTGGCATTTCAAAGATAAACTGTAAGCTAATCACCATTGCCCTATCCGTATATAATTTAAAAGTAAAAGACAAAAGGAAGATTAAACAAGAGGGGAAATAACCCACAGACAGTGACCAAGAATCAGGTATACTTATGCATGAAATCCAGTGCTTAGAGTTCAGTGCACTTGGCTTTCCTCCCTTCTTCCTCAAGTTCCAGGAAACTCAACTTAGCATCTGCTTTCCCTGACCTGTCGGTGCTGACAACCAGGATGGAGATTATGACTGGGATGATTTAAATTGCTCTTAAAGATACTGATCTCTAACAGTCCGTCTCCATGTCACTGCTCTAGGGTCCAAATACTAAAAATACAGAAACAACGAGGTTTGCAGGAAATATTTGGGGTCGGGGGAATGTTTCATTTTCTTCCTTTCGGAACAGCAGGTATTTATATCCACTTAATTAGCTGAAACTCAAAATACTACATACTTTCATTGGACATGGAAAAGTAGAAGTAGTTCAAGATAGAAGAGCAAATATTTTTATCTTTGAAAACAGACACCTTAGTAATAAAATCAAAGAGATACCATTTTTGAACTTGAAAAAGCCTTTCAAAAGATCTAGTATAGTATTTCCCAAAATGTGTTCCAAGCAACATTGCTTATACGTGGAGTCTGAAAAAATGGTACAAATGAACTGATTTACAAAACAGAAATAGTCATAGACGTAGAAAACAAACAGGGTTACCAAGGGGGAGGAGGGGGTATCAACTGGGAGGCTGGGGCTGACATACACACACTATATAGGATAGGTGAGTACAGTGCATGGGGAACTTGTTCAGTACTCTAATGGCCTGTGTGGGAGTAGGATCTAGAAGACGGATGTATGTGTAACTGATCACTTTGCTGTCCACCTGAAGCGAGCACAACACTGCAAATCAACTATACTCCAATTTTTTTAAAAATCTAATACAGTGTTTTTTAAAATGTGTGCTGAATAATACCAGTAGGCCTGCAAGATGCTTCACGGACAAAAGGTTCTGTGGCCAAATGTATTTAAGAACTGCCACAAGTGACAGTATTACCCCTCCCTCTAAAAGATCCAAAGCACTGAGCACAGCACTAGGGGTTCCAAGAAGTTTTACCACAAAGCTGTGCTACTGAACCACACATTTCCTTTAGAGGAGAACACAACCAGAGGAAGTGATATGCTGCAGTTACAGAGTGATGGAGCCATCCAGAAACGCAATAATGTTGAAGGTCAATTTTAAGGAGAGTGTAAGTCCAACTAGGAATAAATTCTTAAAAGGATAACATATATAAATTTTGTTCTTCAAAGATAAGCAGAATTACATTGTGTAAGCCCTTCAACCTATGTCTGCTGCAAAATGGAATGAACCATTAGCAATCCTTTAAACATGATTTTTAAAAAACCCAAAGTGATGTAAAGCTGAGAACATAACCATCACACGCAGAAGTCAAAAGCACGTCAGACATACTTTTCAGAGGTCAGCGATGCCAGGTTGTCCACCTGGCCTCCAGCCAAGATGACGTTCATGTCACTGAAAGTGCTGACGACTCGCTGCAGGTAATTACTGGCTCCCACCTTACAGCAGTTATAGCCAAATACAAGGACCACTCGAAGCTCAGGGTTATCTAAAAGACCTGCAGAAAAATGAAGAGTGACCATCTAAAAAGAGAGTCTTTGAAAGAAATCCTTAAAAAGGAATTGTGAGTCATTTTTCAAAATGAAGTGTTATTGCTAATGTCTTACGCGCCTAATTAAGAACAACTTAGTGCTTAAGCTGTCAAGTCTTCCATTCTTTTTTGCAAGCTCTAACATTACTCAAAACCTTCGCTATAATTAATTTTTAACCATTAAGAAAATTAAATGGCTATTTGAAAATAATATAGTCAACCTTCAACCCAAATAAGGAAGCAGCTGTGTAACTGAGCAGCACCCCTTGGTGGGCCTGGGCACAAGCCATCTCCACTCAGGCCGCCGCCTGCCATGGAAGGGAACCCTGGTTTACAAAACAGAGTTAGATGCAGTGGGAATTTAAACGTCCAGAGGAAATGAGACGCCACGAACCCCCTGCAGAGGGTTGAATGTGATCTCCCCCCACATTCCCAGGAACGAAGAATGTGACCCAACTTGGGAAAAGGGTCTTGGCAGGTGTGATTAAGGATCTTGAGATGTGATCATCGGGACTGTCCAGGTAGGCCCTAAATACTACACAAGTATCCTTACTAGGGAGAAGGCAATGGCACCACACTCCAGTACTCTTGCCTGGAAAATCCCATGGATGGAGGAGCCTGGTGGGCTCTAGTCCATGGGGTCACGAAGAGTCAGACATGACTGAGCTATTTCACTTTCACTTTTCACTTTCATGCATTGGAGAAGGAAATGGCAACCCACTCCAGTGTTCTTGCCTGGAGAATCCCAGGGATGGGGGAGCCTGGTGGCTGCTGTCTATGGGGTCGCACAGAGTTGGACACGACTGAAGTGACTTAGCATAGCATCCTTACTAGAGAAACAGACAGAAGAGGCAGTGTGACCTTAGAAGCAGAGACTGAAATGATGCAGCCATAAGGAATGTCAGTGGCACCAGAAGGAGGAAGAGAAAAGAGATCCCTGCCCCTGGAACCGCCTGACTCCAGCCTTCTGGCCTTCTGTACTGAGACAGAATAAATGGTGCTTTGAGCCACTGAAGTTTGCGGTAATTTGTTACAGCAGCCTTAGGAAACCAAAACACCACTAAAATACAGGCCTTATCCACATATTCCAGGAGAGAGAAGGTGGATTAACCATGGGAAACTCATTCCAAAGCAGGGAATTACTCAACTCTGGAGCCCTTCTGGGATGTAATTCTGGAATGAAAAGTAGCTACCACTAGAGGGCAGCACCGTCTGGGCAGGAGGTAGGCAGGACACACATCCCCGACAGGCTCCCAGGCTTTGGGCAGGACACACCCCCCCGAGAGGCTCCCTGGCTTTCTCATGTGCCTCTGGCACCCTGTTCACAGACTATCAATTTGAAATCTGACAAACAGGTGGCTCTGGGAGAGGAAAAAGAAAAAAAAAATCAAACACATGACCCACATTCGAGTATCCACTGACTCAGCCACATGACTTCCACCTTCATAGGGTAAAGGCTGCCTGAAGTAAAGCTCATTCAAGCAAACTGGGGTGGGGTGGAGATGAATGACCAGTTCCTAACATGAAGTAATGACTTCTCCAGGGAGACTGCCTCTGGTCCATTTCTAATTCTCTCCACAGCACATCACTGATTTGGATGGTAAGAAAGTGAAAGTGAAGTCACTCAGTCATGTCCAACTCTTTGCGACGCCATGGACTGTAGCCTGCTAGGCTCCTCCAACCATGGGATTTCCCAGGCAAGAATACTGGAGTGGGTTGCCATTTCCTTCTCCAGGGGATCTTCCCGACCCAGGGATTGAAATTGGTCCCCTGCCCCGCAGGCGGACTCTTTACTGTCTGAGCCACCAGAGAAGCCCACATTGCAGGGAGAGTAAGAATATTAGTAAAAGCCAGTACTTTCAAGACACCATATGCCCCAAACCATTACTAAAGGGCTCTTTTTCTCCACACAGACCAGGCCAGCAAATTTTCAGAAAATGTTTCTTTTTTTCTTTTTCCAGAATGACTATTTTGAGTCAGAAGAGGCCTGTGGGGTCAACAGTGTAGTCTTATTTTACAAATAAGGGCTGATAATCTCAGGAAAGCGACTGGCCCAGGACATCTTAGCAGACTCGACCCACTTCTCTTGACTCTCAGTTTTAAGTTTTAGAAACCTGAAGACTTCTAATCTCTCCCCTTCCTACTGTTTTCTAAGCTCTAGACTCTTTTACAGTTGCCGAGTAGGCACCACCCTCGTTCAGCCAGCGCATACCCGGTGCTTTCAACGTCTCCCTCCAGCGGTCTTGTTCTATAGCCGACCACGCGCACACACACTCATCTAGAAACCAGACCCACTTCCCTCCACCCAACTTAGAGAACAAGTCCACCGCAGCCCAGGCTGGCTGCCTGTCGAGGCAGACAGGTCTCTATCATGTACCGGAAGGAAGGTTCAAACGCCACGCCACTCAAAATTGAGAGGCCTAAGATTCACGAGCCTGAGAAGATGACCACCCAGCTCATTTTGAGGTAAATCCTGGCACTGCCTTCAGTCCTGCCTCTGGTGAAACAAGCGGGTCCTCTACTCAGTACAAGTGTCTCAGAACTTCCAACTTCAAGAAAGCAGGCTAGCCATCTTCCCAGCTCTGATGTTTGCTGGGCAGATGACACACTCAACCAGTGAGCTCCAGTTCCCTGTTCCTGGAAATCCAGCGTGAGACGGAAGTCACAGCAGACAGTGCCTGGAGGGCACGTGGGCCACCCGTTCCCTTGGCAGCCCTGAACACTGTTCGACGGCACACAGCGCTCAGTGACCAGGCCTCGCGGCTTGGATCCCACCACTGCTACTTTAAGGAATCACAGCTGGGGTGATGCCACTGGTGTTCACAGAGTGACATGGTACGAAACAGCTTCAAAGACTCAACGTGTTTCCTGTAAGGGCATATGGATCCACTAGAATTTATCACAGTTCTCAGAAGACTGAGTAGCGTTCTACTTCTGTCCTGGCCCGGCAAACCAGGGCCCCAGCTCTAGCAAACGCTGACAGTCTGCACCTCAGGTACTACCCATGGCCCTGGCTGCACTATGCCCCTCCTACACGTGAGCCTCAACTCAGAATTCCTCCACCGATCATCTACATATCTTTTTTATAAGCTGCCTTAAATTCATTTTCAAATAAGGCAGAATATAAATTCGTTACAGATATGATCAAGCTGGAAGGTTAAAAGGAAAAAACTAAAATCTAGACACCAAGACCAGTATCAGGTTCAGGAAAGCCTACTATGAAGAACTATTCCAAAGACTGGCCAGGACTGCCTGAAAAAACTTTAGGTCTGTGTGTTCAGATTTCTATTCTTTTTAGAGAAACCTCTCTCTGAAGACAGCTCTTTTATGAACTATTTGAAAGTGATATAATCTAAACGCATGTAGAATATCGATAATTACTTTAAATAGGTACGCAACAAGCAACAAAGACTTATTGTATAGCACAGGGAACAATGGGTAACTCAGCTGCTAAAGAATCCGCGTGCAATTCAGAAGACCTCAGTTCGATTCCTGGGTCGGGAAGATCCGCTGGAGAAGGGATAGACTACCCACTCCAGTCTTCTTGGGCTTCCCCAGTGGCTCAGCTGGTAGAGAATCTGCCTGCAATGCGGGAGACCTGGGTTCGATCCCTGGTTTGGGAAGATCCCCTGGAGAAGGGAACGGCTGCCCCTGGGAGGGACATGCTGGCATCACGTCAGGATCAACCAAGAGTCAGCAACATCAGCTGCCAAACCTCCTTCCCCTCCTCCCCCAATTACTGTGCCAGCTCCTTTTTCTTCAATCACCATTAAATAACCTGGTGTTCCCAAATTTCCATCTGTGGTTGAGACCATTCTCTTGAGCTTCAGACCTACATATTAACTGTCGAATCAATGTTCCCATCTCAGATTCAACGTGTCCAACCCAGAACTGGTAATCTGACTCTTCTGACCTCTGTCCCCATCTATTCCGTTCCTCAGAGCGCCTGCCGTGGCAGAAACCCGGGTGACAACACTGCCACCCTCCTCATTCTCAACTTCCAACATTTAAATCCATCCCCTCAACCTCGATTCCACCTCGAAACTTCATCGTGAATCCATCCATGTCTCTACAACTCCACTTGCCACAACCACAACAGCCCTGATCTTCCTGCATCCTCTCTTGTGTCCCTCCAAAATGAGCACACCACAGCCAGAGGGGCAGTTTCAGAAGACTTAGCTGGCTGTGTCCCTCCTCTGCCTCGAGTCCTGGCTTGCCGCTGCCCTTATGTATGTAAAAATCCTTGGTGTGTCCCCACAACGCAGAGCCAGCCCCAGCCTGCCTCCTGGCTCACACCACACTCCCTCACCTTCCATCTCACCATTCCCTAGACACACTGGAATTCCTTATATTTCATAAATGAGCCAGTGGCTGCACAGCAGTCCTGAAGGTGAGCTGCCAGGCCCTTTCTATTTCCTGTCCTTTGATCTATTTTTGTCAATAACCGGGAAAGAAGGCACAATACTTGTACAATCCTCTTCCTGACTCCACATGTGAGGGACCCCTGCCCACTCCAGTTCACTCCTCCTCAGGGCTCTGCCCAAATGTCACTTTCCCAAGACCCCAGGGTGGATTAAGTCCTGTGCTTATGTTTCCCAGCACTTCTGTGTGTCCACTTGGTAACACTTACACATCAGTGTACCACATTCAAAGTCGGCCTGGCCTGCTGAACCGGGAGCTCCAGGAGGCATCTCCACAGCCCCGCACACGCAGGCCTGGCAGAGGATCTGCACAGGAACAGTTTCCAATGAACCAACACTGGCTTTTACGGAACATGGGTATTTCTGATTTCACTTCGAAAGCATCAAGTGCTGGCCCATCTACATGTGTATATCTATATATTTTTTTCATTCCAGAGACTATTTTTTAACACGGGGTGGATACCATACAGATCTCAGAACAACCTGTGTCTCTTCAGGGCTTCAGTTGTGGTTCAATCGGTAGGAATCTGCCTGCAATGCAGGAGATCGGAGTTCGATCCTAGGTGGGGAAGACCCCCTGGAGAAGGAAATGGCAACCCACTCCAGTATTCTTGCCAGGCAAATTCCATGGACCGCAGTCCATGGGGTCACGAGAGTCAGATACAACTTAGCGACTAAACCACCACCACCACACCTCTTTTAAAAAATGCGCCATTTTGGTAAGTTCTTCAATAAGAATGTCACCAGCGTATGTGTGTGTGTATTATATATATGTATATTTATATATATAAAGTAATATGTACTGGGACGCTGGGTCTGATTATGACACACCCTATATACAAGGTCTAGAAGGACTCGAATATCTCATGCGAGGTCCCTGCCCACAGAGACACTGCCCATCTCGCAGGAGGCTGAGGGGGCTTTGTTTATTCACCACAGGCTTTCCACACACCACCTTCTACTCAGAGCAGCCAAGTCTACAACGCAGGGGAACACAGCCCAGGCGCCAAATCTGGCCCCTGCCTTTGCATATAAAGTTTTACTGGAACAAAGCTGATTTTTTGTGTACTGTCACAGCTGCTGCAGTGCTCCAATGGCAGAGCTGAGCAGATGCCACTAGGCCGCAGGCCTGGCTAAGCCTCAAACGGTCACTACCCGGCCTTTAGAGAAAGTGTGCTGAGCCTGTGGGACGCTTCCAGGAACGGGGTGCCGTCCATGGCCACAGAATGTGGCTGACGAGCTGCGCTGGGCGTCTGGCTCAGGGCTGCAGGCTGGGGCTCTGTAGAGAAGGGGTGCCCACATCACAGCCTCCCTCCCTGCCCCCCTCAAATGCCTCCATCTTCCTGTCCACATACAAGGCAACAGTCCAAACAGAGAAGTACAGAAAATAGGACGGGAAAGGATAGAGATTACCATCTCAATCTAGCCAGAGCCTCAGTTTCCAGAAGGTCATGAACAGGATGAAAACAATGGCTTGGAATAAGTCAAAACTGTTGCCAGCAAACAGTTCAGCGAAAGGACACCAATAAAACCACGTCACAGAGCAGAAAAACATGGGGCTCTTTCCTGTCAGTTTTCTGATTCCTATACTTAGAGCCACAATGCAAAGGTCTAAAACAAATCCAATAACTATTTAATTATAAAATAGATGGTTACTCCCACTCAAGATTTTGAGTCTTTCTTATAAATGGACAAAACTAGGCTTCTAGCTTCAAGCAGTGCTCCACAAAGACCTCAACCATGGATCCCCAGGCTGCTTTAAAACAGAAGAGACCATGCCCAGGAGGCACCGTACTCACTTCTGGATAAAAGAAAAGAGACAGCACAGAAGAAGAAACCATATGACCTTCAGCAAAAGCACCAGGTCAAAGGCCAAACAAGTTCCTCTAACAAGTTAACCCCAATCAGTTCACCTGCAGAGTAGATGAAAGGCCTTAGCACTGCTTTGCTTGAATAGTTTAATGCTTCCTATATTAAATTAAGCTTTCTCATTAGTGCTTAGAAACGGAGCCAACCCTTTCTATCAACCCTTATGCATGACCTGTCTATATCAGCCAAGTCTCCTGCCTGGTATTTCCTAGTAAACCTTTGTTTGATAGACTTTGCTTTAACTTACACTATCTCTAGAACTTATCAAATTCATCACACTTATTTCTTTCTAATTAGTCGGTATTGAACTAACCTGTATCTTCTATAGTTTTTTTTAAACAAATGCTTATTACTATCACAAAAGAGAAATAAAACCTTAAACTTTTCAGCTTCAAAAAACAAAACAGGACAAAATGATAAAAAAATATTCAAAGAGGAAGAAGTCCTTCAAAATTCAAAATTAAATGCAAGTGAGTTTTTAATCAATGGAGTATTTGTGGAAAATTCATCTCTAGTTCTCTCAGGTTGTAATGTAAGTAAAATAATTTAAAAAGTGGATCTATTCTATCAAAAATATTGCACCAGCCTCTGTTAATCACTAGTTTGAACTGTCCACATCTGCAGTAACTTGTACTTAATTCAGACTCTCTTGCGAACAAACAAAATCAATCAACAATGTGGGCAATTAATGGTAAACATAACAACTTACCTACTTCAGTGAGTTGATGCCTTTCTAGTGTTAATTTCTTTGGATCCTTAATAAAATGAAAGGGCTTTATTTTTATTCCTTCAATTTGAGGAAATAATAGAGCAAAACCAGATTCTCCAATTTCTATTTCCTGAGGTCGATTGCTACGTGATCCTATTGGTGTCACTAGGAAAGAAGGTAAACCATTTTGTGAACAAATTCAATGAAGACAGCCACACCTCATATAAATTACCCAGTTTACTAACATAATCAATTAGATAATAGGCCACTACCCAAGTAAAAGTTTCTCAGCTTTCACATTTTTAGGAGTATAAGGTCATGATATCTATAGTTTACTTTCAAACTGTTTAGAAAGAAATGTTTTCATAAACACAGAAAAAGCACATGTTTTTCACTATGGTGATCTAGATGAAGGCAGAGGGTGTTTATTGTACTATTCTATTATTCTGCCACCTTTTCTATAGATTTGAAGTTTTTCTAAATAAAAAGTTGGGGAGGTAGTAATTACAACTTCACAGCAATTCTACTTCAAAAACATTTATCATCAATGGCTGTTTTAGAAATAGTTACTAATTGTAGCCTAAGAAAAAGGAATCCAATCAGCTGTCGTGGTGGAAGTGTTGTTGTGACATGTGTGGAACTGGCTCAAAGAAAGCACTCAGCTGCAGGGGAACAAGAATCAACAGACAGGGTGAGGAGTGGGTCCAGGTCCTGAATAAAGGGAGTTGGAATGATACTCCCTCCCAACATGAAGATAACACGGGAACTTAGGGAGAAAGATGAGCAATGCTCTGAGCGAGAGGAAGGCTTCAGGTAGACTGCCCACCCATCACTATGGGATCACGGAGGCAAAACTGTTGCCTGGGTCTGCCTGCCCTCTCCTGTCCCTGACCCCCAACTCAAACTTTAGAGTTTCTACTTGGTCATGCTTTGAGGAAGTCACAACGGGCAGCGTGACTGCGCACACACAGGCCCAACAAGATTAACTCAAAGAACAAAGAACTCAAAGCTGTTTTTATAGAAGCACTTGATAATAACTAGTAATGTGTAACTAGATCGCTCATTTAAGGAAAAATTAAGAGTTAAAAGAAAATCAGTCACTGCCATCATTTTTTCAATCCAATGAGAAACAAAATTTGTGATGAAGGGGCTGATATAATAATATAGGAGCAGGAGCTAATCGAAGGAGACATGAAACAGTCCCCATCAACCATGTATCTACCCTTCAGATCAGATCAGATCAGTCGCTCAGTCGTGTCCGACTTCTTGCGACCCCACGAATCGCAGCACGCCAGGCCTCCCTATCCATTACCAACTCCCGGAGTTCACTGAGACTCACGTCCATCGAGTCAGTGATGCCATCCAGCCATCTCATCCTCTGTCGTCCCCTTCTCCTCCTGCCCCCAATCCCTCCCAGCATCAGTCTTTTCCAATGAGTCAACTCTTCACATGAGGTGGTCAAAGTACTGGAGTTTCAGCTTCAGCATCATTCCCTCCAAAGAAATCCCAGGGCTGATCTCCTTCAGAATGGACTGGTTGGATCTCCTTGCAGTCCAAGGGACTCTCAAGAGTCTTCTCCAACACCACAGTTCAAAAGCATCAATTCTTTGGCGCTCAGCCTTCTTCATAGTCCAACTCTCACATCCATACATGACCACAGGAAAAACCATAGCCTTGACTAGCCGGACCTTTGTTGGCAAAGTAATGTCTCTGCTTTTGAATATGCTATCTAGGTTGGTCATAACTTTCCTTCCAAGGAGTAAGCATCTTTTAATTTCATGGCTTCAGTCACCATCTGCAGTGGTTTTGGAGCCCAGAAAAATAAAGTCTGACATTGTTTCCACTGTTTCTCCATCTATTTCCCATGAAGTGGTGGGACCGGATGCCATGATCTTCGTTTTCTGAATGTTGAGCTTTAAGCCAACTTTTTCATTCTCCTCTTTCACTTTCATCAAGAGGCTTTTGAGTTCCTCTTCACTTTCTGCCATAAGGGTGGTGTCATCTGCATATCTGAGGTTATTGATATTTCTCCCGGCAATCTTGATTCCAGCTTGTGTTTCTTCCAGTCCAGCGTCTCTCATGATGTACTCTGCATATAAGTTAAATAAACAGGGTGACAATATACAGCCTTGACATACTCCTTTTCCTATTTGGAACCAGTCTGTTGTTCCATCCAGTTCTAACTGTTGCTTCCTGACCTGCATACAAATTTCTCAAGAGGCAGATCAGGTGGTCTGGTATTCCCATCTCTTTCAGAATTTTCCACAGTTGATTGTGATCCACACAGTCAAAGGCTTTGGCATAGTCAATAAAGCAGAAATAGATGCTTTTCTGGAACTCTCTTGCTTTTTCCATGATCCAGCGGATGTTGGCAATTTGATCTTTGGTTCCTCTGCCTTTTCTAAAACCAGCTTGAACATCAGGAAGTTCACGGTTCACATACTGCTGAAGCCTGGCTTGGAGAAGTTTGAGCATTACTTTATTCACGTGTGAGATGAGTGCAATTGTGTGGTAGTTTGAGCATTCTTTCTCATTGCTTTTCTTTGGGATTGGAATGAAAACTGACCTTTTCCAATCCTGTGGCCACTGCTGAGTTTTCCAAATTTGCTGGCATATTGAGTGCAGCACTTTCACAGCATCATCTTTCAGGATTTCAAATAGCTCAACTGGAATTCCATCACCTCCACTAGCTTTGTTCGTAGTGATGCTTTCTAAGGCCCACTTGACTTCACATTCCAGGATGTCTGGCTCTAGGTCAGTCTGTAAACACTTGAAATCCTTTGTACTTCCTTGCATAGGACTTAATATCCAATCAAAATTCTTTCAGTGAAGATTACAAATGCCAATTGTGGAGTAGTACTGAGTGCAACAAAGTAAAGGATCACAGCTAACATTCACTCCCTGCTCACTACATGTCTCTATTCTAAACACTGCACGTGTGCAATTCACTGACTCCTCAGACTCTCTGGGAAAGCTACTGTCAATCACCCCCATGTCAGAGAGGGGGAAACGGAAGCTCCATGAGGTCAGTGAGCTCGCTCAAAGTCATGCAGACATAGAGTGCTACAGCCGGGATTTCCACCCAGGGATCGGAACCACCGCACCATGATGGCCTCAACGGGCTCTCCCTCCCCAAAGAGCTAGAGAACAGTCAAAAATAATTAAAAGCAGCAAAAATTCACCGGGAGCAAACCTAAAAAAGAAAACTTCATGGTATATGCTTCAAATAGTGGCAGCTAAGGAGAGAAAGAGAAGTGCATGAGGAAGGTTGAAGGCAGTTCCTGTCCAGGCCGACCTCACGTCCACCCACCAGAAACAGTTCTGGCTGAACTGCCAGAAGTGGGAATTCTCACTCATACTTTCTAATTTGTAGAGAGGATGAATGAGATCTTTGTCTTTCTCTGAATGGCTACCTGGAAGATATGAATTATTATTACATGTGGCTTATATGGACAACCCTGAGATTTGAACCATTAACCACAATAACCTAAGGAGCATGAACGTAAGTCAAATATAACTTGAAGGTATAGAAGGCCAACGTTATCGTACTTTGGACGGCCAAAAACATAAATCTGCTTTAAGCTACAAATAACCCACCGGTCTATAGGACCCCACATTAATGAAAGCCAGGAAATCAGTTGGTATTCTCTCACCTACAATTCCTGGGGTCACAATCCCAAGGACTTGGCATTGCTTTGGGAAGAGCTTCTCAAGGGCAAACGCTGCTCCCATAGTAGTTCTCTTCCTGGCTGCAGTAATACAGAAGAGGATTATCCAGGCCATCCGTTTAAGGTCAAATTTGATGAAGAAAATAAAAGCAAATATTAAATAAAGTTTAAGTCACTTAACACTAGAACACATTACAAGGACGTCTAAAAGCTTTGATTAAAACCAAAAGTCGTGTTTTGTTGTCATGAGTCCCTGTTTTATAAGTTAAATTCTAAATCTGACCTTCAGCATTGCCAGTTTGTCTTTTCCAGTTGTTCACATACTGCTTTTGCCTCAATGACACAAGCAGTAGCCGCTGGATTTCAGATGGACTATTCTTTCTGTTAAGCTGATACGAAATCATGACTTTTCTAGAGCACAGTCATCTGGAATCAAATCACACAATGACAATCCACTAAGTCTTAACTCTGGGGTCAGTGTGCCCATCATGGGACACAGTCTGCTTCTTCACTTAGCAAGCCAAGAAGAATGCACAGTGCTGCCAGAGAACTTCGGTGAACAGTCATCCAACACAGCAAAAGGCTGGAACAGCCAAAGACAGACATTCTGTTTTAACAGTAAAATGCAAACGCCTGCACACGAAGTCTTTCGAAATGAGAAAACAGCTCTCCAAAGGCCTTGTGTCGAGTGTACCATGGCGTTTGGAACCTCTGGATAGAATCTCTGAATCTTTAGACTGCAAGGTGTGCAATCTCTGACGCAGACGCTTCCTCAAAAGTTCAGAGACACTATATGCATGCATTCTTCAGGGAGCAGGCCCACAGCCTCAGAAAGTCAGTAACTCTCAGGATGAAAACAGTACTCATCTCCAAACAGAGGTGCACAAGGAAACAAGAGAACCCCAAACTTTGTCCTCTGCTGCTCACCTCTCTTATGGCCACGACACTCCTCCAGATTAATGAAATTTTCTGAATCAGCCATGTAAAGAACTGTCTGTGGTAATATATGGACATTCTGCAAAGGAAAAAAGAAAAAAAACAGAATTTGATCACACAAATCTACCAATGCTTTTGTGGCGCTTTCGAGTTCTGCCCTGACCCAAACTGCCGTCGCCCGACCCTTCTTCAGGCCAGTGTTGATGTTTTGAGTCCATCTACTCATTCGTGTTTCACTCATGCTCTTTCATTTTCAGTTCATTCATTTGTTGAACATATATTATTTCTTCAGGTCACAATCATTCCAGCCTGACTGACGAAGTTCATTTTCACAATAATTTAAGCTCTTAGACAAAAACATTAAGTACCAGCAAAAGATTCCACTGGCTCTATGTGAACAGGTGTCACAGCAACAGAAACATCTCAGCAAGAGCAAAGGTACAGACTTGTATCACTCCTCTTTTCTTTGCCAGATTAAATAATCCAGGCCTTCATTTCCGGCTTGCTAACTAGTTAGTTTCCTACAGGAATCTATCGCTCACCATTATCTGGACAAGCTCACTTCTGTATTTATCCTTCTGCAGCTTTCTTCCTCTTGCTGAAGATTGTTCTTCTCCTAAGAAAGAGCTAAGTGCCACACTCCATAAAACCTTTTCCTAGACTTCCTAAGGACCGCTGACCTCGTGTGTGACATCCGTCATCCCAGTCATTCTTACTTGTGCCTTATCTCTTACAAGGGACAGCTGTAAGCCCTTACAACCTGGGCTTATTCAGACTCATGTTTTCCACCAAAATACATATAACAGACAAGTGGCAAAGCAGCTCAACTTAATGAAAAGGGTGTATACAGTTTTCCTCCTAAGCTGGTTACTTTCAAAGATTTTTACTATCAAAATGGAAGGAAGAAGATAGCATTCAGCAAAGCCTCAATAGGAGTTAAATGAAAACGAAATGTTGATCTGGGAAAGTTAAGTTGTTTTGGAATAGATTCCATATAGACAGACTCATAAAAGATACTGAGACAATGATGAGTGGCCTCAGGGCTGTATAATAAACTCTGGATACAGTTTCTGTGGTCCACAAGGTATCGTCAAAGAATATAATTTGGGGAGTAGGGGGCAAGATAACAGTAATAAGACCTTCAGCCCACATCCTACCACAGACACTCCAAATTTACAATTATTTACAGAGGAACTACTGATGGGAACAACCTCAAGACTAATGGAAAAAAATTTCCACAGCTGAAGACATGCAGCAGGAACCACCATGAGAAGGCAGAAGGGGGAAACTGGAGATACAGCACAGCGGAGACCACACCCTCAACAGGCAACCTACAAATGTGAGGATAATCACAACTGCAGAGGCTGTCCCCAAGGAGGAAGGGATCTGAGCCCCACCCTGGACCTCCAGCCTATGGGTCCTAAAGCCAGGAAGATGAGGCCCTAGATCATCTGGCTCTGAAGGCCAGCAAAGCTTGTGTACAGAAGAGCCAGAGGGCTGGAGGAAACAGAGACTCTATTCACAAAGGGTGTACACAAAATCTCGTATGCTCTGAGTCCAAGCTCAGAGACAGTAATCTGAAAGAAGGCTTGGTCAGATCTTGGAGAGCCTCCTGGAAAGGCAGGAGGCAATGGGGACTCTCCCCTAGGGACAGAGATGCTAGCAGCAGCCATTCTGGGGGAGCTTGTTCTACCAGGAGGACCCTGATTCCGCTAGCACCACTGTGGAGTCCCTCCTCTAGCCTATTAGTGCCATGGGCTTACCTACCTACCAGCCCTTGTCCTCCCTTGGCCATAAAGCCAACTTCACTGGAACCCAACCCCACCCGCCAGCAGCCGGCAGCCTCCACATGAGCTCCTGGCAGCCAACCGGGCTTGGGGGCCAGCCCTGCCTACCAGAACACCCACAGCAGTCAGCTCTGCCACAAGAGATGAACCCTCGCAGCCCACATAAGGGGTACTCCTAGAGGATACAGCTCTGGTGATCAGAGAGAACTGTGCTTCTGGGCCCCCTAGGACATCTCCTTCTTCTCCAAGATCAGGAAGCATAACTGATCTACCTGATATAAAGAAATAAAAACAGAAAATCAGGAAAAATGAGGTGACAGAGGAGTATGTTCCAAACAAAGGAACAAAACAAAATCCCAGAGGGAGAACTAAGTGAAATGAGATAAGCAATCTACCCGATACAGAGTTCACAGTAATGATCATAAAGACGCTCAATGAACTCAGGAAAAGAATGGATGAACACAGTGAGAAGCTTAAGAGTGACTTCTAAAGAACCAAACAGATCTGAGAAATACAGTAGCTGAAATAAATTTAGCTACACTAGAAGGAATCAACAGTTGATTAGATGATACAAAGAAATGGATGAGTGAAGTAAAAGAGTAGTAGAAACATCTCAAGCTGAAAAGAAAGAAAAATCTTAAATGACAGTAGTTTAAAAAATTTCTGGGATAACCTCAAGAGTACTAACATTCACATTATAGGAACCCCAGAAGCTGAGGAGAAAGAAAGTGACAAGAAAAGTTACTGGAAGAATAATAGCTAAAAACTTCCTTAACCTGGGAAAGGAATATCCAGATCCAGAAAGCACAGATCCCAAACAAGAAGAACTCAAAGAGGTCCACACCAAGGCACATTATAATTCAAAAGGCAAAACTTAAAGCAAAACTCTTAAAAGCAGCAAGAGAAAAACAACTAGTTATGTACAAGGGAACTCCCATAACATGGTCAGTTGACTTTTCAGCAGAAATTTTGCAGGGCAGAAGGGAGCAGCAAAATATGTTCGATGTGATGAAAGGAAAAAACCCACAATCAGGAGTAGTCTATTCGGCAAGGCTATCGTTCAGATTTGAAAGAGCAATAAAGAGTTTCACAGACAAGCAAAACCTCAGTTCAGCACCTCTAAGTAGAATTTACAAGAAATGTTTAAGAGACTTCTCTAAACACCTCACCTGGAAATAGAAAAATCTAGAAGGAAGGTTAAAAGACAAAAGTAAAGTAAAATCATCAATATCCACAAAAAGTTGTTAAAGGATACAGAAACCAAGAAAAGGGAAAATATGATGTCAAAAATGATAAAGAGTGGGCGTGGATGCAGGTTTGTTTGAATGTGTTCAAACTTAAGAATCACCACCTTAAAATAATCACACATACAGAGGACAAAGGAAATCAAACTTAACACTAAAGACAGTCAGGACATCACAAAGGAAGCGAGCAAAAGAAGGAAAAAAGAACTACATCAACAATCAGGAAACAGTAAACAGGAATAAGCACATACTTAATTTTTATTACTTTCAATGTAAATGAACTAAATGCTCCAATCAAAAGACACAGACTGGCTGAATGGGTAAAAAAAAATAAGACCCATATATATGCTGCCTACAAGAAACTCACTTCAGATCTAAAGACACACGCTGAGAGTAACGAGATAGAAAAAAAGTGTTCCATGGAAATGGATATGAAAAGATAGGTAGCACTACTTTGATAAAGAGATTGATACAACAAGATATGACAATTGTAAGTATATATGCACCCAAAAAGAGAACACCTAAATACATAAAGCAAGCAGAAACAAAGGGCGAAAGTGCCAGTAACATCCTAATAATTGGGAACTTTAACACCCTACTTATATCAATGATCAGATTGTCCAGAGAGAAAATCAATAGGAAACACTGGCCTTGAACAATACATTAGGACAGACAGACTCAATAGATATAACATATAGAACATTCCATCCAAAAGCAGCAGAATACACATTATTTTCAAGTGTACCTGGAACATTCTCAAGGATAGATAACATGCTAGGCCACAGAACAAGTCTCAATAAATTAAGAAGTCAGAAATCACATCAAGAATCTTTTCTGACCACAACACTATGAGACTAGAAATTAACCACAACAAAACGAAACACTGGTAGGCCAAATATGCAATTAAGTAACCAATGGGCAACTGCAGAAGTCAAACACCTGCTGACAAATGGAAATGTGAACACAGCCCAAAATCTGCGGAATGCGGCAAAAATGGTTCCAAGAGATAAGTGTACAGCAATGCAAGCCTACCTCAGAAGACAAGAAAAATCACAATTTAAAAACCTAATCTTACACTAAATGAACTAGAAAAAGAACGCAAAAAACCCAAAGTTAGTAGAAAAATCATAAAGCTTAGAGCAGAAATAAATGAAATAGAGACAGTAAAATAATAAAAAAGATCAAAGGAACTAGGAGCTGGTTCTGTGAAGATAAAACTGACAAAACCTTTAGCCAGACTCATCAAGAAAAAGAGCCCAAATCAATAAAACAAAATGAACAAGGAGCTATTACAACTGACCCCAGAGAGATACAAAAAGATTCAAAGAGATTACTATGAACAACTATAAGCCAACAAGATAAACACCTAGAAGAAAGGGATAAACTTCTAGCAACACATAATCTCCCAAGAGTGAATCAGAATGAAACAGAAAATATGAACAAACCAATTACTGACAATGAAACTGAATCAGAAATTTAAAAACTCCCAACAGACAAAAGTTCAGGACCATACAGCTTCACCAGTGAATTCTATACCAAACATTTAGAGTTAACACCTATCCTACACAAATTATTCCCTAAAAATGAAGAGGAAGAATGGCTTCCAAACTCATTGTTATGACATATACCCTGTACCAAAACCAGATAAAGACACCACAAAAAAGGAAAATTACAAGCTAATATCCCTGATGAACAAAGATTCAAACTCCTTAAAAAAAATCAGCACATCAAATTCAATAATACATTAAAAGAGTCATGCACATGATCAAGTGAAATTTATCCCAGGGATGCAAGGATAGTTCAATATATGCAAATCAGTCCACGTAATACACCACATTAACAAAATGAAGAATAAATACCTGATCATCTCAATAAATGCAGAAAATTTTTTGACAATACTCAGTATCCATTTATGAAAATAACTGCACAAACTGGAGACAGAGGGAACACACATCTACATAGAGGACAAAAATCACAGCTGAAATCATACTCAGCAGTGCAAAGCTGAAAGAAAACAACTCATAACATAAGGAAAAAGACAAAGATGTCCACTCTTGCCACTTACTCTCAACACAGTATTGCAAGTTCTAGCCATGGCAATTAGACAAGAGAAAGAAACAAAAGGATAATTTGAAAGAAGAAGTAAAACTGTCAGTGTCTGCAGATAACATAACACTACATATAGAAAACCCTAAAGACACTAGCAGAAAACTATTACAGCTATTAAATGAATTCAGTAAAGCTGCAGGAGCCAAAATTAATATACAGAAATTTGCTGTGTTTTTATACGCTAACAATGAACTATCAGAAAGAGAAATAAAGAAAATAATCCCCAAAGAATAAAATAACTAGGAATAAAACAACCAAGACATAAAGGACCTATACTCAGAAAATCTTAAGACACTGATGAAAGAAACTGAAGATGACACAATGAAACAATATACTGTGGTCACCAAATGGGAGAATATTGTGAAAATGACCATCTACCCCAATGCAATCTATACATTCAATGCAATCCCTACTAAAATACCAATGACATTTTCACAAAACCACAACAAATAATCTAAAATTTGTTTTGATTACTGTAATATAGTTTGAAATCATGGAACATGATACCTCCAGTCTTGCTCTTTTTTCTCAAGGTTGTTTTGGCTATTCAGGGTCTTTTGTGTTTCCATACAAATTTTAGAGGCTAAAATCAGAACTATCATTTGACCAGCAATTCCACCTCTGGGTATTTTTCTGAAGGAAAAAAAAAAACTATTTTGTTAAGATATATGCTGTAAAGAGCAATATTGCATAGGAACCTGGAATGTTAGATCCATGAATCAAGGCAAATTGAAAGCGGTCAAATAGGAGATGGCAAGAGTGAACATCGACATTTTAGAAGTTAGCGAACTAAAATGGACTGGAATGGGTGAATTTAACTCAGATGACCATTATATCTACTACTGTGGGCAAGAATCCCTCAGAAGAAATGGAGTAGCCATCACGGTCAACAAAAGAGTCCTAAATGCAGTACTTGGATGCAATCTCAAAAACGACAGAATGATCTCTGTTTGTTCCCAAGGCAAACCATTCAATATCACAGTAATCCAAGTCTAGGCCCCGACCAGTAACGCTAAAGCTGAATGGTTCTATGAAGACCTACAAGACCTTCTAGAACTAACACCCAAAAAAGATGTCCTTTTCATTATAGGGGACTGGAATGCAAAAGTAGGGAGTCAAGAAAAACCTGTAGTAACAGGCAAATTTGGCCTTGGAGTACAGAATGAAGCAGGGCAAAGGCTAATAGAGTTTTGCCAAGAGAACGCACTGGCTGTAGCAAACACCCTCTTCCAACAACACAAGAGAAGATTCTACAAATGGACATCACCAGATGGTCAACACCAAAATCAGATTGATTATATTCTTTGCAGCCAAAGATGGAGAAGCTCTATACAGTCAGCAAAATCAAGACCAGGAGTTGACTGTGGCTCAGATCACGAACTCCTGATTGCCAAATTCAGACTTAAATTGAAAAAAGTACGGAAAACTACTACACCATTCAGGTATGACCTAAATCAAATCCCTAACGATTATACAGTGGAAGCAACAAATAGATTCAAGGGATGAGATCTGATAGACAGACTGCCTGAAGAACTATGGACGGAGGTTCATGACACTGTACAGGAGGCAGGGATCAAGACCATCCCCAAGAAAAAGAAATGCAAAGAGGCAAAATGGTTGTCTGAGGAGGCCTTACAAATAGCTGTGACTAGAAGAGAAGTGAAAGGCAAAGGAGAAAAGGAAAGATATACCCATCTGAATGCAGAGTTCCAAAGAATAGCAAGGAGAGATAAGAAAGCCTTCCTCAGCAATCAATGCAAAGAAATAGAGGAAAACAATAGAATGGGAAAGTCTAGAGATCTCTTCAAGAAAATGAGAGATACCAAGGGAACATTTCTCACAAAGATGGGCCACAATAAAGGGTAGAAATGGTATGGACCTAAAAGAAGCAGAAGATATTAAGAAAAGGTGGCAAAACAACACAGAAGAACTGTACAAAAAAGATCTTCGCGACCAGATAATCACGATGGTGTGATCACCAACCTAGAACCAGACATTCTGGAATGTGAAGTCAAGTGGGCCTTAGGAAGCATCACTATGATCAAAGCTAGTGGAGGTGATGGCATTCCAGTTGAGCTATTTCAAATCCTGAAAGATGATGCTGTGAAAGTGCTACACTCAATATGCCAGCAAATTTGGAAAACTCAGCAGTGGCCACAGGACTGGAAAAGGTCAGGCAACGCCAAAGAATGCTCAAACTACCACACAATTGCACTCTCTCACACACTAGCAAAGTAATGCTCAAAATTCTTCAAGCCAGGCTTCAACAGTACGTGAACCGTGAACTTCCAGATGTTCAAGCTGGATTTAGAAAAGGCAGAAGAATCAGAGATCAAATTGCCAACATCCGTTGGATCATAGAAAAAGCAAGAGTGTTCCAGAAAAATATCTACTTCTGCTTTATTGACTATGCCAAAGCCTTTGATTTTGTGGACCACAACAAACTCTGGAAAATTCTAAGAGATGGGAATACCAGACCACCTGACCTGCCTCTTGAGAAATCTGTATGCTGGTCAGAAAGCAACAGTTAGAACTGGACATCGAACAACAGAGTGGTTCCAAATAGGGAAAGGAATACATCAAGGCTGTATATTGTCACCCTGCTTATTTAACTTGTATGCAGAATACATCAGGAGAAACGCTGGGCTGGATGAAGCACAAGCTGAAATCAAGATTGCCGGGAGAAATATCAATACCCTCAGATATGCAGATGACACCACCCTTATGGCAGAAAGTGAAGAACTAAAGAGCCCCTTGATAAAAGTGAAAGAGGAGAGTGAAAAAATTGACTTAAAGCTCAGTAGTCAGAAAACTAAGATCAAGGCATCTGGTCCCATCACTTCATGGCAAATAGATGGGGAAACAGTGGAAAATTGTGAGACTTTATTTTCCTGGGCTCCAAAATCATTGCAGATGGTCACTGCAGCCATGAAATTAAAAGACCTTTGCTCCTTGGAAAAAAAACTATGACCAACCTAGACAGCGTAAAAATCAGAGACATTACTTTGCCAACAAAGGTCCATCTAGTCAAAGCTTTGGTTTTTCCAGTAGTCATGTATGGATGTGAGAATTGGACTATAAAGAAAGCTGAGCACCGAAGACTTGATGCTTTTGAACTGTGGTGTTGGAGAAGACTCTTGAGAATCCCTTGGACTTGGAGATCCAACCAGTCCGTCCTAAAGGAAATCAGTCCTGAACATTCATTGGAAGGTCTGATGCTGAAGCTGAAACTAATACTTTGGCCACCTGATGTGAAGAACTGACTCATTGGAAAAGACCCTGATGCTAGGAAAGATTGAAGGCAGGAGGAGAAGGAGATGACAGAGGATGAGATGTTTGAATGGCATCACCGACTGAATGGGCATGACTCTGAGTAAACTCCGGAAGTTAGCGATGGACAGGGAGGCCTGGAGTGCTGCACTCCATGGGGTCACAAAGAGTGGGATACGACTGAGTGACTGACTGAACTGAACTGATGCACTGCAGCATTATTTACAATAGCCAAGATATGGAAGCAACCTAAGTGCTCACAAAGAGATGAATGGATAAAAATGTGGTACACTTACTAGACAGTGTATTAAAAAGTAGAGACATCACTTTGCCAACAAAGATCTGTATAGTCAAAGCTACGGTTTTTCAGGTAGTCATGTACAGATGTGAGGCCTGGACCATGAAGAAGGCTGAGTGCAGAAAAATTGATGCTTTCAAATTGTGGTGCTGGAGAAGTCCAAATTCCTTGCACTTCAGAGATCAAACCAATCGATCCTAAAGGAAATTAACCCTGAAGATTCATTGGAAGGACTGATGCTGAAGCTAAATCTCCAACACCTTGGCCACCTGATGTGCAGAGCCTATTAACTGGAAAAGATCCTGATGCTGGGAAAGACTGAAGGCAAAAGAAGGGAGCAGCAGAGGATGAGTTGGTTAGATAGCATCACCAACTCAGTGGCAGTTTGAATAAACTCTGGGAGTTGGTGATGGACAGGGAGGCCTGGCCTGCTGCAGTCCATGGGGTCACAGAGTCGGACACGACTGAGCAACTGAACTGAATTGAAAATGCCCAGTATGTGGAGAATGGTCAAAGAAACCATGGCACATCCTTACAATACGCAGTCATTAAAATTGCTATTTATAAAGTCTTCATGACCCGAGAAAAATTTCCCTAAATTACAGAATAGCATCACCAATTCAATGGACAGGAGTTTGAGTAAACTTCGGGAGTTCGTGATGGACAGGGAGCCCTGGCGTGCCTGAACTGAACTGAAATGCTGTGCTTAGTCGCTCAGTGGTGTCCGACTCTGCGACCCCATGGACTGTAGTCCGCCAGTCTATCCATGGGGTTCTCCAGGCAAGAACTGGAGTGGGCAATTGCCATTTCCTCCTCCAAGGGATCTTCCCAACCCAGGGATCAAACCCAGGTCTCCCGCATTGCAGGCGGTCTACTTACCGTCTTGAGCCACCAGGGAAGTCAGGCCATATACGAATTGTTTTAAAGTATTTAATCTCAACGATTGACCCACCAACCTTGCAAAGGACTGTACGCGACACCCCTTACTTGCCTCAAGCTCTTCGGCTACCACGCGGACCAGGCAATGCTGCGCCAGATGGCAGGGATCCGCCGAGAGCGCGGAGATCCAGGTCACATTCCGATGAGTCCGCAACACTCTGCGCACACACTCCCTCCATAAGCGGCACACGCTGGGGACGCACACGCACAAAGGACTGTGAACGGACGTTCACTTCCCTTTCTCCTGCAGCTCTGTACAGACCTCCCTCCGCTCGCCCCCACCCATAACCTCAACAGTAGGAGATCGCTACGGGTTCCCGGGTCCCCGGGACGGCGAGGCGTCTGGCACCGGTTGGGAGGCAGAGCTGGGGGCGGAGAGAACCGTAGGGGGAAACTGGCTCCTCTGGGAAGGGTCCCCGGGAGCACTACAGCAGGTGTGCTGGGGTACGGGAGCGCCACCTGGGGACACGGGGTCCGGAGCCGGGGTCAGCCCTGGGTCCCGACGGTATCCGCCCACCCGCCAGCCGAGGCAAGCCCGAGCCAAGTCCCGAGGTCAGCTTCCCGCCTCCTCTGCCCTCACCCGGCCACCCGCAGCAGCGCCTTAGCGGGCAGGAAGGTGAAGACACGCTCCACCACCTCCGCTAGATTACTCAGCACGAAGGTGCTTCGCGGGTCTGCGGAGGAGGAGCCGCAGCAATCGCCGCCGCCGCCCACCCGCTCCATGCCTCACCAACCCCACCAACCCCACCGGGAAACAGTACGGCGGCTCGGAGGGAGCGGCTTAGACAGGGCCCTCGGCGTACTGAGCAGGCGCGCGCGCCACTTCCGGCCGATCCGGGGAGGCGGAACTGCTGCGGGGAAGCCCACGTGACTCCAGGCTAATACGTTTCCGGCGCTGGCTTTGGATGGCGGGCAGGTGTTTGGAAGGGGAGCTTGGCGGACTTAAGAGTCCATGGGGTAGCAGAGTCGGACAGGACTGAGCGACTAAGCACGGCACACACAGAGTCACGCGTCCTGTAAGTCTTCTGGGACTTTCCCGGAGGCTTCACGCAGTCAAACCAGATCCACCTCGTTCTGTGCCGCTCACTGCTCTTGTAGCCGTATTTCCAAGTGTTTCATGAATTCTTGGAGTCAGACTAGAAAGTGTTGTTATCAGTCTTTACAGTCCCGATGTCAGTTAAACAACAGCATGAGTCTGATTTTTGAACAGATAGTATATGCTTTTAAAAGTGTGAAAATCAATACCTTTATTCAACACCGTGTAGCCCTCAAGTTCTGAACGTGTAAATCAGCTTACAGAGTACCTACCATTGCTGTGAAACCACGCCCCAAACAGCATTAGTTCCCTGCCTATAGCATCAGATTCACCTGGGAAATACTCAGCTTGGCGCGTTCTCGGTCCCCACCGCAGGCTTACTATGCGGGCTGGGGCCCAGCAGTCGGAGTTTTAGCTTTACTGTGATTTAAATCTACCCCTGATGCAAGTTCAAGTTGAGAACCACAAACAAAAATATAAGCACAGCAGATACTGCTGTCTCCCCAGGGAACACCCACTCCTCCTGTAGCTTCCTTGCTGACAAGGCCCTGATCTGGTGCCCAGCTCTTGGCTGGTAAATGTGGTAAGTCTAAAAAAAGCAGGTCTCAAACATTTTGACTTCAGGACTGCTTCACATTCTTAAATACCGACAACGCCAAAGAACTTATTTACGTGGTATATTTACGTAGTATATTTATCATACTAATTCACTTAAAATAGTTCATCACACAGTAACTTATGAAAAAATAACCTTACCAGATCTCCACTCCATTCCCCAGTATTGCATAGAGTAGCATCTTTACATCTTATAAACCTGTAACTATTGACATTAGTATTAGACAGCTGGATCTGCTTCTGAATTCAGTCTGTTCAATATCATGTCTATCACATCATGTAGCCTCTGGAAAACTCCACTGTACACTTGGGAGAGAATGAGAGTGAAAATATCAAATAATGGTTTAATGTTGCTTTGACCTTGAACACCTCCTAAAAGGGTCTCAGGAGTCTCCAGAGTTCTCCAACAAATTATACCTTGAAAACCACTGATCCAAACTAATCATGATAGTTTCATTCTTTTGACCAGCCATTAATTTAGGGGTAGACAAATGCTCTAGTTCTAGGCCCAGAAAAAGTTGTGTTTTTTTGGGAGGGGGGTAGGGGGACCTCTAAAGACTTTCTCACTTCCTAAGGAGACACTAGGGCCGTTATCTACCTCTGGATGGATTTTTAAGGTGGCTGCACATTCAAGTCTATCCAAAGATAAAACCAACACAGAACGATCTCAAAGCAGCAGAGGTACTACGCCTGGAGTTTTCCTACCTCTGTACTTCTTGTATGTGAGAAATTGACAATTGTGTGAAGAGGCTATGGGTACACTGAACAGGGAACAGATTACTGTACCTTGGGGAATTAGGAAAGCGATGCAGAAAGTAGCACCTGAATTTATATTAAACAATCAGTGTGGGCAAGGGAAGAGGTTGAGGAAACCCTGAGTATGCCAAGTCTATACACACCAATTCTGGGTTTTCCAGCTTTCTCTTGTGAAATCAATCTACCTTAAGCCTCTCCTCACCCCATCCCACCATATATGATCCTATTCCAGAAACCCAACAGAGCCTATAGAAACTCAAAGAGTATCTGTTACAAAAGGAAAGTGAAAGAGGTTATTTTTTAAATGGTTCTTTATTCATAAACTTGATGCAAGTTTACAAAATTTACTGTACATTGCCAAATAAATCTGCAATGAAAAATAAAGTCCACCCCCCCCAAACCAAAAACCAAAGCATGCCAAATGTGCAGCTGTCAATCTGCTAGCCATCAGGATATTAAAGAATTCAATAATGTATTCAAGACTTAGCCTTAGGTTTAAGGAACTTTAATGCTTTAAAGAATTCTGCCTTGTCACTTGTTATCTGAGCAACTGGCAATCCAAATTGTATACAAATTAACCAAGTGAACAAGAATGCCAGAAAATCTTTTTCTACTATCCTCTTAACCAAAATAGGAAAAAAAAAGAAGAAAAAAAGGAAAAGAAATTAAACACAATAATGCAGAAGTGCCAAGTCTTTCAGATGTGGTTTACAAAGTTAAAAACTGAGTCTTAAAGCATAAGACACACTTTTGAACTTTGTAACTGGTTTGTGCAGAAAAAAATGTGCTTCTGGGTTTCTTTTTAAAAGTGCTTAATAACTAGAGTTTACTTTTAAATCAAATTTGGGTATATTAAAAAAAAAATCTATTACCAACCCAACAGGACTAATTCAGGTAAGGCAATAAAATGGAGAGTACACTGATTTGAGTCTAGATTTTATAAAAGAATTAATACATGTAGAATTCCTATTAGTCTTTCAATGTAAAAGCCATTATTATGACTATAGAAAAAATTTAAGTCTCCAAATTAGATACTTTTTGTACTTAACTGCAGTTTTGTTCAAGAAGTCTTTGTGCCAATCACTTTATAAGATTATTAGTTTACAACTGATTGCAACATCCCGTTAATAAAATGGAAACGTAGAATGACTTAGTATTTTAAATAATTCAAGCTCTATACTTCAAGCTCTTCTTCATAAGAAATATTGAACCAACAAGAAGCAGATTCAGCTCAGCAAGACTCTGATGCCCCAGTGGAAATTACTGCGTACAAGCTGAATTGACAGCCTTGCTTTGCTCTGCCTAAAAAGTTCAACTCAATTAAGAGCAAATCTTCGGGAGATAGTTCAGATCTTCATAGCCATTAAAAAAAAAAAAAAAGTTTAACAGTTTATCAAGTACATTTCCTGTCATTATTTTGGCAATATCATAAAATAGTTTTAACCTGAAAAAGCTACTGTGATTCAGAACACCTTAAATTTTCTAAACCAATATTAAACATTGATTAAACTTTATTGGCTTTAATGGAACAATATATTGTAAATCCTCATAACACACGAGTTCAAAAATGGGAAATTTGCCCTCAAGTCATAACTTCAGTAACCTGATGCTGACTTGTCTGCTTAAGACGTTTCACCTTTAAGAAAGAGATGATTAGGAGTGGCCAGTATGTGTATTTATCAGAAAAAATACAGTAAAGGCCCCACTGCTCAGTCCAAGATACCTAAAATGAGAAAAATGGAAAGGCTGTAACTTATACTGGATCAGTTGACAGATTATCCACTAAAATATCTATTAGCTAACATCTTCGGTACTGCTGTTATAGGGGCACTCAAAGCTTGTGTCTGCATGTTGGAAAGATTTTCTTTAAAGCAACACTGGTCCAAGCATACAAAAGTCAACACATTTAGCCATCTTCCTTTGGAGGGGTGTACCAGCCTGAAAAAGAATGGGAAAAAAAAAAGTTAACATATTTTAATTCTTAAACCAGCTAGGAGAAACGAAGGCAATGGCAACCCACTCCAGTATTCTTTGCCTGGAGAATCCCATGGATGGAGGAGCCTGGGAGGCTGCAGTCCATGGGGTCGCTAAGAGTCGGACATGACTGAGCGACTTCACTTTCGCTTTTCACTTTCATGCATTGGAGAAGGAAATGGCAGCCCACTCTAGTATTCTTGCCTGGAGAATCCCAGGGACAGAGAAGCCTGGTGGGTGCCATCCACGGGGTCACACAGAGTCAGACACAACTGACGTGACTTAGCAGCAGCAGCAGATACTTTCTCTACCCATAATTTTCTCTACTTGTAATTTCCCTGTTTAAACCTTCTTGTAAAAATTAAGCTTATACTTGGGTTGGTAACACAACATTCTGATATATTCACAATAGTTATTTTCTATGAATAAACTGTACTTGAATTTTCAAGGTGAGATTTCTGTATTAATGGCATTTCTACCTAAAGAGAAGAGTGTGGACTATTAGACAACAAACTAAGTTTTATATAGGAAACTGAACTAAAAATAACTGTCCCCCAAACAAAATCCTGGTATTTTAGAGTACGAGGGACTGTCATCAGTGCAATGATGTCATTTTGCCAGTGAGGGTGCCATCTCAGCAGGTGCCCTGATTAAGTGACTAAGCCCAAGATCAGATTTAGCAGCAGCAGGTTAACCAGAATCCATCTCCTGAATCTGAATCTATTGCTCTTTCTTCAAAGCTAATTATACACAAACTTACACATTTTTGAATGCTGACTATAATGTCTAATTTAACAAAAAATAAGAGATAAGAAAAACGTGTTTCTATGCTCAACAACAAGATAAGCTCTCTCTAAAAAGGCAAATGAGACTGAGACAAAGTATTGTTTGGTACGAAGCTGCCCTTCCAACAGTATAAATATACCAAGACTTGTGGAGTGTCCACGTGCTTAATAAAGGAGCATATAGGCATCTCTGGGTCTGTTATTTTAGCGTGCTAGAGATGATTATTATGAAAACCCAGCTTTGTCCTCAAATTTTATCATTTCCCTCTTCAGAAGCTTGAAAATTGTTTTGAATACTATTCTTTCAAAAGTAAGCAGTCACTGCAAAAGCGACACATTTGCTCTATCACTTAAATGAAAGTGAGCACACACAAAACACAAATATGAAGTCACAAGCTACCACATTCTAACTACAGAACACTTTACTGTAGATACTCTTGAAGAAAAACTACTTCCTATCAATTAACCTCCTCTGCACAAAAATGCATCCATTCCACTACCCCAGCTACCTTGAATATCAGCACACTTGGTTATTAAGTGCTGCACACACACATAGCTTATCTCCTTCCTCACATTTGGTAAGACAGACATTATACCAACTTTAGAGATGAGAGAACTGAGGCTGAGAGGTAATGGGACTTGCTCAGGGCCCCAGAGCTAGTGAGTGACGCAAATGGCACCTGGTAATAGGTCCTGACTCCAAGTCTACTTCTTTGTCATCTCACTATTAGAGACAAAAACTCCAAACATGCCTTGTGAATACAAGAAAAATTGAAAATAAGTCCAATAAACTTTTGAAAGATATTTTTTTTTAATTTACAATTCAAATATTTTTAAGTGTAGACTGAAGTTAGAACTTTTTTACTTGAATAAATAAATCTGCACAATTGTCAAAAAGCATTACGTGGTCTGAAAATGGTTGAGCAACTTGTTCATGATCCTGATTGCACTTACTCAGTATTAACAGCAAGAACTCCACCTTTAGAATTGCCTTTAACTCAGTTCCTATCCCAGTATCACACATTTCAAGTGAGTAAAGTGATTCATTCATCAATCTACTCAAAAATGTTTGACTCAGAGATTCCCAGGCCAAGTATTTAGGATACAAAGATTTTAAATGAAGCATGTGTATCCTCAAGTTAAATTTTTTCACTCTGGTAACCATACTTTGTAAGAAATTAAAGCAAAAACAGAAGAATAAAACAAAACAAGTAAACAGTACATTATGTAAAATTTCACATATGGCAATCAATACTTATTGAAGTAAACATACCATTTTTCTCATGTATCTGTACAATGGAATTATAAGATTGCTGGGCTCTTGCTAGATTATATTGATTCTGAAAGAGAATTATACATTTTATATCAAAACTGTAAGTAGATGAAAATCATTACAAATAATTGATGGATTATTTGCATCACTGCTGTACTTAACACAAGAAACCAAGTATTTCCATTTCAAAAATAAATTTCCCAATTTCATTATTCCCAACTATTTTAGAGGGATAACAAAACCAAAATTGTTTTCTAATAAAGATCTACAAAGTTCACAGTTCATTTTCTAAGTCCTCCTGCCACTGCACAAGTACAAGGCGCTATGAATAAAGTTAAAGGATGTTGTTTGGATGCAAGGAGAATGTACATGTACATATATATATGTGTGTGTGTGTGTGTATATATATATGTATGTATAACAAGCACTGCTGTAGAGCAGAAATTAAGACATTATAAATCAACTGTTACTTCAAAAAAGAAAAACACATTTGTATCTAGAAATATAAAATCATAAATGTCCACTGACAGAAAACTCTTCCTTGTAACTTCCATCAAAAAACAAAAAAAGAAAGAAACTACAAAATACTGCCTTCAGGTAAGGAAACATTAGGCTTTAAGGACTATACATATGGATAACAATTTGAGTTAAACACCTGAAGAATGCCCATAAGTGATACCAAGTCACACTACTAAAGGAGTCTTCTTTTGTTAACCTCTACAGATTAGAATGTCTTCTAAGGGACCAAGTTTAAGATTGATTTTATTAATTTTATCCCCATAAGTACAACTTGCCTACATCTTAACTTCCAATTCTCCATCGTGGAGAATTATCATAAGCATTCTCCATAGTGGTTCACATCTATTATGTTATGTCACATAATTTTTTAATAAATTCATAGCATAAGAATGTGTATAAACACATTCCAAATGACAGCTTTCATTCCTACCTGGCCTGCTACCACCCAGTTCCTCCTCTCACCCACCTTCCTTCTTCGATTCGAATAAACTACTCTTATGAGTATCCCTGTATATCCTTAAGATTAAATAAGAAAATTAATGTACAGCCTATTGTTATTAGTCACTGTCCCCTGCTTTTTCTAAGAAATGATAGCATGACCTAGAGTAAAAAATTATATCCTCCTGGTTAAATGAGACTTTTATCATTAAGTAGTCACTAATGCTTTGTTCCAAAATCACACTGTTTACACTGTTTACACAGCTAAATCAGCTTTGTCAGTGTATACAGGCAAACCTCATTTTACTGCACTTCACTTTACTGCACCTAGCAGATACTACATTTTTTTGTTGCTGTTTTTAACAGTCTGAAGATCTGTGACAGCCCTGCACCAAGCAAGTCTATTGGCTCCATTTTCCCCCAAGAACACTAGCTGACTTTGTGTGTCTGTGTCACATTTTGGCAATTTGAAATACTTCAAACTTTGTCATTACCATGTTTGTTACAATGATCTGGGATCACTGATCTTTGGTGTTAACCACTACAACTAGCTGAAGGCTCGGATGATGGTTAGCATTTTTTAGTAGTATTTTTAAATTAAGGCATGTACATTGTGTTTTAGACATAATGCTATCACACACTTAGGAGACTGCAGTACAGTGTAACTGTTACACATACGAGGAAACCGAAAGTTCGTGTGGTTTGCTTTACTGTGACCCTGGCCTTACTCAAGTAGTCTGGAACTGAACCCATAATATCTCCAAGGTATGCCTATACTGGTCTATCTCTATTATCTTCTTCCCTAAAAAAAATTCCATCTCTTTGTATCCTCACATGTTAAACATACCTCTTGTGACAAATTATAATAGGAGATTAAAAAGAATGTATTCATAAATGTGTAACTGAGTCACTTTGCTGCACAGAAAAAAATTAACACTATAGATCAACTATATTTCCAAAAAACTTTAATAAAAATAAATAAATACACTTCTTAAAGACCACTTAATTCAAACTAACTGGTAACTTTTGTGCATTTATATTTGTTATGATTTATTTATTTGGATTTGCTTTTATAACTTCACTTTCTGATTTCTATTCCTCACTAAATATGATTTTATTATCTCCTCCTGGGATTCAAATAAGACATGTTTTAGACCTCATTCTGATCTGTACCTCTTAACTTCTGCTGTACTATCTATTCCTGGGTCCCTCTGTGCAACATTCTGAGTTATTTCTTCTAATAATTCTCTCTTCTGATGTCCAATCAGTTTCTCATTTTAACATTCTTCATTTCTATAGATTCTTTTCTCTGATCACTAGATATTACACATAAGTATTCATTTTCTCACAATTTTAATATCTGCTACTTCCAAAACTTCAAGTCTTTGTGACCCTGTGTC
The DNA here is from genome assembly GCF_027580195.1 of Bos mutus. NCBI lineage: Eukaryota > Metazoa > Chordata > Mammalia > Artiodactyla > Bovidae > Bos > Bos mutus. The sequence goes on along the minus strand of NC_091637.1, from coordinate 30,465,790 downwards.
TCTTATTTGTTTCTGCCAGTTCTCATGTATGTTAGGTTGTCTACTTGGGTGCTTGTCATCTTTCACTGTCAAGTGAAAAAGCTGGCTTAAAACTCAACATTCAAAAAACAAAGATCATGGCATCCGGTCCCATCACTTCATGGCAAATAGATGGGGAAACAATGGAAACAATGACAGACTTTATTTTTGAGGGCTCCAAAATCACTGCAGATGATGACTGCAGCCATAAAATTAAAAAACACTTGCTCCTTGGAAGAAAAGCTATGACAACCTAAACAGCATATTAAAAAGCAGAGACATTACTTTGCCAACAAAGGTCCGTCTAGTCAAAGCTATGGTTTTTCCAGTAGTCATGTATGGTTGTGAGAGTTGGACTATAAAGAAAGCTGAGCACCTAAGAACTGATGCTTTTGAACTGTGGTGTTGGAGAAGACTCTTGAGAATCTCTTGGACTGCAAGGAGGTCAAACCAGTCCATCCTAAAGGAAATCAGTCCTGAATATTCATTGGAAGGACTAATGCTGAAGCTGAAGCTCCAATACTTTGGCCACCTGATGCAAAGAACTGACTCATTGGAAAAGACCCTGATGCTGGGAAAGATTAAAGGCAGAAGGAGAAGGGGATGACAGAGGATGAGATGGTTGGATGGCATCACCGACTCAAAGGACATGAGTTTGAGCAAGCTCCGGGAGTTGGTGATGGAGAGGGAAGCCTGGCATGCTGCAGTCCACAGGGACACAAAGAGTCGGACTTCACTGAGTGACTGAACTGAACTGATCTTAATCTCTGAGAATCTTATAGTCTTAATTCAGAAATCCTTTCTTCTAAAGAGTTTTGGCATTTGCTACTGATGAGAACTGTGGATACAATTAACATGAGACCACTTTAGTCCCCTTAGAGAATCAATTTTCTGCTTCCTCTGTGAGTTAAGATTCCAGTGAGCTCGTGATTTGATGTGCAATACAGTAAGAAATACTTACTTAGATTTAGTACTATTTGGATAGGTATTTAATACAAAATTCACAAGGAATTTTAGGAACATACAGAATTTTTTTTAAAATGTCAGGTAGGGATGATTTCCATCACACACTTTTCCAAAATATACTAACTTCAGAGTTTGTTTTGGTCTTAAGTGTCCACAGATAACTATAATTAGACATGAAAGATATTTCTGATATAGTAAGTGAATAAAGAACAGAACACGGTGGGTAAGAGCAGAGATTAACGGCCAGAACGTCTGGTTCCAATCCTCACTCTCCACCCTGACCTTAGATGAGTCACCTAACTTCTCTGTGCTTCAGTTTCCTCATCTACAAAATGAGGACAATAATAGTACCTACGTCTAGGTTATTAAGAGGATAGAAAGTTAATACCAATAAAAAGTTTAGATTAGAGCCTAGCACATATATGCTTACTAGGAGTTAACTATTACAATGGGATTTCAATTTGGGGAAGCATGTAACTACATATAATTTTTTATTCACTAGTATATATAAACCAATAATAAATTTTAAACCATAGACATACTTAATTATAGTAGAAATAACAAAGACTAAAAGAACAGGTAGAAGCTTCGTAACAGGAAAAGTATCTCATAGTTAATGCAACATTCTTAATAAAAGTACCTTATTTGCTCCAAACTGCACTCTGGCTTTGCCTTTAACTAAGGTGGCATTGATCTGCATGATGACCGATTCTATTGAATAGGCACTGCTCCAGCCCTATAGAAAGAAGAAAACACTCTCTAAAACACTGTGGTATTCCTGATTCTCACTCAGGAAAGCTTAAGAAAATGGCATATAACAACTTAGTAGTATCAAATTTATGTTAAGTTTGTAGTCAAGGAGTAAAAGTTGGACCATTTCCAAAATCTCACAAAACAAAGAAAGCTGTGTTGTAAGAGCAACAAATGAGCAAATTATAACAAACATCACTCTTATTGCCCATTCTAGCATAGATTAAGCACCAAGTACAATGTCATTTTACTGGTTTAAATAGCTTTCATTATTAAAATAGGTGCTATTAGCAAAAAAAAAAAAATTATTTTAAAGTGGGTACTATTACAAAGAGCTCTCTGTCCACTTAGAATCTAATTTACATAATTAAAACACTCTACAGAGGTTGAAATACTTGAGTGCCATAAGAAAAACAGTCACCTGTTTTGTGAGTAGTTCCATGCACAGTGCTCCACCACCCAACACGTACCTTAAAAAGAAAAAGGAATCATACAAAATTCTCTAGATCTTGGTATTCTTTCTTCAGTTTTTAAAGTATCACTACTAAGAAAGCATGCATACAAGTAAAGATTAAAAGATAACATGCAAAAATGAAAATAAGTTTTTAGGGTTACAGAAATATGGGTAATTCTAAAATTCTGATGTCATCATCTAAATGTCTTTTTTTAACTAAATAATGGTTCTTAACAACAGAACACTTGAAAACTTTTAAGGTATCAGAAACTAAGAACTTAGCCCTAAACATTCCAGAGAATGGGGGCAGGAGAAATCTTCCTTAAATGGTTTTCAACTGTTCTACTCATCTTAAAAGATTTCTCCAACATCATGTTAAATAGCCAAGAGCTTTTCCTTTGACAGCAGTGATGATTTTACCCTATCTATAGTAATGAACATCTGCATTTATACTTAAAATATTTCTCATTCTGTTGTGAAGATCAAATGGTTCTGACCAGGGAGCCTCTCTGGAGCTCTCCTATTTCTCTTTCTAGTCCTGAGGACTCTTCTCTGAACCAAGGACAACTACAGGGGATTTCATTAGAAATCTCCATTAGATCTCCCTTAGAAATCATTATTTAGATCAAGATTCTTCAGCCTTTGACATTTTCTCAAAGTAACTCCTCCTTTAATGTTAAACTTTAAAACACATTAAATACCATGCCTAAAAATAAAAGGAATGGTAATTACAAAAGAAAAACTGTGGCAATCTTGAAAACACATAAGGTAGGACCACTGATTAGGTCTATGTGAAAACTGTGTCCACCACACGTTCTGTTTGTCCTCTGGGACTCTGCCCATGCCTTTCCCTTGCCTGAGATTCCTTCCACTGCCTACTCTCCCAAATGCCTGTTCTTCCTCCTGCCCCATAAAACTTGCCAAGACCATTCGAGCCTGTAAATTTTGCATTCTGGCTAAGCAAATGAATCCTTGTGTTGACTAAACAAAGTAACAGAGAAGTAAGGAATCTAAAAACTTCTACTGTAGACCACTAGTAATAATAGTTACAGTGGAATTACTCACTAACAGAAACTAGTCAATAACTCTCCCCTATTCTGGAGAATGTGGTCCACTGGAGAAGGGAATGGCAAACCACTTCAGTATTCTTGCCTTTAGAACCCCATGAACAGTACGAAAAGGCAAAATGATAGGATACTGAAAGAGGAACTCTCCAGGTCAGTAGGGGCCCAATATACTACTGGAGATCAGTGGAGAAATAACTCCAGAAAGAATGAAGGGATGGAGCCAAAGCAAAAACAATACCCAGCTGTGGATGTGACTGGTGATAGAAGCAAGGTCCAATGCTGTAAAGAGCAATATTGCATAGGAACCTGGAATGTCAGGTCCATGAATCAAGGCAAATTGGAAGTAGTCAAACAAGAGATGGCAAGAGTGAATGTAGACATTCTAGGAATCAGCAAACTAAAATGGACTGGAATGGGTGAATTTAACTCATATGACCATTATATCTACTACTGCAGACAGGAATCCTTCAGAAGAAATGGAGTAGCCATCATGGTCAACAAGAGAGTCCAAAATGCAGTACTTGGATGCAATCTCAAAAACAACAGAATGATCTCTGTTCGTTTCCAAGGCAAACCATTCAATATGACAGTAATCCAAGCCTATGCCCCAACCAGTAACGCTGAAGAAGCTGAAGTTGAACGGTTCTATGAAGACCTACAAGACCTTTTAGAACTAACGCCCAAAAAAGATGTCCTTTTCATTATAGGGGACTGGAATGCAAAAGTAGGAAGTCAAGAAACACCTGGAGTAACAGACAAATTTGGCCTTGGAATACGGAATGAAGCAGGGCAAAGACTAATAAAGTTTTGCCAAGAAAATGCAATGGTCATAGCAAACACCCTCTTCCAACAACACAAGAGAAGACTCTATACATGGACATCACCAGATGGTCAACACCGAAATCAGATTGATTATATTCTTTGCAGCCAAAGATGGAGAAGCTCTATACAGTCAGCAAAAACAAGACCAGGAGCTGACTGTGGCTCAGATCACGAACTTCTTATTGCCAAATTCAGACTTAAATTGAAGAAAGTAGGGAAAACCACTAGACCATTCAGGTATGAGCTAAATCAAATCCCTTATGATTATACAGTGGAAGTGAGAAATAGATTTAAAGGCCTAGATCTGATAGATAGAGTGCCTGATGAACTATGGAATGAGGTTCGTGACACTGTACAGGAGACAGGGATCAAGACCATCCCCATGGAAAAGAAATGCAAAAAAGCAAGATGGCTGTCTGGGGAGGCCTTACAGATAGCTGTGAAAAGAAGAGAAGCAAAAAGCAAAGGAGAAAAGGAAAGATATAAGCATCTGAAGGCAGAGTTCCAAAGAATAGCAAGAAGAGATAAGAAAGCCTTCTTCAGCAATCAATGCAAAGAAATAGAGGAAAACAAAAGAATGGGAAAGACTAGGGATCTCTTCAAGAAAATTAGAGATACCAAGAGGACATTTCATGCAAAGATGGGCTCGATAAAGGACAGAAATGGTATGGACCTAACAGAAGCAGAAGATATTAACATAAGGTGGCAAGAATACACAAAAGAACTGCACAAAAAAGATCTTCACAACCCAGATAATCGCAATGGTGTGACCACTGACCTAGAGCCAGATATCCTGGAATGTGAAGTCAAGTGGGCCTTAGAAAGCATCACTACGAACAAAGCTAGTGGAGGTGATGGAATTCCAGTTGAACTATTTCAGATCCTGAAAGATGATGCTGTGAAAAGTGCTGCACTCAATATGCCAGAAAATTTGGAAAACTCAGCAGTGGCCACAGGACTGGAAAAGGTCGGTTTTCATTCCAGTCCCAAAGAAAGGCAATGCCAAAGAATGCTCAAACTACTGCACAGTTGCACTCATCTCACACGCAGTAAAGTAATGCTCAAACTTCTCCAAGCCAGGCTTCAGCAATACGTGAACCATTAACTTCCTGATGTTCAAGCTGGTTTTAGAAAAGGCAGAGAAACCAGAGATCAAATTGCCAATATCCGCTGGATCATGGAGAAAGCAAGAGAGTTCCAGAAAAACATCTATTTCTGCTTTACCGACTATGCCAAAGCCTTTGACTGTGTGGATCACAATAAACTGTGGAAAATTCTGAAAGAGATGGGAATACCAGACCACCTGACCTGCTTCTTGAGAAATCTGTATGCTGGTCAGGAAGCAACAGTTAGAACTGGACATGGAACAACAGACTGGTTCTAAATAGGAAAAGGAGTACGTCAAGGCTGTATATTGTCACCCTGCTTATTTAACTTATATGCAGAGTACATTATGAGAAAAGCTGGGCTGGAAGAAACACAAGCTGGGATCAAGATTGCCGGGAGAAATATCAGTAACCTCAGATATGCAGATGACACCACCCTTATGGCAGAAAGTGAAGAGGGACTAAAAAGCCTCTTGAGGAAAGTGAAAGAGGAGAGTGAAAAAGTTGGCTCAGAGCTCAACATTCAGAAAACGAAGATCATGGCATCTGGTCCCATCACTTCATGGGAAATAGATGGGGAAACACTGGAAACAGTGTCAGACTTTATTTTTTTGGGCTCCAAAATCACTGCAGATGGTGACTGAAGCCATGAAATTAAAAGATGCTTACTCCTTGGAAGGAAAGTTATGACCAACCTAGATAGCATATTCAAAAGCAGAGACATTACTTTGCCAGCAAAGGTCCGTCTAGTCAAGGCTATGGTTTTTCCTGTGGTCATGTATGGATGTGAGAGTTGGACTGTGAAGAAGGCTGAGCGCCGAAGAATTGATGCTTTTGAACTGTGGTGTTGGAGAAGACTCTTGAGAGTCCCTTGGACTGCAAGGAGATCCAACCAGTCCATTCTGAAGGAGATCAGCCCTGGGATTTCTTTGGAAGGAATGATGCTAAAACTGAAACTCCAGTACTTTGGCCACCTCATGCAAAGAGTTGACTTATTGGAAAAGACTCTGATGCTGGGAGGGATTGGGGGCAGGAGGAGAAGGGGACGACAGAGGATGAGATGGCTGGATGGCATCACTGACTTGATGTACGTGAATCTGAGTGAACTCCAGGAGTTGGTGATGGGCAGGGAGGCCTGGCGTGCTGGGATTCATGGGGTCGCGAAGAGTCGGACATGACTGAGCAACTGAACTGAACTGAACTGATCCTGGAGAATTCAGGCAACCATCTCTCTTACTTTCTTGTCCCAACTTTCGGGAACTTTCAAAGCAAAAGTTTAATAGGAAGAAAAAACCTCTAAAAAAATTAAATCAGGAAGAGAATCATGAGATTTTACACTTTGCAGGGGAGGAAAAAATTGCGAGATTGGGGTTGACATACACACCAGTCTATATAAAATGGGTAACTAATGAGAATTGACTGTATAGCACACGGCACTCTACTCAACACTGTGTAGTGCCCTATGTGGGAACAGAATCTTAAAAAGAGTGGATGTATATAAATGTATTAATTGATTCACTCTGCTGTATAGCAGAAAGTAACATAACATTGTGAATCAACTATACACCATAATTTTTTTTTTAATAAAAGATAAACTGTGTATATTCTCTTATGTTCCTAAAACTCAGAAATTTGTCTACAATTCTCTGAATCTCCCACTGGGCTGAAAGTGTATCTTGCATATTTAAAAATCTTGCAGCTTTAAATATGCATTTGCTGATTTAACAGAATTACAAGATACAAGTTCTCATTTGATTTTGATTTCTCCAAAACCACTCAAAGTCTAGTAATCTGTTAATGAGTTAACACCATTCTTGGTCCTTACACTTCAGAAATGCTAAAGAGAAACGTATTTTAGGAAAAGGACATATGTAGTTAATGCTGAGCTACCAATTATCTAATCACCACCTTCCCCTTTAGCACCCCACTCTTCATTTTGGGGGTGGACAGTCTTGTCAGGAGAGAAGGGAAAGTTTTCATACTTGTAGATTAGAAGAAAGTACATTTTCTACAAGCACATTCTAACTATAAAAGTGTTTGATATCTCAACACAAGACAGAAGGAGTTCTAGTATCTATACAAAAAGTGAGCTAAGCATATATTAGTGCATAATAAACTTTCCTTAGTGTATACAATTACTAAATTTCTTTTATATATACCACCAGCAGCATTTACATATGAAAAAAAGTCAATTCTACTTTTGTATTGCATCATTTTATCAGCATGTGTTCTAAGCTCCTATTGTTCTTAGGGTCCAAACAAAAAGCTCCTGCAGAATATTGAGACAATGCAAGGACACTAGGAAAAAAAATAATCTAAGGGTCATTTACAGATAAAATGCCATATACATATACATGGGCACAGTAACATTTTCAGCTTAAAAAATTTTTCAGTTGCCAAAGTTATATAGCAAACACTATCCTAAGTTCAGCCTCTTCGGGCATTAGTTTATAAAATTTTTGTTTTACTAGGAGGTTCTTGCAAGAATGTTTGCCAGCTAACCTCCCCACCCACAATCTAGGATGATCACTTAATTGCTATGAGGGGACAACAGATACCAGTACTTAAGTGGACAACAAATACCATTAATCATGCAACAGATTCTTGCAAGGATCCAAAAAACAGATGAGAAATAAAATTTTATATTAAGTCAAATTCTTGATGATAATCTCATTTTTTTTAAAAAGGCAGGCTTCCAACACAATACTCTAAAGCAGTTATCCTCCAATTAAAAATAAATTTTTTAAAAAGGCAGATTTATCAGCCTACATAAAACAGTCATGATCTTTCCCTTTGTTGAGGTAAGGAAAGGGGCCATGGATAAGACCAGAGCCCTAAAAGAGCAATAAAGTTCTGGCATTTAAAACCAGATTCTTAAAATAATGTTCCCTCAATACAGACAAAAAACCCATGGTCATATAGAAGTAGAAGTATTCTCTTTGTGAATGACTGGGACACAAACAATACCTCCTATTATATCAGCCAATAAAGCATCTTTACAAAGAGCTCTCTAATAATGTATTGTATTACCGTCAAATAATCTTTCTGATTCTCACTACACTGTACCCTGGACTAAGCAAGAAAGACAGCCAAGTTTTGATGGCTCAGTAAAGCAGCTCATAAAACACCAGTGGATTGGAAATTCTATACTACCCTAAACTGCCTATTTACTGTATTTGCCTACAGCTTGCTAACTTATTATAACAAAGCTATAAAGCTAAAGGCAAAGGAAAGATATACCCATTTGAATTCAGAGTTCCAAAGAATAGTAAGGAGAGATAAGAACGCCTTCCTCAGTGATCACTGCAAAGAAACAGAGGAAAATAACAGAACGGGAAAAACTATAAGATCTCTTCAAGAAAATGAGAGATACCAAGGGAACATTTCATGCACAGATGGGCACAATAAAGGATAGGACCAGAAGATATTAAGAAGAGGTAGCAAGAAAACATAGAAAAACTATACAAAAAAGATCTTCATGACCCAAATAACCATGATGGTGTGATCACTCACCTAGAGCCAGACATCCTGGAATCTGAAGTCCAGTGGGCCTTAGGAAGCATCACTATGAACAAAGCTACTGGAGGTGATGGAATTCCAGTTAAGCTATTTCAAATCCTAAAAGATGATACTGTGAAAGTGCTGCACTCAATATGCCAGCAAATTTGGAAAACTCAGCAGTGGCCACAGGACTGGAAAAGGTCAGTTTTCGTTCCAATTGTGAAGAAACGCAATGCCAAACAATGTTCAAACTACTGCACAATTGCACTCATCTCACACGCTAGCACAGTAATGCTCAAAATTCTCCAAGCCAGGCTTCAACAGTACATGAGCCCTGAACTTCCAGATGTTCAAGCTGGATTTAGAAAAGGCAGAAGAACCAGAGATCAAATTGCCAACATCTGCTGGATCATCGAAAAAGCAAGAGAGTTCCAGAAAAACATTTACTTCTTTATTGACTATGCCAACGCCTTTGACTGTCTGGATCACAAGCTGTCAAAAATACTTAAAAAAAAAACTTAAAAGAGATGGGAATATCATACCATTTTACCTGCCTCCTGAGAAATCTGTATGCACGTCAGGAAGCAACAGTTAGAACTGGACATGGAACAACAGGCTGGTTCCAAAGTGGGAAAGGAATATGTCAAGGCTATATATTGTCACCCCGCTTATTTAACTTACATGCAGAGTACATCATGCGAAATGCTGAGCTGGATGAAGCACAAGCTAAAATCAAGACTGCTGGGAGAAATATCAATAACCTCAGATATGCAGATGACACCACCCTTATGGCAGAAAGCGAAGAAGAATTAAAGAGCCTCTTGATGAATGTAAAGAGGAGAGTGGAAAAGTTGGCTTAAAACTCAACATTCAAAAAATGAAGATCATGGCATCTGGTCTCATCACTTCATGGCAAATAGATGGGGAAACAATGGAAACAATGACAGACTTTATTTCCTTGGGCTCCAAAGTCACTGCAGATGGTGATTGCAGCCATGAAATTAAAAGACGCTTGCTCCTTGGAAGAAAAGCTACGACCAACCTAGACAGCATATTCAAAAGCAGAGACATTACTTTGCCAACAAAGGTCCATATAGTCAAAGCTACGGTTTTTCCAGTAGTCATGTACAGATGTGAGAGTTGGACTATAAAGAAAGCTGAGCGCCGAAGAATTGATGCTTTTGAACTGTGGTGTTGGAGAAGACTTGAGAATCCCTTCGACTGCAAGGAGATCAAACCAGTCCATCCTAAAGGATGGACTGAATATTAGAAGGACTAATATTGAATCAGTCCTGAATATTGGAAGGACTAATGCTGAAGCTGAAACTCCAATACTTTGGCCACCTGACATGAAGAACTGACTCATTTGAAAAGACTCTGATGCTGGGAAAGATTGAAGGCAGGAGGAGAAGGGGACGACAGAGGATGAGATGGTTGGATGGCATCACCGATTAGATGGACATGAGTTTGAGCAAGCTCTGGGAGTTGGTGATGGACAGGGAAGCCTGGCATGGGGCAGTCCATGGGGTCACAGAGTCAGACACGACTAAGCGACTGAACTGAACTGCTAAGTTACTATATTTTCTTATCTCGTTCATTCATTCACAAATATTTACTGCATATATAGTAATAGTATGTATGCATGCTAAAAACTGAAGCAGACACAAGAATATACAATGAAGACTTGTATGACAAGTATGACTTGTACAGTGATGACTTGCCTTCATGATGTTTGCAGTATAGTAAAGATTAGATGTTAAATGAACAATAAAGTAGTGGAGGGGGTCCCAAAGTTCTGTAAGGAGGAAAAACCAGAAGCCTTATTTTAAATTTGGTGGTCAGGAATAATATACCTACGAGTGACACACAAGCAGAGACTTGCAGGAATTGAAGTGTGGGTGGAAACAAGAGGACTGAAGAGGCAAGCAAGGGTAAAATGACAGACAGTGTATGGAATACGGTACGGACATCAACCTGCAGGAACAGCGGGAAGACATGGGATGTGTTTAAGCAGAGGAGCAACACAATCAGAACAAATTTGTAAAAGCTCACTCTAAAGAGCTTTATGAGTGAGGGGATAGAAGCAGGAGTCTGATCAGAAATTATCTGAAGTGATCCAAGTGAGAACTGATGGTGGTAGCAACAAAACTGAAAACTATTGGATCTGAAAATCCTTTAAAGTAGAGAAACAAAGGAAAATGAGAAAAAGGTGAGATATAAACAATGACTCTAGATTCATTAAGTGAGATAAGGAAGACTGGGGAAGGGAGGCTGAAAAAAAGATGGGCTCAAGTTTTTGTCCTGAAGGCCTGTGTAAGAGACATTCAAGTAGAGGTGTCAATAAAGCAGAAGAATATTGGAAACACCAAAGACATAGGGATGTGCGATACAAGCCTAGGAGTCACTGGCACACAGAAATATTTTAAAAGCCATGGAGCTTTTTCAACAAATCAAACAACAGCAATTGGACTTTAGGTAAAAATCTATGATCTAAACCTCATACCTTATACAAAAATTAATTCAAAATGATTCACAGACGTATCTGTAAAATGTAAACTGTAAAACCCTGAGGAACAAAAATAGAAGAAAAATCTTTGGGATCTAGGACTAGGCAAAGAGTTCTTAGACTTGATACCAAAAGCATAATTTTACTTCAAAGCTAAAATATTTTGTTCTACAAAAGATTCTGTTAAGATAAAATTAAGCTAAATACTAGAAGAAACTAAAAAACCACACATCCAAAGGATTATTGTGTAGAATGCACCTTAAAAACTTTCAAAATTCAACGAAAGAACAATCCAATTAGAAAACTGGCAAAAGACATGAACAAGTATCTCTTGGAAGAGTACATAAAGTTGTCAAATAGGCACATGAAAGATGTTCAACACTGAGGAATATTCATTACGGAAGTGCAAGTTAAAACCACAATGAGACATCACTGCACAGCTAACAGAATGGTTAAAATAAAAACAAATGACATCATCAAGTGCTGGCGAGGATGTGGACAAAGTGGATCACTCACACATTCTTGACAGGAATGTAAAATGGTAAAGCCATTCTGGAAAATAGTGTGGTAGTTTCTTTTAAAACTCAATATGCAATGACTGTGCGTGCGTGCAATGTTGCTCGGTCGTGTCCGACTCTGGGTGACTCTATGAACTGTAGCCTGCCAGGTCCCTCTGTCCATGGGGTTCTATGACCTAGCAATTGCATTCCTAGACATGAATCCCAGACAAAGGACAATACATTCACATTCATTCACACCCATATACACACACTGTATACAAGTATTCATAGCAGCTTTATTTGTAATACTCTTAACACTGAAATCAGTCTAGAGGTCCTTCAGTGGGTTTCTGGTTAAACAAACTGTGGTACATGACGCACCATGGAATACTACTTAGCAATAAAAAGGAACAAACTAGTCAGACACTTAGATGACTCTCCAGGGAATTATGAGTAAAAAACAAAAAACCAGCTAATCCCCAAAGGTTACAATACAAAACTTTAAGATTTCATTTATGTAACTTTTTTTATAATGACAAAATATTAGGAATGCAGGACAGATGAGTGGTTACCAGGAGTTAAGGGATGAGGGGCACCAGAGGAAAATGGGTCTAGTTTCAGGGGCAACAAGGATCCGTGTGGTGTTGGAACTGTACAGTGTCTTGACTGCTGTGTTGCATACACACATCTACTCAATGTAAAATTCAATACACACACATGCATGCAAGCACGCCAAGCCACTTCAGCCATGTCCAACTCTTTGCGACCCCATGACCTGTAGCCTATCAGGCTCCTCTGTCCATGGGAATTCTCCAGACAAGAATACTGGAGTGGGTTGCCATGCCCTCCTCCAGGGAATCGTCCCGACCCAGGGATTGACCCCACATCTCCCGCATTGCAGGCCAATTCTTTACCATCTGAGCCACCAGGGATATATATAAGTTATACATAAAACTGGGAAAATCTGCATAAGCACTATATATTGCATCCCTGTCTCTGTATCACTGTTTCATAATTCTATACCACACAGCTTTGCCAAAATCGTACCACTAGGGAAACTGGGCAAAGGGGACAAAGTATCTCCAATAGTTCTTCCAACTGTGTGCAACTATACAATTAACTCAATGAAAAAAAAAATTTTTTTAACGCAAAGGAATGAAGGGAAAAGAAAAGACAACAGACCTAGTATCAAATTCTAAAGAACCCCAACAGGTAGAAGTTAAGTGAACAAGGAGCTCCCAGCAAAAAGAGATGAGAGGAGGCAATCAGAAACCAAGGGGAAAATGTTCTGGTGTTGCTGAGAAATCTAATAATCAGGTATGATAGAACCTGAACAGGTACTTCTGGATTTACCGAAGTCCCTATTGGAAATACCAGACTGGGAGGAACAGTAACAGCTAATGCCAAATTACATGGGGCTGAAAAGTGAACAGGAAGGAAATGAAGAGAGTTGGTTACATACACACTGCTTGTGGGAATGTAAATGGTGCAGCCACTTGGGAAAAGTGTGGCACTTCATAAAAAGTTAAAAAGAGTTATTACCAAAGGACCTAGTAACTCACATAGGTATATATGATACAGAAATGAAGATGTGCACATAGAAACCTGTCTGTGAAAGTTCATAGCATTATTCATAACAGCCAAAATGTGGAAACAAATGTCCATGGATAAATAAAATGGAATAAGCTACTGATATATGCTGCAACATGGATGAACCTTGAAAACTTTTAAGTGACAGAAGCCAGTCACAAAAGCCTGTACTTTGTTTGCTTCCTTAAATGAAAATGTCCAGAATACACAAATCCACAGAGATAAGAATTAGTAGTTGCTGGTGGGTGGAGGGATAGGAGAGAGGAATGAGAAGTGATTGCTAATGGGTACAGAGTTTCTTCTGGAAGGTGATGAAAGCATTTTTAAATTAATGGTAATGGTTACACAACTGAGTATACTATACCACTGAACTGTACACTTTAAAAGGGTGAGTTTTATCATGTGTGAATTGTATCACAATGAAGCTGTTATGTTTAAAATATTTTTGACAAGAAACAAATAAGGAAGTAGCTAGTAGATGTAGGATATAAAACACCTGGAACAAAAACTGTTCAATAATCTGTCCAGAGTCACAGTGTGTAATTAAGCATTAGCCTGAGTCAGAGATCGCAAACTGTTCTATCAGGCTTTACACTTTTTAGTTCTTCCCATGTCAGTCATAATTCTTACTTTTTACTCAATAGTTGACTGTGAAGATCAAGTCATATTGATTTTGCCTCAAATTACCCTCATCCTTCATTCATCTTTCCATTCCCATCACTACTGTAACAACTCAGGTTGTTATCACTTTATCTAAGACAGTGGCATCAGCTCTTAACTAGCCTTGCATTCTTCCAGACTTTGTGAATATAATTTGTCCTGTAGTATTTTCTACTGTCAACAGATTTACTTTCCAAGACATTCTTTTTACTTTTATTTCCCTATTTCTGAACCAGTTAAAGAAAAATAAATTAAATATCCATGGGTAATAGTTTGCTCACCAATCCATGTTTTTATATAATTACAAGCTATTGTCAACACAATTTCCTATAATTCTTCTATAGGAACTCTACCCCTCATGTGTTATAGCTCAAACTATTCTGGTAAACTGAATACACCATGCTCTTTCCTAAATGTGTGATTGTGTTTACTTTTCACCTATGTAGACAATTTTCCTTCAACCTCCATAAGTTGACCAAACCCCACCCAGTACTTCAAGACCTAGCTGAGATCCCACCTACTTGTCCAAGTCTTCCCAGATCACTATTGCCAGAAGCAATCTCCTTTTCCTTTAAGGTCAGAGAACTTAAGTCCATACTTAAAACCTGACAAATCAATTGAATACTCAATACTTCTAATGGTTTATTATTGCTGCCTTTTGGTATAATGGAAAAAACGTTTTATTAGAAGATATAAAGTTTATTTGGATAAGTCACAAACTGACTTATTATTCTAGTTATTTATTTGAATAATGGGAAAATAACCCCATTTGGTAAAAGTAATCAACGAAGACAAACTATATAGCAGATTTTAAAACTGAAAATGGTATGATTTATAATTTAATTATCTTCACAAGATGGTAAACTACTAAGACCATAAACTCAGGAATTTTCTCCACAACAGAATATGAAAAAAATCTATGCTAGTGAAGTTTACATCAGATTTCAAAATAATTTTACAAAAATATTTTTTATACATTTATCCTGAATTTGAAAAAAGTTTCCAAATATTTTCCTTAATCATTTATAGCCACCCATATTGTTTTAATCTAAATTAGACTATTACTATATAAAGCATAGAAATGATCAAAGGATTGGATATTTTTAGATTTTAATTACCATAATATGATTGTTTCACGGAGTGGACTTGATCAGCTGAGCATATCACAATTCTCAAACTATTTTAACTCTTGTTATTTCAAGGATCTACAGAACCTTCCACAACTAACCTAGGTACAAATTCTGATCTTTTCCCCATCATTCATATGACTTCTAATCACCAAAAAAAAAAACAAGTTTCAATAAAAAATGCCAGGCAATTACCATTTAATTCTACCAAACTGAGACCACCCCTTTAGAAAATCAATGACCAGCTCCATAGGCCTGTGAGATTTCCTGTGATTATTCCTCGCATAATGGGCATGTGGGAATCACTCTCTAATCCTAACTTTCTCTAAACCCTCAATCACAACTTACATTTGAAAAACATTTGATTTTTTAAGGTGAAGTATATACACATAGGGTCATTTAAAAACCCCTATAAACATAATGAGTTATACCAGTGATGCTTAAATTATGGTTCCCAGCCTGGAACATCAGCTTCACCTGAAACTATCTTAGATATGGAAATTCTCAGGCCCCATGAGGAAGGCAATGGCACCCCACTCCAGTACTCTTGCCTGGAAACTCCCATGGACGGAGGAGCCTGGTGGGCTGCAGTCCATGGGGTTGCTAAGAGTCGGACACAACTGAGCGACTTCACTTTCACTTTTCACTTTCATGCACTGGAGAAGGAAATGGCAACCCACTCCAGTGTTCTTGCCTGGAGAATCCCAGGGACAGGGGAGCCTGGTGGGCTGCCGTCTATGGTGTTGCACAGAGTCGGAAATGACTGAAGCGATTTAGCAGCAGCAGGCCCCATAACAAGTCCTATTGAATCACAAACTTTGAGTTAAAGTTTAGCATTCTAGGCCTCCTGGCATTTGACTAGCCCTCCAAATGATTCTGATGTATACTATCAAAGAAAATAATCACTTAAACTTACCCTCCTGAGAGAACAGGTAATACCACTCGAACAAATGGAGGATCAAATGGAAAGTTATCCTAAAAAACAAATAAGTAAGTTTAATTTTAAGAATATCCTTAATACTGTATTATTTAGAAGATTTTAAAATAATCTATAAAGAATGCATACATTTATTATCTAATGATGAATGAAAGTCATAAACGTAAAAATAGTCCCCCAAAATGAAATGAAAACCAAAGCAAATAAAAATGAAGATCAGGCCCAAACAGAACAGTATGTTTGCAAAATTATGAAATACAGAAAGAGGTCCCCACTTCCAAGAGAACTATATAAAGGGACCACTCCAATAATGATGGACTAGGTATTTGGATCAATCATCTGGCTATGAACTAGAAAATGTAGTTAACAAATGTATAACTACAGAGCTAAGATCAAGACAAGGGAACCTCAGAGTGCAGCCTTTTTTTCCCTTTGGATTTTCTTTCAATTGGAGGAGAGGAAGATAAGAGGTTAAGAAGCTGAGAAGAACAAGACTCCTTACAAGTCGCTATAGCACACGTTAGCTTGGAACCCTGAAGGACAAATCACAAACTACACAGGTAGAGAACAAAGCCCATCTTTATATCATCTCACTGCCATTTGGGATTCAAGGATCCTGGGTTACAATGCCCAAGTACCTGATGGGCAGACATACATCTTCTATTTAGAGGACTAGCATCCAAGGCTTCAAAATAGCTCTCTAATCATTCATATATAACATCTATCACCAAAAATAACCAGTCATATGAGACTTAAAGACAGCATTATCAGAAAATGACAGACAAAACTACAGGGTGTCAAGATAAGCATTATCCGACACAGATTTTAAAATAACTAAACTGAATATTTTGTATGCAGGTCAGGAAGCAACAGTTAGAACTGGACATGGAACAACAGACTGGCTCCAAATAGGAAAAGGAGTTTGTCAAGGCTGTATATTGTCACCCTGCTTATTTAACTTATATGCAGAGTACATCATGAGAAACGCTGGACTGGAAGAAACACAAGCTGGAGTCAAGATTGCCGGGAGAAATATCAATAACCTCAGATATGCAGATGACACCACCCTTATGGCAGAAAGTGAAGAGGAACTAAAAAGCCTCTTGAGGAAAGTGAAAGTGGAGAGTGAAAGAGTTGGCTTAAAGCTCAACATTCAGAAAACGAAGATCATGGCATCTGGTCCCATCACTTTATGGGAAATAGATGGGGAAACAGTGGAAACAGTGTCAGACTTTATTTTTCTGGGCTCCAAAATCACTGCAGATGGTGACTGAAGCCATGAAATTAAAAGATGCTTACTCCTTGGAAGGAAAGTTATGACCAACCTAGAGAGCATATTCAAAAGCAGAGACATTACTTTGCCAATAAAGGTTCGTCTAGTCAAGGCTATGGTTTTTCCTATGGTCATGTATGGATGTGAGAGTTGGACTGTGAAGAAGGCTGAGTGTCGAAGAATTGATGCTTTTGAACTGTGGTGTTGGAGAAGACTCTTGAGAGTCCCTTGGACTGCAAGATCCAACCAGTCCATTCTGAAGGAGATCAGCCCTGAGATTTCTTTGGAAGGAATGATGCTAAGGCTGAAACTCCAGTACTTTGGCCACCTCATGCAAAGAGTTGACTTATTGGAAAAGACTCTGATGCTGGGAGGGATCGGGGGTAGGAGGAGAAGGGGACGACAGAGGATGAGATGGCTGGATGGCATCACTGACTCGATGGATGTGAGTCTGGGTGAACTTCGGGAGTCGGTGATGGACAGGGAGGCCTGATGTGCTGTGATTCATGGGGTCGCAAAGAGTTGGACACGACTGAGCGACTGAACTGAACTGAACTGAAGGTGAATATTCAATATCACAGTAATCCAAGTCTATGCCCCGACCAGTAATGCTGAAGAAGCTGAAGTTGAACGGTTCCATGAAGACCTACAAGACCTTTAAAAACTAACACCCAAAAAAGATGTCCTTGTCATTATAAGGGACTGGAATAAATAGGAAGTCAAGAAACACCTGGAGTAACAGGCAAATTTGGCCTTGGAGTAGAGAATGAAGCAGGGCAAAGGCTCACAGAGTTTTGCCAAGAGGATGCACTGATCATAAAAAACACCCTCTTCCAACAACACAAGAGAAGACTCTACACATGGACGTCACCAGATGGTCAACACTGAAATCAGACTGATTATATTCTTTGCAGCCAAAGATGGAGAAACTCTATACAGTGAGCAAAAACAAGACCGGGAGCTGACTGTGGCTCAGATCATGAACTCCTTATTGCCAAATTCAGACTTAAATTGAAGAAAGTGGGGAAAACCACTAGACCATTTAGGTATGACCTAAATCAAATCCCTTATGATTATACAGTAGATCTAAGATTTAAGGGACTAGATCTGATGGACAGAGTGCCTGATGAACTATGGATGGAGGTTCGTGACATTGTACAGGAAACAGGGATCAAGACCATCCCCAAGAAATGCAAAAAAAGCAAAATGGCTCTCTGAGGAGGCCATACAAATAGCTGAGAAAAGAAGAGAAGCGAAAAACAAAGGAGAAAAGGAAAGATATACCCTTTTGAATGCAGAGTTCCAAACAATAGCAAGGAGAGATAAGAAAGCCTTCCTCAGTGATCAGTGCAAAGAAATAGAGGAAAACAACAAATGGGAAAGACTAGAGATCTCTTCAAGAAAATTAGAGATACCAAGGGAAATTTTCACACAAAGATGGGCACAATAAAGGACAGAAATGGTATGGGCCTAACAGAAGCAGAAGATATTAAGAAGAGGTGGCAAGACTACACAGAAGAACTTGTACAAAAAAGATCTTCACGACCCAGATGATCATGATGGTGTGATCACTCACTAGAGCCAGACATTCTGGAATGTGAAGTCAAGTGGGCCTTAGGAAGCATCACTACAAACAAAGTTAGTGGAGGTGATGGAATTCCAGTTGAGCTATTTCAAATCCTGAAAGATGATGCTGTGAAAGTGCTACACTCAATATGCCAGCAAATATGGAAAACTCAGCAGTGACCATAGGACCGGAAAAGGTCAGTTTTCATTCCAATCCCAAAGAAAGGCAACACCAAAGAAAGTTCAAACTACCACAAAATTGCATTCATCGCACACGCTAGTAAAGTAATGCTCAAAATTCTCCAAGCCAGGCTTCAGTAATACGTGAACCGTGAACTTCCAGATGTTCAAGCTGGATTTAGAAAAGGCAGAGGAACCAGAGATCAAACTGCCAACATCCGCAAAATCACCGAAAAAGCAAATGAGTTCCAGAAGAACACCTACTCCTGCTTTATTGACTACACCAAAACCTTTGACCGTGTGGATCACAATAAACTGTAGAAAATTCTGAAAGAGATGGGAATACCAGACCACCTGACCTGCCTCTTGAGAAATCTGTATGAAGATCAGGAAGCAACAGTTAGAACTGGACATGGAACCACAGATTGGTTCCAAATAGGAAAAGGAGGAAGTCAAGGCTGTATATTGTCTCCGTGCTTATTTAATTTATATGCAGAGTATTTATATCATGAGAAGCGCTGGGCTGAATGAAACACAAGCTGGAATCAAGATTGCCGGGAGAAATATCAATAACCTCAGATATGCAGATGACACCACCCTCATGGCAGAAAGTGAAGAGGAACTAAAGAGCCTCAGGATGAAAGTGAAAAAGGAGAGTGAAAAAGTTGGATTAAAGCTCAACATTCAGAAAACGAAGATCATGGCATCCAGTCCCATCACTTCATGGCAAATAGATGGGGAAACAGTGGAAACAATGTCAGACTTTATTTTTTGGGGCTCCAAAATCATTGCAGATGGTGATTGCAGCCATGAAATTAAAAGACGCTTACTCCTTGGAAGGAAAGTTATGACCAACCTAGATAGCATATTCAAAAGCAGAGACATTACTTTGACAACAAAGGTCCATCTAGTCAAAGCTATGGTTTTTCCAATGGTCACATATGGATATGAGAGGTGGACTATAAAGAAAGATGAGCACCAAAGAATTGATGCTTTTGAACTAGGGTATTGGGGAAGACTCTTGAGAGTCCCTTGGATTGCAAGGAGATCCAACCAGTCCATCCTAAAGGAGATTAGTCCTGAGTATTCACTGGAAGGACTGTTGTTGAAGCTGAAACTCCAATACTTTGGCCACCTGACATGAAGAACTGACTCATTTGAAAAGACCCTGATGCTGGGAAAGATTGAAGGCAGGAGGAGAAGGGGACAACAGAGGATGAGATGGTTGGATGGCATCACCGACTCAATGGACATGAGTTTGGGTGGACTCCAGGAGTTGGAGATGGACAGGGAGGCCTGGTGAGCTGCAGTCCATGGTGTTGCAAAGAGTGATGATTGGACATGACTGATCGACTGAACTGAACTGAAGCTGAATACGTGCAAGAAAAGACAAGCCTGAAAACCATGGCAGAAAACCAAAATTATAAAAATGAACTATATAGAAATTCTGAAGCTTAGAAATAAATAAATGAAATTAATAACTTGATGGATGAGTTTAACTACCCGTGGAGACCTGGAAGAGAAATTTAGTATACTGGAAAAATAAGTCAGAAAGCATCCCAAATGAAGCCGAGAGAGAGAAAAAAGTGGAAAATACAGATAATAAGCAAGATGTAGGAAAATGAATTGAAAAGGCTAATCATATATGTAGAGTTCTAGAAGAAGAGAGAATGGGATAGAAGTAATATTTGAAGAGATAATGTCTGAGAATTTTCTAAAAATGATTAAAGATTTCATAGGATTTACCCACTGTAAATACTTCAAGAGAAACAATGGAAGCTATAATAGAGGAATGACATCTTTGAGGTAATGAAAGAAAGGAATTTCCAACCTAAAAATCTATACCAAATGAAAATACTTTCCAAAAATGAAGTCCAAATAAAGATATTTTCCTATAAGCAGACCCACTCTAAAGGAAACAAAAATGGATATTCTTCAAGCAAGAGGAAGGTCCTAGATGGAAACATGGAGAATAAAGACCATGAAGAGAGCTAATACATATACAGGCCCAAAAGAATACTGATGAGTTATGTAATAGTGACATATAAGGGTTTAGATAAATATAGAACTAAAAGGAATGACAACAAGAGCACAGAGTACGTGTTCTAAGCTCTCTGTGTTGAC
This sequence comes from Bos mutus, assembly GCF_027580195.1. Lineage (NCBI taxonomy): Eukaryota > Metazoa > Chordata > Mammalia > Artiodactyla > Bovidae > Bos > Bos mutus. Next base: position 30,444,643 of record NC_091637.1, on the reverse strand, counting down.
AAGGAAGAAGGAAAACACTAACAAATATATATTACACTTTGACAAGCTAAGGATATGCGTTGTAATTGTAAGGTAGTAAAGAAGAGTTAAGGAATGATAAGCACCATGCTAATAGAGGTAGGGGAACTAGAGTAATTTCTTAAAAATCTGAACGAAGTGAGAAAAAAGAGATGGTTCAAGGACAAATAGAATGAGACACTAGATTGAAACCCAAATAGCAATAACAACATTAAACGTCAATAGATGATCGCTTTGGCAAAGATCAGGCTTGATAAACATATAAAGGCAAAATAAGAGAAAAGAATCTTAGTTAATTCTCAGGCTGCACAGTTCTTTCAAATTTTCAGTCCTGGAAACTGAGGTTTCCAGAACAAAACTTTTTCTCTCAGTGAACTTAAGCAAAGACTGTAGCTGAGGTAGCCTCAGAATGTCAGAGGTCTTGGCCTCTGACAAAGTGTCAGTGTCAGATGAGTCCAAAAAAGGTCCCAGCCACTACAACAGAGGAACAAAGTAACAGCATACTGCCTCCCACGAAGATGTGTCAGGAAGTCTAAGAGAAATTACCAATTTCTATGTTCAAATAAAAAAGAATTAGTCAACAACTAATGCCCCTTAAATCAAAAATCAATCTGCAGGTAAAGGAGCGAAACAAACATTTGTTTCATCCAGTTATTTCTAAGAACACGAAAATACAATGTTTACTTCTAAGAAACAGAAAAATAACAGTGCTTATTTCTAAGAATACAAAAATACAGTGTTTAACTCCCTACCTCTACCCATCCTCCAGCAAGGCTCTGAGGAACATATAAACTATGAAAATTAAATCCTAATAGGAGAGGGAGATAAAAAACATACTTCTGATGGGTAAAACAGGTAATCTTAGCTATCTATTGTAAGGCAGAAAAAGAAGAAATCTATCCACACAAAACCAACTTAATGACAGTTATTATAATCTACTTCTGAATAAGTAGCTCACCTTTTTTCTACAATTTAATAAAGAAAGGCATAGATGCAAAGTTTGGTAAAGCACAACTTGATTTAATTTCCTATATTTTAGATTGTTCAATGTGTGATTCCATAGGAGTGACTACAAACCTCTCTCAATTGATTATGTGACAGTAAGGTTTCCCTTCACTTTAAGTAATGCCTCAGATTAACTACTCTATCAAAACTTAGGGATTCTATTCCACAAACTCTGTACCTTGGAACTCAGTAACCAAAATTTTACAGAAATAAGGTGTCGGGGTGAGGGAGGGTAGGTACAGGCACTGGGGGCAAGAGAAAAAGGTTTCTGTTAAAACAGATATATGAGAGGGAATTCCCAGGCAGTCCAGCAGTTAGGACTCCACACTTTCACTGCCAGGTTCAATCCCTGGTGGGGGAACTAAAATCCTGCGAGCCATGCCGTGTATCTAAAACAAAAACAAAAATATAGATATGCGAGTTACTGTGGTGTATTAACTCAGAAACTAAGAAGATCAGAGTTTATAGTGACCTCACACAGTTATCTGATTTCCAAATAAACTGTCTAGGCCTTCCAAGCTATTCTTAATGATGAGGAACATTCTATTTTTGAATGACTACATCATTGGATGGCTCTAAATAGTTACAAATCACTTCCTTATAGTGAGTTGAAAACCGTCACTTTACAGTCTGACTTACTAATTGCCATGCCTTGTGTTCATCAAAAACAAAATCAAACTAATACTTCTACATCCCCAGTCCTTCAAATAGTTGAAGACAAGCTATCACAAACCCCCATGTTCTCCTCTCCAAATCTACAATCCCACCATTTTAGGACATGGCATGGAATCTCTAATCCCGGCTGCTATTCTCTAGATGAACCCAGACTTGTCTAAACAAACTCTTTTTAAAGTACTACCTCAGAATTCAACTCTGTAATTCACACGTGGCCGGAAAAGCCAGACCACCACTTCCTAACCAAGCTGCTGACAAATCTAATACCCTCTGCCCCCTTTCGCCTTTCCAACCTAGTGTCACACTGTATCTCAAGTTTCATTTTCTTATTCTTCAGGACCCTCAAGGTGTCACTGTGGACATTCAAGGCCTTGAATACTATTCCTGCTCCTTCTGTGGATCCTTCTTTCTGAGTCATATCTGCTATTCTCCAAAATCTATGAATTGAGATACTTATAACTTGTCAACTGAGTTTAAGGTCCTCTTCACAAGGCCGGTTAGCTCAGGGCAATCTTAACCTTCCCAGGCCTCTTAAATACTTCAGCCCTAGCAAAGGCCCTTCTTTCTGGTATCAGAAACCATGGTCCAGAAACACAAATCCAACAGAATCTCAGCCATTTATTTACCTCCCAGATTGTCCTCCCTGAAGTTCTATCTAGAGCAAGAAAATATAGTGAAAACACTATCCACAGTCACAAGTCTCAAACAGTTTCCTGGTCAAGATTTCATATTCCTTTAAAGATATGTCTGAAAGGAGAATGTGGGAGGGGAGTGGCCCACATTGGGCTTCAAAGATATTGATACGGTTCTATTTCTTAAGCTTGGTATTGCGCATATGGTTTAATTATTTAGATTTCAAGTTAAAAATAATTTACATAGGGGAATTCCCTGGCAGTCCAGTGGTTAGGACTTCATGCTTTTACTGTCAAGGGCCAGAGTGTGATTCCCGGTCAGGGAAGAGGGAGCCCACAACCCACACAGTATGGCCAAAAATAAATAAAATAAAAATTTGCATTTTTAAAAAAGATACATTTCTAGGTTCTTTGCACCACATGAATCAGTAAATATATGCCAGATTCACTCTCTAGGAAGGGAACCCAGCTGATAGCCTCAATAATTTCTACAATAACAAAGCCATGGGAAAATAGTGACATTTGACATTTGGGTTATTTGAAGAAAGTTCAATCATAAATGAGGATATAAGCCCAAACAAGAATATACACACACAAACACTAAGTAAGCAGCTTTCAGAAAATTACTCCTTTCTACAAGTGTAAAAGTATCCTTTCATGTCTTTTCTTCCTTCAAAACATCTCATATTTATCTAATGGTAGTGAAAGTCACTCAGTCGTGTCCAACTCTTTGCAACCCTGTGGACTGTACAGTCCATGGAATTCTCCAGGCCAGAATACTGGAGTGGGTAGCCTTTCCCTCCTCCAGGAGATCTTCCCAACCCAGGGATCAGACCCAGGTGTCCCACACTGCAGGCAGATTCTTTACCAGCTGAGCCACCAGGGAAGCCCATATTCATCTACTTTCATCTATTCCTACCACTACCAATCTTCATTACTCTTCCGCCCAGATTAAAATCAATGCCCCCACCTTATATCCCAGAAGTCTACTCTATCTTATCCAAACCCTACTCTGATGCTGATGGCATACTAATTGTTTTTTAAAAATAAAGTAAAAAGCCTAATAGATCAGTCCTACCCCTGCCTAAAACCCCCTGCTAGCTTTTTAACTACATAAAGGTAAGCTCCGAGACTCTCCATCATGACCTCCAGAGCCCTACAGTTTTCATCACAGATTTCTCTCCAGGAAGACGACAGGTCCTTAAAGAACAGGGATTACACTTTAGATGCCTCACGTCCTCCAGCCTTCTATAGCAGGGGTCCCCAGCCTCCGAGACCTAATGCCTGGTGATCTGAGGTGGAGCTGATGTAATAATAATAGAATAACACAAAAAATGTAACACACTTAAATCATCCCCAAACCACCTCCAGACCCAGTCTGTGGCAAAACTGTCTTCCATGAAACCCATCCTGGTGCCAAAAAGGTGAGGACTGCTGTTCGTTCTATCAACTAAAACGCACTGAAGTCTAACTGAAATAGAAAAAAATGTTTATCTGCAAGACAGCTGTTACACAATTTCTCAATTTCACAGAACAAGTCAAAAACCAGCTCCAAATAATTAAAACATAATCCCTTAGAAATGCTTCACAATGTTTTTAAACAAAGGCTTAAAACCACTACACTTATCCAGAGTCCATAGTAAATCAATACATTTTATCTAGATTCCATTGCCATTCTTCTTTAACTTTTGTTTTTTAGCAACTTGAAAAAAAAAAGTTGTTAAACACAACACATAAATTTAGAAAAGTATATAGGTATACTGTTACACATTAGCACGAAACTGTATCCACACAACCACCACCCTGGTCAAGAAAGAGACAATAGCCAGTATCCAAGAAGCCCCCAGATGTCCCTTTCAGCTCACAACTCCCTCCCTCTTACCTAGACGTACTTGCTATCTTAACTGTATGGTACTCGCATCTTCATTTCCAAGTATGAATCCATTAATGCTTCTCAGCCTTCTTTTCATTTCTGTCCCACTAACAAGCCTTTTTAGAGTATTTTTTTTCCTAATTCTTCCCTGTCCTGCTCCCTCATCAAATTTTAACACCTCAGACATAGTGTGTATGTATATACATACTATGGTCCCTTGAACGGCTACAGGCCATCTTAACATCTAAGCCTTTTCCACTCCAAGGACCAATTTTCACTGCACTGGGTGTGGGGTGGGGAGCGAGGAAGGAGAGAGACCTGCCTCCAATGAGAATGCATGCCCTAAACAATTTAGTTTTACCTATTTTTGAGCTCTATATAAACAAAACTGTACAAAACATGTTTCTGGATCTGCTTTCTGCTCAAACCGTGTTCAAGATTCATCTATCTTGTTGTACATAGCTCTATTCCATTTTATGAATACCACAGTTCTCAATTTTACTGGGAGACACTTAGGTTATTTTTATTTGAGCCTATTATAAACAATGCTGCTTTGAACATTCTTGTGTTTGTCTCCTGGCACATTTAAGTACTCATTTCTTGCAGATTGTGTATCTAGAAGGAGAATTCCTGGACCATAGGGTACAAGTATCTTCTACTTTGCCAAGTTATACCAAATAGTTTCCAAAGCAATTGTACAAATATATGTTGCATTAGAAGCATATGTAGTCCCCTTAAAATTTTTCTTACCTTAAAAGAGAAGTTAAGCAAAATATATTCTATGCCTTCTTTTTCTTTTAAAATCTGAAGATCACTGTGCAAAGGACTATCAGGATCCACCCTAAGAATTACAAAACAAAAAAACAGTTCAAACAAAAAGGTCAGATTTTTTTTCCTCACTAACTTTAAAAATGAACCATTCCAAAAGCTAAAAACAGAGCCCCTAGGGTAAGTTGCAAACAGAGAAAGTCTAAAGTTGTTCTATGGTCCCTAGAAAAACAAATTACTATAGTCTCCAATTCCTTGAGATTAAATGTCCAAAGAAGAGATCACAGTATTCTAAATCTCTTCTCTCAAATGGCATGCAAAGTTAGCAGTTATCCTAAAGGAAAGGGTCATATGTACACAGTCTTCTCAAGAACTCAAAAATTTAATCTGCTTCTCTCAAACTAAATTATTAGACAAAGGGTTCAATGAGAGAAATTTACCAAGGACAAGTGAAATCACTAACAAAACCTAAATTTGTCTACAACTGTTTATATAAAGATCTCCTCATTTCTTACTTCGAGTACACAATGGATACTAACTCATCAAGTTATTTATACACTTTTGTTTGTATAGTTCCTAATTGTCTCACTAACTCCATGAAACACTTTCTCCCACAGCTGGCCCTTCTTTTCCTCCTCCTGCTTTCTCATTACTTATTAAGCCCAAGAAACAGCTCATTTTAACAACCTAAGAACTACTTCTATACAAACAGGATCTAAAGTTCTAAGAAGAAGCCATAGTAAATAGGTACCAAATTAAGCAGGGAGGAAATCTCATTGTGATAGTCTACCATTAAAAAGAGTGGGTTAGCATAAAAAAGCACTTACTTCTGCAGTTTAACATGCCAGTCATATAAACTGTCATTTATGAGTTCCACTGAATAAATCCCTGTAATGATATAGGGCATGTTAGTTACTCTTTACTTATAACTGTTGCACTTGATCTTATAACTATTGCTCTGCTGTAAATGTACACACTATATAGCCAACAAAATCAAGAAATTTTGCTATTAAAACATAACAGCTAAGTTGTAATGTAATAATTCTTGTGATGGAACAGAGTATCTTATGCCATAAATAGATAACTAAAGTCATCATGAAGAGGATTGTGGGGTTGACAAACTGTTTACCATTCACTGCAAAAGGAAAAAAAAGATTATGCAAAATCACATGTACTTAAGACTTTTCCCCTATGCATATACAAACATTTCAATTAAAATGGAATCCCTCTAACATATAGTTTTATAATCTTTCAGGGGGCATTTTTTCCAGCTTAGTATATAGAAATTTATTGTCAATTTTTAAAATAATTCTACAGTATTTTACTTTATGGATAAGCCATGATTTAATTAAGCTCACCATATATCTGGTTATTAATTTAATTTTTTATTACTACAAAATAATGCCATAACAAACAAGTGATGATTTTCACTATAAATAGTATTCAAATATTAAACTTTATTAGGTTTCTACACACAAACTTTCAGACTTCTTATAAGAACTGTTAGGACACCAAAACTTGTAATAATCTCAGAAACAAGTCTGACTTATCTTGTTCTATAAAGGGGAGAGGCTGATTGTTTGTTTTTAAATAAGCTCTAATGATTTAGGTTTGATCACTCTGAAAAATTCTGAATGAATTATAATGCTACTTTTTTCAAAGAAAGTAAAGTTTGGCTCTTTATCTTATACAGTACTTTTAGACTCTCTGCAATAGTATGAGGGAATTTTATGTCAGTTATGGAGGTTCCACAATATTTAAGTCTTACTGGTTAAGAAAGAACTCTTAAGTCAAACTATAATTTAAAAAAAAAAAAAACCTATTTTAACTCTCTCTATAACAGTTGATTATGAGTTTGTCGTTTCAAAAAAAGGAATAAAAAACATAAATTAACTTGGCAATAATTCTTTGTACAATAAAACATATTCATCTTATTTACTTTCTAAAGCAGATATTTCTTGTACCTTTCTATACCCAGAAGATTAAAATCCTATGAATCCCTATCAACAAGAAGACAAAAAATGTGTCCATAAAAACAATTTCTAAAAATCCAAACAATAAGTGAACTCATGCTATTTTATCCCCCACATCTTTTGGTTACTTAAATTTGCATTTTCATTTCACATTCCTAAAATAAAGTTAATAAACATTTCTGTTTCTGTCCAGTTATACTATGAGAAATTATATTATATCTGAAAACTTTAGGCATAAGGACAACAGCAGAGATCCAGAGATCCTTACCTGTTTTATAACTCTGTGATCTGTATATGTCCCTGAGCTCTTTCATAAGTCTATCTGAAGCTTGTACAGACCCAGACACTGCACCCTGAAATATAAAACTTGCTGTTTACCAGGATTTATTGATTCAAATAACTAAAGATTTAAGGTATCTGAACCTGAAATAAATGTTCACAATGAGACTGTAAAAATGGATCACCACTTAACACTTTAAGAAGGCAAAAAAATTAAATCAATATCATAAAGTTGCAACAGGAATACAAATTTGGAACAGGTCTGATTCATTTACTATTTGTCATCTGAAAAAAAAAAAAAAAAGACTAATTTATGTCCAGATCACCATGACCACTTCAATACCCTAGAACTAATAAGAGTCTATTTCAAATTCATCAATTTTTTTAAATTTATTTTCTTTTTTGTGGTTTTACTGGGGTGGGAAGTTTCATGTTCACAGCAAAATTAAGAGAACAGTACAGAGATTTCCTATATAACTGCCCCTCACAATCAATAGTCACCCTCATTATCAAGCATCCTTCAGGGGCGTATTTCTTACAACTTATAAACCTACTTGGACACATCATTACACCATCTTATGGTTCACTTTCAGTGCTGTACATTCTACAGATCTGGACAAACGTATAATGACATGCATCCACACGTTACAGTAACATACAAAGTATTTTCATTGCCCAAAAAGTCCTCAGCGCTTCACCTATTAATCCCACCCCAGCCCCCACTCCCTGGCAACCACGGATCTTTTTACTGTCTACATAGTTTTGCCTTTTCCAGAATGCCATATAATTGAAACACAGTCTGCAACCTTTTCAGATCGGCTTCTTTCACCTGTAACATGAATTTAAGGTTCCTCCAGGCCTATGTCCTGTCTTGACAACTCATTACTTTTTTTCTATCAGGGATTAATATTCCATTGCCTGGATGTACTATAGTTTATTTGCTTTCCTACCAAAGATTATCTTGGTTGCTTCCAAGCTTTGGCAATTATGAACAAAGCTGCTATAAAAATCCATGTGCAGGTTTTTGTGTGGACATAACTTTTCAGTTTATTTGAGCAAATACCAAGGAGCTCAACTGCTGGATTGTATGGTAAGAATATGTTTAGTTTTTAAAGAATCTGCCAGACACTATTTTTCTATCAGCAATCAGAAAAGTTTCCTGTTGCTCCATATCCTCACCAGCCATTTGGGTATTGTCAGTGCTCCAGATTTTGGCCGTTTTAATAGATGTGTAGGGGCTCCATGCATTTTTGAAAATACTAGAAGACCCTCAACATGATACATTAACTAAAGCAGTTTCCTTATAATCAAGAATATACTAATAATCTATAGTTTACATATTAAGAAATAGAGAAACATGTCCACATACATACAACTGGTTTCAGTACTTTTCAGTGTTCCAACTGCTCTGAAGATTAAAAGGCACCAGTATCTTATCTTAAGACTGAATATGAATAGAACTATTTATCGTAAGAAAAACATTTAGAATGTCTTCTGAATTAAAAAAAAAAAAGAAAACCTGACCTTGTAAAATTTTTTTTTTTTTAATATAAATTTATTTACTTGGAGGCTAATTACTTTACAATATTGTATTGGTTTTGCCATACATCAACATGAATCCACCACAGGTATACACGTGCTCCCCATCCTGAACCCCCCTCCCACCTTCCTCCCCATACCAGCCCTCTGGGTCATCCCAGTACACCAGCCCCGAGCAACCTGTATCATGCATCGAACCTGGACTGGCGATTCATTTCACATATGATATTATATATGTTTCAATGCCATTCTCCCAAATCATCCCACCCTCGCCTTCTCCCACAGAATCCAAAAGACTGTTCTATACATCTGTGCAAAATTTTAAATGCTACATCTTAAAAATTGCACTACACTTTAAGGTGAGGTAGAAAATCTGGCTACGTTACTTGATGAGTTAAAACCCCAGTTTCACATCTGTAGAGTAGGAAGAATATTTCACACAGTGGTTATGAAAATTAAATGCAAAGGTATATACAAAGTTTAAAGGATTTAGTATATGTCATGTGATAGTATTCAATAATTTGTAGCTGTTTGACTATAACACACAAACTGGATGCAATCACAAGATATAGAAAGTAAGAGTAACTATCTTTAACTTGAATACCACGAGCTTTTATTCATTTTTTAATAATCAAGGTAAAGACTTGGCTAAATTTCTTTGCCCTCTAAAGAAAGATCTGCCAGTTACATTAGTACAGTAAGTAAGACTGACGACATGAGAGTAATCTTCCTGTTTACAACACTTTTCATCTCCTTGCACAACAATTCACTCCCTGTGTTTGAGAATCTGTGCTCAGGACAAAAGAACTGGTTCTCAGATTTCATGGGGTTGATAAACAGCTTTAACAGAAAGGCAGTAGGTAAACAGTTAAGTGTTGAGATGGAGAGCTAGACTTTCATTTGATATTTCTCTACACTGAACATTTTATATACATCATTCTCATTTATTATTTACAGAAATCATCTAAACGGTACATAATGTCCACATTATAGAGTTGGGAAACTGAAGCCACACAGCTGTGTTTGTTACCATGCTGTTTCATATAAAAGATGTTAAGTCAAAAGAAAAAGTTACTTTTGGTTCTGTCATAGCAGAGCAAACCAGATACCAGCTTCGTGAAGAAGAGAGAATTTGAATTACACTTTGTAGGAGAGACTGAATTTAAATTTACAGATTCCATAGGAAAAGGGTAAAAAGAGAAAACAGGATAAGCAGGTTGGACAGTAACTGATTTCAGATGAACAGAGTAGAAAAACAGATGAACAGGGTAGAAAGGAGCTATCAGTAGATGAGAAACGTTAGGGGAAAAAATAAAACTAGGGCAATAAAACATATGACTGAACCTACTACCAAGGCAGGGATGGAGAGGCCTGGCTGAGGTTGGTATCTTATTGAATTGCCCTGTATTTATATTATTCCTCTACAGCTGACTCTTGAACAAGACAAGTTGGAACTGCATGGATCCACTTATATGCAGACTTTTTCAATAAATACATACTACACTATCTGCAGTTGAATCCTTGGATGTGGAACTGCAGATATAGAAGGCTGGCTGTAGTTACATGTGGATTTCTGACTGCAAGGTCAGCATCCAAGAGTCAACTGTAATTACTTAACCACAAAAGTCCAGGTTCTAGATATTTATACAATACTTACATTTAGATGGTCTTGCCTTTGAGTCTTCCTAATTTTCTCTAATATTGCCAAATTTTCTTTTTCAATTCCTTCATCCTCTGACTTTTTCCCACTAATGGGCTCTTCTTCCTTCATCTCATAATGATCCAAGTCTTCTATATCCTACAAAAAAATTAAAAATTTAGCTACTCAAGCTCATGCCAAAAGTTAAATTATTCTTGACCTAGAACATAGAAGAGAGAAATACATATATCCTATGAGGAGGGGAGAAAAGCTTTCACCATCCAATTTAAAAGGTTCTCTCCTTTTATATCCTATATTTTAAAGCTAGAAACTGAGTAAAGCATATTTAATACTTTTACAAAGCCATAACCATCTTAAATGGCTTTAAATCTCCTATTAAGAGGAAGTTTTGAAATAGTACAGCATGAAGTACCAAGAACTTTAACCTGACTTCTAAAAATCTATTAGATTTAATTTAGTACCTAGTCTAAAATGTGAACACAGATATAGGCACAAATCTATTTGCCCATTTCAACTTTATAACCACAAAACCAAAATTTTCATGTGCAAAATATCAGAACAGTTAATTCAATGGAATGCCAGAAGACCGTTAAAATGCCAATACGGTATACTGGCTTCTTCTATATCAATAATGAAATAAAAGACACAGAATATAAAACTGAATACACAGAATGTTAATTATGTCAAAATAAGCACAGAAAAAAAAGAAAAGGACATATACTGAAATACTATTATCTGCGTTTTTTCTTCTTTTCCAAGTTTTCTGTAGTGAGCACATATTGATTTTTTATAATTAGGAAAAAAGTTTAAAAAAAGAATTAAAACACCATCTCTAAGTCAACATCATTCATCTCCACATAATTCTTCTCCCTCCTTCCCTTATCATCTGCTCTTACACATTAAAAAATTCTGCATACATTTGTATAAATCTATTTTCTTATTTCCAACTTTACTTCAGTCATCAAAATCTCTAAAGAAGTAGTCTATACTTTATCTCCATTTTATCAAGCAGATTAATTCATGATTTCTAGACCAGGTTGATTTAGACCACTTCCATCCAGACTCAATGATCTTTTTCTTGGACTGCCATCTCTTCAACTCCTATTCCTTTCTTATTTAGACCCTGTCTATGACTTCATGCTTCATAGAGCCGATTTCCCCTGGATTGCACATTTCAGCTATGATTTACCATCTACACTTGTTTTCTTCAGAGTGCTGGACTGTATCTCCTCCTCCAACTTCAACCTCAGCCATATCCCAACCCAAAAAATTTCTCCACTCAGTATTAAACAACACAGAAGTCATCATTATCATCTTTACAAAACAATATTCACGGTACACTATTTTCTGCTTAAGGCCTTATCAACAATCACACCAAATATAAACAAATATTGTCTCTAATTCAAAACTCAGCCATCTGCTTTTTCTAGACAAACTTGCTTTCCAAGACTCCAACACATCAATCTTCTTCCAAAAGGACAACCTCCAATGTGCTCAAACACCATGCCCAGGGTTGTTCTGGGCCTTTTTACCACATTATTTTAGTTGCCTAGAATATCTTTTCACCTATCCTAATCTGACATCTCCAAAGTCTATCCTACCTTTCCAGGTTTACCCAAATGTTGCTATCCTTCCTTCATATTATCTTGTGAATGAAAAAAAGAAAGGTACATAAACTCTTTGAGTACAATGTCTACTTTATTATATACTGGGCTCAATAAAAAGTTTAAAATTTTAATTCAGTTTATTCCAAAGTTAAACTTCATGTAAACATTAAAAAAAACTTCCTATAATCTCCAAAATTCATTCTAATTGGATAATGTTAAGAATTATTTTAGGGCTTCCCTAGTGGCTCAGTGGCAAAGATTCTGCCTGCCAATGCAGAAGACGGGTTCGATCCCTGGTCCAGGAAGATCCCACGTGCCACAGAGCAACTAAGCCTCTGCACCACAACTACTGAGCCTGTGCTCTAGAGCCCAGGAATGACAACTCTAGAGCCCATGTGCCATAACCACTGAAGCCCCACACCCTAGATAGAGTCTGTGCTGGGCAACAAGAGAAGCAACCACAATGAGAAGCCCACGCACTGCAAGGAAGAACAGACCCCGCTCTCTGCAACTAGAGAAAAACTGGCACAGCAACGAAGACTCAGCACAGTCAAAAATAAAGTTATTTTTTCCAAAAAAGAATTATTTTTACTTTCAGACTCACAAAACAAACCTCCAACTACATTAGTTATAAGGCATCCTAAGAAGTGAATTTTAGATTTAAATTTTTCCAAATCAAGAAAAATAAGGTAATAACCTGAATCAATTTTAAGACCCAAAACAGAAAAATGTTTTAAAACCAAGGTTGTGGAACTTGCCTTTTATCAGGTCAGTATAGAGAAAGAGATCTTCATTATGAAGTTTGAATTTAAATGCAAAGCTTCAGAGTCTGAAAACCTCTAAAATTTTATCAATGACTGGCAACTAAACTGATGTAAAGCTCAGTGTCTTTGGAATTTCCTCTTTGACATTCTGAAGTTTTCAATATGAGATAGTTTTCATTACATCTAATGAATAGTCCCTTTAATTGTTCTCAAATTCCCCTTTTATTCAAACTTTTGAAACTTAGTAGTTCCTATTAAACCAAATCAGGTTAAGTACTGATTACTATTAAATGCAAATATAATTTTAGTACTAAATGTTAAGAGCTCTTATTTTCCATGAAATCAAATCCAAGGACATCAGATAAGCAATTTGCTAAAAAGCATATGATGAATTAGAGATAAAGCCAGATTTTTAAACTGTATTAAACTTCAAATACAATGTGCTTCTCATTATTCCACATTAACAATGGTTTTATAAAGGAGACTAGAAAATTACTAAAATGTCCAAAAATGAAGATATTTATGAAATGCTACTTTTACATAAAATACCTACTTCAGCCATCTCTTCCTCTTCCTCCTCTTCTGAAGTCACCTCTTCTGTTGTCCCATTCTGAAAAGAAAAAAAGTTTGCCAGGACTACACAGAACAAGTAAGCACACAGCATATCGGAAGACTTTAGGGACAAACTACTTGTCACTGCAATTCCACTAACAGCTCATTAAAACTGAAACATTTACTCTTAAATTCTGCTTTGACAAATATTTATCAGCTTTTTAAGAAAATTTTTGAAAAATTCAACTTAACAGATGCCTTAGAAATTAACAAAGGCAATTAGTCAAATATAAAGAAAACGGAAAAAAAAAATTTAAACATATTCTAATTAATATTTTAAATATTCTAATTTAAAATAAGAAAACATTTTATACATATCACTATGCCTGTAAGGCCAATGGCTTCTTTTTCGTTTAAAATACCCCAAACCAAGCGTTCCTTAAAATATCTACCTTTTAAGGTTTGAAAAACCTGAATCTTTCCATAAATTCTACAGTTTACATTTTAAAAAGTTAAATGTGTTATAAAGGCATAGACACTGCACAAAACTAAAAGTTATAAAGTAATCACCATTTCAACTAAAGAGCTATTTTTCTTTTTTTATAACATGCTATTTACCACAGAATATTTCTGTATAAGCCACAACTTAACTCTCATTCACAATGAGTGAGATGGGGTTTTAGGAAGAGCTTTTATATCTAGTTTAATCAGAGTTCATAAAGACAAGCTTCCTGGACCCAGAGCACAGTTCTCCAGGACATGGAGTTCTCTAGGACTTTAAAAACTTGGTATTTTTCCCCCCAGAAATTCCTACTCTATTTGTCCAACTACAGCTGGTAAGGATCACTCTCATATAGGAGGTTAACCTTGCTTGCCTCTCAGTGTCAGTGTCAGAACCAGAGGAAAAAAAATTTTTTAACGTAACTCAATGCAGCAGCAAACTCTCCAAACAGATTTCTCTCTTCCTTTTATTCAGGAACTGCAAAGGCCACCTGTCAAGCACCTCCCATTCACACACCACAGGCAGAGCACAGGTTTGAAAAACCAGGAGAGGCTACAGCAGAGAAGAGTGACAACTGCTGAGGACACGCATAACAACTCATACCCCATCCAAAAACGAGGAGATAATCGGGCATCACCAGATATTTGAAGAAACTAGCAATCTGAAAGAAAGGCACCAAGTTAAACAAGCAGAAGTGGCCTGAAGCATGATCAATGAAAGCAATAAAACAATTTAAAATCTGAATTGGAGGGACTTGCCTGGTGGTCCAGCAGTTAAGGAATCACCTTCCAATGCAGGGGATATGGTTTAGACCCCTGGTCGGGGAACTAAGATTCCATATGCCACAGGGCAACCAAACCTGTGTGCCACAACTCCTGAGCCCTTACATCCTTGAAGCCCACACACCATGACTAGAAAACAGTCCATGCACTGTGACAAAGACCCAGCGTGCCACAACTTAAGACCAAAAATTAAACTAATACTTTAAAAAATCTATCTGGAATCTTTAGCAGTAATTGAGAAGATACTGCATCCACAAAATCTAAAAATATTACTATGTAAAAGAACAAGAGAGTTCTGGGAAATCAAAAATATCTCCCCTCAAAGGAAAAAAAAAAAAAAAACAACTTAGTAGAAGGGCCAGAGAGCACAAAGGACCTGAATGAACAAAATATTTATGATTAAAGAAGACAACCAAACTGTGACATTCCCCTAAAATGTGGAGAAAAAGGAGATGGGGGGTGGGGTGGGAAGAAGGTGATTAAAATAAGAGAAGAGTTAAGGGAAAAGAGACCTGGAATATAGAGATCCAATATTCATTCAGAAAATGAGGGAAAGAAAGAGACAAATGTTACCAACCTAAAGAAGGATGTCAAAATATCAAGCTCTGAATGCCCCAAAGTAATGTTGAAAAGTAAAACCCCATACTTTACAGTTAAAGAAAAAAAAACATATCAATTTCAAGAGAGAAAAAGTATAAAGAACTAAGAATCAGACAGGTTTCAGACTTTTCATCTGTAACAAAATATACCAGAAGAAAAAAGTATAAAGAACTTGGAAAAGACTCAGGTATGAATTTAGAATTCCCTGAGTTCCATCAGGATGCAAGCCATACCTGTGTTTATTCAGCACCGGATCCTCAGCACTTACACAGAGTACTTTACACAAAGTCAAATAAATATATTAAATAAATAATAAAAACAGACACTGAGTATTCAAGGAACACTCCTCATATCCACCCTCAGAAATCCTTTCTAGAAAAAAGAATACATTATTCAGAGATATATTTCAGAGAGGGAAAACCATGGAGTACAAGAAACAGCAATAATCAAAGACATCACTGGTTAAGTCTAAGCAACTGCTGCTAATGCAGCTGAGAGTTTACAGGCCATATTCTGATCACAGTGAAAAACTAAAAACCCCAAAGCTGCCTGAGAATCTTTAAAAATTTTTTCTTAATAATTTTTGAGAATTTTTAAGAAGAATTAAGAATTAAGAATTCTCTTAATTTGAGAATAATTAAGAATAATAATTTCTTCTTAAATGAAGAAATTGACCTTCATATGCCCCTGTAATTCAATTCCTAAATACATGCCCAGAGACATACTTGCACAGGTGTACCATGTACTATAGACAAAAACGATCATGGTAGCACTGTTCCTGACAGCATACTGGAATCAAACCAAAAGTCAGTAAACAGTCAGATGGATAAGTATGTATGGTACAATGGAATAAATACAGCAATAATAAAGAACTATAACTACACACCATATAATCCTGACATTGCAGGATGTTTAGTAATATCCCCTCTATGCACAAAAAGCCAACAGCACACTCCCCCACCCCTCCCACCATGACAATACAAAGTATCTCCAAATACTTTCACGTGTCCCATGGGAGGCAAAACCATCCCCCTAGCTGAAAATTGATTTCAACTGTTTGAGATCTTAGGAAAAAAAAAATACACCACGCTTCCCAAGTCATGAGTCTGCTTATACTCTGATACCAAAATTAAACAAGAGGAGCCTAAAAGGAAAGAGACTATATTAGACTCTACTTAAAGTAGAAAAACCCCAGTATAAGGTATCATATCTATTGTGTTCTACCCCCAACTCCCAACCTACATAGGTACTGAATGTATATTATGTGAATGCAAGGAAGAGTCAAAATTAGGAAACTTATTCATGTAATTTATAAGTTATATCCCTATATGGAATTATTAATATATGCATGGCCATGAAAAACAAGGTAGGTCTATATGTACTGTGTCCATGATATACTGTTAAGTGAAAAACCTATGTCTTCTAAAGAAGCAAAGTTGAACACAGAATGGACTTTTCTCCCATTTCTTTTCTGAGGCTCCACTAGAACTACGATGAAGACATACCATGAAGGTTGAACACTGTACACACACACAATGTAACAAAAAAATAAAAGAGGGCTACCAGCAGAAAAGACAACTCATGCTAGAAGATGACAGTGAACTGGAGAATGGTGATTTAAGTGGAGCAAACAAGCCAAGCCACAGGTTAGGGGGTAAACCGGCAGGCTAATCTGTCCCGCAGCGCCCTGGAGAGGCTCCAGACGAAGACACCAGGACACCTGACAGCAGGGGTGATGGGTGGAGTGAGACACAGACTAACCAAGGCCAACAACAGAGCAACTGTCCAGCCCCAAAACACACCGCTCTCCTTAAGCAGAACTCTGGCAGACACGTCTTTCTCAAGCAGGAGACAAGGTTTCATGTCCAGAGAAACCAGACAGTTCCAGCCATCACTTATGATTATACCAGGAAACAGGGAGTGGAGGATAAGGGATGGAAGCCAGCTTAAATTCCTCCAAAAAGCTGTATCAGTTGGCAAGTGTTGGCCACAAAGGACTCCTTATCAGCCTTTTAGTACCTCTTTCAAATATGAATGAAAAAAAGGAAAAAATATGAAAAAGCAACAGAATAAAGAGATATATGAGGAAAGTCTTCAAAAAGAAAAAAACAAACCAAGATAAATTAGAAAAAAAATTATTAAACTTATTAAAGAGAAAGAGAGATGCTTGAGGGAGAATATCAAAGTAACTCCTTAAAGACACTTATGATTACATCAACAAAACAAAAATAGAATGCTACAAATAAGGAATAATCAGAGAACAAGCTTTTAGAACTTACGGTTCATTCATCTTTGGAGAGGACCCACAATGAGACACACTCCCAGCATTCGCCCCTTGTATGGACCCCACCCACTGTCAACTTGGGCTGGCCCTGGGACTTGCTTTAACCAGCAAACATGGTGGAAATGACACTGTGCCAATTCCAGACCTAAACTTTAAAAAAAGCCTGACAGCTTCCACTTTTGTGCTCTTGAAAGCCAAAAATAAGAATTCTGACTACCTTTCTAAAGGAAGAGAAGCCACGATAAGAGACCTGGAATGATGAGATGCCATGTGGTAAGAAGGGCCATGAGAGGAAACAGCAGGCACCAGACATGCGAACAAAGAAGCCATGTTGGACATTCCAGTGCGGTCACATGTCCAAATAACAAGTCCCAGCCACTCTCTGACTGCACGGTGAGGTCAGCAGAAAAACTGTCCAACTAAGCCTAACCAACCCACACAATCCTAAGACAGAGAATAAAGTGTTGTTTAAGCCATTATGTTCTGGGGTAACTGGTTAACCAGTACTAAAGAGCCAAAATAAAACTTATAAAGTTATGACTGTTCAAATAAAATTTTCAAAAATTGAAAGGTAAATGTTTCAGAATTTGAAATTAAGACAAAGAGACAGAATATAGTGATAATTAGATACAAAGATTCAAGCAAGGAGGTCTAAAATCCTATTGGTAGGTATTCCAAGGTGAACAAAGAAAAGAATGGAAAGGAGAAAGTGCCACAGGAAAAAAATATAAGAACATCTACCCAAAAAGAAAGACTCGAGAGTCCAAATTTGACAAGATCCATCCATACTAAGTGCTCAAAAACAACAGAAAACCAAACAAACCACGACTCAGTAAACCACTGTGATATTTCAGAACACCAAGGGAAGGACAAAGTCCTAAAAGCTTCCTGAAAGTCACGGAGAGATGACCAAGACTAAGAATGGCATACCTACTGACTAGACACAACAGCACAGTCTGAAATTCTGAGGTAAAATTTTTTTCAACCAAGAATTACACATTGAACCAAACTACCAATCAAGTGAAGAATATAATAGCAGTTAACATTTATTGGGCATTTATTATGCACCAGGCATTGCCCTAAATGATTTACATGTAACAACCTATTTAATCTTTACATGTCCCCGCAGATATATGTATTACTAGCATCTCTCCCAGTTTGCACATGGGAAACTGGGGAACATCCTGCTAGGTAACTAGCCTAAGTTAATTAGGGGATACAACTAAGGAGCAGTGATCAGGATTCAAACCTATGGTGGTCTGGCCTTTTTTTTTTTTTTTTTAAGAAGTTAAGAACTCAGAAATGTACCACCTCTTCATGTTTTCTTAAGATTTTACTTGACTAAAATCATTTTACTCCAGGGAAATGAAAAGAGGTAAGCCAAGAAAGAAACATGAAATCTGAAAACAATGTATCTACTACTCCAGTAGAAGAAACAAGAAAAATTTCAAGATGACCGCTGAATAGCCAGCCCAGAAAACAACCTGCTGAGACTGGTACAGAAGAAACCAAAGGCTGAAGAAGAGAGGGGAGATCTCACAGAAAAGAGACAGGACATAACTTTTTTAAACTAAGAATTATTACTAAGGAAGACACCGCAAAGCAAAAAGCTGTACAAAGGAAATATAACAGGAAACTATACTACAAAGTCCTAATGATGATTATTCATATGACTAAATATAAAGATGTTTTAGGAAGGGGAGGTGGGTGGGTAAGTGGGTGGTATAAGAGTTAAATCTTTATTATAGTACAAGCCACGAAATTATACCTAAATAGGTAAATCCAGAAATCCAGAGAAGTTAGAGGTGGTGGTGAGCAAGTGGGTACTTCTGCTGATGGAGGAGATAACATTAGAGTTAGGCCTTTCGAAGCACAAAACGGCAGAAAGATGGCATTCTCAGGTGAAGGTAAGTAAATAAACAAAAGCAAACAACTGCAGAAGCAAGGAACAGTTATGGCAACCAGAAATATTAACAACAAAAAGGTGGTGATGGGGACAAGGGCAATTGTTTGCCTGTCATAGTAAATATAACCAGCAGCTCCCAAGAATGAAAAGGCTATTTTTAGTATCTAAAACAAACAAAACAATTCAACAGGAAAACAAAAACTAACTCCTAAATAAGTTGTATAATAATGAGAAATCATCCTAATTTTATTTGTGCATGAGACAATGTATTTTAGCTCTTGAACACTTGAGAATTTTTACTTTACCTGACCCGTGGGTAGTGGTTGATCTAGCATCTCAACATCCAGGTGCTTAGGAAGGTTATATAATCTGCAGAGTTCACATACCAACCACTTCAATTGCTGACGAAGCTACAAAACACATTTCAGTAAATAAGCATTACGTTAAAGAGCCCTTAGAAGACATGAATAATGCTACAACTATTGTAACTAATCCAGTAGGAAATGGAAAAAAAAAAAGTTTACTATTGCTCAATTACAGCCTACAGATAAAATAACAATCTTAAGAAATATTTTAGGGGCTGCCTAGCAGAATGACATGAAAAAAATGGCAGAGGAAGAGAAGCTCCAAACACTGCCTAATTTTCAGTTGTTAACTTCTTTTCTTAATAACTTATAAGAGCACATTAATACATTAACGAGGCTACAGAAAACAGAAGCAGCGTTGTTGCACATGGATTATAAAATTATATATTTCACAGCCACTCATTTGCAAGTACAGAGGCAAATGTGGTCTAGCAGACAGAGCCTTGGAACCTAGACAACCTTGGATACAGTACCTAATGCCCTGAGTCTGAGTCTCCTCATCTGGAAAATAAGGAAACTAAAACCTTCTCATAAGGGTAAAGATTAAATGAAATCTTCTGCAAAAACACTTGACACTTATAGGCTCTTAAGTGTTTGTCAAAAAAAAAAAAAAAAAAGGCCTCACTAGGAAAACTGCAAAGAATAACTCCTTTCCACTTTTAAATTCAGATTTTTAGAACATATTTAAAGTAAGCAAGGTAAATTATATGCACAAATACATTTTTCATTGTTTAAAAAATATACATTGTTTTCAATGTATAAGTTTAGCACTATGATTTCAGAAGAATGGTCACTATCAGTAGACCTGACTGGGAGCAAATAAGGCAACTTACTTCAATTGGTCAGAACAGTTTCCTAGATGTTGCCAACCAGGAAAAGAGATGAAGAGAAAGAAGCAGATTTATGAAGGACTAAGGGAAAACAGAAACAGAATTAGAATGGGCTAAACAAAGCAAAGAACAAGCCTTTCCAAAGTGGACAATGGAGCAAATGAAAATGAGGAAAGCTGAGCAGTAAATTAGTATCAAAAGTATCCTCAAGCTTAAAAAACAGCAAAGCCCCACTGTGGATTTGTTCTCCATCTGATAAGCTCTGTTCTGTGCTCAGTACATAATAAAGAGGTGGCTGGGTGAGCTGGACAGACCTGGACATTCCATTCCCTGGTACAGGAAGAGCTCCCCGAGCACTGTGGGAGAGACAGCCGCGTGGTCGTAGAGGTGCACCAGGCAGTAACAAGCAGGGCCATACACCTCCCGGGAATTTCAACACCATGCTCCCCCCAAAAGGTGTTTAAGGGATCAGAAGAAGAAACTTAAGACCAGGGGGGAAGAATTTAGGAAATATTTAGAAGGGAGATGAACAAGTCTTAGAAATTTACTAGATAGTTTCGGGTTGAGGAGCAGGGGTCAGGAAACACTGGTATAAAAAAGAACTCTAAGATAGTTCCCACATTCAGGCATGGGTAACAACTTTCATTATTTCATTTTGCCCCATTCACAATCACAGAGAGAAATTTTTGAGGGGAAATGTGATGGGGGTGGCGGAGTACTAAGATGCAGATGAACTTAAATTTTAGATGTAATCATTTTGAACAGCCATGGCACACCTGAGTGAGATTCCCTGAATCTATGTGATATATAGACAAATAATGGGTGTCAAACTCAGGAGACAAAATTTTATCTAGAGATACAAATTTAGGAATCATTGGAATATAGGCCACAATTTAAGTACTAGGGGTAGAAGAGATTACTCAGAGAAAGCACAGAAAGAGAACAAAGAGGTGGACCAAGGAATAAGAGCTCAGAGAAGACCAAGGCAAGGTAGTAAGAGACAGAAACAGGAGAAAGTGATTTGATGGAAATCCTCAGAGGACAGAGACAGGACTTGTCTTGTATACTGACCACTTATCACAAAGCCCGGCACAGAAGCCAGGCACGTTTTTAAAAACACTTTTCTGTGTCCTACTACTAACAGTTTTCTGTAAAAACCCAGGTTAAAAAAGGTATGTACAAACCAGTGTACACATAGTTATATATTTTTTACAGCACTGTATACGTGCTTCCCTGGTGGCTCAGTCAGTAAAGAATCCGCTTCCAATGCCGGAGACTGCCTGCAGCACAGGAGACCTGGGTTCGATCCCTGGGTCTGGAAGATCCCCTGAAGTAAATGGCAACCCACTCCAGTATTCTTGTTTGGGAAATCCCATGGACAGAGGAGCCTGGTGGACTACAGCGCATGGGATCACAAGAGACAGACACGACTTAGTGACTGAACCACCATACAAAAGGGGCCAGATTATAGAAAATATGCTTTGCCTCATTTTTTCACTTTAGTACATCTTGGAACGTTGCATGTGCTCTTGTGGAAAGACTGGCTGCATTCTTAACAACATGATGTTCTATCATAAAACCATACAGCAATTTTTTTTTAACCAGCTCTTTACTGGTGGACAGTAAAGCATATGTGTTTGCTGAATGAAGGACTGTTTCAAAAAGAAAGAGTCAACAGTTTCAAAATGCTGCAGAAACTTTAGTACTAAAGAACTAGTCCCGGATTTGGCAACTAGGGGTAAAAATTTTAGTACAACAAAGGTGGCAGCATACCCATTATAATGAATTAAATGTGAGAAAAGATAGCTTATTTGATCAAGAAACTAGATTATAAAATAACTGGCAGAGAGCACAAGAAAGAGTAGAGGATGAGTTTTTTTCTTTTATGTAAATACTCGTTCATAAAATTGGACCAAATTTTTTATCCTATGTCATTTCACTTTAGGAGCATTTTTTGATGGAATATTTTAGACATCAAAAAATAAGCCCACTCATCTCTACTATTATAAAACTTACAACTTTAGATCTTTGAGGCAACTTCCTAAAGGGAAGCACTGGTAAGGGGGCTATGTCTATTGCTCATTACCTGTCCTGTTGCCCCTCCCTTGCTGGAGATGTGAACACATGTCTGTCTAGCTTTTAATTTTTTCCTCTAATCTTCATGGCTTTGTTATTACTCTTGTAATACTCACACTGAAGTTCCTCTGATCTTAATTTTAAGAATAGATGTTTAAACCACCTCTAACTTATTGTGACAAAAATCTGAGGTCAGTCTAACTTCCTCAAATGGTCAGTTCTCCCAGCACTATTCATAAAATAATCTATCCTTTATTTACTGAGTATTTTGGTTCAATTTAACTGATTCTGAATTCTCAATTGCATGATTATGTTTCTAAATTTCTAACTGCCTTTACCTGTCCAGCTTAGTGCTAGTACTTGATATTTTATTTAGTATCTGGTCAGATAATTACTATTATTTACTCTTCAAAACAAACTTTAGAGTCATTTTGTCAAGTTCCAAAAATAAATCTGTTGGAATTTTTACTGGAATTGCATTCAATTTATAAACTCACATGAAGTTACAGATAACTGACATATTTATAATACGGGAGTCTGCACATCTAGGAACACAGTTGTCAAGTCTTTAATTCCACTCAGCAAATGTTTATAGTTTTCTTGATACAAAATTTGTACATCTAAGCTTATTCCTAGGTGTCTAATTTTTCTTTAATTGTGGCTGTCAATAAAATACCTGTCCACTGTATTTTTTGATTATAGCTGATATTTAGGAAAACTTGATTTTTATATAACAGAACTTTTAATCAATCATCTTAAAAATTGCTTTTTCAACTGACTCCTTTGGATTTAAGGTAAACAATCATGTCATCTGCAAATAATGACTGATATTCTTCTAGAAGAACTTTGTGATATCGTGGAAAAATGCAAATGATATAACTTAAATGTATGTTTAAGAGTATATGTATTTTACAAGCAAAAGAAAAATACTGATTTTTAAAAATTGCCATCATGTCAACAATGTTTATTATCAGGTAGAGAAAAATTAGGGTGACTTCTATTTTGCTTTTATTGTTTTTACTTTCACTAGTTCTTTCACAAGGGTCACTTAATAGTTTTATAATCAAAGAAATCTGATTTCTTTATATATTAAAAATAATTTTTAATTTATATTCCTTTGGTTTTTACTGCAGAGTTATATAGACTCTTGACAGAAACATCAATTGGGGTCATTCAATCATTATTTCCCCCTCACATCTATCTCAGTCTTTTTCCCTTTTCCTACCTTGGATAGTGGACCCAATCAAAAATGCTTACTTAATTTAATGATTAGGATTCATGGGAAAGAGACAACCTAATTCCTGAGCTAAAATAGGACTATAGTTACGGGGAATAAAAATGAGAAACCGAGTACTAAACAGAATTTGAAGGACAAAAAAAAAATCTTAGAGGAGCTAAAGACTAGGTTATCAAATAGTCATTAATCAAGCTTTTGTATCATATTACCTCTTAACACTTGAATTCTGTTATGTTCATGAGAAAAAAAAAAGTAGTGTTGTTTATTTTCTCACCGAATTGTTGTTCTTAGTGTCTTCGAGACGTTCCAGAACTGAAGTCAGATTTGGATCATCAGAGTCCACAAACCATATTGGTGAAGAAGATGGATAAGATTCCTGTTACGGAGACACTGATGTTAAACACATTTACATACAGGCTAACCTGGATATGCAATTAAACCCCACCACTAAATGGCAAGATGATCACAAATTTAAGTAAAACATATCACAGAAAGAAAAGTAAGAAAAGTAACACATTAAAATCCATGTCTTTAAATTCATTAAAATCCATGTTTTTAATTTTTTAAACAAAAATTATTAAGCTCTATAGTTTAATCTTGCCTGCTTCATGTTATATGATTTATAAACCTTAAAAAAGGACTTGCAGTCTGATTTAAAACAAACAGAAGAGAATATACTGCAAAAGTTGTTCC
Organism: Bos mutus; assembly: GCF_027580195.1. Taxonomy (NCBI): domain Eukaryota; kingdom Metazoa; phylum Chordata; class Mammalia; order Artiodactyla; family Bovidae; genus Bos; species Bos mutus. The sequence continues at coordinate 30,420,023 of NC_091637.1, read as the reverse complement.
ATCAAAAGCAGAAAAAAATGTTATGCAAATATCAAGGATGATGGGTTTCCTTCCTTTACAAAGAAAGGTCTATCATGGCATGGATTTGCCAGTTTTAACATTTTTTAAGGGCTTTAAAATCTAGAATCATAATAAGTCCTTCAAGAAACAAAAACAAAAGCAAAAACAAAAATTTCCAACCTTGAAATAGTCTACAGAGTTAAACCATACTACTTTTTGCCTTTCAGTATAATAAAGCTACATTTCTAGGCTTTATCTAGATGAGATGTAACTCAATTTTTTAAACAAAGTAAAGGAATACATACCTAGGCACATGTTTTTAAATCCTTACAAATGCTAAAACTAATTTTTTAAATCCACTCACTGTATGCCTTGTCTTCTCAGTAGTGTAACTACACAAGTTACTTTGAGACTTTTTTTCCCCATTAGAAAACTGGCCCCTAAAAGCAATCCCATTTAATTTTCGCCTTTTTCCTAATAATTTCCCTTCCTTTCTCAGACTGCAAACAAGAATGTAGTTTCTAAAGGACAGATTTCTTAAATGAGATTAAGATTACTTCTTAAATACTGCAAGTGTTAGAAAGGCAGAACAAACAGCAACACAGCTATCTTAGGGCTACCTTCAGTGCTCACTTGCCATGGGAGCTGAACTCTGAGACAGGCATTCTCCTTGTACAGCTACTGTCTGTGGGCTCCCACTCATCGAGGTCAGTTGTGTTCTTGAACACTGCAATAAGCTGCCTCTAAAATGGCCCCAATAATCCTAACCTCCTGGTATTCACCCCCTTGTATAATTCCCTCCCCTAGACCTAACAACTCACTTGTAACAAGCAGAATACAGTAATAGATGTCACCTCTGAAATTAGGTTACAAAAAGATGGGAAATTCTGTCTTGCTTACCCTCCCTTGCTCTTTCATTTGTTCCCCCAGTGGAAAACAGTTCCCTACGGAGAGATCCAAACCCACTGAGCAAGGGATTGAAGAGGCCTCTGACCAAGCGCCAACTAGAATCTGAGGCCCTCAGACCAACAGCGTTTGAGGAGATGAATCCTACCAACAAGTGCATGAATGAACTTGGAGGTGGAGAAGACTGTCCTGTCCTGCCTTGAGATGACTATAGCCTCAGCCAACACCTTGAATGCCTGGTCAGGGACCCTGAGCCAAGGAACCCAGGTAAGTCACACACAGATTTTTGACCCATAATCAAAATGAGATAATGAGAGATAGTGAGATAATGTCTGTTTTAAGCTGCTAAACTAGTTGCAGAGCAATAAATAATTCAAACACCATAAAATTCCAATATTTTATTACATCACACAAACTGAATACTACCGAGAAATGCTATTACTACCTATATACTTTTTTAAAGCACAATTATGTGTTGATTTTTTTAAGTTAATGAATTAAGCATTACACATTTCCACCTACTAACATTTACTCTGTTCATTTGTACTGCTTTCTGTTACATATTAGGGAAAGCCATTATTATTAGTATTAGCTGCAGTTAGGATCTAGTCACAGAAACATGACAATTTTACCTAGTTTTAAAGAAGCACTGCTTTGAGAATTATAATCTCAATTATATATAGTTGGAGCCACAGAATATTTTTAAATATTTTTAAAGCATTTTACCAAATGTTCTTTAAAGAAAAAAACCTGAAGTAGAACATCATTATATCCATTCAGCAATGGTTTATTTCTGTATCCCCATCCCTCAAACTCTTACTGTGTTCCAAACCTCTTTAAGGCTAAAACGTAGATGGTCTTCAAAATTAATCCCATTTTTAGCGAGAATTACTTAACTGAATATTACATTTTCTTCAAAGTCTTCGGCCTAATCTGGAGAATACACTATCTAAACCATTTTGTTTTATATTTGTATTTTCTTTAGTCTTAAAAAAAGAAAAAAAACTACATTTTGAGCTTCATTGCATTGATTAAAGTTCTGCATAAGCAAAAGAAAATACATCAATTGGTGCTCTGGGCTAAAACCCCTCAAAACCATAATATGAAAATTACAAAACTAAAAGAAATACTGAAATCAGTTACTACCTATGCCATATTTTTCTAACCCTAGACAAAAGACAGGATATATAGTAGGTCTAAGCAACTATGTTAACAGTTCTCTAAGTGGGGCCCTTGGACTCCAAGGTCCAAACTATTTCTACAGGAATACTAAGATGTTAATTGCCTTTTGCATACTTAACATTCTTACCAATGGCGCCAATACAACGGTGGGTACCTTAGCACAGATAAAGGCAGTGACACCAAACTATACTTGAAGTCATGGTATTATTCACCACTATGCATGAAAGGTGTTTCAAAGAAGAAAAAGGCATTTCACTTATGAACGTCTGTGATGAGGCCGTTATTTCACTAAATCTCAATCCTTACGTTTTTTTAATATTGCAAGTGATGAAATGGGCACACATGAGCATTCCTACAGAATACATGAGAGCACGTGTGTGTTTGAGTTGTGAGCTGAACTAACCACTTTGACAGGACACCATTTTCACTTGAAAGAATGACTGACAAACAATGGTTATTCCAACGTGGGTTTCTGATAGGTGTTTCCTCAAAAAAAGAATGAAGAGAACCTGTCATTTCAAGGAAAACCCAAGGCAGTATTTGTTGCCAATAATAAAATTCAAGCTTTTAAGCAAAAATTAGAAGTTTGCAAAGCCTGTTTCCACCATGTGAGCCTGACAGCTTCCCAAGAGTATTTTGATGAGGGTGATGATGATATTAATGGATATAATGTTATGTTATATAATGAAATATATTAACATTTATAAGATTCCAGCAAACTAATATTTTCCAAATAACAACGCATGATGTCATATCATGCAAGGGTGAAAGATCCAGTCAAAATCCAAGAAAAACCAAGTTTGGGTACAGTATCCACAAAGAACATCTGCAGCTATCTAAAACGGCTATTAAAATATTTCTTTTTCCAATCAAGTATCTGTGTGAGGCTGGATTTTCTTATTATTATTTCAACCACAACAACATACCACCATAGACTGCAGAGGCAAATGACAGACCAGATATCAAAGAGTTTAACCCCCCAAAAATGTAAAATTGTGCCACTATTCTCATTAAAACTGCTGCCTGTCCCCATCCGCCAACCTTTTCCCCCTTCACTTTCAGAATTTCTTCCTTGGAAGAAACATCCTTTTACCATTCTGTATTAATGTGGTTCCACTGAGGATACTTTTCCTATCTCCCTTCCATCTTCCTACCTTCCTCTCTTGACCCAAAACCTGATCACTGGTCTCTACCAGCCTATCCTATTCCTGATTAGCTGTCAGATGAGCTAAACTAGGCAAATCTGGGTCTTCTCTGGGACTAGAGCCCTCTTTCTCAGAGATCTAGCATCACAAGGTCAATGCTGGCCAACAGGGGCAGTCAGCATTTATCTTGCTAAATGGAGAGGGTTAAAAGAAACCAACGGAGAAGGTAATGGCACCCCACTCCAGTACTCTTGTCTGGAAAATCCCATGGATGGAGGAGCCTCGTAGGCGGCAGTCCATGGGGTCTCGAAGAGTTGGACACAACTGAGCAACTTCACTTTCACTTTTCACTTTCACGCATTAGAGAAGGAAATGGCAACTCACTCCAGTGTTCTTGCCTGGAGAATCCCAGAGACCCGGGAGCCTGGTGGGCTGCCTTCTATGGGGTCGCAGAGTCGGACACAACTGAAGTGACTTAGCAGCAGCAGCAGCAGCAGCAGTAATGTTTAAGGCATTATTTAAAACAGAAAAAACCCAGAAACCACTGATAATAGGGACATGACTGACTCAATGCTAAAGTCATATAATAAGACAGCACACAATAATTGAAGACATTATAGAGTAATGGTTACTACAAAGGTCTACAATATTATTGAGTAAAAAGTAAAATCAGATTATAAAATAATCTGATTTTTTTAAGAGAGAGGGAATCTACATAAATATAACAGAAAAAATATGACCAGTTGACAATACATACATCAAAGTTTGGATAGTGGTGTGTTCTGAATGGTAGAACTACAGGCAATTTTTTTTCTAGTTTTGCTTACCTGGTTTCTAGACTTCTTAATTAAATAAAAGTGTCTTGTCTTCCACATTATAAAATATCCACTACCATCACCTCTGGAAACTGAACCTTCAGCACAAATTCTACATCATGGTCAAGGCTTGTTCAGTGTAATGTTTAAAAGACAATCCACATACTTTGAAAGGCATCTAAAATTATTACCGAAACTTAGAAACCTAAGCATTCATGCTTTCAACCTCTTATACTTCAAGCTTTTAAATTTTTACAAGATTAATAACTAAGCTTTCTATCTTGAAAAGATAGTTTCCTTACTATTTCTCTTTAAAATGACCCATGATATACAATTTTTAAACAATGGGTGGTGCTGAAAAATCCCAATATAAGTTCAAGCAACTTTCCCCACATTAAATGTTTAAATGCTTCTAACATAGCTCTTTGTCACCACAGTTATGAAAATTTTAGACAATTATCTAAGCATCTAATTATTCAGGGGCCTTGTTTTTCCTCAATTTTATTAATACTACTGTTTTTACAGTAATTTTAAGGCTTGAAGGATGAAGTTGTCTGTGACCACCACCCTAAAAGTTACATAATTGGACAAATTACAAAGAAGCTCACCACCACTGCCACCATAAAATGTTGTGTTGTCCTAATCTAAGACAACATAGCTCAAGGTCAATCAAACCGACCTCTTTGCTTCTCATTGTTTAAGGAGCTTGCCTTGTTCAGAAATAACTTTATCTATTTTCCACATAAATCCACTACAAGACCAGTGTGCAGCTCTATATCAAGCACCTGCCAGCAAAACTGCCTGCCAGAATGCTCAGTTTCTGGTATTTTTCCAAATGATATGAAATCCTTGGAGATGGCTGTGTCTTAACTTTTTGAAAATTGACACACATACTTCTTGTTGAAGGTTCAGAGGTCTAACAACTGTAACACTTCTGGAGAACAGTTATAGAACACATTATTTTCATATTTTGCCATTCAATAAATGTGGGATGGAGAATGAAATAAACTTACAGAATTACCATATGGTACTATATAAAATCCTAAATGACCTGACAACATTAAAAAAGCTATCCCCTCCCCCCAAAAAGAAAAAAAGAGATTGCTCCCTGATAATCATTTTACAAGTAAACAATGTACAACCACGTATCTAACATGACTGAAACCCACAGAAGCAGAGTAAATACACTAATATTTGGTAAAAGAATACTGCATACACACTCCTGTGATCTGAAAAATGTTAACTGTTTGAGGAGCAAATTACAGCTAATTAAAACTTCATTCTAAATGAATTGAAGCAGAGAAATCAAAAGTGTCGAAAAAGATTCAAACCACTGAATCTGCAGAAACCACTGGTTTCCTTGATTCCAAGTCTGCTTTGTCTTTCAAAATAATCTTTTAGAAGAGAACACAGAACACTATTACAATGACCTTGGAAAAAGGGACCTCTGCTTTACCACTCTGATTCTCCAATAATGCTTTATTTGGCAGGGACTATTTAAATTCAATTCCCAGCCCCTCAACTAGCTGACATTTATCTAACACTATCCTTTTCCAGGTCTAAGGAAGTTTAACAAAGGAAAAAAAAAAATCAAATTACTAAAGGATACCCCATTCACAAAATGGAAACCTAAATCTCCTCTTCATATATCTGTTCCTTTCAAGGAAGGTCATAAAAATGGGGATGAGGGAGACTAGATAGGAACTAGGAATTTGACTCTATATTATAAACTGGTCAAATGAATGGAAACAATGATTCCTCTGGAGTGAAAGTATCATTGCAGCACTTAACATGACAGTTCTGATACTTTCAAAAGATTCTCCAGGAGTTCAAACTGGAAAAGCAATCTGTCCCAGGAGAATAGACCAAAGAAAAGGTCTTGGGCTTTTCAGTCAAGTTTTGTTACTTCCCTTGTATAACACTGTCAGGGCTACTTTTTTTTTTTTTTTATCAGTGTAAAGACAAGAAACATCAAAAATTAAATTAACAGCACTGGTTCATTTCCCATGAAAAGCTATTAAAAAGTATTTTCAAACCAATGTTATTCAGCCACAAATGACATCATCACTTTTATATTTATAGAGGTTATCATCACTGTTAGAGAATTCTCCTAAATACGTTCTCATGTGGGTCAAAAAGTATTATCTATTTCATAGAAAAATACAGTAAAAGTAGTAGTTTGCTTGAGGTCCCAAAGACTAAGACTAAAATTTTTTTTCCCATCTCCTAAACTTAGAGCTCTAACATTTTTAATTTAGTATCTTGTTGTTGGGGTGGGGAAAAGAGTACCCTTTTTGGCAATGATGAATAGAAATTTAATTAGTTTAACAAAAAAATGTTCCACCACAAATAGCCTGGCAAAGCCACTCATACAGAAAGAGTAATGCTTTATGCTATACAAATAATAAAGTACTATGACGTTTTATTTGTTTACCAGCTAATTTACTTCCTGGGGGGGATTTCTCACTTTAAAACAGTGATTCTCTACCAAGAGTTCCCAGATGCCAAGAAGTCCACAAAAGGAGTAATGGGGTTGTCAAGTTAGGCTAAATATTTCAAAAGAACTAAAACAAAGTCCTATGCTGGCTCTGAATAAGGCTGCACAGGTTATTAAAATGAGCTGCTTTGCTTTTAGGTGTGATCATAACAACTGGATGGTAGCTCTGACTGGCTATTAAATCTATTTACTGAAAATGGAAAAAAATGACTTTTTAAGTCTGCATGACAAACTTTTTTATCATGAGTTTACAGAAAACAAGTAAAAAAATGACTCCTTGAAGTTGAATTTAGCCCTATTTCCCCTTCGTATCTAAGATTAGGACAAATTTATGAGACAGAAAAGAAATTTAGTTCCACTCCTTTGGCCTAAAGAGTAAAAAACATCTACACTTTCGCCTGTTTTTTTTTACTTCTTAAACCACTTTCATGTGAAGTCAAATTGAAGATTCCCTATCAAGCCCTAAGTGGCCTTTCAAATATTTATGCACGACCCAAGACACTTTCTTGATGTTTTCTCTGCCCTTTTGACCAGTTCTTGACAGTTAACTTATTAAGATTAAGTAATTAAGATTTTTGTTCAAAGAGAAGGTAGTTAAAATGGTGGCCATATCGCCAACAACACCAATATTTACTGAGCATTTACTGAGTGTAGGATGAAAAGCAAAACCACTGAATAGTCTCTCCTGCCACCATGAAAAAGACTTTCCAAAAAACCCACCACTGTATTATAACAGAATGTAAGAAAACATAACCAAAGCAGCAGTTAAGGACTATAGGAGGCAGGAAGGGAAACAGATACACTGTATGACTAGGGAGCCTTGGGGATGGTCAGACATGTCAAGACAGAATGAGTTGGGGAAACGGGCACATTCCACACAGGGAAAACTGCTGATGCAGAAGCCTGAAAGAAAAAGGGGGCACCATATCTTTAGAGGATTACTCAAATTGACATGCATGTGTGTAAGAAACAACTAATGAGGTACCATTCACTCACACATTATAGCAAGTGCCTAAGGATGCTTCTTGGTAAGCATGGAGAAGACAGGGCCTGGCAAGAACTCAATGAATATTTGGGAATAAGAGGAAAAGATTTTTTTTTAAATAGATCAAACAGTACATTTTTATTTTTAACAGCTAAAACTTTTTAGATAATAGCAAATCAAACACAGTAGACAAATTCTGGCATTTGAAATCCAGCCCCACTCTTTCCTTGCTCTTTCCCCTCTAAGAAAATGGTATCGACAAGAGCAAACTGTATTGATTTTATCTAAACACTAAGCCATGCCTAAACAGTCTTTATCTTTTAGAGATATACACCAAAATATTTACAGATGAAGTGCTATGTTTGGAATCTGCTTCAAAATAATCCAAGGTGGGGCAGAGATGAAATAAGATTGGCCAAAAGTTTATCACTGTTGAGGCTGGATACACGGAAGTTCTCCATGCTACTGAACTTCTTGAATATGTTTGATGTTTCTCCATAACAATGTTATTAACACAGCATCTACAATGATAATTATCTTCTGATAATGTGTCATAATTCACTGACACCTCAGTCTGAGTAGTCTGTATTAATGGTACCATTATCCTAGTCCCCACCAAGTCCTCCTTTTGCCCGGCATCTCTCACTTTGTGCTCTACTCCCTAATCCATGTCATCATTCAGTAGCTTTGTGTGCAGCTGACTCCATCAGCCTCCAATATGGTTCTCAATAGGGCACTGCTGGCACTTGAAGTGGGATAATTCTGTCTGGCAGACTGCCTGAATATTACACTTGGCATCCCTGTACCCCTGCCACTTAAATGCCAGCTCAGCACAGCAACACCACCATCCCACCCCCACTAGAATAACCAAAACCACACACACGTTTCCTAATGCCACCCACTACAGAGAACTACTCCTAGTCCTGGATGGTAAATACATCTTCCCATTTACCTGAGCTTGCGCCTCCCCAGGAGCCTACAAGTTCAGTTTGTCATTTAAACCAGCCCTAGTTTTTCCGGGCCATACTTCAACTTGTGCCAGAATAATCATCATTCAGATCAGCCAGTCTCTTTATTATCACCTACTTTGTGCTCACGACTACTTCCTGTTTTCCATTCTTGGAAAATGTTCTCCTTCACCCGCCTATATCCTGGGCTTCTCAAGTCTCATTATAACGTCTCTATTCCTAAGCCAACCACATTTTCAAAGCTGTGGTGTCTTTTTCCGGATGGAGTTTCCTCTGCCTGAAATGCCCTTTGGCTCCCTTCCAAAATTCGACTCACCTGTGAAAACCCAACTCCACAAATCCGCCTCTCCTCAAGGCCCTTTCTGAAGCGCCCCCTGCCCCCAACCAAAGTCAAAGTTAATTACTCTCTTTGGCTTTCGCGAGCATACCTTAGAACTTGATCACTTTGTTGTGTAAAACTCTTCCCTCAAGAAGCCTGAGCTCTGAAAGCAGGGACTGCTCTACCCATTTTTGCAAAACCAGCGCCTAGAAGAGAACATCTCAGTACAGCTCTTTATTTTTTTTTAATATACACCTGCTCCCCGGTATTCTGAAAACTATTTTAATATTATCATAACCTCAAGGCCTTTGCAGACTCCGGAGCACCAGGTACGCTGTAGGACTTACCTACTAACTTAACCAAAGGGAGTTTAACGACGCTAGAGTCAGCTTTAACCGTATTCACAGAGGAACATGAAACCACCACCTTGACTCCGGTTATAATAAGCGGCACATCCCGCAGTTTGGAACCGATACCGTAGGTCAACTTCACAATGAACATCCTCATCATACACTTTTATGAGGAAACTTATTTAACTTTTTTTTTTACGGGTTTATCACGAGCTTTCCGACGAAGCAAATGAGAGAGCTTTAAAGGATCTTTCCGACTTGAGACATAAAACCGATCTTCCTGGCAGTAGATTTGGGCACGGATCTCCTTTCCCCTGCTCCCGATTTACCACAGGAGGGGCTACACAAACATCCCCCCAGAACACCTGCCGCATCCAAGGTCCAACGCGCCTTCGGAACGCGTTAGCGCGGAGCCAGGCCAGCGGGAATGGGATCATTCAAACAGCGCCAGAGGCTGCATTCTAAACTTTCCCCCGACAAACGCGTCAGTTTTCAATGTTAGTTTCTCCTTAAACCCAAACTTAAAAAATAATTGGGGGAACAGACGGAACCAGGGAAACCTGACTGGAGAAGGACGCGTTCAAACTTGAGGGCCTTTCGCCTGCCCCGCCGGGGCTCACACAACAGCCGACCCGCGGGCCGCGGCCCCCGGGGGCAGGCCCCTGGCTGTGGGCGGCCATGGCGACCCAGCGAGGACTCGGCCGCCTCGAGGTGCGGCGACCGGGGCCGCGAGGGGCCAGCAGCCCCAAACCCAGCCCTGCCGGGAAAGCCGGAGAACCGCGCCGTCCGCCTCCTCCCACCCCAGCCGCGCGCAGTCCCGGCGGGGCCCCAGCCGGGCCCCTCACCGGGAAAAGGGGCGGACCCGCCCCGCCCCGCCCAGGGTCCGAGGGGCCTCTCCGGGGCAGCCTCCCCTTTGTCCGAGCACTCGGGGCGCCCCTCTCCTCCCCGGCCCGGCCCTGAGGGGCAGCGGCTGGGCGCCTCACCGTGATGTTGCAGTGGAGTGTGAGCGGCGGCGGCGGGGAGTGCGGGCTGCCCGGCGGCGCCGGTGGCGGCACCAGGAACTGGCAATGCAGTTCGTCCAGCTTCCAGCTGACGATGCGGAATCGCTCGTGGTTCTTGTCGAAGATGGACGCCAGGAACTTCAGCTCGGCCTTGAGCCCTGATACGGACATCTTCCCCTCATCTCCGGCGGGAGGGGTGCGGAAGGGGAGCCGGGCCCGGAGCCGCCGTCACGGCCGCGACCGCCCCGCGGGGCCGGCCCGGGCCGCGCTCTCGCGGCTCCGCCTCTCCTCGCCGCCGCGGCCCGCGTCGGATCGGGGCTGGAAAATGGCGAGAGACGCCGAGGCCTCAACGAGCGGTGCTGCGGCGGCCTGGGCGGCTGCTCCCTTTGTAACTGACTCCACCGGCAGGAGGCGGCGGCCCCGTGGCTTAAAAGGGCAACAGCTACACCACCCCCGCTACCGCCTGGGAAAGGGCTGCCCCCACCCCGCCCCCTCCCCTCTCCTCTCCCCTCCCCCCTCCCCTCCCCTCCTCTCCCCTCCTCTCCCCCCCCCCCCCCCCTCCCCCCCCCCCCTCCCCTCTCCCCCCTCCCCTCCCCCCTCCTCCCCGGCACTCCTGCGCGCCCCCGTTTCGGCGCGTGCGCGCGGCTGAGGCGCGCGCCCGCCTGGCCGCCCCCTCCTCCCTGTGACCCAGCCCCCTTCCCCTCGGCCCATCTCCTCTGCTCGCGACCACGGACGCCAGGGTTAGGCCAGCTGGTGCCCCGGCCCCTAATCACCAGAAGGACCCGGAGACCCCCGCGCGCCCCTGTCCCCCAGCCTGGGATCAGACACGTGCCCGGCCTATTGCGCCGGCCACGTCGGCGGGGCAGCGGCCACGCGCCGGTCCCTAGGGGCGGGGCTCCGCGAGGCTCTGAGCGGGCCACCCACTCACCTGACCCAGCCCGGGGCCCTCCCAGATAGGAGGCTGCAGACAGCACTCCGGACCCAAATCGGCCCACTTAGCTTCATCTCCGCTACTCTCATCCTAGTCACCTAACCACCACTTCTCTATCTAGCCTGAGTTCCTGCCAGGACCTTCTCTCCGGACTCTGCCCACTCCTTTGCTCTCACACAATCCTTTTACCGATGATGGTAATTTGGTCCCTGCCAGCTGCTCCCTCCCACCTCTCGCAATTTCATCCTTTCCGTACCCACTACCTCTGTTCACTCTGGCATTCATTTTTCTCTCCCTCTTTCCTGTCTCGAGCTTAAGATAACTCTCTCCACCTCCCATGGAGGCAGGGCTGGCCTATTTTCAGTGAAGTCTTAGCTCAGGGCCTTCCTGAACACCTAATCTAAAATAGCCTTCTAGTCACCCTGTATCATACCATCCTATGTTAATTTTTTGCTAGACACTTTTCACTATCTGATATTTTTCCTGTTTATTCGTTGTTTTCCCCAACGTGAATGTCTTATCCAGAGCCATAGTCCCAGGACCTAGAATGAGGCCTTTTATATAATAGACACTCAGTGTTACTGAATGAATGCTCCTATCTGGAATCCTCAGCACTTAACACAATCCCTGGCATATTCTCAATTGCTCCCGAAATGGATGGAGGGCTGCATGGTAGTCCAAAGGAATATAACATAATTGGGCAGGTAATTAATTAATAGTGTATTTAGTGTGTTTAGTGATATGCACTAGAAGCAGCGCCAGTTTCATGAGCATGCAACCTGTAGTTGCATAAGTCTCCTAGTTAGAAGGGCCTTGTGTTAGGTTTAATGCCCTGCTATAGACATTTTGAAAGTCTTAATAATTTTCCAGCAAGTTGCTCTGCATTTCCTTTTGCACTTTTTTAAAAAAATTTATTTTTAATTGGAGAATAGTTGTTTTACAATATTGTGTTGGTTTCTGCCCTATATCAATATGAATCAACCATAGGTATACACATGTCCTCTCCCTCTTGTTTGCACTGGTCTTAACTAGAGGTACCTAAGCCTTCTCCGGTGCCTAAATGTCTACTCCTCCATGATCTACAAGTGGTCCCTGATCTACTTGTCCTTCAGATAACGAAATGCAGGACAACATAAAAGGATATGATACAAACTTATTTACAGAACAGGAACAGACACACAGACTTAGAGAACAAACTTATGGTTCCCCAGGGGAAGGATTAGGGAGTTTGGACAGGATGGACAGGTATACACTGCTATATTTAAAACCAACAAGGATCTGCTGTGTGGCCCAGGGAACTCTGCTCAATGTTATGTGGAAGCCTGGATGGGATGGAGTCTGGGGAAGGATGGATACATGTGTTATGATGGCTGACTCCCTTTGCTGTCCACTTACAATTATCACAACATTATTAATCAGCTATGTGTGTGTGTTTAGTCATTTCAGTCATGTCTGACTCTTTGTGACCCCATGGACTGTAGCCTATCAGGCTCCTCTGTCCATGGGGACTCTCCAGGCAAGAATACTGGAGTGGGTTGCCATGCTCTCCTCCAGGGGATCTTCCCAACCCAGGAATCAAACCCAGGTCTCGCACATTGCATGGGAATTCTTCACCTTCTGAGCCACCAGGGAAGCCCATTAATCAGCTATACTTCAATACAAAATAAAGGAATTTAATAAAAAGTTTTAAAAATACAGAAACACACAAGGAGGTAGTAAGTCCACTGAATGGGGAACATATTTAAAGTTTTTATTTTCATTTACTTCTGTAATAGTGAATCATGTTATATTGTTTCTTAGCCTTCCAGTGGTTCACAGACCACTCTGAGAATATAATAAAAGCTATGATCCATCTTCTCAGGAAAATACCTCTGCATATAAAGTGTTTTATTTATGGGGATTCCTGGCCCTGGAACTATGGGCACCATTATGAACTGGGACTGAGAGAAAGAAGAATGGATTCCAGTGCCAAACTCTGAGCCAGAAATAACTAGCACTGGCATTATTGCTGGGTTAGGCACACATGTAGCTTGCTGCTGCTTTTTTCTTCAGTCTCTGTTACTCCTAATAAGCATGGTAGTCACAGACAAGGATTTGAGACAAAGAGGAACAAACTGTTCAGAACTTTGTATAACTTTGAGAAATAAAATTCCGTGAATAAGTTATTTAATCTCTCTAAGCTTTATTTTATCTCTAAATTGCTATGAGAAAATAGAAAGCTTTATAAATTGTAAACACTTTTATATCTCAGAAATACACACACACACATCCCCATAGACTGTAACCTGCCACATGGGATTTTGCAGGCAATAATACTGGAATGGATTGCCATTTCCTCCTCCAGGGGATCTTCTTGACCCAGGGATCAAACCCACGGCTCTTGCATTGACAGGCAGATTTTTTACCACTGAGCCACCAAGGAAACCCTAATTAAGTTGACTCCACAATATGCATTCCATCCCAGATGACTGGAAATCCAATGAGGGATCCTATCCATTTTCCTGTAATAGGTTAAGGGGCAGGCTTGTGACACATTTCTGGTCAATGACACAGAAGAGAAGTCATAAGACGTCACAGAAGAAGCTTTAATCAACCAATCCTAGTGCCTGCCCTGATTCTGGACCTCTTATTGTGTGAAGTAATATATTTCCTTATTGTCCAGGCCATTTTAAGTCAGTTTTTTGTTATTTGCTCCAGGATACAGTGTTTTTTTTCCAATGCTAGACTTTAAGTTTCTTGAATTCAGGAACTATCCATCAGTTCAGTCACTCAGTCGTGCCCGACTCTTTGCGACCCCATGAATTGCAGCATGCCAGGCCTCCCTGTCCATCACCAACTCCCGGAGTTCACTCAGACTCACGTCCATGGAGTCAGTGATGCCATCCAGCCATCTCATCCTCTGTCATCCCCTTCTCCTCCTGCCCCCAACCCTCCCAGCATCAGAGTCTTTTCCAATGAGTCAACTCTGCATGAGATGGCCAAAGTACTGGAGTTTCAGCTGCTTATATTTCTAGCCCTTTTAGGGCTTGGAACACAGCTGCTGCTGCTGCTGCTAAGTCGCTTCAGTCGTATCCGACTCTGTGCGACTCCATAGATGGCAGCCCACCAGGCTTCTCCGTCCATGGGATGCTCCAGGCAAGAACACTGGAGTGGATTGCCATTTCCTTCTCCAATGCATGAAAGTGAAAAGTGAAAGTGAAGTCACTCAGTCGTGTCTGACTCTTCGAGACCCCATGGACTGCAGCCTACCAGGCTCCTCTGTCCGTGGGAGTTTCCAGGCAAGAGTACTTGAGTGGGTTGCCATTGCCTTCTCCTGGAACACAGCAGACCCGAAAAAAATGATTGTGAAATTTAACAATCATTTTTTGAGCATCTTCAATGATATCAAGAGCCCAGACTGTTTCCCTTGTCAAGCTGAGAGCAAGATGGCTGGAAGTGTTCTTTCAGGTTACCAGACACAAGAATATCCAAATCAGAAAGGGCTGTTTCTTCCATGTCTTCTTCCAAGACGTGGGACTTTTCCGAGAATATACCCACTGGCTTCTCTTCTGTGTCATTGGCCAGAAATGTATCAAAAGCCTACCCCTAAACCAATCAGAGTTTTAAATGGATGGGATCTCTCACTGGCCTTCCAGTCATTTGGGATGAAACAGATACTGGAGAGTGTCTACTACCACAGTGTCTACTACATACTCATAAATAAAGACAACATCAGAGCACAACATCTGCTGGATCATAGAAAAAGCAAGGGAATTCCAGAAAAACATCTACTTCCGCTTCATTGACCACACTAAAGCCTTTGACTGTGTGGATCATAAAAACTGGAGAAAATTCTTGAAGAGATGGGAATACCAGATCACCTTACCTGCCTCCTGAGAAACCTGTATGCAGGTCAAGAAGCAACAGTTAGAACTGTACATGGAACAACGGACAGGTTCAGAATTAGGAAAGGAGTATGTCAAGGCTGTGTATCATCACCCTGCTTATTTAACTTATATGTAGAGTATAACATGAGAAATGCTAGGCTGGATGAAGCTCAAGCTAAAATCAAGATTGCCAGGAGAAATATCATAAGATTTCTTTATGGTGGAAAATGAAGAGGAACTAAAGAGCCTCTTGATGATGGTGAAAGAGGAGAGTGAAAAAACTGGCTTAAAACTCAACATTCAAAAAACAAATATCACGGCATCTGGTCCTATCACTTCAAGGCAGATAGATGGGGAAAAAATGGAAACAGTGACAGACTTTATTTTCTTGGTCTCCAAAATCACCATGGACGGTGACTGCAGCCATGAAATTAAAAAACAGTTGCTCCTTGGAAGAAAAGCTGTGACAAACCTAGACAGTATATTAAAAAGCAGAGATATCATTTTGCCAAGGAAGGTCTGTATAGTCAAAGCTATGGTTTTTCCAGTAGTCATATATGGATGTGAGAGTTGGACCATGAAGAAGGCTGAGTGCTGAAGAATTGATGCTTTCAAACTGTGGTGCTGGAGAAAACTCTTGAGAGTTCCTTGAACAGCAAGGAGCTCAAACCAGTCAATCCTAAAGGAAATCAACTCCGAATATTCATTGGAAGGACTGATGCTGAAGCTCCAATACTTTGGCCACCTGAAGCAAAGAGCTGACTCATTGGAAAAGACACTGATGCTGGGAAAGATTGAGGGCAGGAGGAGAAGTGGGTGACAGAGGATGAGATGGACAGATGGTATCACTGATTCAATGGACATGAGTTTGAGCAAATTCTGGGAGACAGTGAAGGACAGGGAAGCCTGGTGCGCTGTAGTCCATGGGGTCACAAAGAGTCATACACAACTGAGCAACTGAACAACAACAAATGACATATCAGAGAAGGAAGAATTTAATTCTAGAAATTATTTGGATAAAAGTACAGCCATTCTCAGAGAACATCCAAGAGACCAGTTGATTGTATAGTACAGGAAGGGACCAAAAGGAAGATAAAGCTGAGATGCTATTTGAGCCCAGATCTTGAAATCCTAATACCGTTCCAGAACGACTACAGTTTCATTTAATGAGAGTCATCACTTTTCAGAAGATTAATTTGGCATTAGTACACAAAATAGATCACAGTGGGTTTAAAACTGTAAGGTAGCCATGAAGAAGAGGCAGGAAACCCAGATCTAGATCTGGCATGCCATTAATTCCATGGGTCAAGTCACATCAAACTCAGACGTTCTCCAGCTCCAAACAACAGAGTCTTTTGGATTGGCCCAAGTCAACAATGAGAAGCACTGAAACAGAAATGGCAGTGGGCATGGAAAAGACTATACTGTTCTAGGGACGTATCTGAGGTAGAACTGCTAGATCTTAGAGCTGATATGGGGCTTCCCAGGTGGCGCTAGTGGTAAAGAACCTGCCTGCCAGTGCAGGAGACATAAGAGATGCAGGTTGGAACCCTGGGTAGGGAAGATCCCCTGGAGGAGGCCATGGCAACCCACTCCAGTATTCTTGCTTGGAGAATTCCATGGACCAAGGAGCCTGGTGGGCTGTGGTCCATAAGGTCACAAAGAGTTGGGCACAACTGAAGTGACTCAGCATGCACACACTGTTTTTATTAGAGTATGAACAGAAGTGGAATTACTGTGTCCCTCAAACTTCAGGGCCCCTTACACAGGCACAGGCCCCTTCTAAATAAATATTAACCTTTGTTTTTTAGTTGATATTTGTAATTTTGTGTTCTTTTTCTTGAAGAAAGCTCCCAAGATTGAATAAGCTTCAGGCCCTACAACACCTGGATCTGCCCCTAAGGAGAGAGCCGATTATAAGCAATGAAACCTGAAGACATAAGAGGCAATAAGATGTAGCACTAGATTCTGGAAGAGGAGGGAAAGGATGGGATGAGTTATGTGTGGAAAAGAATCACCCCTTCAAAGAGGCTGGGGGCGGGAGAGAGAATTGGGGAAGACACAAAGAAATGTTGAGAGAGTAGAGAGTTGGTGAGAAACCTTATGCTGAATAAATGACCTTGATTACAACAAGGCAAGTTTGGGAACAGACAAGACAGATAAATACAGAGGACAGGTAGTGTTGACAAAAATGGGCTGAAAACTCTTAACCGTGGAGTCCCACCTGGATGTGCGTGAAGGACCCTGAGAAGAAGAGGAAAGTCTCCAGGGAGACAGAGCAAGTGCAATATGAAATAAAGAGTGGGATAAGTCACAACCTGTACAGAAGACTTGCAAACTCCTAGAATTTGAATGTGGAGTAATTCCCAGTGACAGCATATTCCATGCTACTCTCTTTAACGTAGAAAGTGGTAATCACACAGTCATGCCCGACTCTTTGTGACCCCATGGACTCTGGCCCACCAGGCTCCTCTGTCCATGGGATTCTCCAGGCAAGAATACTGGAGTGGGTTCCCGTTCCCTTCTCCAGGGAATATCTGTAGGGCTGCTCTCAAATGCCTTTATCAAGCCTTCCCTAGTTCCCTGAATTGAATTTAGTCTCTCCCTTTCTCCAATTTCACAGTACCTTGCCTGTTCCAGTCTCCTGGAAAAGGGCATGGCAATGCACTCCAGTATTCTTGCCTGGAGATTCCCACGGACAGAGGAGCCTGGTGGGCTCTAGTCCATGGGGTCGCAAAGAGTCGGACTCGACGGAGTGACTAACACACTTGTCTGTTCCAGTACTTATTTCACTGGTGTTGCTTTGGTTATGACTAGCTGGTTCTGCGTTTGTCTCCTGTACTAGATTGTGAACTTCTTGTCTGAAACATCTTCCTGTCTATAGCCTAATCCTTGGGACATAGAAAGCATGCAGTAAGTGATCACAAAGTGAACATGGCCTACTGGAAGCGAAAGCCTTGAAACACCTTCAGTTAAAGAGACTGCAGGTAAATTGTGAGAGAAATTATCTAGTTTCACTGAAATCTCAGGGAAGCTGTGAGAACCTCTCTTCTTCTCCCAATGTCTGAAGTGTGTACACATCAGCCTGTGGCCACATAACCCCAGACAACCACAGGGCTCCCCACGAGGCACAGGAAATGGAGCCCATCCCTGTTGAGGTGAACAAGTGACTCATTATTCTGCTGCAGCCAGCTCAGCCAGAAACTGTCCTAAGCTGAAATTTTCACAAGTTTGGGCTCTGGCTTATAGTAAAACTCCTATCTTTGAGTTTTAGTTACCAATGCCCATCTCTTACCTGTATGGTAAGAGGCTATCAGACCAAGGTGCAAACACCCTGAAATTGTATGAATTTGAAGTATATATGCATATGAATGTTATTCTGGGGAGAAAGTCAGAAGTAGCCCTATCCCATAGAACTTTCTGCAGTGGTGGAAGTGTTCTGTATTTGCCCTGTCCAATACAGTAGCCGCTGGCCGTATGTGGCCATTGGGCACTTGAAAAATGATTGATGTGATTCAGAAACTGTAATTTACTTTGATTTAATTGAATTACAAGTTAACTTCAATTTAAATAGCCATACAGAGCTAGTGTCTACCATATTGAGCAACATAGCGCTAGACAATTCTGTAATACCATGTATTAGCTCAGTCTAGTGCTTTTTAAAACTTGTCTATCCTTCTTTACCCTTGAAAGCAGCAGCCATCTGTTGCTAATTATCATATATTTGGTGCCTGACACAGACTCAGTGCTTAATAAATGTTTGTTAAACGAATGACTGAAAGACCAAATGTCACATTTTCTCTGAACTTAGTTTTCTTTTTTCTAAAATAAAAAGGATGTGCACCAAGATTAGAGAAGGAAATGGCAACCCACTCCAGTATTCTTGCCTAGAGAATCCCGTGGACAGAGGAGCCTGGTGGGCTGCTGTCCATGGGGTTGCACAGAGTCGGACACGACTGAAGCGACTTAGCAGCAGCAG
This sequence comes from Bos mutus, assembly GCF_027580195.1. Lineage (NCBI taxonomy): Eukaryota > Metazoa > Chordata > Mammalia > Artiodactyla > Bovidae > Bos > Bos mutus. The sequence goes on along the minus strand of NC_091637.1, from coordinate 30,401,079 downwards.
CACTAAGATTTCTTCTAGCTAAAAGCAAATAAACAACAACAACAAAAAAAAAACCTAAGAATCTAGTAAGCAAATACTCACTCATTAAACAAATATCTATTGAAGTAGCCAAGTTACTTCATCCTTGTGGCAGGCTGAGGAAACTATCATTATGCTTCCAAATAACTGAATTTTAGAAAAGGAAAGTAATTTGCCCAAGTGTGTTAGTCTCTCAGTGGTGTCTGACTGTTTGCGACCCCATGGGCTGTAGCCCACCAGGCTCCTCTGTCCATGGAATTCTCCAGGCAAGAATACTGGAGCGGGTTGCCATTTCCTTCTCCATGAGATCTTCCCGATCTAGGGATCAAACCCAGGTCTCCTGTGTTGCAGGCAGATTCTTTACCCTCTGAGCCACCAGGGAAGCCCCAGGGTGACGCAGTAAACCTGAATCCAGATCTGTCTAGCTGTTTCCACTACACTTCAGCTTCTATGTAAATTATAAACATAAATTTGTGCTGTGCTTAGTCACTAAGTTGTGTCCGACTCTTCATGACCCCATGGACTGTAGCCCACCAGGTCCCTCTGTTCTTGGGGATTCTCCAGGTGGGTTGCCATACCCTCCTCCAGGGGATCTTCCCAACCAGAGATCGAACCCAGGTCTCCCACATTGCAAGCAGATTCTTTACCGTCTGAGCCACCAGGCAAGCCCTAAATATAAATTTCGACAAATATAAAACAGCAAATAACTTCACATTGAGAGGGCAGGGTGGCACAGAAATGTCAATGGAGTGAAATACAGATCTTCCTGTTAGGAAGATAATGGGTTCTACAGATAGATTCTGAGTGAGAACTGCCAGCTTTTTCAGAAAGACCACCTGGCTCTTGAGGAGGGGCACATGCTCCTCTGGAGAAGCTAATTAATCTAATGGGAAGAACTCCTGACCCCACTGACGCTGATGAAAGGAGGCAGCAGGGAAATCAGCCTGGGGTTTATTATAGTAAATCCCTAGAAACCTTTCAGAGCATTATCTTGCCTCTGTCATCAGCAAATGAAAGCTTCAAACAAAAAGATTCCTTCCTTATTCCATCCCCAGACACATTCTTACAAAATGTTCTTTTGGACTGTTTAAGGCTAATGAGTGAGAATATCTTTCTCGATCTAGGTATAACATACCTTTGACCCAGTAATTTTTCATATCTAAGCATTTATCCTAAAGAGCTACTTAGGCACATAATCAAGGTGTAGTTACCCAAGTGGTTACTAAAAACATCAAACATTTATAAGCCAATTGGAGAAGTTTGAACATTTAATATTTGATGATATTATGGAATTATTGTTTAGTTTCTTAGGTGTGGCAATAGTATTGTTATTGCTATCCTATTTTTTTAAATGAACATTCTTCTCTTTTGGAGCTACTTACTGATGAAATAACAAAGACTTGGTTAAAGTATTTATCCCAGCTCTTTTTACTTTATTCGTTTACTTTTTAATATTTGTTTGGCTTGTCTGGCTTTAGTTGCAGCACGCAGGATCTTCGTTGCGTCGTGTGGCTCTTTTGCCGAAGCGCACGGCGTCTCTAGCTGTGGTCTGTGGGTTCCCATGCACCCTGGTTCGGTTGTTGCAGCTCTAGGGCTTAGTTGCTCGGCAGCACATGGGATCATAGTTCCCTGACCGGAGACCAAACCCATGTCCCCTGCATTGCAAAGTGGACTCTTAACCAGTGGACCACAGTGAAGTCCCCCAGCTCTCTTTATGATAGCAAAATGCAAGGAGGGACCACGTGATTAGAACTGGGTCTATTAGGATGACCAAAACTTTCGTTCAGATTTTGGAAAGCTGGTATGGAAAATCCGAATGAATTTTTTGGCCAACCTAAGAAAAGTTTTTATCTATCCTCAGAATGAAATAATATGCACCCATTAAATCAAGTTGTGTGTATATGTCTGGAAGGATATACTAAAATGTTAACAGTGGTGACTTTTCAAGCAGTTTCAGTTTTCTTTCTGTTTATATTTTCTGAAATAGTTTTATTGAACATGTTATTTACGTAATAAAACAATTTAAAATTGATTTATAGATATTTAAGGTGGAGAAAAGTAAATGAGAGAATTTTGCAAAGAAATTTAAAGGACCAGTGAATGTGTGGCTGTTATTGTTTTTTGTTTTGTTTTTTTTCTATCACAAAATGATACCTGATCTAGAGGCAGCTCAGAGGCTGACAGACTTTAGGCCCCAAGACAGATTAACCATTACAACTGATATTTTTGAAGTTGTACCTGCCTTTGGATGAATTCCCCCTCCCCAGACCAAGAGGAGTGATACTTGCAATGTTTTGACTTCAGGTTGTGGGCCTTAGACCTCCTTCTCTGGCTGACTTGCTGTTGGGTTGTTCGTGAAGTCTTTGATCTTCACTCTCTGCAGAGCCACTACAGGCTAAATTGAGTCTCACCCTGCCCACGCTCCAGGGCTTCAAGGTGCTACTATTTCCAGGAGGAATTTATGGAAACACAGACTTGATTCTGTGTTTGGGGTTTGCCATAATCAATTAATGCATTCTATGACTCTGAATAGCCCAAATGCCTAGAATCTATAGTCTTCTCCTTGGCTACATTTAGGTCTCATCTTGCACGATATGAAAAATTAAGTAGCAACAAACACAATCCTTCAGATCTAATGGGCCTAAGGGAAGAGGCCCTGGCTCACTCGACAGGTATATTTTTAATACCGACAAACACGCTTCTCCTGCTAAAAGCCTCAGGCTCCACTCAGATGGTGAAATGAAACCCAGGAGGAGACACTGTGTTTGTGGTAGAAAACCAGAGGAGTGGTCAGGAGATTTGTGAGCCAGTTCTGGCTTCCCTGGTCACTGTGCATGGAACATGTGGCCAGTCATGTCCCCTAACTGAGTTTCCATTTCTATGTATGTTGGACAGTGTTCATATTTTCATAATTCAAACACCTACTTAGTCTCAACTATCTGTGAGCCACTTTGCCAGCTCAAAAGGAAATAAAGTGTCAAAGAACTTACAGGCCTGAAGGCAGTACCAACATGAACGCCACAAAAGCCAGACAGTGGGAAACAGGACGGTAAGTAGTGCTTTATTTTGGAAAGAGAGGCAGGGGTAGGGGAGGAAGAAAGACTGTCTCAATTGAGAAACTGATTTGTTTTCTACTTTCTAAATACAGCAGTTATATTATTTAGTTTCCCTCTGGATTTCCAGGAAGTCCAGAGCTGGTCTTAGTTGGGTGCTCCCAGAAGTAAACTCTGAGACAGAGATTCCAGTGCAAGCAGTTTATTTTGGAGGTCATCCCAGGAAGCACTGACAGAGGACTGGGGCAGTCAGACAGGGAAGGGGAGCAGGTTACCATGCAGGCAACTACAGCTTATTCCCCTCCATGGAAGTCCGAGAACATTATGGAATACGCCTCCAAGTTATCCCAGCCATGGGGAAGGGCGCTGGTGTCTTCATTCACAACTCCCCATTCGCTTCTGGCCACAAGCTGCTTCCGGTGGCATTTACTTGGGCACTGCCAGCTTCTGTCATGCATGGCAGAACGTGCTCCCCACGATAGAGGGTTGCAAATGCTCACAGATTTCTTAATTTCGGATATCCATGTTCTCTCTGTGATAGACTGTTGTTTCCCACCCCTGGTCCACCTCAACCCCACCTGTTCTCCTTATTTCAAAAGAAGAATTTAAGTTGGGCATGTGGCTACCTAAGTAGAGAGGACTTTTTTCAGTTTTCCTCTCAGGTAAGTGTGGCCTAATAGCCTAGTTATGGACAATGGTGTGTACCTGGAAGGATGTACAGCACTTCCAAGTCATGCCCTTAAAAGACAGACACTCTGCTGCTCCCCTATCCCCAGTCTCTGCTTCCCACTGGAGGGGTTGCTGAGACCAGAGCAGCCAACCTGGACAGAGTGACAGAAGCCATGTGGTATCACAGTGGAGACATTCCACTCAAGACCTTCCAGCTCTTGAAGATATCTCCTGATTGTTACTTAAGAGACAAACTCTTTGTGATATCAGCTTAGCCTATACCTTAACCAACTACTCTCTTTCTCTCAGTACTTTAAATGTTTTCCTTTTTAGCCTTATTTTATTATTCTTATTGGATAATGTCTTGCAGTAGGATTCCTGGCATGCTACAGTCCATGGGGTGGCAAAGAATCAGACATGACTGAGTGACTCAACTGAGGATCCCTTAACAACTAAATCCCTGTGATATTTGCCATATCCATGGCTCCCATTCATGCTTTCAATCATCTCTTTATATATGGAAAGATTCTGTTAAAGATAAATGCAACTGGACGTGACTGAAAGTGGTGAAAACAGATTTTATTCAGTAGCTACTTGACAGCACAGGAAATGCAGGGCCCTGATTTGTACAGAGGTAATGAAGCATTTTAAAAGAAGGAAGGAGAAGAGAGGTAGAGAGAGTTGGGACTCAAGAAAAAGGTTACAAAGGGCAACCAATGTACATGTGATTAGCCCAGCTGTGTCTGATAGCTGGTAATTAGGGAAGTTAGGATTCTACCTCCCACATGGACTGGGAGACAGAGACCCTCAGTTCAGTTCAGTTCAGTCGCTCCGTTGTGTCCGACTCTTTGCGACCCCATGGACTGAAGCACACCAGGCCTCCCTGTCCATCACCAGCTCCTGGAGTTTACTCAAACTCATGTCCATTGAGTCCAAACATCTCATCCTCTGTTGTCCCCTTCTCCTTCTGCCTTCAATCTTTCCCAACATCAGGGTCTTTTCCAATGAGTCAGGTCTTCACATCAGGTGGCCAAAGTATTGGAGTTTCAGCTTTAACATCAGCCCTTCCAATGAATATTCAGGACTTATTTCCTTTAGGATGGACTGGCTGGATCTCCTTGCTGTCCAAGGGACTCTCAAGAGTCTTCTCCAACACCACAGTTCAAAAGCATCAATTCTTCAGCAATCAGCTTTCTTTATAGTCCAATTCTCACATCCACACATGACCACTGGAAAAACCATAGCTTTGACTAGACGGACTGTTGTCAGCAAAGTAATGTCTCTGATTTTTAATATGCTATTTAGGTGGGTCATAGCTTTTCTTCCAAGGAGCAAGCATCTTTTAATTTCATGGATGCAGTCACCATCTGCAATGATTTTGGAGCCCCAGAAAATAAAGCCTGTCACTGTTTCCACTGTTTCCCCATCTATTTGCCATAAAGTGATGGGACTGGATGCCATGATCTTAGTTTTCTGAATGTTGAGTTTTAAGCCAACTTTTTCACTCTCCTCTTTCACTTTCATCAAGAGGCTCTTTAGTTCCTCTTCACTTTCTGCCATAAGGCTGGTGTCATCTGCATATCTGAGGTTATTGATATTTCTCCCGGCAATCTTGATTCCAGCTTGTGCTTCATCCAGCCCAGCATTTCTCATGATGTACTCTATGTATAAGTTAAATAAGCAGGGTGACAGTATACAGCCTTGATGTACTCCTTTTCCAATTTGGAACCAGTCTGTTGTTTCATGTCCAGTTCTGTTGCTTCTTGATCTGCATACAGATTTCTCAGGAGGCAGGTCAGGTGGTCTGGTATTCCCAACTCTTTAAGAATTTTCCACAGTTTGCTGTGATCCATATAGTCAAAGGCTTTGGCATAGTCAATAAAGCAGGAGTAGATGTTTTTCTGGAACTCTCTTGCTTTTTTGATGATCCAGCAGATGTTGGCAATTTGATCTCTGGTTCCTCTGCATTTTCTAAACCCAGCGTGAACGCAGAGACCCTAATCCTCTTTATTTCATTCTTTTAAAATATTTATTTATTTATTTGACTGTGTCGGGTCCTAGTCACAGCACACGGGTTCTTCAGTCTTCCTTGTGGCATGTAGGATGTTTAGTTGCAGCATGTGGGATATTTTAGTGGTAGCACATGAACTCTTATTTGCAGCATGTGGGGTCTAGTTCCCTGACCAGGTATGGAACTGGGTCCCCTGCACTGAGAGCTTGGAGTCTTAGTTACTGGACTACCAGGGAAGTTTCAAGGAACTATCCCTCTTGATGATAAAAACATTCTTGAAAAAGATACTCCTGACTTGTAGCAGATTTATAAACATCTCAAAGAGACAGGAAAAGGATTCACAATAGCATGTCCTCTCTGATAAATGCTCTATGCAGAGATCAGAGGTCTTTTGTCAGGTGTTGGCTAGAACAGACCATAAATTCCTTTGATAGCCCTGAGCTTTTTCAAACAGGTGCTTGGAAGGGAGCTGGATTGTCCCAGCCTTAGGCTGCTAGAAGCCATGTTTTGCATTTCTCAGGTCCCACATTATGAATCCCACCTCCTCAGTGTAGGAGTCAGAACTTACATGTCCAGACTCCCTTGCAGCTAGGGTACAGGCCCTTGACCAAGTTTCTCCCACATTCTTAGATACTAACAAATGATGAGGAGGCCAGGCTCAAGGAAAATGATCTTCAGCCAAGCACAGTGATGAAGATATTGGGGTTTGAGGGCAGTGAGGCTGATGTCTCTGAGGGGATGTGTGAGACTGGGTCTGAGAATGTGTAAGTACTGCATATGGAACTGCTTGCTGCTCCTCGAGACAACTGCCTCCACCAGGATGAAGGACTTGCTGAGGGGGATGCTGACAGGAGCAGGAAGCAAGGAAAGCACAGATCCCTTCTCCCTTCTCCAGACTTTCTGATGCCTTCAAGCAACTCCTACCACCCTGTAGGCAAAAGATGAATGTATTCTGTAGTTTCAGTGCCCCAAGCAGAATTTGTAGAAGGGTGGATTTGAAACAGAGAAACAATAGCTTAATAATCAGCAAGAATCTTAAAAACAAAGGTGTTAAATATTCTTAGGCATATATAATTTCTTGCAATGGAATAAACCCTTTGGTTGTTACTTTATTTGTCTCTTTTCTTCTTGTCCTCTTCTTTCTTTCTAAATGGTCTCCTCCATGGCTTCAATTACAGTCTCCATGACATTATCCCTAAATTCTATTTCCAGGGCAGGTCTCTTGTTTGCACTGCAGTTTTATATATTTGATTGTTTTCTCAGTATCTCCTCCCTTTTGTCTCCTCGGTCTCTCAGACTTAACACACCCAATCTCTGGGTCTTTTCCTGGAGCCTGCTGTGTTCTCTAGTTCCATGAATGTACCACCATCCCTCCCCCCGTTTCATGGGAACACCTGAGAGTGACTGTTGACACCTCCCATCTTCCTCATTTTTCATATCCATTTAGTATCAAGTTCATTGGGTGTACTTCCTCAATACTTTTGAATGTCTTCACTTCTCTGCACTACACCTGCCCTGGTCCAAGGCCATCATCTTCTCTCACTTGAGCTGTTGCAATAGCCTCCTAAATAACTCCCTGCATCCAGTTTTTTAAAAAATTTATTTATTTGGCTGTGCTGAGTCTTAGTTACAGCACGCAGGCTCTTCAATCTTTGTTGCAGCATATGGGATCTGTAGTTGCTGCAATGAAATGCTTAGTTGCAGCATATGAACTCTTAGTTGCAGCATGTGGAATCTAGTTCCCTGGCCAGGGATTAAACCGGGATCAGACACCCTGTGTTGGGAGCACAGTCTTAGCCACTGGATCACCAGGGAAGTCCCTGCTTGCATTCACTTTTGCTCCCCACCAGTGCAGTCTTCTTAGTTATCTTTTAAAAATCTGATCATAACACTGCTAGGTTTAAAACCCCTCACTGGTTTCCCATTACTTTTAGGATAAAGTCCAGACTCTTGTCCATGGCTTGCAGTCAGAGAGTGCCTACCTTCCTAAACCATTTACAGTCCTTTCCTTCTCATCATTTATGTACTAGGCCATCCATGGATCTGTTTTCGGTTATTTCAGAGTTGCATCTTTGTCCTGCCTCGGGACCTTTGTACATGTCTTTCTTTCTGCCCAGGTTTCTCTTCTCATCTCCTGGGTCCTTCACCTAACTTCCTTTCTACTTATCCTTCAAATTTCAGCTTAATATCACTCCCTCAGGAAAGCCTTCCCTGATTTAACTACCGTCACTGCCACCTGGGCTAGGTAAGTCCTGCTTTCCTGAACTCCGATAGGACCCTCTAATTCTCTTTGGGGTTTATCACCTTTCTAATTGTTTATTTATACAATCGTTTGTTTAATATGTCTTCTCAGTATACTTAAAGTCCACGAGGAGAATGTCTGTCTTATTCATTGCTATAGTCCAAGCACATGTCATTCATCCATCCTAGCACATATACCACAGTGTTAGTCATATGGTGGGGCTCCCCAGGTGGTGCTAGTGGTAAGGAGTCTGCCAGCCAGTGCCAGAGACAAAAGACATGCAGCTTTGATCCTTGGGTTGGGAAGATGCCCTGGAGAAGGGCATGACAACCCATTGCAGTATTCTTGCCTGGAGAGTCACATTGGACAGAGGAGCCTGGTAGACTACGGTCCATAGGGTTGTATAGAGTTGGACACAACTCAAGCGACTCGCACACACACAGGCATATAGTACTACTCAGTACATGTTTGATGAATAAATGAGTTAGTGATAAGAAAGCTATTCTGAGAGACAACATAGCTTAGGAGAAATCACACGGACTAAGAGCCATGAGACCTGGGTTCTAATCATGGTTTCATCATTTCCCAGGTAGTTTTCAGCAATTATAAATGTCATTCAGCTTCAGTGTCTTCATCTTTAAAACAAAGAGACAGTGAATGGTCTCAGAGATTTCTTCGGTTTCCAAATGCGGTAGTACTTTCCTAGTGGTGATGCCAGTGGCCATGTGAAAGGGTGTCATTGTGACTACAGTTCTGGAAAGGAAGCGCAACATCTTTGCCTGGGTTTCCCGATTCACCTTTCCCAGGTCCTCCCCATCTCGCCACTCTTGGTTTGATTACAGAGTAAATATCCCTGTCATCACCACCGAACAGACAGTTGACCCATCTGTTTGGCAGATTAAGAAATGAGAAGTTAAGGTGTGTCAGGCTTCTGGCAAAGACAGGAAACTGACTCCCCTGAAAACAACTTTCCTTCTCGGGCTTGAGAATTAGAGCCAGTTTAGTACAAATACCTAAACTTTCCAATACCCGTAGCTCTTCCACTTGCACTTCGCACTCCCACGCGGGAAGGTCTGCTCAGCGGGGAGTCGGGGCCCGTGCTGAGGGCAGAAGCAGCACAAACCCCAGGCTCATTCACAGCAGGCACTCTGGGATGGGTTTGGGCCCGCTTGCGTGTGGGTGTGTCAGGCATTCTGGGAATTCATGTCAAACAGAATCACTTCTCTACAACAGGAAGGCCTGAATCACAAGATACTGACAAGCTGTCTGGTTTCCCCACCCTACTCCTTGTATTATTCCTTCTCTGCACTCCCACCCACCCACTCCCCACACCCCCGCCCCGCCCAGCTCACCCCAGGTGTCAGTGCCCTCTCTGTGTGAGAGGTGCCTGGCTCCCTCCAGAAAGAGCAGGTTTAGAACACCCTGACCTCCCTCCCCCAGGCTACTCTCAGTCACAACCCCTGCAGTTTGGGGTTTTAAAGACCTCTTAGGAGAAAAGCAATTACATCCAGAACTGCAAGATGCATTTGCCCCCAGAGATTCTGTGGCCCAATTGCATTATAACACACCTATTTGAACGCTGCCAGTCAGGGCTCTCCTCCCACATTCAGGAAGCTAAGGAGGAAATGTGTGAAAACGATCACCCTGCAAACAAAAATATCACATTTCTACAAAATCTAAGCTGTAATAGGCTTCCTCAGAGAATCATACTTCATCGGTCACATTTCTAAGATGGAGTGACCTGCCAGCTTGCTCAGCATAAAGTAGACCAGTTGTATGAAGTTTGTACATTTTGGACTTCCTGATAGTCCAGTGGTTAAGAATCTGCCTGCCAATGCAGAGGACTCTGGTTCAATCCCTGGTCCGGGAAGATCCCACATGCCATGGAGCAACTAAGCTGGTGTGCTATAAATACTGAGCTGGCACTACAGAGCCTGTGAGCCATAACTAGAGAAAGCCTGTGCACAGCAATGAAGACCAAGTGTAGCCAAAAACAATTAATTAATTAATTAATCGAATAAAAAATTTTTAAAAAGATTATATGGTTTGTTCAAGCACAAGTTACCTGGTTTAGGAAGTTGAAAGTCAGTTCACACTCAGTGCTTCAAACCCTGGGCTTTAGGGGCACTTCCTTCCAGAGCCTGCAAAAGTGTTAGTCACTCAGTTGTGTCCGGCTCTTTGCGACCCCATGAACTGTAGCACACCAGGCTCCTCTGTTCATGGGATTCTCCAGGCAAGAATCCTGGAGAGGGTAGCCATTCCTTTCTGCAGGGCCTGTGCCTTTTCCTAATTTGCACAAGGGCAGTGTAGCAGCTGGTGGTGGCTCTGGTCTAGGACTCCAGATCTAGAAGGGATAACACCCATCTCAGGAAGAGACACATGTTCATGGTGTGGCTTTGCCTCTCTCCTTTTCTGAACTTCCTGCAAAATTCTGTCTTATTTCTTCAAAGCAGTATTTGTTACTTGTTTAGGAAATATGGGCAGACTGTTACTAGGAGCTTGTGTCAGAAAATATTTCTGGAGAGAAATCAGATGGCAATCTTAGATTCAGAGAATTTTAGGAGAAGGTCTATTACTATTAACAAAATAGTGCTGTGTAATGGTGTAGTTACAGGTGGAGGACTCAGAAGAATGTCTGAACTATAGAATCAAACTCTTACTGTTTCTGCAAAATAAGAAGCCATTTTGAACCCAACTTTTTCAGGTTATCCATTAGACAGACAGACAGACCTGTTTTTCTGTGTTTGATACATTGAGAATTTCTAATGATTCTCATACTTTCATGCAAGGAAGGAATAGAAGCTTGAAAGAACGGTGTTTCTACAAATTGGAATAGCATTTTTCAAAACTTAACAATTATCCATAAAGCTGGTGAAAATCCTGATATTGCATATCTGTGAAAAGTTACACCAAATGCTTTAAAATTTGATAGAGCATTTTCAATTGTATTTTTCCTCAAAAGAAGCTCCATGTGTACGAAATGAGTAGATCCAGAACTGTAACTCTATGAGATAAATTGCTCGTGTTGGCTCTCTTTTAAAAAATTCTTTTCAAATATTTATTTCATTTTCAGGTGCATTGGATCTTAAGTTGTGGCACGCAGGGTCTTCTGCTGTGGCACACAAGCTTAGCCTGCGGGCTCAGCAGTTGTGGCAACCAGGCTTAGTCGTCTTAGTTCCCCGACCAGGGATCGAACCTGTGTCCCTTTCATTGGAAGGCAGATTCTTAAGCACTGGACCACCAGGGAAGTCCCTCATGATGGCAATTAATAAAGGATGAGAAATGACTTTTGAAACATAGCATCACTTGCCTCATTTTGTATCGAAGTTAAAAAAAAAAAGTCTGAGTGTGCTGAAATTGCTTAAAATTCCTTCTATTCCTGTCAACATACCTTTTTGAGACTAATTCCTCTAAAGTGTAATTTTTAAAAAACATTAAAACCATCTACATATACATCACATCCTGTTGGTATCAGTGTTGTTGATCCAACCTACACTAGATAAATTAACAAGCATAAAACAAGATGTTTGTCACATTAAAAACTTAAAATTGATATGCACATTGTTCTTTCAAGGTATGCTAAAAGCACTTGACATGGGCAATACTACATCCTTCCTAATTTGGAGTTTAGACACCACTGTAGAATGGCAAGAATTTATGTATGTGGCAGCTCTTTAACATTTTAATTTATTTATTTTTAACTGAAAAAGAATTGCTTTACAATATTGTGTTGGTTTCCGCCATACATCAACATGAATCAGCCACAATTCTTTACATTAAACACTTACATGCAAACTTTCAATGAGCAACATGTTTAGTTTTTATCATTCTTTTGTTTGTCCTCAGTTATGTTTTTTCTGATTATATTTCTTTTGAATATAACTTTTGACTTCAAATCTAGTTATAAAAATCTGGTCTTATATTTTACAAATCATGTTTTACTTTTCCAAATAATTACCTTTTAAATATTGAATAATTCATTTTAATTGTATTTCATAAAAAGTCATTCTGCACTCAATTGAAAATAAGATAAAACAAGCTGACCCTTCACCCCAGATAGTTTGAAGAGGAAGAAGAGCAGCTAGGAACTTCAGTGAGGGACGTGGCCAGCCTTAGTCTATCCCCTAGGGAAGGAGTCAGGCACAGACGCCAGGACCTCACTCTCCATCCTCCAGTCCTGCTGGGGCCTCTCCCAGTTGACCCAAACCAACCAGAAGCCAGAGGGCAAGGAAACCTATGAAAGCCATCCTTTGAGGTCAGTCTCCAGGGCAGAGGGCAGGCTGGAGGACAGAAGAAGTACATTTGTGAGGGAAGGGTGTGGACAGAGACACAACACAGTATGTGTCCCAGGGTGTGTATTGGCTTTGTGGGGTAACAGGCAAAGAGACTTTGGCCAATACTTTGGCCACCTGATGTGAAGAACTTAATCATTGGATAAGACCCTGATGCTGGGAAAGACTGAAGGCAGAGGATGAGTTGGTTGGATGGCATCACCCACTCAATGGACATGAGTTTGAGTAAGCTCAGGGAGTTGGTGATGGACAGGGAAGCCTGGCGTACTGCAGTCCATGGGGTCGCGAAGAGTCAGACATGACTGAGCAACTGAACTGAGGCAAAGAGACAATCACAAGGCAGGGTAATCAGTGCCAGGATGGAAGGAAAACCGGAGTCCTCTGGGAGCATACGTCTGATTCAGGGCACGTCTAACCAGCCTGGGCATTCATGTGGGCCCAGAGGTAGTCAGGTCTGGAGTGGCTTCCTAGGGCATGTGATATGTGAGCTGAAGAATGAGAGAGAACAGTAGTTAGCCAGGAGACAGGGCCGAGAGGAGTGAGGGTAAAAGTACCGCAAAGGGAACAGCCTGTTGAAAGGCATATATGCTGGATGACAGGAACAAGGAACAAAGCGGGTGAAGCAGAAGCGGTGAGCCTAGTCAGATCATTCTTGGGCAAGGAATGTGACTTTATCCTGAAACAGACCAAGTGGAAGGAATGACTGAGAAGGTCTTGAATTTGAAAAGGGGAAAAGCAGGAAGCCTCAGAGTCTGCATTCAGGAAGGAGCAGAGATAATAATAGTAATAGTAATAGCTCAGATAGACGTGAGTTTGAGTGAACTCCGGGAGTTGGTGATGGACAGGGAGGCCTGGCGAGCTGCAAATCATGGGGTCGCAAAGAGTCGGACACGACTGAGCGACTGAACTGAACTGAAGCCTGAGAGAGAGCTAGTTTGATGCCACACACTGTTCTAAGCTCTTAATATGTGTTTTAATTTAATACTCCCAGCAACACTGTCAAAAAGATGCTGCTATTACTCCCTCATTATAGATGAAGAAACTGAGGCACAGGGAGTTTGGGCAATGGCCTGAAATCACACTTGGTAAATAAAAAGAGCTAGACTTTGAACCCAAGCCGTCTAGCTCCAGCATCAGTGCTCTTAACCACCACCTTGGGGCAGGGGAGCAAGCCAGAGTTGGGCACCTGGGGCCAAGGTTGGGGAAGGGGGTTTTAAAGCTGGCATCTGCCTTCCATGTTTCCTGAAGGGAGAGCCTGGTGAGCGTAAAAGCCCTGGCTACCCTCTTCCAAACCAGCTACTCCTCAGTACCTTATTTGTCCTTGCCCACATCCCTGAGATGCACAAACCTCTTATCGGTGCTGGCTGAGCTTGTCCCATTTCCATTTTGCATCTTGGCTTATGATGTAATGGCAAAAAACCAACTTGTAATGGCAAGAGATGGGAGACACAGACTCAAGTCCCAGCCCGATCCTATGGCCCTGATCAAGTCACCAACCCATGGGGCTCCTGTGAAAACTGACTATCCTTCTTCCAGGGGCTCCCCTTTTATCTTTTTGCACAGTCTGATACAAATTTGCTGTCTTCCCCACATTCCTTCCCATTCTGGAATTTTGGTAATTGATAGCTATCTTATGTTACTTCTGATCTCTGACTGTCAGTACTTGCTTTTTCAGCTGACCTGTGTTGCTTCCAAAGTACTTCATCATCTGCTAATGCAGAGTAGTTCCTGGGTTCCTATCAGTGGCACAAACAAGCCATTCAATGTATGTGTTTGTGTGTGTCTGTGTCTCTCTCTCTGTCCCAAGGGAACAGGGTACTGCTGAATTCAGGCTGATTATTACCTTATGCTCTGTCAGCAAACTATGTTCACAAGAAAGCAATTTGCTGTTATGTCTCTTGCAGTGATGTCATGTTGCTCATGTTTTATGTTTTTCAGAGTTCATTAGTTTTTATGCATCCTCGGTTAATATCTAGCTCAATGGATTTTGTAAGTGAAATGCCCCCAAACGCAAAGTCACCCTCTTAAAATATAATTGAAAATACGTGCACATTAACTTTGGGTTGCTGACTCTGGATATTACCATCACTAAGGGCATAGGATCCTGGAGTTAGACTGCTGGGCTTGAATCCTGACTCAGCCATGGCTAGCTGTAAAATACTTAACAGCTTTAAGCTTCAGTCTCTTGACCTGAAGAATTGCTATTTGCTAAGTCACTTCAGTCGTGTCCGACTCTGTGTGACCCCATAGACAGCAGCCCACCAGGCTTCCCCGTCCCTGGGATTCTCCAGGCAAGAACACTGGAGTGGGTTGCCATTTCCTTCTCCAATGCATGAAAGTGAAAAGTGAAAGTGAAGTCGCTCAGTCGAGTCCGACCCTCAGTGACCCCAGGGACTGCAGCCTTCCAGGTTCCTCCATCCATGGGATTTTCCAGGCAAGAGTACTGGAGTGGGGTGCCATTGCCTTCTCCGACCTGAAGAATAGAAATGATTAAATGAAAGAGTCTATGTGAAAACTTTTAGTATGCTGCCTGACTCAGGGTAAGTCCCCAATCATCACTGGGTGTGTGCTTATTTGCTTCAGTTGTATCCAAGTCTGTGACCCTGTGGATTATAGCCTGCCAGGCTCCTCTGTCTATGGGATTCTCCAGGCTAGAATACTGGAGTGGGTTGCCATGCCCTCCTCCAGGGGATCTTCCCAACCCAGGGGTTGAACCTGTGGGTTCTTACATGTACCTGCATTGGCAGGCAGGTTCTTTACCACTAGTGCCACCTGGAAAGCCCCAATCATCACTAGCCATGGTTATTATCATCCCAACTACACTTGCATCAACAAGGCAGGAAATTGCTCAAGCTGCACAGCCAAGCTAGGAGGGGCACACGTGTGTTTCAGCTCAAGAGTTCTTAGTCTAGTGAGGCTCCTGAACTCAGAGGCACTGGCAACATCAAGTTTTCCTTACAGTTGAGCCATTACTTCTACTGATCAACGAAACTGACATAATGCCCCATTTTTTGAGCACCAGCCATGTGCCTAGAGCTATCAGCCTAGAGCACACTGCTTTAATTGGCTAGAGTGAGCAATCCAATTATGGGAAGAGTGAGAAATGATGATGAGATCAGAAATATAAACAACTTGGCTAGGGATCACTGAAGGTCAGGAAAAGGAAATGAGGTGCATACCATGTTAGGACAGAGCCAGTCATCCTCTGGGCCTATAGATGGAGTTATGGAGAGGAAACTATGCCAAGCCTGAGGCCGCAGATCCTGAGGGACCACCAGCAGCCCTAGGCTATCTAAGGAAGAGGGGCAGAGGGGTGACCATCTGGTTGAAAGAGGGAGCTGGGGGACATGGTTGAATCCCTTGAGACTAGGGGAGAGAACTGTGTCCAGAGCAAGAGACTTCACATCAGAACTCTGCACACCCATGCTCCCTTCTCCTCGGGGCTTCCTTGACCACAAACAAGAAATTAACTTGGTGGAAAGTCAAGCAGACTCCCACAGAGATGCCTTCAAAGCCAGACCTGTGACTGAGGGTGTTGCCTGACCCTTCAGCATACCTCAGAGAATTTTTCCATCTGCAGATGTACTGCGCTCCCAGAGACAACTGTAAAGGGTTCTTTTGGTTTGGGAGCTGTTCCAGCATTTGCCTTACGTGGGATGGGAACAGGATGCCCTAGAACTTAGTGAACTTTTTTTTCCCCCTCTGGAATGAAGAGGCTGCTCATTTCATTCACTTTATGAAAAGTGGATCTAGGGTTGGTTTTTTTTAATTAATTAATTAATTTACTTATTTATTTGGCTATGCCAGGTCTCAGTTGTGGCATGAGGGATCTTTTAGGTGCAGCATCTGGGACCTAGTTCCCTGACCAGAAATCGAACCCAGGCCCCCCACAATCGAACCCACTGGAAGCTCAGAGTGTCAGCTACTAGATCACCAGGGAAGTCCCTCGGGTTGAGTGTTTAGAACATCTAAAGAAAGATTTGTCAGGAGGTGGCTGGCGTGAACCCTCGGAGATTGCTCTTTCTTCCTAGAGCACCAGCTTAGGAGTCCCAGCATTTCACCCTGGCTCAGCCAGTCTCCAGCCACGTGGCCTTCATGAAGTTGCTTGACTATGCTGAGTCTTGGCTCTCTCACTTGAGACTGGAGGTGAGAATAGTAGGTGTATGTATGAAGTCGCCACGGGTCACTCTCATAGAGTAAAAATTAAATGAAATAACAAGTGATGAGCTTAGTACATTATTGGGCATATGGTACATCCTTGATAAATGATATCCCCAATACTTTCCAGTGTTTTAGGGGAGCCCAATGGCAGAAGCATTTGAAAAGATAGATGTAGATGATGGCTATTTCTTAGAGGTGTGAACCTCCCCCATCTACAACCCCAGAGCCCGTTGGCGTTTGCTCAGTGAGGCCCTTCATCCTCTTTACTCTTGCTCAGAGCTGAGACAGTTGCCCTAGGGCTGTTCAGGACACAGCCTCTGTTGCTACAAGAATCTTCCCTCTCCCCAGGCTAACCACAGGTCAGCCACTTGCATAACATGGCTACAGGAACTCAAAGAGAAAGAAAAATGTCAACACTGAACCACAGTTTATTCATTGACTCTTCGGTTGATGGGCAGTAGGTTTTTGCTATCATGAACAGAACTGTTAGGAGTCGTCCTTGTACAAGTCTCCTATTTTACATGGGCAAGAATTTCTCTAGGACATAGAGTGGCATTGATGGGTTTTAAGGCATGGGAATATTCAACTTTATGAGATAGAAACTATTTTCCAAAGCGGTTATATCAATTGACACGCCCAGCAAGCAACACATAAGAGATTTCAAGCTCTGAATCCTGTGGTGTTGTCAAGTAACAGTCAAAATGATGAACCAGCTACAAACGTTGTTTATATGAATCTCAGCAATATAATATAAACTGAAAAAATCCCACAAGGATATATATGGTATACTTTATATAATCTGGAAAACAACTACAAATAAATCATGTATATATACTTTAGGACTATGTAAGATAAAATAAAGCTAGAGTAAAAACAATTCAAGGGGAGGAGATATTGGCATACTCATATTCAGAGTAGCATTATTCACAACAACCAAAAGGTATAAGAAATGTCTATTAACAGATGAATGATAAACAAATGATATAATCAGACAATGGAAAATTATTTAGCCTTAAAAAGGGAAAGAAATTCTGACACATGCTATAACATGGATGAACCTTGAGGACACAGTGCTAAGCCATCACAAAGATGTATGATTCCACTTGAATGCAGTACCTAGGGCAGTCAAATTTGTAGACAGAAGTAGAAGGGTGGTTGTCTGGGGCTGTGGAGAGGAAGGAATAGGGGATTGTTGTTTAATGAGTACAGAGTTTCTATTTTTCAAGATAAAAGGTGTTCTGGAGATTCATTGCAAAATGATGTGAACATACTTAACACAACTGAACTGTCCGCTTAAAAGTGATTAAGATGGTAACTTTTACATTATGTGTATTTTAACACAGATAAACAAACGAGCAAGAGGAAGTCCAAGGAGCATGAGATTCAGGAAAGTGGTTATCTAGGGTGGGGATTGGGGGAGTGGATGTGATGGAAAGACTGGGGCGTGGAGAAGTACCATGTACATATGTCAATGTTGCTGACAAGGTCCTAACTTTCATTTTGAGGAGTAAATTCCCTTAAAAAAGAACACTAATTATATTTAAAAAATAAACAAACATAACAATGCTCCTGTAAGCACCAATAATGAGAGAATGTCATCAACCAGGGATTAGATCAATTCTATTCTCTACAATTGAGGTACAGAAACAGTTGTCCTCAAGGTTCTGCATAGGAAATTATAAACTTTAAAAAATATTTTACAATAAGAGTTTAAACTCCCCCCCCCCACTAACATATTCCTCTTGTCATTTTTATAAAGTCTTGAATTAAAGAACCTTGCTGGGTATGACTGCAGGTAGAAGCCTTAACCAGGCAGACCCCCATTTGGCAATCTCAGTCAAAACTCTGGCACCCAAAACAGGCAAACAAGGTGGGAAACTTGCCCTAAAGGAAGGTAACTTTTAAAACAAGTCAATCGGATGCTAATTTATTAATTAACCCTGGTGAGAATTTGGTTGCAAGTTGGCCAGTCAGTGCTTCTAATTTTTCCATACGATTAATCCATAAACATGTGATAATTGACTTATTCTGACCCAAATTTGTTATAGAATGCTGCTTTAACAAGGTTTTGTCCAGGTCTGTTTATATCCCGGGGTATAACAACATGATTTTAGAACTGAAAGTAACTTTAAAGATTATCTCGTCTAGAAATGGCTAATAGTTGGCACATACACCACTAGTTCTCAGACTCCTGCCCATGGCAGACATTACTAATCAATCACGGGACACCTTCCCCTTAAGCCTGGTCTACCTCAGAATCTCTTCTAACACAGCATTCTGCATGAGATGAAACCTATTTGGCATCTTTGACCTAGTCCAATCCTCTGCTTGTACAGATGGAAAAATAAGCAAAGGAAGTGAGTGGCCAGGGTTACATAACAAGTCCAGAGGCTTTTCCACTGCCCTTGAGTCATCCTTTCCTTTAGGGCTCTGACATTGTCATCACAAGAATCCCAAACTTTGTTGCTATTATGAGCTGAATCCAGCCCTCATTTTACAGCCCCATCCACAGACAGCTTTCCTTCCAGGACTTGCAGGCCTCTCTGGCTCCCCGTCCTTTCAGTGTAACTGCTGCTTTTGGCAAGGCTTTCCACGGAGAAGAAAGCGTCTTCTCAAGCTTCATGATGTTCCGTTGGCATCACCGCAAGCCAAATCATCACAAACAACAGTGCCAGGTCTGGGGCAGAGGTAACCCACCACATCACTCAGCAGGGACGTGGTCCCTCTAAGGCTGTCTTGTCACCGTGGAGCAGGTTCCCTTCAAGGCATGGGGATGATTTCCCCTCCCTTACTCCACCTCACCCCCATGAAGGACCAGAGCATTGCTTCTCTAAGAAAACCTACAAACTTCAAATTGTTGGGCAAAGGAAATAGAGGTGAAATTGTAGGAACAGGTAAACAGGAGAAAGACAGGCAGCGGCTGAGGGCCTTTCCCTTTGAAGCACCATAAAATGGTAGCATGGAGGTCTCATTCCTTTGAAAGGGACATCCGAGCAGGCAGGGCATGATCACCTTCCCTTCAATCATGTAAGGACCTTTCACAACCTCGGCCAAGCTGCTAAATTTGTTGTTGTTGCTTTATTATTTATTTATTTGGCTGCATCAGGTCTTTGTTGTGGCATGCAGGATCTTCAGCCTCGACATGCAAACTCTTGGTTGCGGCATGTGGGATCTAGTTCCCTGACCAGGAGTCAAGCCCAGGCGCCCTGCATTGGGAGCACGGAGTCTTAGCCCCTGGACCACCAGGGAAGCCCACAAGATGCTAGAGTTGAATTACACTTCACATGCTTTTGCCAGACCCTCTTCTAGTTGAGAAGTGAACACTTCATCTTAAGACCACAGGAAAGGCTTTGGAGATACGTGGTCCAAGTGTCTCATCTCAGACCAGAGAAAGTGGAGCATGGATCAGACACGAGCTGGCCTCAGGCCACACAGGGAGTTAAAGCCCAAAGTCAGAGCTCACAGCTTCTGCCTCTGGAACAAGACTCTTCGTCTCCTTTTCCTAACCAGTGGGCCTTGCTTGGTGTCCTGGGAAAAGGATGTATCAAAGACAGCAGAGAAACTCACGTCTGAAGGCTAGCCTCACCAGGTCAGTAAATGAAATTGAGGGATCTCAAAATTGGAGGGTGAAGTTGACACAGGCAGTGGGGTTGGAATCAGCATGGAACCTGGCATGGTGCTATTGCCAGTAGAGATTTGCTCTTTTAATCCTCTCAACAAATATGGGCAATTTAGACCCGTTTCATGGATGAGAACATGGGGGCCCAGACACAGTAAGCAACTCGTCTAAGTTGGCCTCAATAGGAGATGTTGGCTGTTCCATTTGAACCCAGAGAGGTCAGCTCTGAGAGCCTGGCCCTTCCTTTCTGACCCCCACTCAGGATCACCCCCAGGTAACACAGAGTCAAGCCAGTCGCTTGTGGATTTTTAAGAACTCAGGTAAAAGTATATTTCATTTTGATGATTCCAAGTCCTGGGTAAGCAAAGGAGATTATGAATAGGTATGGTGAAATGTTATTTCTGTGTGTAGGATATATAATCCTTTTAGGAGGATAAAATTTTCTCAAGCCACTTGGCAGTAACTATGTTTATAGATCCATTCTGTTATAAGGTATTATACTTCTAGCTCACTGGCCTGCATCTTCCAGAAAAGAAAATTTTGCATTTAATGTTTAAAATGAAATAAATACTTATTTGTATAAGATATATTATTTATACCTTGTTACAAACTTGGGGAATGCAGTTGAAATTGGGGTGTCCTAAGGGCTTCCCTCATAGTTCAGTTGGTAAAGAATCTGCCTGCAATGCAGAACACCCAGGTTCGATTCCTGGTTTGGGAAGATTCCCTGGAGAAGGAAATGGCAACCCACTCCAGTAGAAGAATCCCCTGGGCAGAGGAGCCTGGCAGGCTACAGTCCATGGGGTCGCAAGAGTTAGACATGACTTAGCAACTAAACACCACCACCACCATAAGCCCTTTAAGGGCAGGAAGATCCATGGCTTCAAGAAGGGGCTCTTCTGCATATGCTGTCTCATAATGAGAATCAGTTCAGTTCAGTTCAGTCACTCAGTCTTGTCCGACTCTTTGCAACCCCATGAATCACACCACGCCAGGCCTCCCTGTCGATCACCATCTCCCAGAGTTCACTCAAACTCATGTCCATCAAGTCAGTGATGCCATCCAGCCATCTCATCCTCTGTCGTCCCCTTTTCCTCCTGCCCCCAATCCCTCCCAGCATCAGTCTTTTCCAATGAGTCAACTCTTCGCATGAGGTGGCCAAAGTACTGGAGTTTTAGCTTTACCATCATTCCTTCCAAAGAACACCCAGGGCTGATCTCCTTTAGAATGGACTGGCTGGATCTCCTTGCACTCCAAGGGACTCTCAAGAGTCTTCTCCAACACCACAGTTCAAAAGCATCAGTTCTTCGGTGCTCAGCTTCCTTCACATTCAACTCTCACATCCATACATGACTACTGAAAAAACCATGGCCTTGACTAGATGGACCTTTGTTGGCAAAGTAATGTCTCGGTTTTTCAATATGTTATCTAGGTTGGTCATAACTTTTCTTCCAAGGAGTAAGTGTCTTTTAATTTCATGGCTGCAATCACCATCTGCTGTGATTTTGGAGCCCAAAAAAATAAAGTCTCACACAGTTTCCACTGTTTCCCCATCTATTTGCCATGAAGTGATGGGACCAGATCCCATGATCTTTGTTTTCTGAATGTTAAGCTTTAACAACTTTTTCACTCTCCTCTTTCACTTTCATCTAGAGGCTTTTTAGTTCCTCTTCACTTTCTGCCATAATGGTGGTGTTATCTGCATGTCTGAGGTTATTGATATTTCTCCTGGCAATCTTGATTCCAGCTTGTGCTTCTTCCAGCCCAGAGTTTCTCATGATGTACTCTGCATATAAGTTAAATAAGTAGGGTGACAATATACAGCCTTGACATATACCTTTTCCTATTTGGAACAAGTCTTTTCTTCCATGTCCAGTTCTAACTGTTGCTTCCTGATCTTCATACAGATTTCTCAAGAGGCAGGTCAGGTGGTCTGGGATCCCCATCTCTTTCAGAATTTTCCACAGTTTATTTTGATCCACACAGTCAAAGGCTTTGGCATAGTCAATAAAGCAGAAATAGAATATTACTTAATAATTCAGCTAAATCCTTACTGCTGGACATTAACAGCTAACCCTCTGTATCCATGAGTTCTACACCCATGGATCCAAATTATTCAATGGACTTACCTGGTAGTCCAGTGGTAAGATTCCATGCTTCCAATGCAGCAGGTGTGGGTTTGATCCTTGGTTGGGGAACAAGGATCTCACATGTGTCGGGTGTGACCAAAAAAATATTCAAAAACATTCCAGAAAGTTCCAGAAAGCATAACTTGAATTTGCTGCATGCATTTACATTGTATTAGGTATTATAATCTAGAAATAAGTATATGCAGGAGAGGATGTGTGTGGGTTATATCGAAATACCACTTCATTTTATAGAAGGGACTTAAACATCCATGATTTTGGTATCAGTGGGGGTCCTGGAACAAACCATTCATGGATGTGAGGGACCACTGTATATTGTTCTCAGTTTTTAAAATGTGATCAACTACATTGTAACAAGTATCCCTTAGTTAGGTCATGGCTGATATACAACAATATTTTTTTATAATTACTAGAAATTATAGATCAGATTTAAGACATTTATAGATATTGCCAATTGGCCTTTATGAAAGTTGGCTCAATTTACATTCTCAGCAGTGTATGAAAGGCCCATTTTCTCAAATTAACACTGGGTTTGCATTTTAAAAAATTATTAGCAAAATTGAATATTGTTTTACATATTCATTGGTCATTTGTATTTCTTCTTTTCTGAATTGCACTTCATTTCCTTGCCTCATTTTCATTTTGCTTGTCTTTTTCCCATTAGCTGACAAGTACTTTTGTATAGTGGAAATAGTATTTCCACACTTTGACCTATTTCATTGTGTAGAAACCAAAAATTCTACATGTTATGAGATATCAGAAAAACAAATTAAAAGACAAAAAGACAAATGGAGAAAAGCAACATTTTTAGTGATGTAACACTTTCTTTTTCGTCTCATGCTTAGAAAGTCCTTAATCATCCCGAAGGTTATAGAAAAATCCATTTTTGTTTTCTATTCATTTGTTAGTATGTTTATAGTTTTTATTATTAACATCTAAGCCTTTATAAGAACTGGAATTAATTTCTGATATGAGGTTTAAAGCAGTAATGATCTAACAATTTTTTCCAGATAGGAAATTCATTGCTCTACTGTAACTTATTTAATAAGCCTGTCTTTCCTTGAGGATTTCAAATGCCATTTTATTACATCCTAATGTATATTCTCATGAAAATTTGGATTTGTTTCTGGATTTCCTGGTCTATTCTGTGAATCCTGGTTTCTTTTAAATTCTAAAGCTATACCTCTTCCAGGGAGACTATAACTCTTCCCTGGTGGCTCAGAAGGTAAAGAAACTGCCTGCAATGCAGGATACCCAGGTTCAATCCCTGGGTTGGGAAGATCCCCTGGAGAAGGGAATGGCTACCCAGTCTAGTATTCTTGCCTGGAGAATCCTATGGACACAGTCCATAGGTTCACAAAGAGTCAGAAATTACTGAGCAACTATTATTATTATACGTATTCCAACAAGGGCTCCCAAATTCTCAGAAATGGATTTTGCATAGCTTTGAAGGTTTCCGTTTATATCTCTTACACTAGACGGGGAGTTCCTTGAGGGCAGAGGGTCTGTCTTATTCCTCTTTGCACCCAAAGTATGGTGCAATAAAAGGAGGACACAGCAGCTCACAGAGAAGGGGAACAAACCCCAGGCAGAGGGTGGCAAATGAAAGTACAGGGTGTCCAGTGAAATTCAAACATCGAATCAACAATAAATAATTTTTGAATGAAAATAATTGGGATATATTTGTCCTAAAATATTATCCGTTGCCTATTTGAAATTCACTTTTAAGTGGGAGTCCTATATTTTATCTGGTAACCCTATCCGGACTGGATTCAGGAGAACTGGCTTTGGTTCTCCCTCTGTCAGGACTGGCTAGGAGACCTTGGAAAAGCCATGAACCTCTCCAGACCTCAGTTTGTCATTGTGGAATCAGGACTTGGTTCATTCCACAGACGTTTATTGATCAAGGACCCATGACATATCAGGTTCTCTCAGGCAGCTGTGTGGCAAAACGCAGGCCTGGGAGGCAGGAGGTGGAGTTCTGATTCAAGTTCCCACTACCCACATGATAAGACACATACCAGGGAGAAACTGGGCTAGGTGAGCTCTCCAGTGCCTCCCACCCTGCATTTCCACAGCCCACCTGGACACCCCGATAGGAATTCTCACACTCCTCGGACTTTGCATTTGGCCTCAGCCTTTGCTAGGCACTCTGCGCTGGCCAACAGGAATCCTTCTTTTGCAGGCCAAAAGCAGCAACTGACACAAGTAGAAGGGCCCAGCTGGCTGAGTGCGAGGGTGCGTGATACAGCCTTCCATACACCTGCAGAGGCAGCGTTGCAGGCCAGGGAGGCACTGACTCGCAGCTCTCCTCCGAAAAGCCCCAGGGACATTGATCCCAGTGGAGTGGTGCAGTCTTTCTGCTCTTTAACCCTTCCTTTGCATGCAAAGGGAACACAGCGCTCTTCTTTTCTGATACTTCCCAGCACTGATAGCAGACTGAACAGGCCCAGCAGACTTGGGCCAGGAGGAGAAGTAGTCATTCTGTTTCTCCTTTTTCCCTCCACACTATTCCTGTGTACACAGGTGACACAAGCCCACACAGCCTATGTACTTGGTACAAATGGCCCCTGCGTGCAAGCTAAGTCGTGTCAATCATGTCCAACATTTTGCAACCCTATGGACTGTAGTCTGGCCAAGGTCCTCTGTCCATGGGATTTCCCAGGCAAGAATACTGGGTTGCCGTTCCCTTTTCCAGGGGATCTTCCCAACCCAGGGACCAAACCTGGGTCTCTTACATCTCCTGCACTGGCAGGTGGGTTCTTTACCACTAGAGACAGCCAGGAAGCTCCCAAATAGCCCCAAATAGTTTGTGCCAAATATAGTGCTAAGCACTGGAGTTACAATAGTGTACAAAAACTAGCCCAGCCCTTGCTGCCATGGAGCTTATAGTCTAGTGAGAGAAATGGCCATGAATCACCTGGTCAAGCTTATTTAACTGGAAAAGTATAAGGAGATACAAGGGCGTATTAGTAGGAAATCTATGTTGAGGGGATGGGTAGTCAATATCCCAATCAAAGGAGACTTGAGCAGGAGTTCACTATTCTAGGAGAGGTATTTCTGGAAGAAAGAACTGTATGTGCAAATGTCCTGAGGTGGGAGGGTGTACCTTCAAGGATCTGAAGGGCTTCAACTTATGAATAGGTTAGGGAAGACAGGGAGGGAACACGCCATTCAATTCATAATAGGAGAGAAACACTATTTACTCAAAGAAAAGGGTTTGCTGGTCAGACAAGAAGGAATTTGAGGGCCCTGAGCCCCCCAGTTATTTTATAAAGAAATAAAATGTCCAACACAACAGTTTCTTATCTTCAGTACCTAAGATCCACAAGATCTCACGTTGGAACAGATACTGTTTATCATACAAACTGCATTCATAATCATGCTGCATTCATTTTCCTAGGAGATATCCCAAGTTATATAGAGTGACATGTTTGTTGAGAAAATTATAGCCCAAAGGAAAGACTCTTTGTTTTTGTTTGCAGTCCAGCCTTATTATGAATCATATTAGATTTCTATGGGGTACTTTGCATTTTGCAAATAATGCTCGAGTCAGAGGCTTGAAAAGAGTACCAGTTTTGGAGGCAAAGATTCTTGCATTCAAATTCAAGCTGAGGGCCCATGGCAAGTCACTAGCCCATTCCAATCCTATATCCCTGTTGAGTAAACCACCTACTTCTCACCATTTGCAAGGATGGAGGTAATGTATGTATAGTGCCCACTCTGTGCTCAGCTCACAGGAGGAGCTTTTTAAGTTTAAGCTCCCTCTTCCACCATCCTAATATATTTGTTAAAGATGGGAGGCGAGAAGTATGTGGAAATGGGATGGAGAGAACAGTACCAGGGAGGCTCCAGCTAAATACTTCACAATCCTACCAATCAAATCTCTGAATTAGGGGGGCGGTCCTAAGATGGCAGAGGAATAGGACAGGGAGACCACTTTCTCCCCTACAAATTCATCAAAAGAACATTTGAATGCTGAGTAAATTCCACAAAACAACTTCTGAATGCTGGCAGAGGACATCAGGCACCCAGAAAAGCAGCCCATTGTCTTTGAAAGGAGATGTTTTATCAACAGTGCTGTATAGATTGAGAAGTCTTGAGGCTACTGTAAAAATAAGACTGAAAACCAGAAGCAGGAGGCTTAAGTTCAAATCCTGAGAACACCAGAGAACTCCTGACTCCAGGGAACATTAATCGACAGGAGCTCATCAAACGCCTCCATACCTACACTGAAACCAAGCTCACACAAGGGCCAACAAGTTCCAAAGCAAGACATACCACACAAATTCTCCAGCAACACAGGAACATAGCCCTGAGCTTCAATATACAGGCTGCCCAAAGTCACTCCAAACCCATTGACATCTTATAACTCATTACTGGACACTTCATTGCACTCCAGAGAGAAGAAATCCAGCTCCACCCACCAGAACACCGACACAAGCTTCTCTAACCAGGAAACCTTGACAAGCCACCCGTACAACCCCACCCACAGCAAGGAAACTTCACAATAAAGAGAACTCCACAAACGGCCAGAATACAGAAAGGCCACCCCAAACACAGCAATATAAACAAGATGAAGAGACAGAGGAATACCCAGCAGGTAAATGAACAGTTAAATGCCCACCAAGCCAAACAAAAGAGGCAGAGATAGGGAATCTACCTGATAAAGAATTCTGAATAATGATAGTGAAAATGATCCAAAATCTTGAAAACAAAATGGAATCACAGATAAATAGCCTGGAGACAAGGATTGAGAAGGTGCAAGAAAGGTTTAACAAGGACCTAGAAGAAATAAAAAAGAGTCGATATATAATGGATAATGCAATAAATGATATCAAAAACACTCTGGAGGAAACAAATAGTAGAATAACAGAGGCAGAAGATAGGATTAGTGAGGTAGAAGATAGAACGGTAGAAATAAATGAATCAGAGAGGAAAAAAGAAAAACGAATTAAAAGAAATGAGGACAATCTCAGAGACCTCTGGGACAATGTCAAATGCCCCAACATTCGAATCATAGGAGTCCCAGAAGAAGACAAAAAGAAAGACCATGAGAAAATACTTGAGGCAATAATAGTTGAAAACTTCCCACAAATGGGGATGGAAATAATCACCCAAGTCCAAGAAACCCAGAGAGTCCCAAACAGGATAAACCCAAGGTGAAACACTGCAAGACATATATTAATCAAATTAACAAAGATCAAACACAAAGAACAAATATTAAAAGCAGCAAGGGAAAAACAACAAATAACACACAAGGGGATTCCCATAAAGCTAACAGCTGATATCTCAATAGAAACTCTTCAGGCCAGGAGGGAATGGCAGGACATACTTAAAGTGATGGAAGAAAATAACCTACAGCCCAGATTACTGTACCCAGCAAGGATCTCATTCAAATATGAAGGAGAAATCAAAAGCTTTACAGACAAGCAAAAGCTGAGAGAATTCAGCACCACCAAACCAGCTCTCCAACAAATGCTAAAGGATCTTCTCTAGATAGGAAACATAAAAAGGGTGTATAAACTCAAACCTCAAACAATAAAGTAAATGGCAATGGGATCATACTTATCAATAATTACCTTAAACATAAATGGGTTGAATGCCCCAACCAAAAGACAAAGACTGGCTGAATGGATTCAAAAACAAGATCCCTTATATATGTTGTCTACAAGAGACCCACCTCAAAACAAGGGACACATACAGACTGAAAGTGAAGGGCTGGAAAAAGATTTTCCATGCAAATAGGGACCAAAAGAAAGCAGGAGTAGCAATACTCATATCAGACAAAACAGACTTTAAAACAAAGGCTGTGAAAAGAGACAAAGAAGGATACTACATAATGATCAAAGGATCAGTCCAAGGAGAAGATATAACAATTATAAATATATATGCACCCAACATAGGAGCACCGCAATATGTAAGACAAATGCTAACAAGTATGAAAGGGGAAATTAACACAATAATAGTGGGAGACTTCAACACCCCACTCACACCTATGGATAGATCAATGAAACAGAAAATTAACAAGGATATACAAACTTTAAATGATACAATAGACCAGTTAGACCTAATTGATATCTATATTTCACCCCAAAACAATGAATTTCACATTTTTCTCAAGCACACACGGAACCTTCTCCAGGATAGATCACATCCTGGGCCATAAATCTAGCCTTGGTAAATTCAAAAAAATTGAAATCATTCCAAGCATCTTTTCCGACCACAATGCAGTAAGATTAGATCTCAATTACAGGAGAAAAACTATTAAAATTCCAACATATGGTGGCTGAACAACACACTGCTGAATAACCAACAAATCACAGAAGAAATCAAAAAAGAAATCAAAATATGCATACAAACAAATGAAAATGAAAACACAACAACCCAAAACCTGTGGGACACTGTAAAAGCAGTGCTAAGGGGAAGGTTCATAGCAATACAGGCATACCTCAAGAAACAAGAAAAAAGTCAAATAAATAACCTAACTCTACACCTAAAGCAACTAGAAAAGGAAGAAATGAAGAACCCCAGGGTTAGTAGAAGGAAAGAAATCTTAAAAAATAGTGCAGAAATAAATGCAAAAGAAACAATAGAGACCATAGCAAAAATCAACAAAGCCAAAAGCTGGTTCTTTGAGAGGATAAATAAAATTGACAAACCATTAGCCAGACTCATCAAGAAACAAAGGGAGAAAAATCAAATCAATAAAATTAGAAATGAAAATGGAGAGATCACAACAGACAACACAGAAATACAAAGGATCATAAGAGACTACTATCAGCAATTATATGCCAATAAAATGGACAACTTGGAAGAAATGGACAAATTCTTAGAAAAGTACAACTTTCCAAAACTGAACCAGGAAGAAATAGAAAATCTTAACAGACTCATCACAAGCACGGAAATTGAAACTGTAATCAGAAATCTTCCAGCAAACAAAAGCCCAGGTCCAGACGGCTTCACAGCTGAATTCTACCAAAAATTTAGAGAAGAGCTGACACCTATCCTGCTCAAACTCTTCCAGAAAATTGCAGAGGACGGTAAACTTCCAAACTCATTCTATGTGGCCACCATCACCCTAATACCAAAACCTGACAAAGATGCCACAAAAAAAGAAAACTACAGGCCAATATCACTGACGAACATAGATGTAAAAATCCTTAACAAAATTCTAGCAAACAGAATCCAACAACACATTAAAAAGATCATACATCAAGACCAAGTGGGCTTTATCCCAGGGATGCAAGGATTCTTCAATATCCACAAATCAATCATTGTAATACACCACATTAAAAAATTGAAAAATAAAAGCCATATGATTATCTCAATAGATGCAGAGAAAGCCTTTGACAAAATTCAACATCCATTTATGATAAGAACTCTCCAGAAAGCAGGAATAGAAGGAACATACCCCAACATAATAAAAGCTATATATGACAAACCCACAGCAAACATTATCCTCAATGGTGAAAAATTGAAAGCATTTCCCCTAAAGTCAGCAACAAGGCAAGGGTGCCCACTCTCACCACTACTATTCAACATAGTTTTGGAAGTTTTGGCCACAGCAATCAGAGCAGAAAAAGAAATAAAAGGAATCCAAATTGGAAAAGAAGAAGTAAAACTCTCACTGTTTGCAGATGACATGATCCTCTACATAGAAAACCTTAAAGACTCCACCAGAAAATTACTAGAGCTAATCAATGAATATAGTAAAGTTGCAGGATATAAAATCAACACACAGAAATCCCTTGCATTCCTATACACTAATAATGAGAAAATAGAAAGAGAAATTAAGGAAACAATTCAATTCACCATTGCAACGAAAAGAATAAAATACTTAGGAATACATCTACCCAAAGAAACGAAAGACCTATATATAGAAAACTATAAAACACTGGTGAAAGAAATCAAAGAGGACACTAATAGATGGAGAAATATACTATGTTCATGGATCGGAAGACTCAATATAGTGAAAACAAGTATATTACCCACTTCAATGCAATCCCTATCAAGCTACCAAACGGTATTCTTCACAGACCTAGAACAAATAATTTCACAATTTGTATGGAAATACAAAAAACCTCGAATAGCCAAAGCAATCTTGACAAAGCAGAATGGAACTGGAGGAATCAACCTGCCTGACTTCAGGCTCTACTACAAAGCCACAGTCATCAAGACAGTATGGTACTGGCACAAAGACAGAAATATAGATCAATGGAACAAAATAGAAAGCCCAGAGATAAATCCACGCACCTATGGATACCTTATCTTTGACAAAGGAGGCAGGAATATACAATTGAGAAAAGACAATCTCTTTAACAAGTGGTGCTGGGAAAACCAGTCAACCACTTGTAAAATAATGAACACTTTCTAACACCATACACAAAAATAAACCCAAAATGGATTAAAGACCAGAAACTATAAAACTCCTAGAGGAGAACATAGGCAAAACACTCTCCGACATAAATCACAGCAGGATCCTCTATGACCCACCTCCCAGAATATTGGAAAAAAAGCAAAAATAAACAAATGGGACCTAATTAAACTTAAAAGCTTCTGCACAACAAAGGAGACTATAAGCAAGGTGAAAAGATAGCCTTCAGAATGGGAGAAAATAATAGCAAATGAAGCAACTGAAAAAGAACTAATCTAAAAAATATACAAGCAACTCCTGCAGCTCAATTCCAGAAAAATAAACGACCCAATCAAAAAATGGGCCAAAGAACTAAATAGACATTTCTCCAAAGAAGACATACAGATGGCTAACAAACACATGAAAAGATGTTCAACATCACTCACTATCAGAGAAATGCAAATCAAAACCACAATGAGGTACCATTTCACGCCAGTCAGAATGGCTGCGATCCAAAAGTCTACAAATAATAAATGCTGGAGAGGGTGTGGAGAAAAGGGAACCCTCTTACACTGTTGGTGGGAATGCAAACTAGTATAGCCACTATGGAGAACAGTGTGGAGATTACTTAAAAAACTGGAAATAGAACTGCCATATGACCCAGCAAGCCAACTGCTGGGCATACACACCAAGGAAATCAGAATTGAAAGAGACACGTGTACCCCAATGTTCATCGCAGCACTGTTTATAATAGCCAGGAAAAGGAAGCAACCTAGATGTCCATCAGCAGACAAATGGATAAGAAAGCTGTGGTACATATACACAATGGAGTATTACTCAGCCATTAAAAAGAATACATTTGAATCAGTTCTAATGAGGTGGATGAAACTGGAGCCTATTATACAGAGTGAAGTAAGCCAGAAAGAAAAACACCAATACAGTTTACTAATGCATATATTGGAGAAGGCAATGGCACCCCACTCCAGTACTCTTGCCTGGAAAATCCCATGGACGGAGGAGCCTGGTAGGCTGCAGTCCATGGGGTTGCTAAGAGTCGGACATGACTGAGTGACTTCACTTTCACTTTTCACTTTCATGTGTTGGAGAAGGAAATGGCACCCCACTCCAGTGTTCTTGCCTGGAGAATCCCAGGGACGGGGGAGCCTGGTGAGATGCCGTCTATGGGGTCGTACAGAGTCGGACACGACTGAAGCGGCTTAGCAGCAGCGGCAGCAGCAGCAACGCATATATATGGAATTTAGAAAGATGGTAACAATAACACTGTATGTGAGATAGCAAAAGAGATGTATAGAACAGATGTATAGAACAGTCTTTTGGACTCTGTGGGAGAGGGCAAGGGTGGGATGATCTGGGAGAATGGCACTGAAACATGTATAATATCATAGGTGAAATGAATCACAAGTCCAGGTTCGATGCATGATACAGGATGCTCGGGGCTGGTGCACTGGGATGACCCAGAGGGATGATATGGGGAGGGCGGTGGGAGGGGGGTTCAGGACGGGGAACATGTGTACATCTGTGGCGGATTCATGTTGATGTATTGGCAAAACCAATACAATATTGTAAAGTAATTAGCCTCCAATTAAAATAAATAAATTTATATTTAAAAAATAAATAAATGGAAAAAAAAAATCTCTGAATTAGGCCTCAACTTTCCGTACATAAACATGGGCAGGACAGGGGTGAGTAGGAAGAGGAGGAACTTGGCTTTGTTGATTCCAGCTGGACCCTTCTAATTCCATAAACTGGGCTTCTCTTCCTGGTTCCTGCCCACCTCATAGGCCCTGTTTTCATGCTCTGAGGCTCTTTTGGCCAAGTTCAAGGCTGTGCAAAGGGTGGAGGCAGGGAAGGGAGAGGCACTTTCCCCAGACAGCCTGTAGGTGGCACCAGAGCAGCGCAGGAGCTGAGCACGGGTCTCCAGCCATCCTGAACACCCAGTGAGGCAGAGGTGGTGAGGACCTCTCAGCAGGGCAGGGACACAGTGGGCAGCCAGCCAGGCTGGGGTATGTGTCTGCACCATTTGAAAATGGCAGAACAGTCCTCTGGCTAATTTCCTCTCTTTGGTAGAACGATCATGTGACTTACCATTCAAATCCAGACACTGATCTATCGCTCAAATCCAGACTCTGTGAGAGTGAAAGCATGCACTATTATTAATTGCTCCCGGGACCACAGGCTTAAACACACCTGTCCCTGGCACCTTACCATCATGTCACTTTTTCTTCATTGTTTCCATTCCTTCAATTTAATTTTTTTTTAATTGGATAATTGCTTTACAACGTTGTGTTGGTTTTCTGCCATACAACAACGTGAATCAGTCATAAGTATATATACGTCCCCTCCCTATTGAACCTCCGGCCCACCCCCCAGTCCCATCCCACTCTCTTGGTTGTCAGAGAGCATCGGGTTGAATTCCCTGGTTCTACAGCAGCTTCCCACTAGCTGTCTATTTTACACATGGTAATACATATGTTTCAATGCTACTCTCAATTCGTCCCACCCTCCATTAATTTTTTTTTTTAAATACAGTATTTTTTTCCCCAATCACCAGTGTCTTTGAAAATGCCCTTGCGGTAGGATATTTTAGATCTTGAAACATGTGCTTTAGCTTCTCAAGTCTGAACAGAGTCTCTCTGAACCCACTCCAAGGCTGATTTTAGCTTCCAGTCAGTAGATTCTGTGTCCCCTGGGATGCCAACCCCAAGGCTCAAGAGTTAAAGATGTCAGATGTGGAACAGTGACCCTCATCTCAACTGCAGTGGGTGCATCATACGGTCTTCTTTACCAAATTTATTTCTGTAATTTTGTTCTGAATGCTTATAGCCTTTATCTCTTTGAATTTAACTATGTTGGTTTATTGAATTGCAAATAGGCAAGTCCCATTAAGCAGGATTCTTGTATTTCCAAGATCGTCCTGTTACTCCATTCAATCCCAAATTAGCATGTCATTTATCCCCTTGTTTCTGAATCCTTTTCACTTAATAGTCTCACAAACATCCATCCATTGCAAAAAGGGCTCAAACTTTTCTCACTTCCATTTTTAGTTCATTCACTGATATCCAAGTAATGGTTTTGTATTTTTAGAGTTGGATTTTGGCCTATCTCTTTGTCATTCACACTCACTACAAATGACTGAAGATTTCTGTCTTAACCTAAAATCTAAGTTAGGCATTTTGTTTTATCTGAATAGAGTAGATACTGTGCGAAATAAAAAAGTTTTTACTGAAATGTTCTCAGGTGGCTCAGGAGAGTAAAGAGTCTGCTTCTGATGCAGGAGACTTGGTTTCAATCCCAGGGTTCTGGAAGATCCCCTGGAGAAGGGAATGGCAGCCCACTCCAGTATTCTTGCCTGGAGAATTCCATGGACAGAGGAGCCTGGAGGCCTACAGTCCATGGCATCGCAGAGTCTGACATTTAACTGAGCAACTAACACTTTGAAGAACCACATGGTCACAAACATGCATGCAAGCAAGAGGAAAATGAGGCTCTAAATGTTACAGGAAGGGAGGGGGATCCCTTCCAGGGCCTGAGAGTGGGCTCTTGCCTAACACCCAGAAATGAATTGTCTGAGGAGAAAAGTGCTAACCAAGCAAGAGACTTTATTGGGAAGGGGTGCCTGGCGGAGAGCAGTAGAGTAAGGAGGACTGCTTACTCTATGTGGCTTACTCAGAGCAGGAGGACTGCTCTGCTATATGGCTCGGTCTCGGGTTTTATGGTGATGGGATTAGTTTCCAGGTTGTCTCTGGCCAATCACTCTGACTCAGGGTCCTCCTTCCTAGTGGCTCAGCACCACTCAGCCAAGATGGATTCCAGCTGGAAGGATTCTGGGAGATTGGTAGGACATATGGACTGGACTCTCCTCTCTCCTTTTGATGTTTTCTGGTTTGGTGGTAGCTTGTTAGTTTCACATTCTTTGCCAGGACCTCCTGCTGCAAGATAACTCATGCAAGTAGCTAATATCTTCCCTGGCCAGGGCAGGTGGTTTCAGTCAGTGGTTCCCCTAACATAAACATATAAAATGTTAAACTGTTATGTTTAGAGACAAGATTGTCTGTGTTTGTTTATTTTTCATTAGTGAAGTACATTTTACATATGGTGAGGTACACATATCTTAAGTGTATAACTTAATGACTTTTTGCATATATATACACTGCTGCAACCATGCCCAACTCAATATAAAGTTTCCATTACCCTGAAAGGTTCCCTCATGCCTGTTCCCAATCTCTATCCACCTCAAAAATAACTGTTCTGACCTCCACAATCACAAATTATATTTGCCTGTTCGTGAACCTCATATAAATGGAATCATGCAGTACGTGCCCTTTTGTGGCTGACTTCTTGCTCTCAGCATAATGCATGTGTGATTTATCCACGTCACTGGAGTGTACTGGTAGTTACTTATGTTTCACTGTTGCAGTTTTCCATATTTTATTTATTACTCTCCTATTTATGTCTATGGGCTTCCCAGGTGGCTCAATGGTAAAGAATCTGCCTCCAATGAAGGACACAAAGGTTCCATCCCTGGGATGGGAAGATTCCCTGGAGTAGGAAATGGCAATCCACTCCAAGATTCTTGCCTGGAAAAACCCATGGACAAAGGAGCCTGGCAGGGTACAGTCCACGGGGTCACAAAAGAGTCAAATATGACTCTGTGACTAAAACAACAACAATTTATATCTAACTCAGTGTCTTATGGCATCTGTTGTTCCTTTTGGCTAGATGGATATTAAAAACCTTCACATCAATGGGGCTTATAAATTTTTAGAAAACAAAAGCCAAAATCATCCACTCTCTTCTTTTATAGTCATTAAAAAGCCATTTATTTCAAAAACTGTTGATGATTTACATAACGATTATGAAATAAATTATATGAAATTAAAGCCATTTTTAATATTGTGGCATATTAGGAATTACACATATTTGAAAGTTCTTCTCAAATGACATTGTAAACATAGCTAACATTATTTTCTTCATGTATTAGTAGCAATAAAGTCTGAATATTTTAAAAATTCCATTTTCTTAATAAAATTAAACATGAAAAAATCAAGTTTAATTAACTTTTTCCATATATAGGTCTCCCCAGCTTGGACCTTGCCCCAGAAAAGAGAATAAAAGCTATATGAAAACCTTAAGCATTAAGATATTTCAGAGTAAATAAGAACGAGTATAATGGAAATCAGTACTGAATATTCATTGGAAGGACTGATGTTGAAGCTGAAACTCTAATGCTTTGGCCACCTGATGGGAAGAGCTGACTCATTTGAAAAGACCCTGATGCTGGGAAAGAAAGAAGGTGGGAGGAAAAGGGGACAACAGAAGATGAGATGGGCATCACCAACTCAATGGACATGAGTTTGAGTAAACTCCAGGAGTTGGTGATGGACAGGGAGGCCTGGCATGCTGCAGTCCATGGGGGCGCAAAGAGTCGGACACGACTGAGTGAACTGAACTGAGCGGCTTTCTCTAAGAGGTAAAATGATAAATTTTTAAAATAATTTCATTTATATTCCATACTTTTTACAGTAAGCATGTACTGCTTCTATCATGTAAATTACCCAGTTCTTAAATAGAAAAGTTTCCTTTCTGCCTTAATACAGATGCAGGTGAAGGGAACAAAAATGAAAGCTATAATAATAATTCTAACAGCAACATCACAATTTTATAATTAATTTATTAAATTTTTTTCTTTTTAGTTTTTATTGGAGTTTACATTGTGTTCATTTCTACTGTACAGCAAAGTGAATCAGCTACACAGATATATGTATCTCCTCTTTTTTGAATTTCCTTCCGATTTAGTAAAGCACTGAGTAGAGTTTTATGTGAGATAGGATCTCTTTAGTTATCTATTTTATACATAATACCAATAGTGCATAATGTTAATCCTAGTTTCCCTACTCACCCCATCCCTCCTTCCCACTCAGGACTCAAACGTTTGTTTGCTATGTCTGTGTCTCTATTTCTGCTTTGGAAATAAGATCATCTATATCAATTTTATTCAGATTTCACATGTATGCATTAATATAGATATTTGTGGGGTTTAAAATTTTTTTTAATTTATGTATTTGTGATGGGTCCTTGTTGTGGCACAGGGATCTCAGTCGTATCTTTCACTGCAGCCCATGCACAGACTCTAGTTGTGGCACACGGACTCCAGAGCACATGAGCTGAGTAGTTGTGGTGCATGGGCTTAGTTGTTCCGAGGCATGTGGGAGCCTAGTTCCGCCACCAGGAATCAAATCTGCATCCCCTGCATTGCAAGGCGTATTCTTAGCCACTGGATCACCAGGGAGTCCCTATACATGATATTTGTTTGTTTTTCTCTTTCTGACTTACTTCATCCTGTATGACTGTCTCTAGGTCCATCCACATCTCTATAAATAACCTAATTCCATTACTTTTTGTGGCTGAGTAATATTCCATTGTATATATGTACTACATCTTCTTTATCCATTCCTCTGTTGATGGACATTTAGGTTGCTTCCATGTCCTGACTATTGTAAATATTGCTGCAATTAACTTTGGGAGACACGTGTGCTTTTGAATTATGGTTTTCTTTGGGTATATGCCTAGTAGGGGCATTGCTGGGTCACGTGGTAGTTCTATTTTTAGTTAATTAAGGAACTTCCATACCATTCTCCACAGTGTCTGTATCAATTTACATTCCCACCAACAGATCAAGAGTGTTCCCTTTTCTCCACCCCATCTCCAGCATTTATGGTTTGCAGATTTTGTGATGATGGCCATTCTGACCCATGTGAGATGATATCTCATCATAGTTCTGATTTGCATCTAACAATTAGTGATGTTGTACATCTTTTCATGTGTTTGTTGGCTGTCTGTATGTCTTCTCTGGAGAAATGTCTATTTAGGTCTTCTGACTATTTTTTGATTGGGTTGTTTGTTTTTTTTTAAATTGAGCTCCTTGAGCTGTTTTTACATTCTGGAAGTCAACCCTTTGTCAGTTGCTTTGTTTGCAAATATTTTCTCCCATTCTGAGGGTAGTCTTTTCATCTTATTTATGGTTTCCTTTTTGTGCAAAAGCTTTTAAGTTTAATTAGGTCCCATTTGTTTATTTTTGCAAAACCATCCCGTCTTAAACCAAGTTTCCTCCTCATACCTGGAGCAATCAATCTTCTTCTGATGGTACTTTTCCTCACAAAATTGGTAGAAAATCAAGGAAACTTAAAGGTTTTCATTGTGTTACCAGCTGAGGGATACTTGCTATCTGGACAACAGGACAGAATATTTACAATTTGAAATGCTGAAATAACTGTAGCAAACCCTTATATAGCACCTAATAGAATTCAAAGTACTTTACATATATCGTGCTGTGCAGTGCTTAGTGGCTCAGTCGTGTCCAGCTCTTTGCGACCCCATAGACTGTAGCCCACCAGGCACCTCTGTCCATTGGGATTCTCCAGGCAAGAATACTGGAGTGTGTTGCCATGCCCTCCTCCAGGGGATCTTCCCAACCCTGGAATCGAATCGGGGTCTCCTGCATTGCAGGAGGATTCTTTACCAGCTGAGCTATCAGGGAAGCCCTTTACATATATTATTTATCCTGAAAACAACTCTATGAAGTAGATACTACTATTGTCATCCTCGCTTTTCCAATGGGGAAATTGAGGCAAAGATAAGCCAAGTAACTGGCCCGAGGTTGTGGAGCCAGAATTTGAGCCTGGATGGTTCTGGTTTCAGAGCCCTCACACTTCAGTACCATCTCGTGCAGCGTGAGCCTTTCTGGAGCTGAAGTATTTTCTTCTATTGGCCTGGGAGCAGTGTCTGAA